>NC_073745.1:52808587-53490254 GCF_029784135.1 Toxorhynchites rutilus septentrionalis
AAGAGATCATGAACATTTCGATAAGTTCTCCGAATTTTGTATTCGTTGTGCAACCTAATTCGTTCCGTTTTTTATTTAAATAATGAAATAAATTAATACATTATTCAAAGTATTGACCATCGCTTGTCCCTACTTATTTCTGGAAATTTCCACATTTCTGGCATTTTACGGATTCGGTCGCGAAAGAAGCGTTCATATTTTGAAGCCAAGAATGAATTCGGCATGCTTTTGATATCTCGTTCTGAAGTAAAACGTATTCCACTCAAAGTGTTCTGCATCGATTGAAACAAATGGTAGTCGTAAGGAGCTATAAGACGTGTGAACCAGAATTTCCCATTCGCTTTTTTTCCGAATAATTTTTAACTTGAACAGCAACATGAGGTCGAGCGTTGTCAGGATAGAATATTATCGAATCGTGTCGGGTCTAAGCGTTTCTCGACAATAGTTCGCTTTGAACGGAACAATTGTTGCATGTAGAATCTCCATTGTTCGTTTGACCACATTTTAGCAGCTCATAGTGAATCACACTCATTTGATCCCACTTAATTCAGAGCACTAAGTACAGAGCAAAGTATACCTTTTATGCCGTTCAAGCAACATTTCGGACATGCCGTCATTTGCCATCATTAGCTTTCAAGTCGTATGGAACATAATTTCCTTGCTTTTAGATGTATTCTGCGGCTTTGAGTCTTTTAGAAGTTCTGTTTGCGTTTGACCCGAATTTAAATCGTTCAAACCATTCCCTAAAAAAATCTATCCGATGGTGCAAAATTACCATAAACTTCCACACACATTCGTTGCGCTTCAGCTGCACTCTTCTTCGAATGCACAATGGTCCAGGAGACTTTTATATTTCGAATTCTACATACAAACTGTCTTCGAAAGACTTTTAGAGCTTACCAATACAAACGTTTTGCGATGCAATACATGTCAATATCTCAACTTCACTCAAAGTTATTGATATTTCTTCCCAAAAAATACTCTCACTTCAATTGCTTGTCATTCTTTCTGGAGCAAACATAAACAAAGTATATTGGCGGCATTTGAAAGAACATATGCAGTTCACTCTACATGATGTGTGATTTAGAAAACTATGTTATTTTTCGTGTTTGAGTAAATTAAAATTGAAATCATGAGTTTTTGGAAAAAAAACTATCAATAACTTTGAGTAAGGTTAAGATATTAACAAGTTCTGCATCGCAAAATGTTGGTTTTGATAAGCTCTAAAAGTCGTATGAAGACACTTTTGATGTAGAATTTTAAATATAAAAGTTAGAGAAAAAAACCCGCTTTTTCTCGGTCACCCTAAAGCAATTCAGGAAGAAAGCGCTAAATCGATTATATTAAAAGATAGATCATTCTACAAAGTTATTTAAAATAATTGGGGCTACAACATTGTCGAACTATATTTATCTCTATCTATGAAGATAAGAAAGTTAGATTTTCTATTTCATCGACAGTTTTGGTTACCTTTTTTGATAACATAAAAATGGACGCTCTATCATATGTAACAATTTTGTCGAAGACAGTTTTTGTCTAAAGAACACATATCTGCCACAAAGTTGTTTTTTAACTAAATTAACCATGAACAAAACGGTTTTTTAATCTAACTTTTATGTTTCAAATTCTACATCAAAATTGTCTCCGTACGACTTTTAGAGATTATCAATACAGATATTTTGCGATGCAGAATTTGTCTATATCTTAATCCTACTCAATGTTATTGATGGGGTTTCACCCAAAAACTCATGATTTAAATTTTTATTTACTCAAATACAAAAAATAACATGTTTTCGAAATCACATATTATATAGAGTGATATTAGTTCTTTCAAATTCCGTCAACAAACATTTTTTAAGTTTGTCCCACAAAGAATGGCGAGCAATTGAAGAGAGCGTATTTTTTGGGAATAAATATCAATAACTTTAAGTGAAGTTGAGATATTTAAAAGTTCTGCATCTAAAAATGTTGGTATCAGTAAGTTCTAAAAGTCTTTCGAATACAATTTGTATGTAGAATTCGAAATATAAAAGTTAGAGCAAAAAAAAACAGTTTTTTGATGTTGACCCTGACGCAACTTAGAAAAAAGGTGCTATATCTGTTATTTCAAGAGATAGAAGAAAAACGTTGTTCTACAAAGATGTCTCAAATAACTGGGACTACAACATTAACTGTCGCCATCGACCATTTATAAAGGGTGTGTCACATCAAATTGCATCACGGAAAAAACGCTGTAGAAATTCGCCCAGTAGACCGATCCTTTTGAAAATTTTAGACAGTAAAATAAAAACTATTAAACAACTTTTGGCATTTTCTTTTTATTCATACTTCGAGCCCAAGCCCGTATGCTCGCACCTTCCTCTTTACCCCGTCCACAAGGTTCTGTACAACGTCAGGTTGTAGTTTTTTTTGAACAGAAATCCATTTTCTCTTGAAGTCCGCCTCCGATTTGACAACTTTCCGGAGGGCCTGCTTCATAATCGCCCAATATTTCCTTGTATGTACGCAGGCCCTCCCGCTGCTTGGTCCGCTGGACGAATGAACTTGACAAATTCAGCTTATTGGCGACATCGCGGACCGAACTTCTCGGATCACGTCTAAACTGCTTAACTACGCGCTTGTGATCTTTTTCACTGACGGAGCATCCATTTTTGCCGTTCTTCACCTTCCGGTCGATGGTTAGGTTCTCGAAGTATTGTTTTAGTACTCTGCTGACCGTGGATTGGACGATTCCCAGCATCTTATCGATGTCCCGATGTGATAACTCCGGATTCTCGAAATGAGTGCGCAGGATTAATACACGACGCTCTTTTTCGTTCGACGACATTTTTCCAAATTTACGAAAAATTGACAGTGAAGCATGGCCAACGTGATCTATACACTCTTATCTGATTATAAGCGAAAGCTGAAGATATAATTCCTAAAAATTAAATTTCTACAGCGTTTTTTCCGTGATGCAATTTGATGTGACACACCCTTTAGTACCTTGAGCTATCTTGTGGAAAAGGAACGAATTGAATTGCACACCCAATGCAAAAGAAGTAATGTAATGCCACTTCAGTACTCCGGGAGTTCGATATTTTGGGATGCAGCAGAAGGATCCGTATAATATCATTGAAGGAAAATTAAACTCTCATTCCATTACCCCTTTATTAGACAATATAACTGATGTAGAGCCATTAATTCCTGCAAATTTTTTGATAAACTCGACAGTTCCAAACACAGATTTCCAAACAGGCTCAACTAATGGCAACTGACGCAGCAAAAAAGACTTATATTCTGGAAGTGATGTCACATGGAACAATTTCATTTTTTCTTGACCATGGAACGATGACAACTCTACAAAAGAAAGCAACGAATGTTCGAAAATGTACTCTTGAAATTTTCCCTCATACTTTAATACACATTATTCAAAATATACAAACTGAATGCAAGACTGATGACTGCTATGTAACGTTCTATATTGAGCAGATGCTCACATCGAGTGATAAATTGTACAATAAATCAAATCAAATTCCATCTAATCTCCGGAAGCACAATCAATTAAATAAACAATCTGATTCAAATCCACCACAAAACCGGAATGATTTCTTCTGGAAAAAAACACCATTTCCAAGGTCGAATGGGATGAGTGAAAAACTGGGACAACATGATGCACTCTGTTCCCATCGGTCGCATGTTTTCAAGGCTAATGCCAATGACACGCGAACGGAGCATCTCACACGGTAGCATGTCATCGAACTGAATGCATACAGTCATCGCACAACAGCACATCTTATGCTGTGTTATACACTGAAGATACTTCCCAGATAAAACTCTACAGACAGTCACGAAGCGAGACTGCACTGCAAACTGCACCCTGAAGTTCGCAAGCAAGAGATTTCTTGTTGTGCTTCGCCCGAAGATTGCCCATTACGATTGAGGAATTCGAGGAAATGTCACCTGGGCGCTTAATTCAATTGTTTGGGCCTTCTTTTTAATTTGCCTCGTCGTCATTAGGCGATGGGTGCCGGTAGATAGTTATGTTGGATGCGTTGTAAATCTTGATAACCTAGATTTCCGGCAATTTGCATAATTGGCTTCAGTAGAACAACTGTCGATGAATTATTGTGATTATTGTCGAAGGAAAAAAAATATTTTTCGGAAACACAAGCAGATAATCCAGTCGAACGTTCTTGATCTTAACCAACGCGGACTTTCACTTTGTTTAAAGCCTCTCGAAGCTAATCGACATAAAATAGACAGCGGATTTAATTGCAGCTCGAGCTAACGCAACCTATCAAGGTAAACGATTTGACGGGCGAATGTCGCAAATCGCTAGTCACTGCTGTCTGTTAACCCATTGAAAATAAGAAACTTGATTGGCTTATACAACTAATTTTCGCCAAGTGAGTTCAATTCACATCAGCTGCACCAACAGATGGCTTCTGCATGCCTGCGCAGTGGCAAGAGTCAGAAAAAAAAGAAACAACATCTGATTTACTTACCTTAATTGCATTTATTAATCCGAAAATGACAAATAATGACAACGCAGTCGTTACGAACAAACTGCTCCACTTCATCTCATCGGTTGCTTGGCGCTAAGGCCCGTGGGCCCCCTCTGGACCGTCTGGATGGCTGATTATTGTCGGCTGGCTCCTCCGACCTGCGGAAGAAAAAGAAACAAAATTCAAATTACTACCCGAATTCGAGGCTAATGCAACCATTTGGAGAAAGTCAAACGATTGTTGTTCCACCTAATTTCCAGCATTATCATCAAAACTCAATTGTGTAAAAACTACGATTCAGCATGAGCATCACCACCGGGTGAAGCTCTCGGACTAATAAGAAAATTTGAACAAATGCGATTAAAACAAACTTGCATAAAACGTGGGATAGATCAACAAAAAGAAAGAAAAAAAATAAGCGGAAAATCACGAAAATTTAAATTTCGCCGTGAGAATTAGTCGATGGACAATACATCGCCCCTCGCTGCCGCTCTTTCGCGTTTGATGACAGTCACCGAATTCAATCCGCTTCAATTACACAACGCCCAATATTGTCTTTTCTCTCGATTCCGAGGCTCTGCATCCGAAAGCGGGCGAAAGCACGCAAAGAGTGGTCATTCAACCCGATCTCGTTGCAATAAATCTCACTCATTCATTAGCAGATTAGTCAACGCTGGCAAGCTCCCCACCTGGCGTTCCGTTCCAACCGAATGGCCACCCATCAGGCCCCGATCATCGTCACCGTCTCCAGCGCTGCTTCATTCTTCTTCGCTTTCGTCAACAATACGTTTCTTCCGGGGGCAGGTGCGGCGCAGCGTGAAGACGACGCTCTTTAAAAATCGAAACCAATTTCAGGGTGTAGATGTGCAGGTCGCAAATAAAATAGGTGTTTGTGTTTCCCAAGGTTTGAAAAGCGGAACTTCGGACAAAAGATTATGTTCGCTAACTTTTCGACTTGCATCGTAGAACGAATTGTCTCCACAGATTAGATAAAAAGAAGTTGCTCTGATTTTGTTCATCCTATTTCGCTCTTAGGGTACATCATCCAGAGTGGTCTGAAAAATAGATTATAGCGAAAATATCCTGTTTTGTAAATTACTTCTACACTACACTTCAAGCGTCAACTTTCAGACAAAACATAAAAAAAAAGTTTTATGTGGTTTTCGAAGAGTAGAGACAAAGTAGACTCTAGCTATTTATGTCTTTTTTGGAAATCAAAGACTTTTCTACATAACTAGTCGTGAATTCAGAAAAGCATTTTTTTGTTTTGAAATATTTTTTCACCTCGCTTTTTCTTATTTTTTGAGTTTTTCGACGAGGAAACTTATTCTGAAAAATTGTAACTTTTGAATCGCTTTAACAGTAAAAGGAAAATATTCAAATGAAATAATAAAATTCGTGAAATTTTTTTAGGTGTTTATACCAATGAAACACCAGCTTTTTATATTATTCTTGGAAAAATGAGAGGAAAAGTTTGCATAATGTATCAAAAATTCCATTGTCTTTCAATTATAATTAAAAAATATGATGTATTTTAGTTATTAAGATATATTTTCGTTTTATAAAACATGTGACCTAATATTTTAAAAAAAACTCAATAACAATGATACATGCCTTGCCAAATCTTAATGTGAAAAGGCTTCCTAAAATTTTATGAAAGTCTCATCATCATCATCATCCCAAAAACTTGAAGATAAAAAATTTCAAAATCAAAAAGTTCTTACCTAAAAAAAGGTTTTTGGTACGCAATTAACAAATTTTCCTGAAAAGTTCAATTGAATCCTTCAATTTCCTGTTAAAAGTCCGAAAATCGGTAAAGCGGTTCACAAGTTACAAATTTTTAAAAATAGATATTGTTGTCGATCAGTATAAAAGTCAGTCAGTTGTCGTCGATCAGTATAAAAGTCAGTCAGTTGTCGTCGATCAGTATAAAATAGGGAGGATAAAATATCTCAAAACAAAACAAAAACAGAAGTTTCTGATATTTAATGTAAAAATTCTCAACTTTTCGAAAATGCCATGACCGGCTAAGGTATATTTAGTTCGGCTTGCAAAAACTTTTCTGAACTCTAATCCATAAAATTGGTGTCCCTGAAAAGGGCCGTTGATTATATGCTAAGGTACTAAGATAATAATGACGAAAGCGGAAGCTCTCCTCGGATACGATGGGCCAGCTGGATGTCCTAGGGCATGATGTGACGCGTTTTGCGTGGCTCAGCACACAAATTAGTATCTTCGAACAGGCCGACTAATTATGCCTCGCTTGCTTCCTGCAGTCCAAAACGGCGGAAAATTCGGTGTTGAAGTCCTGGACAATTCCACGAACTAAACGCTGCAAAGGTAGCTTGCGGATCAGCAATTCGGCCGACTTCTGATAGCTAAGAATTTCATTTTTTCTTCATCTCCTGTGGCTGGCGCGCTTTTCCGAGCTGCTTTCGTGGTGCCTTATCAACGGTAGATTTACGAGCTGTCTGCTTGGTCCCGATGAAACGAGTCCTTACGGTGCGAGAGTAGAGGTAGAAGTAAACGAAAGCAAAGGAAGCGTCATATTATATACCATAAGAGTATGGAATGTAAACCCGACCCCTCGATTATATTCGTAGCTTAGCCTGAGAGAGAAACGAATAACATCGAAGTAAGTATACCGAAATATATTTGAATCCGGACGCTTTCTAATGGTAGTTACTAATCAATCGCATTAATTCAACGTGCGCAATGTTGTTGTGTTTGGCAACACAGATCGTTTTGCCATGAATATGAAAACCATTAAATGATTTTGTTCAGTGTATAATATTCCTTTTGACACTTAGTAACCGCCACAAAATTGTTCACGCGTGTTTTTACTTTTCTACATAAAATGCTAGTTTTTCCGTGATAAACTGCGTGTTTTTTTCGTAAGATCTGAAAACTGTCTCTGGCCAATACGCATAACGTTATGGCTGCGGTATGATATTGAATGTGATGCAAAGTGTCCAGATTCAAAAGCATTACTGTAAAATAGAGTTGACTCGACTGAAAATTTTTCAGTTCGACCTGCAGAAACTAAATTAATTGGGAAAGAACAGCATAATGCATAGACGTGTGAGTGTGTGTTTTCCCATTTCAGATTCCGATAAGATGATTGGGTTTCCAATTGGGCGCGCTACATACGGATACGGATGATTTTAACAACCTGTTTTCAAAGCTATTTTTAGGCTATTGAATCAATTTTTTAAGTCAATAAATAGCAATTATATAACTTTTGGACATTTCATCTTTTGTATGAAATGATTATCATCCGTTTCGTTGATCCTAAGCAGAAGTATTAACGCTTAAAAAAGGAATGGATTCCTTCTTGGAATTACTAACCAAAAATAATGTCCTTTCCCAACAATTAGAAACGACGAACGGTTGCGGCATTCGTACACAAATAATTTTATATTGCAGCTTTCATCAAAGTAGTTTCTTCGATAGGGGGAAATATCCACATCATGTCATATATTTCGTATTCTTCATTATCAAATCCATAGTCATTGACAACCATCGGTATCAAATTATCATCGATACCACGATTTTCGCTAAATGCTCTTTCGTTCTCGCTCTAAACGCTCCTCGAATACGACGGGCCAGCTGGATGTCCTCGGGAAGAATGTGACGCGTTTTGCGTGGATAGCACACAAATTTCTTCGAATAGGCTTCCAGCAGTGCCATAACCGCAGAACTTGAGAAGCGCAAGTCGGTTTTGAAGTCCTGGGCAAATCCACGAACCAAACGCTGCAAAGGTAGCTTGCGGATCAGCAATTCGGTCGACTTCTGATAGCGGCGAATTTCACGCAAAGAGACGGTTCCCGGTCGGTAGAGATGTGGCTTCTTCACACTTCCTGTGGCTGGTGCACTTTTCCGAGCTGCTTTCGTGGTGCCTTATCACCGGTAGATTTACGAGCTGTCTGCTTGATCCCAATGAAACGAGTCTTCACGGTGCGAGAGTAGAGGTAGAAATAAACGAAAGCAAAGGGAGCGTCATGTTTTATAGCCATCCGTTTGGTTCAACTGCGGAAGAGAAATGAAAAACATAATGCATAGACGTCTGAATGCGACCGTCCTCATCTCACATCGCCGCATCAACTGAATGGATTTCCAGAGCGGATGCGCGCGAGTTCGTCGCAACCGGGGATTTGGCGCAGAAAAGCGGTCGGCTTAAGCGCCACTCCCGCGAGGGAGACCGACAGCCGTGTTTTATACTTCCCCGTCAATGAGGAATTGGAGCAGGGAAATTTTTGGACGGCGTCGAGCAAACTCGTACCGTTCTTGTTGCCGAACAGCTTTTTCAGTGATTCCTTCCTCTTTTTCGTCATAATCTTCGCCAGACGACCACTACCCGTCTTACGCCCGACGTTCCGGGATGCCAGGACCCGGTAAACAGTGCTCACCGGCACATTTTCGTCCCGAAAGTTGTCTACTGTAAACATTTTTCCTCAACTTTCCGAAAAACCGTACAACGCACTTGCGGAGTACTTTTAGTTTCAACGCCATCTTTGATCAAACTGACAGCACCCGAGCGAAAAGAAACGAGCAAACCCTTCTTAGGAAGCCCAGAGAGCAGTTCTCTCGGTGAGAAAAAAATTATACTTTTTAATTTTTTTACAGAGAGGTATTGAAATCATTCTCATTTTTTATTGAACACTCGTTATATAGATTACAGCTTGAAAACTATTACAACCACTAAACAGGAAACCCATGCCAGGCCTGCTTCGCCTATTCCAGCCGAAGCAAGGTCCAATACCGATATATATGATGCATGGAAACGCAACCGAGGAGATCTCTCGCAAGCTATGGCCGGGAGTTCCAGCTCCCGAACAAACCTCACTACATTTCCTCGGCTGCTTCCGAGCGGCTAGGCCGTCCAACTTGTTATTGTCGGAGGAGTTCCAGTCGGGAGAACTGCAGATCCTTGACCGAGAGCTCTGCCCATCCGTCATCGCAATCCAAGAAATCAACCGAGTTTCTCCATCCAGAAAATTATCGGGGGTAAATTTCACTGGATTGAAAACTACAACAAGGAGAGGAGTCCCAACCCTGGACTCGTGTCCTGCTGAAAATGTAATCGGTTTGTCGGTTTTTTAGGCTACACCGCCAGTCAGTAAATGTAGAGTTTTTAAGATCTACTCTAACTAACACTCATTTATTCTCATTACATAAAACTATCTTCATTTACATTACTCTAAACTCAAACACGAAATTCGTTCATAACACGAAAACAGAAAACATTCAATGATTTTTTTTTAAAGTTCCAATGTCAAGTTTGTTTGTTCGAAAATATTTACATATTTAGTTCATTTCTAAATAAAATTCTAAACTAGCGATGTCCATTATTCCACTAGGCCCATCAATGAAATTAAGTTTCTCAATAATTCATTTCTTTTTCTATGATTAATATGTTGAAATGATCGTAAATAGGTCCTCACAAGATAGTTGTTGCCATCCCACTATTGTTTCTGTCATTTTGCGCTGCATTCTTGCCCAAACTGCCGCAACTCGAGGGCACTCGCTCAATTTGTGCACTAACGTCTCCTCAACTGCCTGACAACAATTGTACACAGTTGACTCCATCTGCCCGCTGCATAGTTCGATGGATGGAATCATAAATTTAACTCTGAACATACATTTTATTTTCTTCTAATATTAGGTTTCGAACCCTCGACCCATGGTGTTCAAAAGCTGAGGAACTGTGCGTTTGCTATGAAGTCTACTCGCTCATATCTAATGCATTTGGTTCTATACCGATGGGCATTTGCCTACCATCGGCATAGTGTTTCGCTGTGTGGTTTTTGATTGTGAATTGTGTAGCTATCTATATTTATCCTACATGCGCATGTTTGTTGAAGGGTAAAGAAGTTTTCTACCCATGACCATGGATTTACGTCGTGATCCACCTTATCGGCGTTTGCACACGAGTATCGACTGCGTGAGGGGCTTTCCTCGTGCGCGAGTGCGTTCAACAACACTCATTCACAGATAAAACCCACCCTACTATTCTCCGTACCCACCTGACTGACCTTAGCAACACGATCCTGCAGCGGGTATCGCATTCCAACCGCCTCCAGGTGGCAAAAAAAAATCCTGGTTTGGTGCGAACGAATGGAGATTCCCAACTGTTCTCGTTGAGAACGGTATCAGGAACAACGGACGGCTCAAAAGGATCATCAGCAGATGGATTTGGGGTAAGTGATGGTAATAATAGTTTGATTTCCTGCAAGAATGTAGCGGACATCTGCCAGGTTTTCTCGGCCAAGGTGACCGGCATCTTCGAGGCAACCACAATTTCATCTTCCTAGCTGCTGTTGGTAGTCTACGATTCGGCGAGCGCCATCGGTACGGCAAGATCCAAACATCCATGGGTACAGGTCATCAGGGAGCGACACTGTGCGCATGTCAGTCCCCGAACACAACGGCATCGCAGGGAATAAAGCAGTACCTGACCGTCTTTCACTCGAAAGGTGTCGCTTGGCGACGTGAAGTTGTGGATCTACAACTATTTCCGCACCTTTTGGACCGAAAGGTGGTTCGCAGAGAGAGGGCAGTTCCTCAGAAAAGTCAAAGGCTCGATTGTAAGGTTCGACGACGTAAGACGACGTAAATAGAATCAGAGAACAACGAATCCTGTCCAGACTGAGGACCGGTCACTGCTCGGTCTCACACGGATTCAATAGAGGACCATTCCATCTACTCGGCGACCACTCTCAAATTCACAATTCCATCGAACAGTTATTGTGTGGTTGCCCGAAATATGATGATCTGTGAAATCTTCATGGAATCAGCGGGAGTATACGAGACATCTTGAGCGGCGATTCGGCGAGAGTAGCAGCGCCTTCCTGCTACTTGAAAGATGCCGAATTATTTTTCAAGATCTAGTCTGAACGTCTGAACAATGGATCAGTCAAGAAGATCCTTGTCCCTTCCCCTCCACTATGAAGGGGAATAAGGACATTTCGGCAATGGCCTGGAGCCATGGTCCGAGGACATCCTTGCCATCTGATCCAGCAAGCAAACAGCAAATTTTTTGTTAAGTTATGTTTTGTAAATGAATTTATATGTGTTTAATTTTTGTACCATTTGTAGTCTAATTTTTACGTAATAATTTTATGCGCAATGATTTGTTCTCAACGAAACCTTGTGACAATGACGTCGATGAAGAGGCAAACATACCCTGGAGGCTGGAAACCTCTCAAATGATGAATAAAAAAATGGAACGAGTTGTAGAGAACTAATAACTCTTTATTAAATAAATATGCATTGAGAAATAACGATGAAGCTTTCTTTTTATCGCATAGTAAATAAAAAAGGGACGAAAAAAAGATTGGTCACTACTCCAATATCTATTTTTTAATTCTTTTATTTAAAAATAATCGCGTCAATGTCTTTCGCCTTCCGCTTTAAAAAAGTTAAAAAAAGTCACAGGAGGGTTGTGTCCGAGACACGACCGCATAGTTAACGTAGGATTCCGTAAGGCTATCTGTTGATTTTGGATATGTTTAAAAAATTACATCGGTAAACTCTTTGATAATGATTTGGTGGCCCTGAAAAAGGCCGTTTTGTTTGGTTGTTCGCTCCACATCCACCAGTGTTTAGCGAGTGATGATGATAGAAGGATGGTAAATAGTCGTTGGATGGTGCGTATCTGATAATTGATGACGAAGTGGAACGAGATATGATGAAAACCGCCCTCTGTGATCCTAGACGAGATGCCTCCTGTGTTATGTATGAATGAAATAAAGAAAAAAAAACTCACCAATGTAATATAAGACAATTACCAATACCGAACACAACTATGAATTTTTCTCATCAGTAAAAACATGTTACTTTAATATAGAGAGAACATATTTGAAATGGAAATGGTAATTTTCGTTTATAATTTTTACTTTCTGAGTGTTTATTCAACCTAATGAGAATTTTAATTGGACTAACAACTACTAATACTAAACTGAACCAAAGTTCCAAATTTAAGTTCCAAATATTTAAATACTTGCAATATAAACATGCTCCCGACTTGCATATATTTGCAATGCCGATTTCCCCCGGGCACCTTGTTTTTGATATCTCTGTTACGGAATACATTTCGGTGGGAGCAAAAGTTCCCCATACTTTCATGTATTTGCAATGCCGATTTCCCTCAGGCAGCATGGTTTTGATGTCTCTGTTAGGGACCCGCCGCATGTGCCGTGAATTTCGACCAATCAGAAGTGGGTATTTCCGCTAGGATAGGGGTTGAGATTTTTCAATTGTTCGATAGTTAGTTTCATGACATATATTATTTTATTCAATATATAAAATAGTTATGTAGTACCGAAATCGATTGATGAAAAAATTTCATCAATCCATCATGAAATGACTGAGCAATAAGTGTTTAAAATTGGACAATTTTCACGATGTGCTCGATTTTCAATTTTTTATTTGTATCCCAAAGACGTAGACGAAAGACGTAATCCTACGTCAAAAGACAGATATCGAAAAGCCGTCTCTGAATGGCGACAAAGCGAGCTAAAGTAGGGTAACACGGGGTGATTTGGTCATATGGGGTGATTTGGACCACCCCTTTATCTCAAAAATTACGGCTCAACTTGGATTTTTTATAATCTCATTTCCTTCTATTGTTGAACCGTATGTACCTAAAGTAAAACAAAAACTTTGGTAAAACTTCACAAGTAGAGGGAAACGGTAGCATGAACACAGCAAGCACTTTGATCGTCAAAAAATGTGAGTTTTCCGATCGTGGTTTTAAGGTTTTCCCCGCTAATTAAACAAACTTTTCGTGTATTGTGCAGTAAAGTTCTGTTCGCCTACAGAAGAGAAACAATTTGATGTAGCGAAACTGTAATTTTGATAACAATAAATGAAATTAATTGCATTTTAATTTTTGCGTGTTGTGTGGGGTGACATGGACAAGTTTGAGACTTTTCTTTGGTCTAATTGATTCCAGATTCCGCTGAATTACAAGAAGAGGATGGACAGACAACGTTGAAAGAAGGAGGAGCTTGAAAGAGCAACGCAGGCCATCGAGAACGGATTTTCTTTAACCAAGCATCAAAATTGTTTGAAAATGCTCGACCAACAGTGAAAAGATTCATGCAGAATTCGAGATGGTGTCAATCCAACTTTATATAATTCATCAAAGCTTCATATAATGAGAGCGAGTTGAGCAGCATACTGGAGTGGACGTGTGTTTTCTTACTCCACGATGTCTCCTCTGTGTGCTTGCTTCTTCTGTCGTTTATGTGTTTTATAAATCGTGAAACCAATGAAAGTGTTCTATTTATTAAGCTAAGCTGAAAACCAGTGGAATTTGGTTGAATTCGTTGGAGTGATTGTGGAAATAAGTATGGACAGTAACGCATCAAATCGGGTGAAGCCATTTTTTTTAGCTTGCATTTGTCTCCGATCGTTATGCTCCTAATTTTTTTTTTTCACTCTTTGCCACTCCCAAGTGTCGTGCTCTCCGTTTCGCAATTTACTCTTAGTCGGTGTGCTTTTGATTTCGTATAGTTCTTTCAGCCATCGCGCTCTCGGATTCCCAATGAGCTTTCAATCGTTTCGCTCTCGGTTACGCACAGTGCTCTCAATTGTCGCGTTCTCGATTGTGGGTATCGCAATGCGAATTTTTAGTGCCGCAGTGAATGTATCACTCACCACAAAAGGAATCGCTGACATGTGAAGACCTAGGATAGCAGATAAGTTCTCTATCTAACGATAGCACCCCTCTCTCATACACATACATATTGAATTTGCATTTTTTTTTCACACATCTACAGGTAACATGTGAAGTAGTTTCATTAATTCATCAGTTCATTTGTCTCATTCAAGAATTCATAACTTTGAATTCTGGAAATCAGATATTGAATGTCGTATTTCGAACATCGTTATTTCATTTCAGATGTAATAATCAGGTACTGGTTAGCAACGGCAAAACAAACGCGTAGTATAAAATTGAATATGTTTGCATATTGATCAGGCCCTGTGTTATTCGTGCAAAGTAGTGTAGGTTTGATGCTTACTGTGTGTTGCGAGTGATTTCAGTTTTTGGATGTTAGGATCAAGACTTATATAATTCAGACTTTTGCCTTATGTAATTCTTCGATTTATTAACTAATTAATTCTTCAACCCTTTATTAAGTTTCAAATCACAAATCATATGGTTCAATATAACGGAATATATGGTGGGTCGATTGGTTACAGAGGTTCTCTTTCCCGCAGAGGGCCCTCCGCCGTCGCGATTAGATTCCTAATCGTGACGGCGAGTGATGTCCTTGCAAGGGGCCTGATGGGGTGACCGGGAGGGCTCGATTGTTACTAGAGAGGTTTTTTTTCGGTGACCTTCTCAGGTTTTCCAAAAATAACCAAATTAAAGTTGCGATACAGAGAGCCTGATTACGAGCGTCACTTCACGGTGAGAGCGAGATGATTTGTATGCAAGGTTTCATACACTTCATCTCGTTTTCGCCGTGGGGTGATGTTCGTGATCAGGCCCGAAGTAGGCGTGATGAACAGCAAAACATATCGCCGAGTCGATTGGCCTTGGAGGAGTTCTCTCGGTTACCTTCTCAGGTTTCCCAAAGTTATTTTTCTGCGATGAAATTTCGACTAAAAAGATGCGTTAAATAATCAATAACTGGTCCAATAAATTGTTTAGACTTTCCTTCTCAGGTAACCTAAAGATAATCTCTGCTACGCGTTGTGACACATGAAGTTTTTGTTTCGTCAAGTAGTCAATAGTTCGCGTTTACATAATCACATCACTCACCGCAGTGAATCCTGATTTTTCTTAACCATTCCCACTAACAACTATCCCTTCCATGATAAACGCTAGGGAACCACGCTATAGAGGCGACCCTTCTGGCCTTCGGGCGGCGAATATCATACTAACATTCCTTCCCTTCCCCTGGTGACTGTAAGGACGTGGCCGGCGTCGTTATTGACCATTTAAAGCTCGAATCACCGAAAATTGCACAACGAGAATGATTTGCTAGTCCCAAGCGTCATTCTGTGTGTTCTTTGTGCAATTTGGTTGGTTCAGGTCAATCACGGAGAGCAACTACGAATTGTACAGTCTACCCAAGCTCAAGCTCAAGCTCATCAAAGCTTCATATAATTATTAAACATTATTTATTGAGAGAAAACAAGTGTAGCATACAATGTGACATTTTTTATTTAGACCGTATTGGTTTGGAAATATTAGGCAATTTGCTTAGGTGGTCCAAATTCCCCCCTTTTCCCCTACATTTCGCGCGACTTACAATCTATGCGTTTTAACAATCCGTAGTTTGTTGTGCATAACTGCGTGTACGATGCTTCCTGTCAATTTCTATTCAGCTGCCAATTTCTATTGTAAACCAGAGAATGTGGTGACCAAATTTGACACAAAAATTTCATAAAAGTCGAAAACAAAGAAAAGCGTACAGCTAAAGAAATGCGAGCGACAACATTTGCTTCCATAGTAATGTTTCAAAAACTAGGGTGTAGAGGAAGAGAGCATAAGTAAGAAAAAGAAAAAAAAACACTACCATTCAACTAAGTTTGACGACAGTTTCGGTGCATCCAAGCGCAAAATCCATGACGGGTTATTACGCCAAACGAGCACATGGCGCTCGAAGTACACGAAGTACGAAACGTCGTCAGTTTTCATCATTGTCATTAAGTTGTACAATTGCAAATGTGCGCTACCCCTTTTTTCCTGCTGGCGAAGTCTCAAATTTTCCACCATTTCTTCCGCTTCCTTTTTGTTTCACTGCCCATCATCGAGTCATATAATGCCAAATTTGTTTCTTTCCTTTCTTTAATCGTCAACAGCAGCTCGAATGCAATGTTAGCGTTTTATTTTTGTTTTTGGCACGTGAAAGGAAAATTTGCCGCTGGCTGAATGAAGCATTTTAATGACCCGTTGGACACCGACTACGGGTGACTGGGTCTTGGAATATTTCCCTCCTCCAAATGGGGGGGGCTTCGCTGGGGTTTTCTCCGTATGTTTTTTTTTTTTCGGTGGGGACCTTTGTCTGTTTGTTGTCGTAGAAAAGCCCAGCGCGAAAAGCGGGGTCTCATTTCCTGGGCCTCGATAATGGTCACGTGTATATTTAGACTTTGTCTTTGATGCTCCGAACAGCGTTGGTTGTTGCGGTGGGTGTTTGGGTAGCCACAGATGATTGTGGCGTTGTCGGAGAGTATCGAGATGAATGGCAAAAGTGTGAAAGGAAGCGGAGTTGCGCTTGGATGAGTATGTATACATTTCCCACAATGAATCGGTGAGAGGAAATCGTGCGTAATTTTTGTTGCCGTCTTAAATTACACGGGTGCGAAGAAGATGGTTTTCAAATAATTATTTGTTTGTGTGAATCAGAGTGTAGTTTTTGAATTGGCAAAACATATTCTTAACACTGAAACTACCAACCGGTCAAAATGACCGGTTGTATAATTTGTTCGTAAGATTTCGCCTAAAATTTTATTTTATATTTTCTAATAATGTTTTGAGTTTATTTCCTTTGAAATTTTTATATTTTGAAACTTGTTTATGGTGCCGATACTGCAACAGTAAAGTACGTGCAATTTAATTTATTTATCAAAAATTTTATTTTTTTTTTCATTCATTTTTTTTTATTTTTTGAGTGCACTACACTAAATTAAGATCTCTACTGTCAACAAATAGACCGTTTGAAGCTAGCAATTGACCAGAAACGTTCAGAATTGACCAACAGAAGAGGTGTTGTGTTCCATCAGGACAACGCAAGGCCACAGAATTCCGAGAGCTTGATTGGGATGTTTTAATGCACCCACCATACTGTCCGGACCAAGCATCAAGCGTAATCGCTACCTTTTCCTCGCATGGCAAAATTTCCAGAGTGATAATAAATTGGGATCAAGAGAAGATTTTAAAAATCTATTGCTAGAGTTTTTCCACTGAATATCAAATTGAAGCTTATGAGTTAGTTTTCTTTGAAAAAATATTGCTTTTGTGAAAAATTTGGATTTTTGTTTTTGTATTTATTATAAAGTACTTGGACGTCACCATGAAGTGAATAAAAAATGTTAAGTTGGAGTGTCATCTCAAGACTGCTGTATATTTGCTCAACGTTTCGCTTAAGTACTAGTTTACATTAATTTCCTTCACTCTACACAAAACATTATTTCTGGGCGGAGCATCGCACAGTGAAATGGTGAAAGTAGAAAATAAAAGAGATAGAACGAGGACGGAGAAATGTTGTTGTGTTTGCGATCGGGTTTCCACCTTGCTCGCACAAACATAACTAGGTGGGTCGTTAAAACATATTAAGGACCGCTGACGAGTATTCTCGTATTTCGGGTTACGTCTTTAACGGAAGGATCACGAAATAACTCGTGTTTTCTACACTTGATGGTTAAATCCTTGGTTTGCCAAGAATCTAACAAGGCCTACCGATGGCTCGCCTTCGTCTCATCCACACCGAAGGAAACGATCTCACTCGTGGAATCCGAACAAATGAAGGGTACAAGTTTGCCCCAAAACGTGCGGTCCATAATGTGTTAAAATAAAACATCTGGCGCTTGCGTCGTGTGACGAATTGTTCACATGACGATGCAAGTGTCGTTTGTGGTTAAGGGTGTTAGAAAATGGTTGTGGGAAAGGACATATTTGGAGGGTGTAATGCCACATTATTGATTGAGACAGTTTTTCAAAGTTTGCATGACTATTGTTTTTTATATTTTTTCTGAAAAACTGAGGATTTTTTTACATAATATATCAAAAAACAAAATGTATTAAAAAATACGGGTCTAATGTTTTGCTCTAAAGAAAAAAAACTACCACTCTTCACGAAAATATGAGAACAACTAAACCGGTCTGGCATGGAATGGCTGCATTTGAAAATGGGGATCGAGATGAAAGTTCATAAATGTATCTTGTCTTTTTAATGGGTGGTGTTCGGACTTGTCTTAGATGATGGTCATTGGGTCTGCGCGCACTTGGTTCCCTTTCTCCTTTTGATGAAACATGATCTAAAAGACGGCAATGAGCAGGTCAATGGTAAATTGATTTTATCAAGCTCCTACGGTGTATATCAATGAATGATAAACCAACAGTGATTATTACATTCATCGCTTTTTTTTAATGCTTTATTGCTTCGTTCACAATTCTATATATACATTGTCATATAATTTCTAAGAGAAAAAAGAAAAACAAGTGGCTCATTATGGCGCAACTTTCGAGGAACCTGCAGAAAATATATCGACTTCTTTTCAGATGTAAGTTTTCTGTAATTAATACTTTTCCACACCGTTTACCAATTCTAGGTGAATCTCGTGGTAATCCCAACAGGAGGGTGCTGCTTTAATAGGGTATTATATCATAGGTTTATCTACTATGCTTCGGGTATATTTTCCATCGTTTGTTTCCATCGTTGCTAATTTGAAGAAGATCAGTAGTAAATTGTTACAATTGGAAATATCGGACTAACGAAGGCGTCACGTCAGACATTATGAATAGCGGATAACTAACAGACTCTTAGTCTTAAGATTCGGAGAATGTAATCCCAAACCTCCTTGTGATAGTGGACGAAAAATGTCTATCATCTAAATCCGTTGTGCTGGTACTCCATTCCATAGGAAGTATCCAAATTGTTTTGTAAACTGCCCGATGTACTTGTTCGGCATTGGTAAGATTGAAGACGAATACCACAATCTAGAATGAAAAACTTCTTTTTTTTTACCCTCCACTGACCCCCACACCAATAGGCTCATAGGGAGCCCACTGGTAGTGGACACTTACTAACAGCTAAAGAAAAAAAACAAGAAAAATTTAGGAAAACATGGAGAGTAAACTATTAACTAATAAACTAAACCTAGTGAAATCCCAGTGGAACTTAGTTCCTTTGAAGGGGTTCACTTAAGATAGGAAACAAAAAAAATTAAAGATAAAATAAAAACAAAACGGTGATAACATTAATGACTTTGGAGACTATTTTGAATTAATTTAAAACTTTATAACAATAAAAAAAATAAAAAAATTATAAAAAATCAGAATGGTAAAGTCTAAATTCTAAATTGGTTGGCACATTTAAAGAATGTATTCATTTACGTTCCTAATTATATGATGTTTCAGCTTACTTTTGAATATATTGTTATTGGTTATTGATTTCAAATCATTGGGAAGTAAATTGAATTTTAATGGACCGTAGCTCATAATAGCTCAAAGTTTGTAGCTTTGAGCGTAGCTCAAAGTTTGTGTATGCTCTACTTCTTGTTAACTCATTTGCATTTCTCGTATTCGGAAGGTTCACTCGAGTTGAAAAATTTATGTTTTGATAGAAATTACGATTATGCAATGTATTATGTACAAACATAATAGTTTGAGTATCACACAATCCTAAAATAGGAATAATTCTGTGGTGTAAACTAGTATAGATCGAAATTTTCGGATATCGGAACGGTAGATTAAAGATTACTTTCACACATCTGTTCTGAAGTGTTTGGATTTTTTTGACGTAGAACTACGTCTTTCATTAAGGGTGCCAAATCAGAAAACAGGTCACGTTTTTATGAAATAAAATTAACGTTAATAACTATTTTTGCCTCGAGCGGATTTTGACGATTTACACACTAAACTAATCAAAAATTCCGTAAGATTTGTTTAATATGCTATACATTGGAATCCCCTGGTTTGTAAATGGTTAAAATTCATGAAAACTTTAAGCGTTTCCATTTTCCCATACATTTGTTCTGTCCATTTGTGTGCATTCCCGAACAGAGATGTCAATAACGAGCAACTTATCGACGACTAACGGAGGAGAAATCGTAGGATTGCAAGTCTCCGTGAACGAAGGAAAAGTAGAAGAATGAGGGGGAATACTTGCCTAGAGTATAAACAGTGGATCTCGCTGAGGAAAACTTTCATTCGGCATCGGACTGTTGAGCAATCCAGTTCACTTTGCTTTCGCTGCGCTTCGATCTAAGATTGGACCCCACCAGTGGTAATCCAACTTGGATATCGTCGTTTGGTTTTTCTTTTAGTTTTTCGCGTTATTCGTATTGTGTTTTTCTTTCCGCGTCATGAATTGGACGCTTCGTGTAGTGTGTGATGAGCACGCAGAAGAGGAAGGCAGGCTCGAGCCCTGCAAAAAATGAACGCATTGCCAGGGGCAATAAAATTTCGAGGCAAGCGTCATCTAATGATGCACGCGATGTTGGTGCAGTGAAAAGCGCTCGCACTGAACCGAGCCTTCGCGAGTGTGACACCGCATCGCACAACAGCGAAGTAGGCGATTTCGGCGCGTCGGTTGAAAATGTAAACGCCGTTACCCAGGCAGCAACCAAAATCAAGCTCCCCTCGCTGGTGGTGAAGGCGGTCGCTCTTGACAAACTCATCAGCGAATTCGCATCGATAGGTGTTACAGCAGAGTACAAGCTGTGTAGCATAATTCAGTCTTTTTCCAAGCAGTTAACATTGTTCGTTCTCCGTCATCATAAGGGCTTCGTTGGTGCATTTGAGAATGCATCAATGCATTAAACTGACGTTATGGCGAAGCAGGCGTTGAGGTTGTGTGCCAAAAAATATTTAGAGAATACCAAGCATCTTGAATGTCTTATTGGAATGTTATAAGTTATTTAGGTTCGCGTACCAGTCGCAAAACTGCCTTCAACTAGGATTGCATTTGCGCTAATATTGATCATAATGAAGCATTGCTACTGTTTTCGAGGTTATTAACAAAAAGAGTTTATTTCGCTTGTATAGTCACCAAGAAAGTAAATGTCGTACTGGAATTTTGTATGTGATTAGGTTTCGCTTGCCAGTAGCAAAACTTCCTCCACTAATGGTGACAGCTGCGCTTCTCTCGAGAATAAAAAAGTAATGCAACTTTCAACAACAACGCAACAGTTGTTTCTAAAATTTCATAGCATTATAGAATAATATCCGAAGGTATAAATAAGCGACTTATATAAAATAACAGCGTTGTTCTACGTCAACAATGCGGTCGTATCTTGGACACAACCTCCTATAATTTTTTAGTTTTGATTTGGCAGCATGACCCCACACAACGATTAAATATTGGAGTATGGAATGAATACATGCGAAATAAAAACGCAGCAGCGCTTCTTTAGGCACAAAACAACGTACTCTTTTCATGAGACCACATAGAGTTGAAACTTTTCTCGATACATGATTTATATGAGTGTCCCATGAAAGACAAGAATCTATGTGTAGCCCTAAATATTTCAAAGATGTGACCTTCTCAATTGACATGTTCCTGACAGACGGATCGAGATGTTGACAGATTTTCTTGCGTGGCGAATGAAAAACCATATATTTTGTTTTAGTAAGGTTTAGTGTGAGATGATTACCACTAAAATATTCCATGAGAGCCGCTAGATCTGATTCCATATCAGCTACAATGGATTCAACATTAGGACATTAGGGTAAAATAAAGCTGAATCATCTGCAAAAAGTCTCGGTATACCATGTAGTTTTAAATTTCCTAAATCATTGATGAACATCAAAAAGAGTAAAGGACCTATGTTACTTCCTTGGGGAACTCCCATGTCAATTGGGCGTAAGTCACTGCGAACACCATTAAACATAACGAATTGTTTTCGATCAGATAGGTAGCTCTTCATCAAATCATTAGCAACTCCTCTTATACCATATCTACGATCTTTTTTTGATCAATTTCACAAATCAGTTCATCAACGAGCTCGATAATAGCGGTCATTGTTCCACAGCCTTCTCGAAAACCATATTGATATTCGTACATAGCATTGAGATCTTCTCTATTTTTTATCAATTCTGGCTTACTATTGGTCATCTTTCTCAGCCAAAATGACGCCACCCCTACCCGCCCAAACGTATTTTAGGTTCAAAAGATCTTGAGATTCTCTAAGATCTTTGAGCAATTCCAGGGATAATGGAGTTAACTCATCACGCAAGGTTACATTCATTGCTCTCTCGTTAACAATGTAGTTTGAGTCGATCACGGTTGACAACATTTTTCCAAACAGTCTTTTCTTGTTCAGTACCAGCTCTTTTGATTCTCTGTCATGACAAATAATTCTTATAGGAATCAAAGCATTGCTAGGTTTATTATTGATAAACATTCGCTCAGTAGAAGTCACAAGTCCAGAAGAGTTCAATCCCAAGCATGTAAAAACTTTTCCAACAATCTGAGACACATTTTCGTTTGGAGCTGTTTAACTTTTTGTCCAATCACCAAACGTGGACGGTTCATCCATAAATCGTTCAGGTTACGGTAGGCAGTTTCCCAGTTCCGGGAGACAGTATCCTTTATGTTGTTTTTGAAAATTACGTCTAGTAGGGTAACACGGGATGAGTTGGACATACGGGGTGATTTGGACCACCCCATTATATTGAAAAGTACGGCTCAACCTGCATTTTTTATAATGTCATCTTCTTTTATTGTTGAACCTTATGTAACAAACGTAAACAAACTTTGGTAAAATTCGACAGGTGGAAGGAAATGGAAGTATGAACACTGCAAGCACTTTGATTGTCAAAAAATGTGAGTTTTCCGATCGTGGTTTTAAGGTTTTTCCCGCTGATTAAACAAACTTTTCGTGTATTGTGCAGTAATATTCTGTACGCCTATAGAACACGAACAATTTGATGCAGCGAAACTGTAAGATAAATGAAATTAATTGCATTCCAATTTTTGCATGTTGTGTGGGGTGACATGGACACGTTTTTGTGGGGTCAATTGGTCCTACAGATTTGAGGTTTTTCTTGGTTATTTGATTCCAGATGCCGCTGAATTACAAAAAGAGGATGGACAGAGAAGGAGGAGCTTGAAGGAGCAACGCAGGTCATCAAGAACGGATTTTCTTTGACCAAGCATCGAAAGTGTTTGAAAATGCTCGAACAACAGTGGAAAAATCTATGCAGAATTCGAGATGGTCTCAATCAAATTTCTCTGGTCTGAAATCTGGCCAAGACACCTGGTATCGATCCCAGAATACTGTTACTGATGGTAACATTATTCCAAAATACTTTACATAAGCATAAGTATGTTTTTTTCAATGAAACACAAACCGGACCAAACCACCCCGCATCAAATTTTAATGTCCAAAAATCACCTTTTTTATTTTATGATATAGTTGATAGTTTAAAGCTTGATATAATGTTTAAACATTATTTATAGAGAGAAAACAAGTGTAGCTTAGTATACAATGTGACATTTTTTATTTAGACCGTATTGGTTCGGAAATATTAGGCGATTTGCTTAGGTGGTCCAAATTCCCCCCTTTTCCCCTACTTTTATCACATCCTTCTTGACGAGACCCGTCCATGTCACGAATTTCAAACAAATCCGCCAGACTAACATTTATGACTCATAGCAAGATAACGGATATAATTCCGCGTGTAATATTTCATATCTCCAGAAGCACTCGAGAAAATGACCTTCCATTGGAATGACGCCTCACGCACTTGTCGAATGTAATTCCGTCAATAAGATGGTGCTGAATTTAACGCACTAAAATGCATGATTCAAAGATGCATACACTGTATATATTGAAATGAAAAAACTATTTAAGGTTTCTACCGTTTGTATTATTTGTTTCGTTTATTGTGTGTAAAATTACACTTCAGTGAGTGATTATGTTGAAATACTGTTACACTTTCATATGAGATTAAAAAATAAAATGGACAGAAGGCCACGAAAAAGAGATAGAGATTGAAATGTCTAATGTGAAAAACACATAGAGAAAAGTAAAAGATAATAATGTACAGGGTAAAATGCAGAAAAACTCCATCGAATGATGTTTACAAGACATGGAAATGCTGGAATCTTGCTGGATTGTAATGGATGAAACATAGTTAATATAATTGAATGTAAGGATAGAATGTAGAAGTGAATAAGAAGCTGATGGAATCAGTACTCTACTATTGAGTCACTGCACCGCTTATGCAGAGTTTCATCTTCGTTAAAACGCCTTTTCAACCGAAATCACCGCACCCCCATTTTCCTAGAGTCTCCGATCGTTTTTCCCGAACCCACTCGTTTTGGGAGACGACCTACATATCGTGCTTCGGTATTGCGTAAGAACAGGACATTCAAATAGTTTTCGCAGTCGATCTCCTCCTGCGAGAACTGCGTAGCATCCTGAATCTCCCAAATTGTCCAGAAACGATCGATATTCTACTCGAACGGTTTGCCAACTGCCAGATGACAACTTGTATTTGGATTTATTTGCTCTAGGTCCACCTTTCGGCAATAACCCAACCGAATATGTCTTTGCAAGTGATCGAAGAATCTTTAACGAGAATTGTGTCTGAAAATAATTTTATGATATTATGCCGAATTTTGGTAGAAGTACTAGAGAATTTATAGTAAAAGGAAATTGTAAAGGGTCAAAGGGTAATCAATCAATGAAGAGTTCTGCGATTGGACCCACGAACGTTCGCTTAGCAAGAAAACGTGAATGTTTGAAAGTATTCATATCATGAAATCAGTTTTTGGCGGAACGATGTTTTGTTAAGTTTTTGTTAAAACCGACCACTAGAAACGCTTAAAAAATGAAACCCATTCGTCCTGATTTAAAGTATCAACTGAACACTGCAATTTCGAAATAATTACCTCCAGCTCAAAATGTTTGGTTTATGATGGAACTATCCATGCGCTTTGCGATTCCGGATTTTTCCAACGCTCTTCGAATCGCTAGGCTTCCAATGGGGCATTCAGTGACCTACTGCATCTGCAGTATGTAATCGAATTAGACGTTTAGTCGGCGGGTGCTTTTCCCACCCGCTACTGCTCTTCCATTCCCTCGATCTCGAGTAGTGCTTTTATTAAGATACATAAAACCTGTTAAACGAGAATTGGTGTCGGCAGCCATATTCCCCACTAACCCTTAACGGGGTGGCTATTAGCGCTACGCAGCCTTTTCATGTTATGGATTATTATAATTTATATAATTTGAAAACGGACCCTCCTCTGTGAGAACTGTTGCCGCGCTGCATAGACACATCATTTCTTATGGTAATTCATTGGAAATACGTACTTCTGCTGGAATGCACACGTCACCTCAACAATAAATTGTCAGTTGTTGCGGTTGCAGACAGTTGCCTCAGAAACGTCCTTCTATACTCCCTGTCTCTGTGTAATAGCCCCAGCCTGAACACATAGTATCGGCCGCGGTCCAGATATCGAGCCGCGACGATCACTTTAAAACGACGGAATACTACTCACACGGCGGCCCCTCTCTCTCTGTGCGGATGTCGTAGTGTGGCCGTCATCCGTCCTCCGTTCCCTTTCATTTGGAACCAGTTTTGCGGTGTTCCACGCGAGCGATGCAGATAGCATCGGAAATCGGCTCGCACTCGGGGCGCTAGAGCCCCCAATGCATCAAAACTGTATTAACTGTTTGCTGCTGCACAGATGCAAATAAGCAGACCCCTAAGCGGTCGGTGAGTCGGACCGGTGATCGATGGTCGCCAGTTCATTGCACATGTATTATTAAAAAAAGCCATGAAAGGGATCATATGTGAGTCGTGCTACAGTTTTAATTGGACCGGTCGATCGAGGTTTTTTTTGCTGCTCAGTTGCAACATAAGTTTTGGCAGATAGAAGATTTAAAAAAAAGTCTGTGTTTGCCACGAGGAGACACAAATAAGAGATTTTGCTCTTCATTTGACTTCAATTTCGAGGATATATGTGTCCGTGAATGTTTACGAACTTAGAGCAAATCCGCCAGACTAACATTAGTTTAAAAAAACACATTTTCTCTATCTGTTCTAACCACCTACTCAGATTCGTGATGGTGGATTCAATCTTATCGCATCGCTAGGCGACAATTCTTTTCCTCCTTTGAACACGATCAACCGTGGCAATGAAACCTTGCTGCTATACTCTACTTATGATTTATGACTGAAAACTAGATAACGAATACTACTCCGCATGCAATAGTTCATATTTCCGGAAGCACTTCAGAAAATGACCTTCCATTGAATTGACGCCTTACGCACTTCTCAACTAAAATTCAGTCAAATTGATGATGTTAAATTCAACGCATCTGCTATCCATAGACGCACCAGTTTTGATATATATTTTTTTGACATCTTTCATGAAGGGTACCAAATCAGAAAACAGGTCACGTTTTTATCAAATAATTTAACGTTAATAACTATTTTTGTTGCGAACGGATTTAAAGGATTTACATACCAATCGAATAGGAAATTTTCTAAGATTTGTTTGATATGCTCTACATTACAATCCCATAGTCTGCATATGGTTTAAATTGATGAAAATTGGAAGCATTCCCATTTCCCCATACATTTGTTCTGTCCATTTGTGTGCTTTCTCGAACAGAGCTGTCAATAACGGGCAACTTATGCAGCCGCTAGAATAGAAGCAACGAAGGGGGATAGCGAAAAGAGAATATTTGCGAAGTAAACTCCACCCTTGTATAGCAAGTAAACTGTCGCTAGTGTATAGGTATTGCATCTCTTCTGAGGAAAATTCTCAGAATCTTTCTGCGCCCGAAACAACAAAGGTATCTATATATTGTGTTTTATGTTTCCCCACAAGCTGAGAACGCTAGCGAATAATTCATTTAATTTATTTCGCCTTTATATCCGAATGCGCGAACCTTGGCCTTAACTCAAGCCATAAGGTTCTGCACGACCTCAGAATCGGCAGTTTTTTTTTTTGCATATTATCTCATGCTTTCTTAGTTTCTTTTACATTCTTCATCATTTTAGGTCGTTTTAGAAGGTGCCTCTTTAGAATGGCCCTGTATTTTCCTATTGGGCGCAGTTACGGAGTGTTTGAGGGGTTCTTTCGGCACGAAATCGACATCATTCGCTTTATACCATTCTAGCACGTTCCTCGTTTAATGGCATGATGACAAATCCCGCCAAAAGATCGTCAGACCGCCGTGAGCCTTCAGGAGAGGGAAAAGCCGCTTTTGAAGATACTCTTCCAAATACACCTGTCCATTCATGGTGCTTGCGGTAACGAAACATATACTCCGCTTTCTTCTGTGTCCGGAGGTTCTCATACGAGCGGTGTAGGTTTCGATAACTTCTGGTCGTACAACTTCCGGGTACAGTGTTTGCAACCGTATTCTATTTTTCGTCACGGTTTGGAGACTTCTGAATCTTAAATGTACGTAGTTCACCTCGAGTTTTGGTATTCTGCGCGAAAGTTTTGCTCACATGCAACTTTGTACCCACATCTCGAACTGAGGCGTTCGGTTTCCGTTTAAAGGCCTCAACCACGCGTTTGTGATCATTCTCGTTGACCTGACGGGTTTTTCCAACTTTTTCCTCTTGGCACGATACCAGTTTGTCGGCTAACCACGAATCGATCCAATTTTTAACTTCATCAAAATTGGAGAAGTGCTGATCAACCAGGCCATGTTGCATCGATCGAAATAAGTAGTAATTGGACGGAGCAATGTCTGGAGAATACGACGGGTGAGATAGACTCAAAATATAGAGCAATTTCCACCAAATCAGACGATTTTGACGCTAACCTGAACAATTTTTTTATGTAGAACTACGACTTTCAGTGAGGGTGCAAATCAGAAAACAGTTAATTACTTGCGTATTGCTCTCGCGATGGATCGTCAATCAATAATCTCCACCTGTTTCTACAAAACTATGCATCGGTGCTTTTAAAGCTCCTAAAACTTGATTTGAGTTATTTGAAAATTTTCGGTGTATTCTAAAGTAATATGCAACATAATGTAGAGCGAATTGATTTCTATAACTTTTTAGTAAAAAAAGATTTTTTTTGTGGATTCAGGGACTTATTGGTGCCTTTTCCGCTCGATCATTCAATTTCCGTGAATTCGAGCATCTTTTCAGGGTTAAGAGTAGCGTCAAAGAGCTGTGTTGCTTTTGGCAAACAGCTCTCGCGTATGCTCTATTGGGAATTTCGTCGAGAGGGGTCTAAGTGATATCGATAGTGCTTTGCAATCCAAACGTATTTCGTGCTAAACTAAAAGGATGCAGAAGAAGAGGCTCAAACTACGGTAGGCGAAACTTCAAACTTCCCGATGTTTATAGAAATTTTCTAAGCTTCAGACAAAACAAGTTATTACCACATGAAAAATTAAAAACGCAGATGCTGTGCATTGTTTCCGGGTTCTTCTTCTTCTTGAATGGCGTTAACGTTCCCTGTGGAACTTTTGCCGTCTCAACGTATGCATTAATTAGCGTCATTTATTAATACTTAGTTGAGATTTCTTAAGCCAAATAACACGCCTTGAATGTATTCCGAGGGGCAAGCTCTTGAATACGCGTGACCACAGTGCAAGTCGAAGGAAATTTCTTTGACGAAAAATCCTCCGGCCAGAACGGGAATCGAACCCGAACACCCGGCATGACAATGTGAGACGCTAACCACTCGGCCACGGGTGCACTCTGTTTCCGGGTTAAAGGCGGCTTCAAAGTGCAGTGTTTTTCAGGCCGGATGTGATAAAGGAATTTTCCTGGAATGAGAGCTGAGTGTTCTTCGGCGAAAATTGAAGATGAAAATTTGTTCCGCAACGCTTGTCCTCGCCGGCAATAGTTTTGTAGTCCTACGCTAACATTGCGGTCGAGTCTTGGACACCACCGTTCTAATTTTTTTAAATCTTGTTGCAACTGTTCAAAATCACAATTATCATTTTTAAATGAAAAATTTTAATTAAAACTGATTTTTCTCTTCCATTTAAAACAACTTCAGGAACATTATTTCTTCCAACAGATCCGATTAATGTCTGAAAGGTCACTATCCGATCTCTGTTAGAAAGCAACCATAGTTTGCAGCACGATTTTTCGAACAAATCGCGCAGTACAACAAGACATATTTTCTCTTTATACTCAAAATACGGTACAGAAAAAGACGATACAATGAAAAATGATCGGTGTCCCGTTAACCCTTTCCCGCACCCATCGAGTCTCATTCGTGGTGTACTTGCATAACATAGGGCACTAGAACGCTCAGTAGAGTAGTGAAATCACTGATGTGAGACGTATTGAATAATACGGGAAGGGGTTAAAAACGGTGCGTTTGGTCAGCCTACTCCGAGTTCAATTGTGTGAAAAAAACATACATTCACACATACATACATACGGGTTTATATCAACGAAATTCACATTTTTTTTCAGTGTTTTTGAACCCATCACTGCACGCTATTTTATATGTGTGAGTTATTTTCGTGTACGACACAAAAAAAAATCTAGCTCGCCTGTAGTATATGTCAAACCACGTTGAAATCAAAAATCGATACATGCATACGTGATACATGAGAGAGAAAAACGAATTAATTTTGGGAGGAGTCACTTTAATATGCATTGAAGTCCATTTGACGGGGAACAATGAAATGAAAAAGTGGAGTCGTAAAAGGAGATAGCGACTAAACGCCCGACTGACTATTGAGTCATGTTGACGAAGAAACTGCTAGAAGGAGCCAAAACTCATTTCCAATTCACGATGACAGTGGTACAATGTCGACGTCTGATGGCAACTTCGAATTAGGGGCCATAACTTGGGTCCCAAACTCGTTAGTGTAATCTCTATCAAATTAAAAGACACGAATCCATTATTAAAATGTTTGAAATTTGAATGAGAATTTTCATATCATTTTATTTAATTATTTGAAACACGTACTTCTGACTTTAACCATATGGTTATACATTCCCAACATTGTTAATGAATCTATTCATTATAATATAAAGTTGTCTTCAAAAAAAAATCGTATGAGATTTTTCCACCACCTGCAAAAAAAATGTTTTCCATTTAAATAAAATACTAATTTGATACGGAAAAGTAAATTTTTATTCGAAATTTTAATTTTTAAAATATGTCCATTTCGCCTGAAAATCAGTTATTCTTTGACACTCCTCTAACCTAGTAAATTAAGCTCAATGCCTTCAACGCTGATTGAATACGAAGGCGAATTTCTTCATAGTCCGCTGACTATCTTCAGTTGAACATGACTTTGCCGAGCCCTGGCTTTGAGCTTGGTTTTTCTTTGGAGCGAAAGCCGAGAACGGTAATGGATTTTCAAATCAAATAAACACACATTAAACATTATTAAAAAAAATACTTTTCCATATAAAATGTGCTCTATGTAATAGTAACAAGTTTTCTTGTTAGTGGTGAGAAATATTGAATAAAAATATATATGATAAGACCATGGAAACATGATTAAGTAAGGATTTGAACGTAATCTTGATAGAGTGGATGCCTTGCAGATGTCGAAGTTTTAAGTTTATACATGAAGAGAGTTTTCCTTGTGCGTCGCCTAAAAGTACGAAATTCGATTTGAAAAATTACAAATGGAGTTTAAAATCTGTACATTTATACTAGGTTTAACAGAATCAATGCAAAAATTATAGACAGCACGAGTCGCGTCATTTTTGAGGAATCAATCTTAAGTTATGACGCAAAAAAAATATTGAGAATATCAATGAAAGATGTGGCTACATAATAAAACAAAACACGGAGCCCTGAACAGGTGACGAGGCATTTGGGAACACAATGTGTGCTTTACGCATTATACCTTTTTCTATGCGAAATGGGAAGTAGCCAGGATTTTCTCGACCAGTTGCCGTTTTTTGGTATCTCACGTTTGAATTTTTTTATGATTTTTTGGATAATTACTTTTGTTGTAAAAGTAGTCAATTTTTGATTTGAATGGCCGCCATTTTAGAAATTTTTTCGAATTTTCAAAAATTGCTACGTAGCAATTTAGATCATTCATTTTTACATTTTACATACCAATTTCAGCCTCTAGATTCAAGAAAAAAAAACTGTTCCACTTTGAGCACCATCTCCATCAACATATCGGTACTCCCGATGCGTTTCGGCCGGCATTTTCTTCGAGTGAAAAAAGAAAAATCAGTACTCATTCAGTACTACTAGTCTAAGTTCGGCTCATGAAGTTTTGGGAAATCAAAATCGACCAGCACCTGCTACTGGAGGCCAGAGAGGCAAACCTTCCTGATTTTTCAGGATTTCCCAGACTTTTTGGCTCGTATCCTGACATCCTGAGAAACATTCGATCTTGCCTAATTTTTTCTGAAATGATCCTGATTTTTCCTGATTTTTTAGTTTTTTGCCAGGATTTCTGTCGAAGTTTTACTGGTTGGAAATGAGAACTTAGCTTTCCGGTTCTCCCTTGTATAGTGATTGCTCTTTCTTTCGTTTTTTATTTATAATTACGTAATAATATTTATTTGAATGCTTAAAACACGTAGTGCGTTTATTCCACCTTTTCCTAATGGATTTTCCATTACATTTTTCGCTTCACAATGACAGAAAATGAAACCGTCAACGCCAAGTGAATGAATGAACATTGAGGATAATTTTGCAAGATCTTTTTCTCTCTCTCTCCAAAATCTTATGTCAAGGATTACAGAGTTATAGATATTTAGTAGATTTTTTTTGTAAAATATATAATTGTAAATTATTTCAAAACCGTAAAAAACGTATGACATTTTTTTTCTAGTCTTCGTATTACGAACCACAATACTAATAATGCAAAGTTGTGGAAATGCCTAAAAAAGAACAAGTGGAAGTTTGCTCAAGTATAAAACAAAGCAATAAAAATAATAAAACAAAAATTATTAATTATTATCATGGTTACCACATATCTACAGAATAATCTGTATTTATACAGATTTTTCAGTCTTTTCGAAACCAAGAATCTGTAGATACAGATTACAGATTTTTTAGGTTTCCATACAGATTTACAGATTTTTCTAAATAACGATCCAATATTAGTAGGTTTGATCACAATAATATTTTTTTCCCAACTCACCAATTTTATTCATATAGCATTCGAATCAATCTGAATGAGAGTCATTTTGGCATTCATGTGTAGAGTGTAATACTGCTTTTTCATGTTCAATCTAAGGCGAAAACATGCCAAAGTCTGCATCTTCAGCTAGCTTTACAATAAATAAATATCACCGTTTATCTTTTTCCTACTAAAGCACAGTAAATGCGAATTTTTACGTGGATACCATCAACATCATCAAATTCATCATATATATGCCAACCAATGATACTGAAGCTCAGATTATGCTTCAAAATCTTTATAAATATATAGATTTTGAACCATAATCAAGGTTTTTCCCACGTACGTGTAACTCATCATCAAAGGAACTGCTGATCAGATTTGAGTCATCTATATATTGTTGTGTCTGTCTCCACTCAAATTAGAATAATAGAATGCTTTGATGAATATTTTAAAAAAGGAAAAATTAAAAAAGGAAAATTTAAAAAAATGGGCTACACATATGTACTGCAGCAAAAAGTGAAATCGAAAAAAAAAATTACACATTTGTTATACAATGATAGGTTTATCCGATTGGAGTTAATTTATTCAATTGGAATTTATTTTGACGACATTGATATTTATATTTCACCATTACGTAAATATTAATGGATTTTTAGGTGGAAAATGAAAATGAATCGCCAAAATGTGGTTATCAAATTCGAGTAAAGATTGTCCGATTTGAGCTGAGATCCCTCCGTAGATCAATGTAACGGTGAGAAAATTTGTTTTTTTTTTGGAAAATTTTGAAGGAAAAAGGAAAAAAAATCGGAAAAAAACTGAACGACTTGAAACTGCTCTCGAGCTTGGTAATATGATAGAGTTAATTGCAAATTATAGATTGATATCTATTTTCTGTGATAGCATTTTAGACTTTAAAATTCATTCGTGTCTACCAGTGCCAATTGAAAGGTTGATCAATAAATTTTCTGGAATTCAAGCCACGAGCGTCCGCTTTCTGAAAGAACGTGAATGCTCAGAAGTATTCATATCAAAAAATCAATTTTGGGCAGGACAAAGTTAGCCGGGTCAGCTAAATGAACTTATAAATTGAAACCTTTGGTTTTGAATGATCTTAAATTTCGACATGTATGTCGTACTGATCGCAATTATTTTTACTTGAAGAAGCAGTGATATATAACTTTGTAGGGTGAACAAGATTTTTGTAAACCTCTAATAAGTATTTACTAAACAATGTTTTTATGTATAAGATGAAAAAATATTTGCTATAATTCTTTTTCGCGTGATATCTGTTGCATGTAACACCGAAATAATTAGTTTGTCGCCTTTCGCTTTTTATCTTTCTGTTTTAACATACAAAACAATGCTGTTTACATCCATACAGTGCCGCAATACATGGAATTTTCCATTAATCCTTTCCCCGAGCACGGATGACAACTTTTGTTTACACTGAGTACCGTTATCTATCATTCATAGTAGCACCGTGTTGGTTCGTGAATAAGTTCACAAGACATAAAAAATCGTTTGGAAAAAGTGTGAACTGATACATTGTTGCATAAATTTTAATATTAGTATACTTCTTTGCTGTGGTGGCTAAGAGCAGACAAATGACCGCAAAGAGTTAATTCAGATTTTGATACAGATTTTCTGAGAAAAAACACAGATAAAAAGATTTTTTGAGACCAAAAACACAGATTTTATCATGGTAACCCTGGACTGGGTACGAAAATATTGGAAAGAATATCAGCCAATAAGAATTATGTAGAACTGAAAAAAGGAGATAAAGGTTCCCTTATGTTTTCGCAGCAAATTCGTGTCGCCCTTGATGATAAAGAAATCGAGATGTTGATCAAGAGTAATCCTCAGTATACGACAAATGAATTAGCAAATCCAATACAGATATCTAAATCCACCGTTGATGAGCATCTGCTGAAGCTTGGTAACGTATTTCGAGACGATATGTGGGTTCGACACAATTTGAATGAAATGCCTTTCAATGGTTTACATTTCAATCTACGGCTCACTTTATAAATGTAACGAAAATGCCGTTTTGGAGCAAATCATCTACGTGATGGACGTCTCCTTTCCAACAGGCCAACGCCAAACTCCATGTCTCGACGAATTACACAATAAATTATTTTGGAGTCATGGTAGGAGATCCTATATCACAAGCTCTCAAATTAACCGGTCGTTACATCCTCAGATTATCACAGGTTCAGTTCCCTACAAAATTCATCTAAGGGCAAGAACTTTGATCCTATGTACAGCATAAAAAACACCTTGAACAGTTTTCTACAAGAAAGCGAACATGATCTGGTAGGATAGAATTTAAAAGCTCTAAGAAACATGGCGAAAGATTGTGGAACAAAACTGTGTACAAAAAAATTGAATAAATGTAAATAAATGCCTAGAAAAATGATGCCTTTGTTCTCCTAAAAATCGGCACGAAATTTCCGACATTCCAAAATGAGCTATTCTGATTTATCCTGATTGTTATTTTCACTTTCCCTGATTTTTGTTGGCAACCCTGCTGGAGGCATATATTTGCAAACAGCGAAAATTCATGTACCAAGAGTGTTTTGGAAACATTTCGATTCGTAAAAAAGAAGAATTCAGCTGCTAACTCTTGAAAAAAAGTAAAGGACAATCGGTAGGTACCAGATCTGTCGAATAAGCCGCATACGTTCCATCGATTTTCAAAATGTCATGAAGTCCATAATATGTTGCGCTTATGGTTCTTGAAATATATTGGGCTGTCAAAAAAGTCCTGCGGTATTTTTATTGAATTTCCATTTGTTCATAAAATTAGTTACAATTATCTGCTTTAAGTCAAATATGCGCCGTTTTGTTCGATGACTTGTTCCCAACGAGATGCCAACTTCATAATACCCCTGTTATAGAAGCTCGCTTCCTTATTTCCAAAAAACTCGGATAGCCAATTTTCACAGGCCTCTTTTGTGGCTAACTTCTGACTACCTAGCTCGTTCGCCATGGACAAAAACAGGTGGTAGTCACTTGGTGCAAGGTCCGGACTATACGGCGGATGTAAAAGAACCTCCCATCCGAGCTCCCGGAGCTTCTGGCGCGTCACCAAAGAAGTGTGTGGCCTGGCGTTGTCCTGATGGAAGACAATGCGGCCTCTGTTTATCAAAGATGGCCTCTTCTTCATGAGTGCTACCTTCAAGCGGTCCAGTTGTTGGCAGTACAGGTCCGAATTGAGCGTTTGGCCATAGGGAAGCAGCTGATAATAGATTATTCCTTGACAATCCCACCAAACACACAGCAGAACCTTCCTGGCCGTTAATGAGGGCTTGGCCACCGTCTGAGCCGCTTCAGCGGGCTTCGACCACGACCGTTTGCGCCACTTTTCATCGCCAGTCACCATCCGCTTCAGAAACGGGTCGTTTTTGTTGCGATTCAGCAGCGATTCACATGCGTCGATACGGTCAAATTTTTTTTTGCGTCAACGTGTGTGGCACCCATACATCGAGCTTCTTTGTGAATCCAAGCTTCTTCAAATGGTTAATAACGGTTTGATAACTTATCCCCAGCTCTTGGCCGATGCTACGGCTGCTACTATGCCGGTCTTTCTCGGCTAATTCGGCGATTTTGTCGCAATTTTCGACGACAGGCCTTCCGGAGCGTGTCGCATCTTCGACGACCTCTACACCAGAACGAAAACGTTGAAACCATCGTTGTGCGGTGGAAATGGAAACTGTATCGGGTCCGTCCATAAACTGCACAAATTTTATTGGCAGCTTGAGATGCCTTTTTGTGTCTTTGTCATAGTAGTACTGTAAAATATGTCGGATTTTCTCTTTATTTTGCTCCATATTTGGGACACTATAAATCACGAACCACTTAACCAAACAAAACACTGTCAAGAACTATATTAGAGCGCGCAAAAATACCTTTCCAACAAGCTATAGTATGACTCGATACAATGAATACAAGTAGAACTACGCGCTTACCTCGCGGAAATACCGCAGGACTTTTTTGACAGTCTAATATCCACTTTTCTTCAACGGTCACGATCCGATACCACCATTTTCAACATGAAAAAATGTAGCTGCTTGAACTCTAGAGATTTTGAATTGAATATCGTTGACTAATGTCGAAAACACCAAAATGACGATGATTTTTATGTCGATCGATAAGAGCATATGTAATTATTAATGTATAAACTCCGGTTTCACATACATACACCTAATCAATTTGATTGCATTGAGTATAGAACAGGGGTGGCCAAACTTTTGAGCATCACGGGCGACTAATTGTTCAAATGTTAGGCTGCGGTCTACCAACGTTGACTGTATCAAAAAGTCATTCTCCAGAAAATATTTTTCCTTCAACTTCATTCAGTTTCAATAGTCATTTAATTCAGCCTCCTCAAAACCTCAAAAATTATTGATTCTAGGTCTGTGAAACCGTGTCCTCGAATACAGGAGGGTTAATTGAAGGAAAATCATAGGTCATACTAATAAATATAATATATTAGGATATTTGCTATCCGATCGGATACCGGATATTAGAAAAAAATCAATAATTTCTCATTACCACATAATAAATTATATTTCTTCAAAATTAAGTTAATATTAACTCATAACATTAATTCATTAACACTATTACTTTTATTATGAATCTTTTAACCGATCAATTACGCTTTGCTTCTAAACGTAAGCAACATGATTGCGATCGATTCGAAATGGTTTCGCATAGCAGTCGATTTCGGTAATAATGTATTTTTTTAATGGAAATTGACCATCATTTTCTTTTGCAACTTCGTTGAAACTGTCCCAAAAGGTGTCATGAGCTTCGCGTGTAAGGTTCAATTCAGTTTCGTCTCATCATCACCCTGGAGACAGTTCCATGTATTGAAATCTTGAATGAAAATAATTGATTAATGTTCTTTGCTTATTTGGATTCGTAGTACTTACTCTTAATCGACTAGTATAAAAATTATTTCAATACATCCACAAAAACAGAAAAAAAATCTGTTCAATATTCCTTGCAGAAAACTTGATACTGGAAAATTTATTATTGATGAGGAAAATTTATTTTATACGGAAAATTTAAACATAGTTCATTATTTTGATGTAAAAAATCTTTTTTTACTCCCTAAAATGTAAACCTTTATATGCATCATGCACACATGTAGTTTCTCCAAGTTTCGTATATGCAAATAAAGAGCCGAATCTCCGGCCATCCGGCCACGAAGCTTGCTAAATATCCAGTATCCAATATTCGGCCAAACTATTATCCGTTTCATTACTAATACGAACTATTCATCGGGAATAATGGTCGTCATTACGTAAATTGAATCGAACGGTCAATTCGATCCCTATAACTATCATACCGAGCAAATTTTCGCATTATGTAAATCGATAAAATCTTATTGAATCCAGTTCTTTCTCGAATGTCATTTGTTGCGAATGGCATATTTTGAAATATTGCCGAAATGATTCCCAAAGTAAAGTATCAGGAATGCAACAAGCGAACCAAACAGCTCGAAAAATTATGCCGACAGCTTTCACCCGACTGTATCGATAACAGTGAAATAGAGCTAACGATGAAAATTCTGTTCAATTAGATTACTCACTGTTTTTCTATTCATGACTATATTTCTTGAAAGAAATCTACACTATTAATTGACATTACTCATCATAGTTTTAGAATTAAAATAGCAATACTTCATTAAAAACTCGCATTCGCAGCGAAATGTCCTCCAAAAATTTAGTTTTCGTTGGTTCTCAACCGGCCGAATGTTTCAAGTGTTTTCAATTGGTCGTTTAATAAATGATATGCCTGGAGAAAATATTGTTGAAATTGTTCCTAGTGACAATTTGAAAAAAGTGACAATTTCCCATAAAAAAATTAGTGGGTTATATCTATGATATAACCGCAAGGTTGACGTGGAATAACCTTAGCTTAGCAATCATTCGTTTGTATTGATTAAATTCTTGATTGAATGAAACAGTTTCCAATTTCAATTGAGTTCAATATATTTGCTCTGTGAGTGAAAAAAATGAACAAATGCCATGTAAAGTCAATTCATTTATTGTGATTGATTGTTCTTCGTTACAAGTAAATTTAATGACGGACCTTTTACGTTTGGTATGATGACTAGAATAAAATATATGTACGGAAGAATTATCAAACGTTTGATGAACCAGCCTAAGGCTGAAAATCTTTCCAATAAAGACAAAAAAAAATTTCAAACGATTATTTTATTTTACATTTCCCTTTGAAGTTTACATCTCAAAAGTGTACATACTTCTCGAATCTCGAATTTGCTTGAAACTGGGAAGTTCATTCGCTTCTAGTGTCTGCACGATTTTCCCAGGTTCCTAAGTTTAGAAGATCATGTTAGGACAGACATATTCCACTCTGCACAAAGGCAAGCGAGGACAAAAGTACTCGCAGTTTGCATTTATTTGCAGAGCCGATTTCCCCAGAAACCTCGGTTTTGAAGTCTGTGTTAGGGAAACACATTTCAATCGGAACAAAAATACCCCCGATTTGTATGAATTCGCAATGCCGATTTCCCCACGCTCCATGGATTTGAAGTCTGTGTTAGGGAAACACATTCCAGTCGGAACAAAAATACCCCCGACTTGCATGAATTTGAAATACCGATTTCTCCAGGCACCTTGGTTTAGAAATCTCTATTAGGGAAACATTTCGGTGGGAACAAAAGCTCCCCCTACTTTCGTGTGTTCTTCTTCTTCTTTTTGGCTTTAAGAGGGTTTAAACTTTTCAGTTCACTCGCCTCTAGGCTCTTTCGTGTGCTTGCAATGCCGATTTCGCTGCTTGGTTTTAAAGTCTGTGTTAGGGAACATTTTTCGATGAGAACAAAAGTCCCCCTACTTTCATGTATTTGCAATGCCGATTTCCCCAAGGCTGCTTGGTTTTGATGGCTGTGTTAGGGGCCAATCAACACAGCCATCAAAACCAAGCAGCCTTGGGGAAATCGGCATTGCATTGGCCGTAAATCGGGCCAATCAAAACGATGCAGTTAGGGCGTTTAGATAACGCCTAATATTTTACAGTTCTTCAATTGTGTATCTAATGAAAAACAACATTTTGTTAGTTGCGATAGATGCGTAGAAATATTCCCTATCAAGTGATGCAAACATCTCTCCTATCCAGTACGAAATGTTCTAGCTATAAGCATTCGAAATCTTTCATTTTTTCCTGCATGTTCTGTGTTGGTTTTCATTTTACCCTCCATATATTCCGGTTAGACGTAGTCCCACGTCAAAATATTACAAGTTATGGTCGAACAACTGGATGTGTTAATATAAAATAACTAACAATCTGGAATGAAATATGAAAACGAGAACTTTCATGAAGAAATATCTACTCTTACAACTAATATGTTTCATTGAGGTTAATATGAACACCTTATAGAATGATCACGATAAAAGGTGGAGTGATATTTTATTCATTGCGTTTGGAGGTGGCACTATCCTAGACCAGTTGGCGGGCGTCTAAGACCACCTACGCGGGCGACCGGTAGACCGCGAACTTCCGTTTGGCCATCCCTGGTATAGAACCTAGCAAAGCATTCATTTTTGCTGTGACGATTCATTTTGGCCGTCTGTCCACATATTCTTCATTGACGATCATACATCCGCACATTTGAAAACACAAAAATATACGAAAATAATTATAAGCAACATCGAAATTTCAATCATAGTCCACTATAAAGAAAAACCGCGTCGACGAACCGTAAATACACGCTGGATTGAAGTGCCACTTGAGAAGCCAATTACTTTTAAGTTTATCGCACCGCGCGAGGCTCCCAAACCTTAGTTTTTCGGCGAGATCAACATTCAACAATCAAACAATCTACCAAAATTAACACAATATACACTATGATCTAGTCATTATCATTGAGAAATTGAGATGAGCCGTATCAATGGAATGAAACTGATCACATTGAGTTCGGCCCAACGTTCAAGAAAACCCCGAATGGATGAAGAGAAAGAAAATGATAATTTACTTGGCTTAGGAGGGCAGTAAACCAACACGTTTCGGGCTCATCGTAAATATAAGCTGCGACTCTCCGTGCTCTAGTTTTGTCTCGATGTCCAAACGAAATTGGAAAAAAATCTTAGATTCGATGCTTTCAAAACTTTTCTTGTATAAACCCTAATTTATACCCTTGCTTTTTTGTTGTGGGAATTATGAAACTCTTTTCAACATATGAATTTATGTATTTGTTTTGAGGTGGATACAATATCGGTCAATTTACCCATTCAACCATTCCCATTAGCATAAAAGTTATGCAAATCTCTCACGTGTGTACGGAACAGTCAAATTGGGTTTTTTTCCTGAAGAAACCCATTCGGCCTTCTTGTAATCCAAATAATAACCATCACCAGTAGCCCAGGTCCAGAAGGGGAAAAAAAGTTCTCACGTCACCCCAACCATTTTTTCTTTTATCAACGCCACAAAAACTGGACGCCATAAAATCGCGCCTGAAAAACATAACTGGACCAAGTGGTCAAACCGATTACATCATATTCTGCACAAGCAAAAGGCGGGCGAAAATCGCTCACATCATCGCTCTCGCAAGGCGGCATGTGGCAATCCGTTCGCTATAACAGCTGACGCGCGGAACGACGAACTCCAAAATCGCACCGATCCCGTGAAAGTAAAAGCTTTCGCTGAGGCGCGCGCCGCGGCCGCTCTCCTCAGTATCTCTTTTGGTACCTCCTGCCGTGTGAGCCCATACGAAACAAGTTTTCCGCTGACTGCAGTGAGAAAAGGTGGAGCAGGATGAAGAAGAACTCTCGAGGAGCGGACCGGTTGATATCCTTTAATCGCGTTACCAGCCACATCCCGATCGAAAGTGGTTCAAGCTGTGCCCAGCATACGGCATGATAGCGTAACTTTTCGCACAAAATTTGCATTTGCGGGTTCGTCGGGACCGCGATACGTGCAGCTGACATTTTCACGCTTTAGGTTTTGTCTTTTTGCGGACTGTGATTTTGGAAAGTTTGTGCTCGGAAATCGAACATCTTCGCCGAAAGGTCATCGGATATTGACCATCATTTTGCCGCAGACAAACATGATGTCACAACTGTATCATCGATGTGGCCGACGTGATTTCTAATGGCAGGATCAAATGGAACAATTTTGTGGTACAATTGAGAGCCTTGAACAATTTAATGAGAGATTTCAATTGAGAAACAACGAACTCTCCGATATTCGCGTATTCGCGTGGAAAGCTGCTCAGCAGTGTCTATTTTGTAAATGAATACATTTGCATATGAATATTGCGGTCTGCTCTTGTGTCTCAATTTTTACGTGATTCGACGAGATATTGAGTCATGTTTCAACACATTGGATTCGAACTTTTCATGGGTTTTTGCAATTAGGCAAAATACATAATACATAATCTGCTCTGAAAAAACTTTGTATGATGAATTCAGCCTTGACACGATGTGATTGGGGTCGAAATTTTAAAATTTAGAAGCACCGCTTTCCGCATATCTTTGATAGCTATTATACAGAAAATAGATAGGGCCTTAAAGGTTACGGATCCAATTGATCAGTACTCGTTCTTCTTCCAGAGATCTTATTATGTTGATTTATATTTACCCGAATGTGATGATTTATCAAATGTAGCAGTTATTATGGAGAAAATCTCAAAATATCAGATGATTATTTTTGGTAAATTTCCTGATCATAAATATGATTAATTCAATATAAACTTATAAGACCAATGAACGCACGAAGTAAATATGCTATAGCAATTCCATGTAACAATCACTAAAATGAACGTATAATTCAGATTAAGGGTTGTCTGAAAAATCGTCTGTTTTGACGTAGGACTACGTCTAACCGGAAGATATAGGGGGTGAAATGTAAATCTAGGCACTGAACAAGTAGGAAAAATGCAAGATTTGGAACGCTTATAACTCGAGCATTTCTCAATAGATCGCAAAGGTTTTTGCATCAATTGATAGGAAATATATCTACGCATCTATCATAATGAATAACATTTCATTTTTCTTGAGATAAATAATTGAATAATTGTGAAATATCAAGCATTGTCAAAATGCACTATGTGCCCATTTTTGATTGGTCCATTTTGTGCTCCTCAAATCGTACCGACCAAAACGGGCAACCAGAGCAGCAGCGAAATAGAATGAAGCACGATTGGAAAGGAAAAAGAAAAAAAATGAACGAAACATTGGTCGCAGTCTCACACATGCGTGATTCTCGAGCCAGCCAGTCAGCTTAAAAATCCCCGCTCCGCTGCCGTAACGATCCTCATTCTTTGTGTGGACACCGACTAGACAACATCGTTGCTGGACAAGCTGGACGGCGAGGGATCGAGTGCCTTTCTCAAGGCAAGAGGGTGGAGGTGGTAGCGCTGGAGTAGAGTAGAGTAGAGTTTTCAAAGGGCCTTTCTCAAGGCTAGAGACGAATGAACTGAAAAAGTTTAAAGTCTCTATAATACAATACCTTCCTTCCTTCCGTAACGATCATTCTCATTCAAACCGTACACCACATCAGTTCGTATCACAACACATCAACAAACCAACCCAAGCAGCCATATCTGGACATGGCAAAGGAGGAAAAGTGAAGGGAAAGTCAAAACCCGCTCGAACCGTGTCGGTCTGGAGTTCCCCGCAAAGGTAGCTAGGCCGAGCGCGTTAGTACCAGTGCACCAGTCCACCTAGCCGGCATTATATAGTTTCGGCCGCCGAAGTGATCGAGTTAGCTGGCAAAGCTGCTCGCGACGATAAGAAAACCCGCATTCAGAACAGAACACATTCGGTTCGGTGGACATCAAGACAACAGGCAGTTGCAGCGAGTGGCGAGTGGCAAACGCAATCGCAAAACGGCAGCTGGTAGCAGAAGAAAAAAGTTTATTCTTTATACAATTTGCTTTGGTGGCAAATCCAGAACAAGGCGGCATCGAGGGCATTCGAAATGGTTTTTTTCAAAACCACGAGTACTATGTTTTCTAAATTGGAACCATTCCATAAAACAAGGCGCTTTTCACGGTCATTAAACCTTCCAAAAAAGAGTTTAGGAAATACAGTTCAATGCTTTCTGAAACATTATCCAAAATAATAATAAAACACAAATTGATTTTTTCATAATTTGTTTGCCAGGTTCTGATGAGTATGTGAATTTGGCAGTTGTTCTGAGCTTATTGATAGTTGGGGACTTTCCTGATTATTCAATTTTCACCAATTCTTAAATTGTTTCCAGATTGAAAGTACAGTAATTTACAATTAGTTCGACATTTAGCTAATTGGACGGACATGTAATGCGACATATTTAGTTGGATATTTTTGTAAACATAGAGATCCAAATAATGACCCCACATTGAAAGTCGACACTGTACCACTGTCATCCCAAATGTTCAATTACAGGTTAAAATCGCCTCCAATGCGACACTGAGTATGGCTTCGGCACATCGCATTGAATGTAATTTACTGTACAATATGTCACAAGCTGGATGGGAAGAATTTTTCCAACTGTGAAAGCTGTGGCGAGTGGCAAACGCAATCGCTAAACAGAAAGGTTTAGCCGAACAAGATGGGGATATCGAGTGATAACAAAACAATAAACTCTTTAGATTGCAGATAATTTTGTGATCCTGAAAAGGACCCTTTTTAGCCTGCATGTGAATCCAACGAGCGAACAAATCGTAATGAATGTATTTTTCTTTCTTCTTTCTTTGTTTTTAAGAGGGTTTAAACTTTGAAGTTCTATCGCCTCTAAGCATGTATTTTTATGCCATCGCTGCCTTTTATCGCTCATTCATTCGTCTCGTTGGACTCGCCCCTTTAACTGAGTCTGCCGGTTTGTCTCTATCTTGTGAGTGTGTACCGGTAGAGTACAAAACACGTGGACCTCAAAAAAAAATCTCATTTTCTTTCAAACCGTAAACCCGTGTGGTTGTACTGCATCGGCATCGTGGACGTAACAAAGGACAAGTTAAAAGGCAAAGTCTCACTCGAACCGTGCAGGTCTCCAGTTCCCTGTTGGTCGCATTCACTGATTGCTCCGCAAGGGTAACTAGGCCGAACGGATTGGTGCCGGAGCACCAGTATACCTAACAGCGATTATAGAGTTTCGGCCGTCGGAGTGCTCGAGTTGGCTTGCAAAGCTGCTCACGACAATCAGAAAACACGCATCAATAACAGAGCAGCTTCGGTTCGGCGCTCATCAAGGCAACAACTAGTTTCAGCGAGTGGCAAACGCAATCGCAAAACGGCAGCAGGTAGAAGAAAGAAAAAGTTTGTTTATACAGACTGGTGGCAAAACCAGCCACCGTAAAACACCGCGCTTTTCAGGGCTATTAAACCTTTCAAAGAAGAGTTATTAAAAGTTTTTCACAATACCAATGCATTCTAAAGTGACATAATATGACATATAATATAAACTGTTTTTTTGTTTATGCTTGTTCTTGAACTTATTGGTGGTTGGGGTTCTTTAAATTGATCATTCAGTTTTCACAAACCCATACATGGTTTCCGAATTAAAAGTGGCTTCAAATTACAACACATTGTATGCAGGATGGCATTAACGAATTTTCTCGGTAGCAAGAACTGCTTTCTTTAGTTGATAACTGATGTTGAAAATAGACTGACGTTACATCTGCATTGCATAGAGAAATAACTAAGGAGCAACACGATGAGCTATGTATTTCCTGCTGCTCTGTTCTTATTTTAAAGGACTTTAATCCGAAGGTCATCCGTCCCTGTATTTACGGTTGGTTTTTCAGAACGCTTATAGCTCGTTTATTTCTTGACAGATCGTAGAGTTCGTCTTCAAAACCTCAGTTCTTTTTCATTTTTATTTACTTTGTTTGCGGAGACTACAAATCTTACAATTCATTCGTCTCCGAAGCTTAAGGTACGGTAATGTGCTCAATAGTGAATTATATGATAGTGAACGAGCTGATGACCACCTGTGCATTCCCTATCACAGCCATCATTTTGATTGTACGATATGTACATACGCCGAAAGATGCCCGGCGTTGAACATTTAATAAGTACAAAGCCTTCAGAAAAAAATCAAGAATCAAGTTTGTAAAAGAAAAACGCAAAAAACACAACACCAAAGGTTCTTTTCAGAACCCCCAACATGTTCATAAAGAGTAAACAGTAAACTAATCCATTTTTCAGGTAGATAGGTAGGAATTCACGTAGGAGAAGAAAATAAAACAATATATTCAAAATATATATTTAGCAAAAGCTGTCCCCTTTGTATAGTCCTACGTCACTCCGGTTATGTCACCGACATTACCCACCCGTCTTTTTTCCAATACGCTCATTCTTAATAATTTGTAACTTTTGAACTGCTCAACCGCTCTACGATTGCATAAACGCAAATAGAGGTGTTTTTTTCGGATAATTTGTTGGCTTTTTAATATTTTTTTTAGTTTTTATTTTATATTTATGTTCATTCGATAGAAAATTTGAATCTTACTGTTCTAGCCAGTTGATTTTGTTGTGTTTTTCTATGACTTGTTAATTATTTTTCAAACTTAAATGCTGGGAACGGTCTGTCGAGTCATGAATAAACACATCGCATTCATCGCCAAAACTTTCCGAACTTCTTCTGAGAAGAAATGCACTGGCATTTTTTCACAAATACGAATGTTATGGAATAATATGCAAAACCTACCAGAGATGTTAGAAGAAAATTGCTGTTGAAGAAAGAGAATTCACTATAGACGAATTTCATGCCGAGTTGGCAGCACCATCTCAGATAGTAGTGAAACGTTGTGGGTGTAAAGACATGGGTCATTTAAGCAACTTTGCATACTTGAAATATTCGAAAAATAATTAGACTACTTTTTTGGAAAAAGCCATTTTTTTTCTTTATTTTTTTAACAAAAAATTATAAATTAAAAACTATGATACCTACAAAATTCTCGTCAAAGGATGAAATGTAGGAAAATTCAAATTTTCACACAAAAATACCAAAAAATTTCGCTGACAAAAAAGTTATTTTAAAAGTTCAAATTCAATTTTTCTCAAAAACGATTTTTTTTAAATTCCAAAAAATATATATACAGGGTGGGCCATTTAAAGTGGAAGCATCTGGCAAGCCCATAACTTTTGACAGAGATGTCAGATTAACAAATGTCATACCGCGTTGGAAGCGTCATTTCAGTACAATTTTAACCATGGAACAATACACACCTAAACAACGCGCTGAAATTGTTCAGCTGTACATTCAAAATAACTTCTCAATTGTGTTAACTAAACGTGCGTGGAAAAATAAAAATAAAGTTAAAACATCGCCTGGAGACAACACTATACGTCGATTATATGCCAAATTTATATCGTCTGGTAGTGTTGGTAATGCCAGTCATCTGTCCAGACAACGACCAAGACGTTTCGACGAGAATATTGATGCCGTTCGAGCCAGTGTTGCAGAGACTCCATCGACATCAGGTCGCCATCGTTCGCAAGAGTTAGGCATCTTTTTATTGCCATTTGTTCGTGAAAATGAATTGGACAATTACTGGTTCCAACAGGACGGCGCTACATGCCATACAGCGGCTGCCACGACCAAATTATTGCGCAAAATGTTCCCCGGAAGATTAATTTCGAAAAACGGCGATTATGACTGGCCACCGAGATCACCTGATTTGACGCCTCCTGACTTTTTTTTTATGGGGATATTTAAAATCCAAGGTATACACTGGTAAACCAAGGACCCTGGCTGCGCTGAAAGACAATATCCGACAAGAAATTGCTGCCATATCGGCCGAAACATTGGGCAAAGTGATGGAAAATGCCGAAAAAAGGGAACATTTTGCGGTCAGGGCCAGAGGCGGTCATTTACGAGATATCATAATCAAAAAGTAGTTAGAACAAATCTCCTTGGACCAAAATAAATGAATTTCAAAAAAAAAATTTAAAATTCCACTTCTTTACTTTACTATTGCAAAAACATATCCTTCCACTTTAAATGGCCCACCCTGTATGAATAGCCCTTACAATTTCCAACAAGTCGTCCATACATCGAAAGATGGGCACTTTTACAGGGAAGAAGTTTTTCGAACAACAACCTTTTCATGTTTTCTTTGAAAAAAAAAACTAACCCTAATTTTGTTTAAAGTCAAGATAGCGATATAGTGTATTCGACAAAGTTTTGGATATTGCTAAAATAAAAACTTTTGTCGAAGACATCAACTTTCTATCTTTTATAGTTTTTTGAAATATAAGTCATTTTTGTATGAAGACTCCTGAAAAAAATAACGTTTTGCTCGTAACATTTTTGTGTGTAAATTCTCACGTTTAACCTGTTCTTGACATGTTTCTAAATAAAGAGAAGTTAGCAGAGCATGTAAATTGCGATAATTTATACATAAAAATGCTATGAATTAAACATTAATAATATTTTTTCAAAGAAAAAAAATTAAAAAGTTGTTGTACGAAAAACTTTTTTCATGTAAATGTGCCCATCGTCCGATGTATGGACAACTTGTTGGAAATTTTAAGGGCTATTTATATCTATTTTGTTCAGAATTTGAAATGCATATGTTTTCGAGAAGAATGAATTTTAATGTTCAGAATATTTTTGTTTATCAATGAATTTTTTTTCCAAACAATTCTTTGATCATTTTTAATGAAAACCAAAATTCCATTCTTTGACTAAAATTTTGTAAATTTTTTTTAAAATTTAGAGTTTTTTCAACTTTTTCTCGAAAAACCTTAACTTAAAAACTATAAGATCTACAAAAAGTTGATCAGAGAATTAAAGGTATGAAATAACTTAGGTTTTCATTTAAAATTATCAAAGATTTTTTTGGAAAAACTTTTCATTGATAAAAAATATTTTGGAAATTAAAATTCATTTTTCCGAAAACATATGCTTTTGAAATTCTGAAAAAATAGATATAAATAATCCTTAAAATTTCCAACAAGTTTTCCATACATCGGACGATGGGATTTACATGAAAAAAGTTGTTCAAACACAACTTTTTCATGCTTTTCTTTGAAAAAATACTATTAATGTTTAATTCGTAACATTTTTATGTATAAATAATCGCAATTTCCATGCTCTGCTAACTTTTCTCTATTTGAAAACATGTCAAGAACATTGTCAAACGTGAGAATTTCCACACAAAAATGTTACAAGTAAAACATTATTTTTTTCAGGAGTCTTCATACAAAAATGACTTATATTCCAAAATCTATTAAAGATAGAAAGTTGATGTCTTCGACAAAAGTTTATATTTTAACAATATCTAAAACTTTGTCGAATACACTATATCGCTATCTTGACTTTAAACAAAATTAGGGTTAGTTGTATTTGTATTCAAAGAAAACATGAAAAAGTTGTTGTTCGAAGAACTTTCCCTGTAAAAGTGGCCATCTTCCGATGTATGGACGACTTGTTGGAAATTGTAAGGGCTATTCATATATATATTTTTGAGGATTTTAAAAAAATACGTTTTTGAGAAAAATAAATTTTAATTTCTAAAATAACTTTTTGTCAGCGAATTTTTTTCCGTTTCTCTTGTTAGTGTGTGAATGGATGAGTATGAGTATAAAATTTTTATCAACGCGAAATTCAACTATTTCGAACTTGTTGGTGGTCCAGAAAAGAACCGTCAGATTTGCGTGGCTTTACAAAAAGTAACTGAATAAGTATGATACATAATTCTTTTCATGACCACTCCTCATGACCAACGTTGTCAATGTTTAAACTGGATTATTCTAGTTTTTCTCTCGATCCAGGCAAACAGAAAAATCCTAAAAACTTCCAGTGATTATTATACCACTCCATTCAGCCGGTATAGGGGTATTAACGCTGAAACCTTTGCGCTACAGCGTCACGCTCTCCTTCCCGAAACTTTGAACTTACACTTCGATACAGAAATGACAGACGTAGTCCTACGTCAAAAATTGGTGGCAATATAATTGCCACGGTCCGTTAACCCCATAAACACTGCCTTGTAAATTCACTTTATTGTGTGTGTAAAAACCAAAACAATATTTCTGATGCAGCGAAAAATCTTTTTTTTTTTGTATAGAATTTCAATGAAAAAAATTAAAACTTGAATTTTTGATCAAATACATACATTTATTTTGTTGAAAAAACAGCGTGATCGTAAACAGTGGATCCTAAATAGTATGTTTACAGTGAAAAACTTATGCAACAATTTTCAAATAATTCAAACAGAATTTTCTGCCGACGCTCTAAATCGCGCTTTTGTTCCTTAAAAATGACTCCCACATTAATATCGTACATTTTCAGCAGCCCAAAAAAATGAAGTATTGCCAGATACCTTTAGAAGTTTTTGGTTATGTAAAATATAGCAATAATAGTCCAAGTGCATCGAAAAGAATATTTTTGTCGGTGGCAATATAGATGCCTTACAAAGGGTTAGGGCGAAAAGAAGCTCTACGTGATCGTTTAGCGTTTTAATTTATTAATTACTAGCTGACCCAGCAAACTTCTTTCCGCCCAAAATGGATTTTTTTGTTATCAATACCTTCAAACATTTTCTTGCTTAGCTTGCCTAGTTCATGGGTCCAATCGCAGAACTGTTCATTGATTGATCTTCTAATTGACCCTCTACAATTTCCTTTTACTATAAATTTCCTAGTACTTCTACCAAAACTCGTCATTGTAATATAAAAACATTTCCAGACACAATTCTCGTTCTAGATTTTTCAATCACTTGCAAATAACATGTTTCTCCGTTACATGGAATACCTATTTGGTACATAAAATATAACAAAATGATGACATCTCAAATCGGACGATTATTATCTCGAGTTTTGCGCTTCCCCCTTTTGCTTGATTAGTTCACGCAATATGCAGAAATTTGTATTTCATTTGTATGGCAGTCCCCCAAACTTTGAGAGAGGGAGGAGTGTCGAACCACCATGGAAACATTTATTGCCCCCTAAAACCATTCCATGCCAAATTTGGTTCCATTTGCTTGAGATGTTCTCGAGTTATGTGACCTCCGCCCCTTAGAGAGGGGGAAGAGTGTCGAAACACCATAGAAACGTGCTCTTCAAAACCTCCACATGACAAATTTGATTCCGTTTGCTTGATTAGTTCTCGAGTTATGCAGAAATTTGTGTTTCATTTGTATGAATTTGTATGTAATTGATATTTGGTCCATTTTCTGACACAGAGAATTTCCAGAATATTGTCAACTAGAACTTTTTTGACGCATTCTAGGCGATGATGGCTGATTTTTCTGGCAGATTTGGAAGCTTCAAAGCACATGCAAAAAATCTCCAAACTTTTTCTTTTCTATTCAGTTTTCTTGATGAACATGCCCCTTAAGGCGGCTCGCACACCGCAGCAATAAGCAACTAGCAAACTGCAGTACACAATATGCAACAGGAAACATATTTTGTTGTTCTTCGCATACCAGAGCAATAAAAACCCCTGACATTATGCAAACAATCGCCTTAATGTACGAAACTTGTCAAAATATGAGCGATAAGTTGCTATTCAACCGACACGCCGTGTTGCTAGCGACATGTGTTGCTCTGTAAAGGCGACAGCGATATCGTATTACGTCGGTGTGCGAGATCAACAAAGATTAAATGGAAAAATCCATTGGTGATAATATTGCTTATTGCATGTTGACAGTTGCTAGTTGCTCATTGCTCCGGTGTGCGAGCCGCCTAAAAGTAGATGGAACTCTTCGAATTGCAGTGTGATTCAGCGTTTCAAATTTGACAACCATGATCTTTTGGATTTCTTCTCTGAATTTGTTCCAGAAGCACGATTTCCAGAACTAAGAAAACATGCTCTTCTTATTGCATCTTTAGTTGGATTCGCACACATTTGTATGAAATTTGTTTTCGTTATGAAACAAGTGAAATCGAAATCAATGAGCAAAATTTCATCTAGCAACCTCTAGCGTCCAATAAACTGGCTTAGAAAGTTGTCTAGGTAAAATCAAAACGGTGTTGAAGTATGTTTGTATTTCAGCATTTTCTATATTGAAATAAAAAAAATTGTAACAAGTTTTTTAATGACTGAAGGAACACCCAACTTAACCGTGATACCGTCTTCATATCATAAAACAGATTAGTTTCTAATTTAAATTCTGTAGTGAGCCATAGAAAGAAGCCGTTTAAGATAAAATGCAAAATGTACGGATTTACCCGAGAAGAAAATCATTGCGGCCCGCGGCAGTGATGAAAAATCTGATTAGGCCCGCATCATGCCTATACCTGGCCACCGCTGTCCTAAATAATCCTGTGTGTATAGATTTTGAGGCTAATAGGTAGGCAGGTGACGTGTCCTGAGTAGAAAGTTCTAGGGAAAATCTGAAAACACCTTATCTGACCGGCCACGATCGGCTGTGAATTTCCACAGAACAAAATTAACCCTTGAAACAACGATTATTGGAAATATATATGTATATGAAAGTACAACATTATTTTCATTGTTTTCCTATGGATAGCTTTAACATTTTTAAATAAATATACTCGTGAAGCTTCCGAGCCCTCGTTTTAGCTCGATTTTGCGGTTCCAGAGTTTGTTTGGATGCTTTCTGCTTCTTGTATGCTTTTTCATTGATCTGAATATAATATAATATATGCCTACGAATATAATTCACGATTTTCTGGTCCTATTCGTGGTCACTAAAACCGGGTTTACTACGTCCATTTCTTGGCAGGTCCTCCAGAGAACACTTATTCTTATATTTCTCGATTATTCTTTTCACGTTACATTAAATGCATCTCCTGGTTACACTTAAATGCATCTCCTGGTCCATTGTGCAATGTAACGAGAGATATGATGAAGTGATTTTATGGCATGACAATGCTTAGCCGTACGTTGCGAAAATGGTGAAGTCGTACTTAACCCTCTACAGTCCAAGCCCGCCTTTAGACGGGCTTCGCGGATTCTCTTTTCAAATTATTCAGACATTATTTTCAATATTCACCCCCACTAGAGCGTCTTTAGAATAGTTTCATCTATCACACATACACATTGGTTTTATGCTGGCAGCTTTTTGCTAGGAGTATTTTATGTTGAAAGTCGGAAATTCGAGATAAAAGGTCCTCCTGAGAACACTTATTCTTAAATTTCTCGATTATTCTTTCCACACTCTCCGGGCGATATTTGGGCCTTTTCACAAATTGAATGTAACACCCCTCTCGGCACACCAAATGTGCAAAAGTTTTTTTTTAAATTTCCAATTCAATTCGCGACATGTTGAGAACAACTTTGCAAACGTAATAAAGTGATCTGCTGTTATGTTTTTTACAAACATGCTATGAATATGCGTTCAGAAAATATGCACCCTTTTGCACCCCGTATAAAATGTTTGAAATTACACCTCGATACACTCCTTATACCCTTCTAAAATCATTGGAGCAACCACACGTGATAGGTAACGAACCCGTTCAATGTGTTCTGGTCGAGCATTGAAGGAAAATAGCCACAATGCACAATGGTCCAGGAGATGTATTTAAGTGGAAATTAGCGTTTAGAGCTCGACAGTCATTCTCTAGACAAAAACTATCTTAGACAATGTTATTACATATAATAGAGCGCTCATTTTCATGTTATCAAAAATAGGGTGACCAAAATTATCGATGAAATAAAAAATATACCTTTCTTATATTTATAGATGGAGGTAAACATAGTTCGACAATGTTGTAGTCTCAGTTATTTGAGACATCTTAGTAGAACAAAGTTTTTTTTTCCATCTCTTAAAATAACCGATATAGCGCCTTTTTCTAAGTAGCGTTAGGGTCACCATGAAAATTACAGTTTTTTTGCTCTAACTTTTATATTTCAAATTCTACATACAAACTGTATACAAAAGGCTTTTAGAGCTTAATAATACAACCATTTTTCGATGCATAACTTGTCAATATCTCAACTTCACTCAAAGTTATTGATATTTATTTATTCTGCATCGCAAAATGTTGATAAGCTCTAAAAGTCGTACGAAGACAGTTTTGATATTGATATATTGATGGTCACCCTAATGCAACTTTGGAAAAAGTGCTAAATCGATTATATAAAAAGATAGGATAAAGTTTTGTCCTACAAAGTTATTTAAAATAATTGAAGCTACAACTTGTCGAACTATGTTTATCTCTATCTACAAAGATAAGAAAGTTAGATTTTTTATTTCATCGACAATTTGGTCACCCTATTTTTGCTAACATAAAAGTAAGTGCTCTATGTTTACTGTTAACTATGTTAACTATGTTTACCTCTATCTATAAAGATAAGAAAGTTAGATTTTTTATTTCATCGACAATTTTGGTCACCCTATTTCTGATAACATGAAAATGAGCGCTCTATCATATGTAACAACTTTGTCGAAGACATTTTTTTTCTAGAGATTAACTGTCATACACATTGTTTTTATGCTGGCAGCTTTTTGCTAGGAGTATTTTATGTTGAAAGTCGGAAATTCGAGATAAAAGTGGAGTATGTTTTTTTTTAGATAAATAAAAAACTTGGGCGGTAGAGGATTAAAAAACTTTAATCTCGAAACTCTAACTCTCTGAACATCTTTGTAGACGAGAGATTCTCATGCTTAACGAAAGTTTAGAGAAAATGGTGGCGAGCGAGAAAAAGATAGATTTTAGTCATAAAACGTATCAACCTGGAATTACGCGAGATTTGAACACCTCGATATCAAAATAAGTTTCTGACCATATTAGTAGATAGCTCAGTCTGATCAATCGGCTTCCATTTGTACCTTAGATCGCGTCCATTTAAAAAAAAATACTATTCTATCTATGTTTTTCAGTATTCGATTAAGAAATGATGCCCCAACAAATTGATAAATTTCGACAATTAATTTATAAACCCTTTTTAGAATGTTTAAATCCAGCAATTTCAAAAATCAAAACATAAAACAGACTTTGAAAAGGTAAATATGTTGTCATGGAATTTTACTCACGGAATTGTAGCTTTTCAAGAAAAGGTAAAAATACTTTATGATGTGAAGTAAAGAAGCCCTGATTTTAAAACTAGATGAATATCTGAAGATATATCTTGTCTCTAATGTTATGGCCTGTGACCATAGTCCTGAGATAGTGATGTGATTAAGTGAGAGAAAAATAATTTTGAAAAATTCCAAAAGTACAATATCTTGATAATGGTATTATAATCTATATGTGTTCCACAAGACTGATGAACCTTTAAAATATATTTTACTAATTCTCATTACGAATGCGACATGAATATGGTAGAAAATATTAGAATGAATTAAGAAGAAACAAACTACACAATAAACATAGGGACTCAAGATGAAAAAAGAAGAACTCAATATAAAACGAATGTAAGAAAAAAAAATATAAAACGTACTGGAATACAAGTGTAGGATTTGGAACCACAAAATATAAGACCAATCATTGTAACTAACAACAACTAACAGTAGCAGCCACTGAATCATTCAAGTTTTACGAAAATTCTTTCGAATCTAAACATTCCTGTAATCGTAATATATTGTCTTCCTTATTCATACTTTTAGTGAACTTTTAACAAAAAATCACTACTGAATGATTCATGTACGATCAATCAATAAACATATATACCAACGTGAACTGAGGAAGATTCTTCTCTATACATTGCTTGCAATTGATACCAAATTTCTACACTTCAGTCAAGGTCATCAATTCGTCCACAACCCAATTTCAGTAATCACACTAAACTTACTCAAACTGCAGCAATACGACCTTGTGGACTTCGTCTACTCGAAACCGGATGCAGCACAATATCTGTAGCACATAACTTTTACACCTTAACTATTTTTTTCTTATTTTTTGTACGGGTTTCTTGTTTTACTACAAACTGATTTCTTGATCACTCGTTCCCTTTCTCTTTGTTGAGGGTCACACCGATGTGATACTTTATTTCTCAGCCTGCAGCCTCTGTCGAAGCTCTCTGCTCGGTATAAGTTTTCTTTAACTTCTCCTATGAAATTTAATCCGTACCGCGCATATGCAACAATCACCGAAGAAGAGGATGTCAAACCGGCGAAATGGCTTCGAAACACCACTCTACTACTTTTTTTCTGTTTCACAAAACCACCGAGTCGCTTTAGATGCAAACATAAATTTTATCCACCGTACAATATCACAATAGAGTGTTTCCTTTAGCGCCCTCGAGGAAAAACTAAACTGTCGCAATTCGATTCGAATTTCCAATTTTTTGGTTTTCGCTACCAGCGGCAGCAACGATAATCCACCGTCTTGGAATCACTTCAAATCAATGCTCAATGCGGGTGTATTGCAGACACCGCAGCCAATCCACCCAAAGTCCCCGTCTTTTGCGCGCGGGATTCGTTCGCACTCGCGCACTGTTTGTACCAGAAAAAAAATCGAGGAAGAAACAACTGAAACCTGCCTCCGATCGATCGCAGCACACCTCTCTGGATCGAGTCTGGCCAATCTGCGTCCAATCGATAGTACGCGTAAAATTCGACTAACCTGCAGTGGCCAGGCGCAACACACGCTTTGGCAGCAACGGTAAGCTGTGGCAACGATCCAAAAGCTTTGAGCGAGTGCCCGGCCAGGTGTGGAACTGCCGAAGTCAAGCAAGTTGGCGTTTCTTAACTGCGAGCTGCGAGCTGTCGCTCTACGCTGCCGATCTCTACGACAGAAGCTCTGGGGACAGAAACACGCTCAATCGAGCCGCATGCAGGTATGGGTACAGGGCTGCCGGTGGTAGCGGCGACGGATCCGCAGTTGGGCATTCTCTTTTCGGATGGGGAGTTGGTTTTGAGTTTGAGTTGAAGTGTAGAAGAAAAAAAACCTCTACGATCGAGTCCATGCGCCGTGCGGAAAAACTCCACCGCTGGATGGATGCGCCACTTGTGTATAATTAGAGTGAATCAGTTTTTGAATGATATAATTCCGAGATTGTGCAATGATTCATAATGATCATGAATGGATAATGGGTCGCTTTGAGAGAGATGTTATTAGACATATTGACCACTCGGATGGTTAGCGCTTGTTACGAATAATATATTTTCTTCCTTTTTTATTCAACCGGATGAGTATGGTATAATTAACCTTTTTACCACCTTCAAGTATGTCTTCTTCCATGCACCACCCACGGACTTCTTTCGATGTGTGAGGAAAAAGGTTCATTAATGTACATCAATAATCAATGGAAAATTATGCTATATAACATATCTTACATAGTCATCCAGGATACGTCGATCATAATGTAAGAAATTTAGAATGAGAGTCCCTCAACAATAGTTCTTAGTGATTTCATGTACGATTTGATATTAGTGTATTCTTCTTCTCCTTGGATGGCACTAACGTTCCAGTGGAACTGTTGCCTTCTCAACGTAGCATTATTTGCCAAAAATTGTTGGGTGCGTCCTGGGGAAAGGAGTTATGTTTTGATAATCAAAAAAAATATTCGTCGATCTGTTACCCATGGATCAAAATATTATTCAAATGGTCAAGTTCAGCTACAAGCAAAAGCGTGAGCTTTTTGGTCGCCAAGGAGAGTTAGATGACATGGTTAAGGGAATCAACAATTAAGGATGCTATGTTTTGGGTGAGCGAGGTACCGGCTGATTCCATTGCACAATGGTCCAGGAGATGCATTTAAGTGGAAATTAGCATTTAGAGCTCGACAGTTATTCTCTAGACAAAAACTATCTTCAATAAAGTTGTTCCATATGATAGAGCGCTCATTTTCATGTTATCAGAAATAGGTGGAAATTAGCATTTAGAGCTCGACAGTTATTCTCTAGACAAAAACTATCTTCAATAAAGTTGTTCCATATGATAGAGCGCTCATTTTCATGTTATCAGAAATAGGGTGACCAAAATTGTCGATGAAATGAAAAATATAACTTTCTTATTTTTATAGATAGAGGTAAACATAGTTCGACAATGTAGTCCCAGTTATTTGAGACATCTTTGTAGAACGAAGTATTCTTCTATCTCTTGAAATAACCGATATATCGCCTTTTTCTGTAAGTTGCGTTCAAGTTCAACTTTTATATTTCAAATTCAAATTCTTCTACATCTTCGAAAGACTTTTAGAATATACTAATACAAACATTTTGCGATGCAGAACTTGTCAACATCTCAACTTCACTCAAAGTTATTGATATTTCTTCCAAAAAAATACGCTCTCTTCAATTGCTTGCCATTCTTTCTGGGGCAAACATAAAAAAATGTTTGTTGAAGGAATTTGAAAAAAAAAATCCCTCCATATAATATGTGATTTTCAAAGATATGTTATTTTTTGTATTTGAGTAAATTAAAATTGAAATCATGAGTTTTTGGATGAAAACCCATCAATAACTTTGAGCAGGATTAAGATATTGACAAATGCATAGCATAATATTGGTATTTATAAGCTCTAAAAGTCGTACGAAGACAATTTTGATGTAGAATTTTAAATATAAAAGTTAGAGCAAAACAACCGTTTTTTTCATGGTTACCCTAAAGTAACTTGGTTAGAAAACAACTTTGTGAGAGACATTTTTACTTTAGACAAAAACTGTCTTCAACAAACTTGTTACATATGATAGAGCGCTCATTTTCAGGTTATCAGAAATAGGTTGACCAAAATTGTCGATGAAATAAGAAATCTAAATTCTTATCTTTGTAGATAGAGATAAACATAGTTCGACAATGTTAAAGCCCCAATCATTTTAAACAACTTTTTAGAACAAAGCATTTTTCTATCTTTCAATATAACCGATTTAGCGCTTTTTTCCTAAGTTGCATTAGGGTGACAATGAAAAAGTGGGATTCTTTGCTCTAACTTATATATTGCAAACTAGCTGACCCGGCAAACTTCGTCCCGCCCAAAATTGGTTTTTTGTTATCAATACCTTCGAACATTCACGTTTTCTTATTAAACGCAAGTTCATGAGTCCAATCGCAGAACTGTTCATTGATTGATCTTCTAATACAGTGATAGACATTCGTTTAGTCGCACTTGAAAAAAAAATTGTATGGGGTTGTATCTAGGACACGACCGCATATCTTCGACGTAGAACTACGCAGTTATCCTATGCAATTCACTTGTTTACCACTTCGAATATTATTTTAAAATGCATCGAAATTTTTGTAATAAATTATGTTAGTTCTTGAACCGCGAAATTTCATTTACCTAAAGTATCTGAAATGACGATTTTCCCAGGCTTCTCAGTTTAGAAGTACGTTTTAGGGAAACATATTCCGGTCTGCACAACGACAAGCGAGTACAAAAGTACTCAACACCCAAAAATACCCTCGACTTGCATGTGTTTGCAAAGCGGATTTCTCCAGGCACATTAATTTTGAAGTCCGTGTTAGGGAAACATAGCTCAGTGGGAACAAAAATACCCTCGACTTACATGTTATGATGAAGCAGATACCCCCAGGCACATTGATCTTGAAGTCCGTGTTAGGGAAACACAGCTCAGTGGGAACAAAAATACCCCCGACTTGCATGTATATTTTCAAAACGGATTTCCACAGCTACATCGATTTTGAAGTCTGTGTTGGGGAAAACTCAGGCCAAATCAGGCCAATCAAAATTTAGCAGCTAGAGCGTTTAGATAACGCTTGACATTTTACAGTTATTCAATTTTTCATCTCATGAAAAATAACATTTTATCAATTGTGATAGACGCGTAGAAATATTTCCTATCATTTGATGCAAACATTTTCCCGATCTGTCAAGAAATGTTCGAGTTATAATCGTTTGAAATACGGGTAGGGTTAGCACACAAATCGGCAGAATAAATGTATGGGGAAAAAGTAGGTTCTTCCAGTTTTAATGAATTTAAACCGTTTTTAGATTAGCGAATTGTAATGTATAGCACATCAAACAAATCTTAGAGAATTTCCAATTCGATTGGTATGCAAATCATGAGAATTCGTTCACAGTGAAAATAGATATTAAAGTTAACTTTATTTCATAAAAACGTGACCTGTTTTCTGATTTGGCACCCTTCCTGAAAGACGTAGTTTTACGTCAAAAACTTGAAGCACGTACGAAACAACTAGGAATGTTCTTTTTATCGGGATACTTATTTGCTGTGGTGATAGTATATTGAAGTCACTTTTATTGAAAGGACGCGCGTCACAATCACACACACACAAGGCGGCATCGGTGGATATAAACATTCAACGTCGTTTTTTCCCGAGACATACGCTTAGCCGCAGGGCATAAAAATCGAGTTTTCGCATAATCACCAAGCCTTTATCTGTGTTTTTTGAAAAAATACTTGGGAATGTTCAATTTACAAGATAAATATTAGATGTGTAACATAAGAAGTTGGTCAGATTAGCGATTTACGTAGAATTTAAAGAAATGGCGAAATGTATTATATTGATGGAAGAGGGGTGGAAAAAAAAGTTGGGTTATATCTATGATATAACCGCACGGTTGACGTGGGACTATCTTAGCTTAGCAATCACTTGTTTGTATCGATTAGATTCTTGATTGAATGAAACAATTTCCGAATTCAATTCAATTCAATATATTTGCTTTGTGAGTAAAAAGATTGAACATATAAGGTCAATTCATGCCTTGTGATAGATTATGTTCTGCGTTACAAGTAAATTAAATGACAGTCCTTTTACGTTTGGTATGATGCCTAGGACAAAATATGTGAACGGAAGAATAATCAAACGATTATTTTATTTTACATTTCCCTCTGAAGTTTGCATCTCTCAAGTGTACGTACTTCTCGAACCGCGAATTTGCTTGAAACCTGAAATTTCATTCGCCTCTAGTGTCTGCACGATTTTTCCAGGCTACTAAGTTTAGAAGTCCGTGTTAAAGAAAAACACAGAGGCAAGCGAGTACAAAAGTACTCGCAGTTTGCATTTATTTGCAAAGCCGATTTCCTCAGAAGCCTTGGATTTGAAGTCTGTGTTAGGCAAACGCATTTCAGTCTAAACAAAAATGCTCCCGACTTGCATGTATTTGCAAAGCCGATTTTCTCCAGGCACCTTGGTTTTGAAATCTCTGTTAGGGAACATATTTCGGTGAGAACGAAAACCCCCTTACTTTCATGTATTTGCAATGCCGATTTCCCCAAGGCTGCTTAGTTTTGATGGCTCTGTTGGGGAAACTGTAAATCGGACCAATCAAAACGAGGCAGTTAGGGCGTTTAGATAACGCTTAACATTTTACAGTTATTCAATGGTTTATCTAAAGAAAAATAACATTTTATTAATTGCAATAGATGCGTAGAAATATTCCCTGTCAATTGATGCAAACAGGGGGTCTCCGTAGCCACATTGGTTGCGCGTTCGCTTAGTAAGCGATCGATCGTGAGTTCAAAACTCAGGACCCTCATTGACCATCTTTGTGTTGTTACAGAATAGCTACGTCCACGCAACAATTATCAGCGATGGAGATCGATCCACGGTCGAAATAAGATCGATTTATCAATACAACTGCTCTGCTCTGCAAGACACATCGGGCTGCTGTTCTATAAATAACTCAACAATGATGGTATAGAAGGGAATACAGGCGAATGGCAACTGTGTAATGTGCTAATTATAGATATATGATAACCATGTGACATGTACACGATTAAAATCCGCTCTGTAAGAGCTAAAATACTAATGAGCCTTAAATAAATAAATGGGATAAAATAAAGTTGATGCAAACATCTTTCCGATCCAGTAAGAAATGTTCGAGTTATAAGCTTTCGGAATCATTAATTTTTTCCTGCATGTTCTGTGTTTAGGTTTTCATTTACTCCCCATATATTCCGGTTAGACGTAGTCCCACGTCAATAATGAAGATATTCAGTGAACGAAAGTTTTCTAATCGCTCGATCGTACCAAAAAATTGGTCTGTCTGAGAAAGTGGTACGGAATTTCTTCAAATAGTGCCAGAAATATGGGATATAACGACCAACAAATGGAAACAATAAATTTACTTTGCGTCTTAAAGCCGAATGAGACACGAAGCAACCAGGAAACGATGTCCTGCTCATACATTAAGGCAGAATCGGTTGTTCCAGTAACGAAGAAGCATATTGCGCGCAACTTGAATGGGTCACCAAACATCATGTGGAAGAAACCTCAAGAGAAGCCAAAACTAACCGCAACCCATAAGCAGAACCATCTCATTTTCGCCCGGCAATACATGGAATAAAAACTAGAATGGAGAAATGTTGTATTTTCCGGCGAAAAAAGTTCAATTTGAATGGTCCGGACTGTTACAGCTGCTATTGGTACAATTTAAGTCAACGGCATGTCGTGAGATCGAAGCGAAACTTTGGGGGCGGAAGTTTGACAGTGTGGGGAGCCGTTTCCTATCACAGCAAGCTTCTCATTTGTTTCACTTTCACCCAAATGAACTCCGTAAAGTATCTTCAATTACTGGAGGACGTTTTGATTGGCCATATTGAGAATAACGCTACCGAAGATGTCCTTTTTTCAGTAGGGTTGTGCATAGATCCATGTTTCCAAGCAATCGAAGGCATGGTTTGCCGAGAATGACATTCCGCTTCTTGAATGACCTGCTGGCAGTCGATTGCAATCCCATCTTGGCTGAGATGGTCTATGCAAACGGATGACAATTTGACAACATTTCCAGTTTCAAGGCAGTAATTCAGGAATGTTGGGCTATAATCAATATGGCAACACTTTAAAAGCTGTCTGACTCGATGCCAAATTGAGTTTTCAAAGTGATCCGAAATGGAGGTGGACATACTAAATATTAGCTACCGATTGGACTCGAAATTTGCCGCACAAATTTTCTTTTATTGAAATTATAGGATGGGGCTAAACGAATGTTCACCCTGATTCCACATATTTGAATTACTTAGAAAACAAAAAGTGAATTTATACTTTTTTTTTAGAATGAATTCGATGAAAATAAACGATAATAGTCTCTTATGACAAAACTGTACAAAGAATTGACTTATTTTTTAAAATATTGAGGAAAAATAGGGTGCGGCTAAACGAATGTATACCACTGTATCTCTACACTGTGCTAGCTCCTGATTGACTAACCGAAATGAGTGCCGGCTCACTTAAGGACACATCGATTCTTTTTGCCGTGCAGCAAATTTTGTTTTAAGTTGAACAAATGAAATTTGCATATTGTTTGAGAATTTTTTTACTTTGTGCGTGTCGTTATAATTGTGAAACTGCTAGGTAAAGATATTATCCCGAAACTCCTTCTAAGAGAACTTGTTTATTTATTACTAGCTCACCCGGCAAACTTCGTCCCGCCTAAAATTTATGTTTTGTTCTTATGGGTCCAATCGCAGAACTATTTTACTATAAAATTTCAGTACTTCTACCAAAACTCGATATTATAATATCAGATTATTTTCAGACACAATTTACCTGCAAGATTTTTCATCCACTTGCAAATAACATATTTCTCCGTTACATGGAATAAATGTTTGATAGAGAAAATATGATAGAATAAAAATCGGACAATTCCTTCCACGAGTTCTGCTCTTATCAACACATCCGGCGATCCTTTTTTTTGGTATGGATAGAAGCAGATATAGGAGTGCGTTTCATCACATTAAAATCTATTTCCAGTTTCGAACAAAGATCAATTTCGCTAGCGCAAACATCAAATAGACTAACAACGCTTGTCAATATGTAATTGTAGAACACATTCGAATTTTCCCCTTAGAGAGGGGGGAGGAGTGCATTCACCATAGAAACGTTTCGTGCCCCATAAAACCTTCACATGCCAAATGTGGCTCCATTTGCTTGTTTAGTTTTCGAGTTATGCAGAAATTAGTGTTTCATTTGAATGGCAGCCCCCCCTTAGAGAGGGGGGGTGGAGAGTCTAACTACCATAGAAACATTTATTAACTACCATAGAAACCCTAAAATCTCAATATGCCTAATTTGGTTTCATTTGCTTGGATAATTCTCGAGTAATGCAGACATTTGTGTTCAATTTGTATGGCAATCCCCCCCCTTAGAGAGGGGGAGGGGTCTCAAACTATCACGAAAACATTCCCCGGCCCCAAAAACCCCTTCATACCAATTTTCATGTTGATCGGTTCAGTAGTTTCCGAGTCCTTAAGAATCAGACAGACAAATAGACAGAAATCCATGTTTATATATATATATATATATATATATATATATATATATATATATATATATATATATATATATATATATATATATATAGATTACATACCAGATATTTAACCTCTTTAACACTCCTATACTCGCGCATTGGTCTGTCAGACCGAGAAATCAATAATTCGTTCATTTCTCAGAAAATATCAACACTACGACTTTGCGATTCTCTCTAGCTTCGTTATTCGTCGTTCATCATCGTTTGGCGTATCGCACGTGTTGGTACAAAGGGGATGTGTGCCGCTTTTTTAACACTTTCGGTCTGACACACCGACGCGAGTATAGGAGTAACTTTTATGGACAAGTGCCTTTTTTCATATTCTAGAATATTGTTGAACGAAATGTATAAATTAATGTTAGTAGCGTGGAATATTTATTGCATATCATGCATAAGATCATTACCGGACTATTCTTATTTAGTTTCAGTCCCTTCTGTAACTGGATTGAACGGATCCATATATTAACTATTCATCGATATATTCGTTGTTAGATTCATACGTTCAAAGGAAAATATAAATGTTTGACTTTCGAGTTATTCGCTAAATATAAAGGTCATACATATACACACTTGTGAAAGAATTTCACTTGTGGAATAATTGTAAACAGTAAACTATAAACTAATCGGTGACTTATGATAATTTTCAACAGTTACGGGGGGTTTCGGGGATATTTTTATTATAATGGACAATATCGACAAGAAAACAAGAAAAAGAAAAGGAAGTTCCTAGAAATCCTTTTATATCATCTTTTCATGCCTCATCTAAAAAAAAGGCATTAATTCTTAGTTCACCAACAATACAGAGACAAAAAATATTGGAAATATGCAAACTTTAAATTCCAGAACCTTTATCATCTGGTAATTATCTAGAAGGTCGTCATACATTCTTCTTCTGATAAGAGGCCCGAAAAACACGCAACAACTGCATGAAATGTCAAAAATATGTTTGTTTCGAGCATGCAGTTATGCTATGTTCTGATTCTTACTCCAATGAAACCACAGTCGATTAATACGTTTTTATGTTATTTTATAGCTCTTAATACTTCCATGAATTATATTCAGTTGCTTACTTTTAATTAATAACAGTGAAAAATTCGAATTTCGTTATTTGTGTTGGAGTATCAAAATTACTCTGTTTTGAGGAGGCTGAATTAGATGACTATTAAAACATAATAAAGATGAAGAAAACCTATTGTTGTGGACTTTGTTCATTCAATCATAACCTCTTCTTCAAATAAATGCCAATAAAGCCTGAAAAATACACAATGGCAACATTAGAGAGAAGTTCAATTTTCGGTCTGTGACACCGTGCGCGAGTATACGTGTTATGATTTCGCACGCGAGTACAGGAGGGTTAAGAGTTTACAAATTACCTTGAACTCATGCCCTTTCACGCATTTCCAGGGATTGTAACATAAGCAAGGAGTGTAGTTAAAAGACGTTTAAAGTGGTGAAGAGCGGTGAACTTTTGGAAGCAATTTTATCTCAAAAATGTCGGTTCTGTCAATAAGAATACGCAGAACGCCACGGGGAGACAAACAAAACTGATGACCTATTCGACATGAAATTTGCAACCTACAAATTTCAGTTAGTTCAAAGATACTTTGCGCAAATTTTGGAAACACCTTTCAGGGCTAGATTCCCGCCGCTTGTAGCTCATTTTTCAAACAATTTTACATGCAAGAAAATCACACCCAAAGTTCGAACTAGTCAAATTCTGGAACGTTACAGCAGCAGCAATCAGCATCGATCATAACATATGTGTGCAGTTATCGATCAATGCGTGGCGAAAAAAAAGAACAACAAACAACACTGACAGAAAATGACTATTTTATAACCAATTATAAAACTTGCCGCAAACATAAGGCAAATTACGTTACGATGTATTCATTCGCCACTGGAGCGGATCGGATCGTGTATGGATGGATACTACAGGCTGCCCGCCGGTGGCTTATCCGTGCCGTGATGTAGTTTACCAGTGCTGCGATTATTAATCACACTCTGGGCGCGCTGTTGTTGTTCCACATATTGGCAAGCGGCGCCAATATGTATCAAATTCAGCTCAGTAGTGCTACAATTCCGGCACCGAAAAAAAAACCGCGGCCCTTAACACGAAAGCCCACACTCATCATCATGCGGATCAGCTGATATGGGGAGTAGCCCAAGGAGTCGATCGAAGCCTTGCACTGGATCGCAGGTGGCAGGCAGGTGGCACATATTGTTGTTATGCCACAATCAAGGAAAGGGAAAGCACGGACCTATAGGGGACCACTCGCGCGATTGTGATCTCGTAAAGCGTTGGTAACTCAACCGAAGTGTGAGTGACCAGTCTGTCGGAGCTTTTGCGTTCGCGGAAAAGCTTTTTTCCACGGGAATAGTGATCTCTGTTATGGCGCTCACCATTTTTCGTCTTTTTGTTTTGATTTCTTGATTCTGCCCATGGTCTGTGGTAATAAAAGCAGTTATGTCAGGTTATAAGTTTCGTGGATGAGATGTAGGTGTGAAGCGGAGGGGTAACTAATGTTGTGTTTTGTGTATCCTTTTGTCCATTCACTTTTCTGCCAACGATCGGATCGCGCATGCGAAGCTGAAGTAATGCTTTGTGCCATTGGGTTCGGCTTCGTGATATTTGATGGTTATGATTTTTTATGTATCATTGCATTATCTCACGAGTAATTTATCTACAAATTGAAGTGTTACCGGCCGAAGTACACCGTCTCGGTTAATTTTCGTTTTATTGCCATGTTATTTGATTACAATCTTCCCATTGGTAACGCATTTTCCAGTGGAAATGGTTTCTATCCTATTTCAGTAGCTGTTAAGATATATTAACGATAAATTCGAAAAAAGGTTATTATGTATAACTTCCTATGAACATGTCTATATCCGTTAAGAAGACACATACAAACAACAATAACAAAAAACAGTTGAACCGTATAGAAAAGGAAAATGAAACATGCACGAATAGGATGCACTGAGCAATATAATTGCTCTATAATACTCACTCGAATCATCTTTGACTGCTATAAATGGTTATAAATTGAATAAAAAAAAATATTGTTTCTCGTCCTTGGTGTGTACAACTCAGGGACAAGGACACGCTTACTGACATATATATATATAGACAAAACGTTTTCTCTGCAAATTGATCGTTTATTCTTTTTCCGCCTTCTTCGGAATGCTTAGAAAATGAGGAACAGAACATTTGTAGTAATTATTCCAATTTCAATTTATGCACTTTTAATGCACATTTATCCGATAGATTTGACTTTTTTTCGATTTCATGTATTTCATCGCAAAATTGAGTGTACAAATGCTACTTGACGATACTTTCCATTTATTTGGTATAAAATAATTTGAATACATTCATTCTTTTGATGCATATTTATTACTCACACATTTAACTAGCCGTACGTGCAATAAAATTCCGAGAAAAGTTTAATTGTTTATTTCTAAAAATTTAAAACAATCTCTATTCTAGGCATCGCAAAATTGAGTATACACCTTAAAGTACTCCGCACAAATTAGTCTTGTAAATAAGTTTCTTTGCGAATTCGCGTACCTTTTTTCATCAGTGATTGGTGTCAGCGCTTTACCAATGCTTGGACAGTTTTTTTTCCAAAATATATATTTTTATCGAGGCTCATATGGCGTTAGCCTGACGGGGCCGGGAGTTCAATATTTTGACAGTTTTTCTTATTATCTATGTTAGTAATATGTAACCGATTACTCGCGGTCAGCTCGAGGTTAGTATTACAAGTGTTCTCGTAATTGGGATGTTGCTGTCTCCAATGCTCTGTACGTGTGCCCGACACGGGATACTTCCTATTGGGATGCAGCTTACCATTAATCAGCAACGCCCCCTAGTCTGTACCCCATATCTAGCGTGGTGCGTCTTTCTCGACTCGAGGAATCCAGGATAGAATGGTCATCAGCTCGTGTAGAGTTGTCATGAGCGGTACAACCCTTGGCTCTTGTTGAATGATCAGTGGACTGCACAACCTTCGGCCCGTGCATCTGTAAAGAGTGTGTGTATGTATTGCCGCGACTAAGTAAAAGTTTATAGATCGGTTAGGAGGGATATGAAACAGGGACACAACGAAGGAAACATCATTAAACGTTGACATCGGCGTTTCTGAGGAACAGGTAGAGATGAAGCAGAAGATCAGGATCACGGTACCCTAAGATATCCCGGACGGGGATATCCGATTGTTTGCCTTGTGCTCTCAGTGCTCTAGAGAACTGAGAACTGAGAGCGAGCAGCATGGAACCGAATACACGACCAGACAATATGCTTGATGTCGTGGTAGCCAACGCCACAATCACAAAGATTGTTTGCTGCGAGCCCAATGCAATAGAGATGCGCGTTTAGGTTGTAGTTGAGAGGAGAGATAACTCTCATCTCATATATATCCTGGGATCACGAATAAAGTATAGTATGTATTGATAACTTGAACTGTAAGGACGTGTTTCCATACGACCTGTCCGAACGACTTAGTCCCCTGCGGTCATGACAATACTGGCGACGAGGATTAAAGAGCGGCGTGAGATTTAGTTCAGAAATAATAATAATAAGGTATCTAGTTGAGTGAGATTAGATTTAATTGTTTTTCGACGTGCAAGATTTTTTTCGGCTTGGTTCTTGAGCCAAGATGGCAACGCTCGTAGAAGACGAAAATAAGTTCGTCACAGTTACAGTGGACAAAAGGACAAAAGGAAGATTTCCTGTATATGTACCCGGCTTCAGTGTAAATTCCTACCTACAAACCGTAGAAATTTATTTTGTATTGAACAAAACTCCAGACGATGAAAAGGCTTTGGAGTTTATTACTAGTGTTGGTCAGGAAATAGCAAATCGGATAATCAGTAGTTTTAAACCGAACAAGATTGTGGATAAAACATACGACCAAATCATCGAGAAACATAAAACCTTACATGAAGAGAAGAAAAATGTATTTGCTGAGCGATACCGATTAATTACGCGGAAACAAGAAGAATGTGAGACGTTGGACGATTTTGCTCTAGATCTGCAAAATATTGTGGAATATTGCAATGTAAGTGTTGAAACAGAAGCCACACTAGTTCAGCCGGTTTCCGTGGCAGGCATACGAAGTGACAAAATTAGAGAATCAATGCTTCGAGACGCAGACTACAAGTTAAACTTAGCCCAGTTGCTAGAAAAGGCTAAGACGATAGAAATTGCTGCTCTGGAGGCGCGAAAAATTGCCACACAAGGGGCCAATGTGCTTAACTACGTTGGGAAAAATAGTTCCATTTAGAAAAATAGTTTTGTTAAACCAGGAAAATTTTACGAAAGTGCATGTTCATATTCCGGCCAAAATGGTACTTCGAACCATCGAGGAAACGCAAAAGTTGGCAGTAATACAATTGCACGCTGCCCAAAATTAAGAAACCACGATATGGACTACATCTATCTAAGGGAAATAGAAGCAGGAAGAGAGCTGTAGAAGAGCGAATCAACCAATTGTCAGCAGCTATGGATGAACTGAAAATGAGTATGGAGGAGGACGCTGACACTGGCGATGATGAGTCTATCGAAGAACCGGAGACTGAGGATGAACCAAACCGAATTTCGAATATTATGATTGGTAAGTCAAATAACTCAGCACCAGCTTTTGTGAAATTAAATATTGATGGACAAACTTTGTTAATGGAGTGCGATACGGGTGCATGCGTAACCATATGTTCGCTGAATACATACAAAGAAAAGTTCTGCAATCATAAACTTTTGCCAGATCATCGAAAGCTTTTCGTTATATCTGGTGAGACGGTAAACGTGTTGGGTAGAATAATAGTGCGAGTGAGATTAAAACAGAGAGCTGTAGGTTTATCTCTGTAAGTAGTAAAATCTCCAAAAAAGTTTGTATCTTTGTTAGGCCGCGATTGGTTGAACGCTATCTGGCCACACTGGAGGGATACTTTTTCACTTAATTCTCTTTCCGAGATGAAAAGAGATCAGTGGATAAAGAATACTATCAAAAAACTGAAAACAGAATACTTTTCGGCATTTGATGATGATCTAACAGAACCGATCAAGGATGTAGTAGTTGATATCCATATAGATGAGCGAGCGAAACCCATAGTTCACAAACCATACACTGTCGCGTTCAAACATCGCGAAGCTGTGGCATCACTATTAGATGATCTGGAGTCTAAAGGTATACTTAAAAAGGTTGAATATGCGGAATGAGCCTCTCCTATAGTGGTGGTAGTGAAACCGAATAAAAAAGAAATTCGTATTTGCATGGACGGATCTGAAACGGTCAACCCATATATTATCACTCATCACTATCCCCTACCGGTTATCGAAGAACTTATCACAAACAAAAGCAGAGCAAAAAAATTCGCTCTCATCGATTTGAGAGGAGCCTATCAACAACTCATTGTCTCTGAAAACACAAAAAAGCTCTTAGTTAGCAATACCCATCAAGGTTTGTATGCTTATCGCAGGTTACCATTTGGAGTCAAACCGGCAGCTACTATTTTTCAATCAGTCATGGATAGAATTTTACAGGGTATTTCGAACGTACAAACTTATATAGATGATATCCTCATTTGGGCCGAGTCGGATGAGGAGTTACTAGATAGTATCAAAATTGTGTTAGGAAGGTTAGCGAAATACAATGTCAAAATAAATGCCGAGAAATGCGAGTGGTTCGTTTCCTATGTGAAATATTTGGGTCACATTCTATCGGAGGCGGGTGTGTCGCCAAACCCGGAGAAGGTGAAAGCAATTATGGCCGTGCCAGAGCCAAAATCAAAAACACAGCTAAAAGCATTTCTTGGGATGATAACATTCTATACCAAGTTTGTTCCTAAATTAAGTTTAGTTCTGTCCCCTCTTTACAATCTTTTATCAAAAGATTCTAAGTGGAGTTGGGACTACTCTTGTGAAAAAGCCTTTAAAAACAGCAAAAAGTTCATTAGCAGCGCCCAAGTTCTAACATATTTTGATCCGTCTAAATCTATCACCGTGACGTGCGACGCAAGTGACGATGGAATCTCGGGAATTCTTAGTCACACAATGATTAACACCGACAAACCGGTATTTTTTGTTTCACGCCGATTGCCAAAAACCGAAAAAAATATCCTATTTTACATAGAGAAGCACTTGCTATTTTATTTGCCATGGAAATGTTCTATAAATACGTTTTGGGTCAGAAGGTATCCATTATAACAGACCACAAACCTTTATTGGGCATTTTCAGGAACAAAAAGGGAGGTCCTTCAATTATTGCAAACAGGCTACAGAGATATTATTTACGACTTTCTATATTTGATTATACCATCACATATATGGCGGGTAAGGAGAACCATCCCGCAGATTGCTTGTCAAGACTACCTTTAGATCAAATTATGAGTAACGCCGATTTTGAAGAAAGTCAACGCAGTACTTTCAATGATTTAAACTATTTAATCGAAAATCAGACTGTCAATCTCGACTCAAAAACTATTAGTGTAGAGTCATCAAATGACCCAACATTATCTAAAGTTCTAGGATATGTTCAATATGGTTGGCCGAGACGCGTTAAAGAAAAACCTATGAATAATTTTTATGCTAAAAGCAATAAATTAAATGTAGAATCAGGGTGCTTGATTTTCGGTGAACGAGTAGTGGTCCCTGATACACTAAAATTACCATCTTTGCAGTTATTACATGCAAACCACCGTGACATACAGAAAATGAAACAAATAGCTCGGAGATATTTGTACTGGGAAGGTATCGGATCCGACATTGAGAAATATGTGAACTCATGTAAGAAATGCCAACTTTTGGGAATCGATCGAACGCCAAGACTTTATGGAAATTGACCAGCTACTACTAAACCATTCGAACGAATACACATTGATTTTTTCTATAAATATAATCGCACATTTTTAATATTAGGCTGTCAAAAAAGTCCTGCGGTATTTCCGCGAGGTGTCGGTGTAAGCGCGTAGTTCTAGTTGTATTCATTGTATCGAGTCATACTATAGCTTGTTGGAAAGGTATTTTTGCGCGCTATAAGTGTTTTGTTTGGTTAAGCCGTTCGTGAGTTATAGTGTCGCAAATATGGAGCAAAATAAAGAGAAAATCCGACATATTTTACAGTACTACTATGACAAAGGCAAAAATGCATCTCAAGCTGCCAATAAAATTTGTTCAGTTTATGGACTCGATACAGTTTCCATTTCCACCGCACAACGATGGTTTCAACGTTTTCGTTCTGGTGTAGAGATCGTCGAAGATGCGCCACGCTCCGGAAGGCCTGTCGTCGAAAATCGTGACAAAATCGCTGAATTAGCCGAGAAAGACCGGCATAGTAGCAGCCGTAGCATCGGCCAAGAGCTGGGGATAAGTCATCAAACCATTATTAACCATTTGAAGAAGCTTGGATTCACAAAGAAGCTCGATGTATGGATGCCACACACGTTGACGCAAAAAAACATCTTTGACCGTACCGACGCATGTGAATCGCTGCTGAATCGCAACAAAATCGACCCGTTTTTGAAGCGGATGGTGACTGGCGATGAAAAGTGGGTCACTTACGACAACGTGAAGCGCAAACGGTCGTGGTCGAAGCCCGCTGAAGCGGCTCAGACGGTGGCCAAGCCCTCATTAACGGCCAGGAAGGTTCTGCTGTGTGTTTGGTGGAATTGTCAAGGAATAATCTATTATGAGCTGCTTCCCAATGGCCAAACGCTCAATTCGGACCTGTACTGCCAACAACTGGACCTCTTGAAGGTAGCACTCATGAAGAAGAGACCATCTTTGATAAACAGAGGCCGCATTGTCTTCCATCAGGACAACGCCAGGCCACACACTTCTTTGGTGACGCGCCAGAAGCTCCGGGAGCTCGGATGGGAGGTTCTTTTGCATCCGCCGTATAGTCCGAACCTTGCACCAAGTGACAAGTGACCACCTGTTTTTGTCCATGGCGAACGAGCTAGGTAGTCAGAAGTTAGCCACAAAAGAGGCCTGTGAAAATTGGCTATCCGAGTTTTTTGCCAATAAGGTAGCGAGCTTCTATAACAGGGGTATTATGAAGTTGGTATCTCGTTGGGAACAAGTCATCGAACAAAACGGCGCATATTTGACTTAAAACAGATGATCGTAACTCATTTTATGAACAAATGAAAATTCAAAAAAAATACCGCAGGACTTTTTTGACAGCCTAATATACACGAAGGAACCATGGAAAATCTCCCGGTAGAGAACGCAAACGGATCCTACCTTCTGATGATGAACGGATAATTGTTCAAACATTTCCAAAGAACCCTAAAACAAACATTCCTAAAATGACTACCGAAGTAGCCGGCATCATTGGAAGACCTGTCTGCCCAGACACTGTCCGGAGAGCAGCTTACAGGAACAATCTAAGAGGTCGTGTTTGCCATGAAAAGTATAACATCTCAAAGGTGAATATGAAAAAAGACTACAGTTTGATAAGGCATATGTAAACAGACCTAAGGAGTACTGGAGCAAGGTCTTTTATATGGATGAGCCGAAAACAATATCTTTGAATCGAATGGAAGACAAATGGCGTGGAGGAAACCAGGATCGGTACTCCAAATTCACCATTTGGTGGTCGCAGTAAAACACGACGGCGGTAGTCAGATGATGCATGGTACATTGGCGGTTTATCGATTCGGCGATGGACAAGATGGCTTAAGGGGAGACCCCGGTCTGGAAAAGGCATTTTTGGGAAGCTTATGCCCTCAGAAATATTGTCCTAAAAGCATTTTTCGATATTTGATTCCATTGGAAAGTTACAGCCAAAAGTATGAAGTCACCTCAAGGGATATAGTATAGCTGTATGAATTTTAAACGCGTTTTTCTCGAAACCATGTGTCTCAGGATCTACTCGACCGATTCGGCTGAAATTTTTTATCAGCATGTTCAAATGAATTATCTAAAGCGTTACATAGCCGTTTTTCGATATCTCATTTTTTATGAGCTTCTGAACGGCGATTTTTCATGAAAAATAACTCATTTTTAACAAAAATGGCAGCCATTTTCAGCATATTCATTGGGATTCGTTCTGCGACACCCCGTTACTTCAGAACCGATACCATCAGCTAGGTACCGATTTTCAGACAGCATCTACGCCAACATCTGCAAACAGGTTAATAAGCATTATTCGTGCACTCAAAAAATTAAAAATTTATCTTCAAATATACCTTAAACAATAACGAAAATACCCGTACACTTCACTTTATTCCTAACATCCGAAAAAAAATCACGAAAGTTCATTATTTTTCGACCTTCCAGACTTCCTGAAACGTAACCTACAGTCTTCCTCGTGATTATTACTTTCAACTGAATAATGATCCGAAGCAAATTGACTTCGTAGTGCTGGAATGTCTGCTCTATTAAGTCCCAATCAACTCGATACACCTCCGAAATCACCGAACTTGAACACTTTTGAGTACATATGGTGGGAAATCAAGAACCATCCATCCATCAAAATCCAGGGAACAAAGAGGAACTCAAAACGACGATTACGTAGATCTGGGAGGTATTTTCGCCTACAGTGACCAGAAATCTCGCCTCGGTGCTTGAGGGAGGGGTTGGACGCCAAAGGGGGGGGGCATACCAGTTACTAGGGGATTGATTTTTGTTATCTATTAACATTTCTGAACTGATTTCAATTTTCGTTTTAAAAAAATTTGAACTGTACACTCAATTTTGCAACGTCTTAATTGGAGATTTTTGGTTTGTATTCTAAACAGGAAGTAGATATCTGTCCATTTAATTTTTTTTTCTTATCAGTACATGAGAGTAAAATGGTCGCATTTAATTATTTCTTTTTTTAGACCGAAAAACTCAACAATAACAAACCAGCTGGAGTTGTGTACTCAATTTTGCGATTGACTGTATTTGCGTATTTGTTTGTTACAACAAATCAAAGATCTGTTGTATTTCGTAAGATTTGTTTAATATGCCATACATTAGAATCCCCTGGTTAGTAAATGGTTAAAATTAACGAAAACTTTAAGTGTTTCTATTTTCCCATACATTTGTTCTGTCCATTTGAGTGCTTTCCCGAACAGAGCTATCAATAACGAGCAACTTATCGACGACCAACGGAGGGGAAATCGTAGGATTTAAAGTCTCCAAGAACAAAGGAGAAGAAAAAGAATGAAGGGGAATACTTGCCAAAAGTATAAACAGTGGATCTCGCTGAGGCAAACTTTCATTCATTCTCTGCTGTTGTGTTGAGCAGTAACAACGTGTTTTAGCTCGCTCGTGTGTCTAGTAAAACGAAAAAGAAAAGTAAAAGTGTTCCCTCGCGCTGGACGTCGACGTCCCCATGAATCAAGCCGCAGGCAAAACGCGCTCTGGCGCAAGTGGTAGCAGCAACGGGAAGCGCTCCCGGTCTACAAACGTCGCCGAACAATCGGGCGAATCCCCTGATCCGTCGGCCAAGAAGCTGCTGGCGAACAATCGATATGCTGTTCTCGAGAATGGTGACGAACCGAAATTAGAAAAAAGGAGAAACTGCCGCCGATCTATGTGAAAGGCTTCCCGGAGGGACTTCATGCTCGAATTGCCTTTTTCATCGAGAAGGGTTTAAGGTGCACCATCCGCCGTTGTGCGGAGGGCTTCAAGTTGATGGTTCCTGCCATGAGTCACTACAAGGCCGTGTTGGAGATACTGAAACAGCGGAACTGTGAGTATTTCTCTCACGACATCGAGGCTGAGAAACCGTTCAAGGTGGTGCTCCGCGGTCTCCACGATATGGGCGCTAACGAATTGTCGGCTGAAATCGAGAGAAACGGAATCAAGCCAGTTCAAATTTATAAAATGAAGCGGCACGACCAGACCCGGACGTATCGTGACCAACTTTATCTCGTCCATTTCGCCAAGAACTCGACATGCCTGAAGGACCTCCAGAATATACGAGAGCTGTTCCATATCGCGGTTGTGTGGGATCGCTACAGACCGGTTCACAGAGACGTTACCCAATGCTCGAATTGTTTCATGTTTGGGCATGGTACACAAAACTGCCACATGGCATCCCGCTGCGTTAACTGCGGCAAAACCCACGACGCTGATGCATGTGAACATATGAAAGACGGTGTCCCTGTCTGCGCGAACTGCGGAGCTGGTCACAATCCCACCAGCAGTGCGTGTCCGAAGAGGGCAGAGTACATTGAGATCCGAAAGCGTGCCTCCGTCAATAACCAACCAGGACGAAAGCGCAACCCACGTCCACCAGCAGTCAACGATGTGCAATTTCCCGCGCTTCAACAACGCCGTGCAGCTCCAAATCTGTCCCCTCTTCCACTCAACAATCTACGAAATCGTGGTGAGCCCGCCGCCCCCATCGCAAGCAACCAAGTGATCCCTAGCGGCTCTTCAGTGCAGAATCGGCTCATGGACGCAGCGTCGCAGCAGAATCACATTGAATGAACAGCTTGAGGCTGTTCTCGCCCTCATCTCCAAGTATGGACATCTTACGAATAGCAAACTGGAACGCTTGCTCGCTCAAGAGTAAAGCCATTGAGCTCGTTGACTTTCTCAACGAGAACGAAATTGACGTAGCTATTATCACGGAAACACACCTCAAACCCGATATAAATGTCTTCCTTCCTGATTTCCGCCTCGTGAGGCTCGATAGAACCAGCTCTGTGGGTGGTGGCGTGGCCATCGCACTCAGAAGAAATATTTGCTGTCAGCTGCTTCCAAGCTTCGAGCTGAAGATCATCGAGGCCGTTGGGGTGGAAGTTTCAACCCCAGTCGGTCCCATTACTATAGTCGCAGCTTACTGCCCCAAACAAACAAACATACGGGACGGCTAAGCAGCATTTCTTCGAAACGACATCATTCAACTGACAACTGACATCAGCAGTTCATCATCGGTGGCGACCTAAATGCGAAGCATCAAGCGTGGGGCAACACCCGCTGTAACCGAAACGGTATGATCCTGCACGATGACTTCCAAGAAGCAGAGTACACCATTCTAAGCCCGGATGGTCCCACCCGTTTGAGCCGATCCGGTATCCACGCAACCATCGACATATTTATCTCAAACACGACAAATATCTCGGAGCCTGTCGTCTACCAAGAGCTCAGCTCTGATCACTATCCAGTGGCGATTGAAGTAGGGTCATCCGTCAACAGATTCCAGGCTTCGAGACGCAACTACCATCGCGTCGACTGGTCGCAGTTCCAGCAGTGCGTCGACATCGATATCGATTATGACATTGTACCTGAGTCAACCGACGACATCAACCGTTTCCTTCAGGCCATCGATGAGGCGATCTCCCGGGCCAGAGACCGACACGTTCCGGCTTCAAGAGTGGTGAGTAACTCCCTGAATCTAGACAGGTTAACTAAAAATCTAATTAGACTTCGCAACACTATCCGTCGCCAGTATCAACGTACTGGTCTCCTCCACCTGAAGGCTAATTGCAATCGTCTAAAGAAAATCATAAATGCCAGGATTATGAATCTCAGGAATAAACAATTTTCAGATCATCTTCGCTCGCTCCCAGATTGTACAAAACCGTTTTGGAAAACTGCCAAGCTCCTTAAAAATAAACCGCGACTCATTCCTCCACTCAAATCACCGGATTCGTTCCCGTCTCTGCTAATTACATCTGCCGAAAAAGCAAATGCGCTTGGTCAACACTTCGTGGATTCTCACAATCTTGGTCGCTCCATGGTGAGTCCCCACGAGCCTATCGTCGAGGAGGTTCTGGTTAGTGTCGCTGATACCCCCATCGTTCTACCCGAGGAATCGAGAATAACGGCTGATGAGGCGATAGCTGCGATCCGTAGTACAAGAAACATGAAGGCCGCCGGGTTTGACAGAGTGCTCAATCTCGAGTTAAAAAACTTGAGCGTTGGTTTCTTCGAGCACTTGGTATCGATTTTCAACAAGTGCTTGAAGCTTGGCTACTTCCCGTCTCGCTGGAAACTAGCCAAAATAATACCAATCCACAAGCCTGGTAAAGACCCTACCAGTGCCAAAAGCTATCGCCCCATCAGCCTCTTGTCGTCAATCTCAAAGCTGTTTGAAAAACTGGTTCTTAGTCGTTTACTAGAGTTTGCAAATCAGAATAACATCTTCCTCCGTGAGCAGTTTGGGTTCAGGAAAGGTCACTCCACTATCAGCCAGCTTGCGCGTGTCACGAACATCATTAGGCGGAACAAGTCCATGTCCAAAACATCTGCCATGGCATTGTTGGACGTCGAAAAGGCGTTCGACAATGTCTGGCACAATGGTCTTGTGTTCAAGCTACGACGTTTCAACTTCCCGATCTTCCTTATCAAGTTCATCGGGAACTATCTCTCGGATAGGACTTTCCAGGTCTCTCTAAACAACACGCTCTCCGATATGTTCAACGTCATAGCGGGAGTTCCGCAGGGTAGCCTCCTAGGTCCTATCCTGTTTAACATCTATACATCTGATGTTCCTCCCCTACCTGGTGATGGCGTGCTGTCGATGTTCGCTGATGACACCGCTATCATCTACAAGGGTCGAATGATACGTCCGTTAACTAGAAATTTGCAGAGAGGCCTGGATGTTCTTTCTGACTACCTAAAATCATGGAAGATAAGCATCAACGCGGCGAAAACACAAACCATAATATTTCCACACTCCAAATCACCACGACTTGTTTTGCCTAATGACGTGAAAGTCCACCTCAGCAGCACTCCCATAAATTGGTCGAATGATGTAGTCTACCTGGGCCTCTCTCTGGACAGGAATTTGAACTTCGCTTCCCATGTGAACAAAACATCCACGAAGTGTTCCAAGCTTCTCAAGTCGCTTTACCCGCTCATCAATCGAAAGTCTACTTTAACGCGGAAAAATAAACTTGCGATATACAAGCAGATCGTTTTACCGGTGATTGAGTATGGTCTGGCAATCTGGGAGAGTTGCGCCAATAGCCACCACCGTAAACTTCAGGTCATCCAAAACAAGATCCTTCGAATGATCCTGGACAGTCCACCTAGGACACGAAATTCAGAGATCCACCGGTTGTCTGGTCTTCAGGTGCTGGAAGAGCGAAAAAATATAATCCTGACTAGATTCAGGGAGTCTTGCCAGCGGTCCCCGCACGTATTCATCCGGGAGCTAGTCCCATAGTTTTATTTATTTTTGTAGTTAGGTAGGTTATCAAATTTTTCCCAATTAAAAATTTTATATTTCCCTCCTTCCGGGTTCATATGTAAATTAGATTACAAACGATGCATTGTTATAAACATTTTTAAAAACAAAATTCAATCTGAACGAAGTTGCCGAGCCCACAAGGCTGATCAATTGACATGTAAACTAAAAATTGTACTAGATTCAAGAATACTTGAATAAATAACTTTTAGTAGTAAAAAAACAGGAAGTGGGTTATATCTATGGTATAACCGCAAGGATGACGTAGGACTATCGTTGATTTAGAGATCATTTGTTTGAAGTTGAATCTAAATCCATTCTGAATGAATGAATGAATGAATATTTGGGAGACTTCGAAAACGAGAGCGTTACGTTGGAGGAATAAGGTTTTATGCATCCAATATAGGATACGAAAAACCTTGTTCTGAAGAATAATCTTCAGAAGCTAACCTGCTAACTGTACTTGATTGACAAATCACAAACCCAAATGTATTATATGGATATTTTATGGATGGAAAACATTAAAATAAACTCTTTCGCTTGAATTTAATTTTCAATTCCAAGGGGAACTGGCAGATTATTTTCCAGCAACGATTAGATATTTCCACATTTTCCTCGCTACTGGAAGCCCACCAGTGGTTAATACTAACTCGATAACCACATGTTAATAGTACTTGATTGAAAAATATTTGGTCACAGTGTTACATGGATAGAAAACATTCAAATAAACTCTTTCACATGAATGTATTTTTAAATTCCCAGAGGAACTGGCAGATTATTTTCCAGAAATGATTAGATCTTTCCGGAACTTTCTCGATGCTGAATGGCATCCAAACGAAAAGAATTCTGCGCGTGTATGTGTCGATCCTTCGCCGTCCACCTCCTCCAGCACGTTAGGCAACGATGTTGTCTTGTCGATGTCCTCACGAAAAATGAATGTGTCTCACCACCAGAATATCGCTTAAGTATGCTTTTTGTGTGTGATTGAATCGAGAGAAGGTGTGGTTTACGATGGCAATTTAGAAGGCAAACTAGAGGGGAATGAACTCTCTGAGCTCGGAACTTTCGGCGACTGAGCAATAATCAAACAATATTGGATACGGAAATATCCTACTGATGGGGAAGAATAATCTTCAGAAGCGATCCTGTTAATTGCGATTGATTGAAAAACCACAAAACCAAATGTATTTGGTCACAGTGTTACATGGATAGAAAACATTCAAATAAACTCTTTCGCATGAATGTATTTTTAAATTCCCAGAGGAACTGGCAGATTATTTTCAGTAACGATTGGATATTTCCACATTTTCCTCGATACTGGAAGCCCACCTGTGGTTAATGCTAACTCGATAACCATCTGTTAATAGCACTTGATTGAAAAATATTTGGTCACAGTGTTACATGAATAGAAAACATTCAAATAAACTCTTTCACATGAATGTATTTTTAAATTCCCAGAGGAACTGGCAGATTATTTTCCAGAAATGATTAGATCTTTCCGGAACTTTCTCGATGCTGAATGGCATCCAAACGGAAGGAATTCCGCGCGGGTATGTGTGTGTAGCGATGTCTTCCCGGGGAACCGTTTGTGGCATCACTCTCCTCCTGATGGATTCCCTTCTGGCCTAAGGTGCACAAACAGGCTCTTGGTGACACCGTTCATCCGCGCTTTCATGATAAATGAAGAGCTTCACCACAACGGCGACAACATGCTCCAATCGCTGTTCAATTAGAACTGAGTGGATTTCCGAGCGGCGCTCGCTTATATACCGATTGGTGATTTCAATAGCCTGTTTTGAAAGCAATTTTAACACTATTGAAACATGTTTTTGGATCAAAAAGTAACAAGTATAGAACGCGTAGACATTTTATCTTTCGAATGAAGTGTTTATCATACCATTTCGTTCAGTTGTTTAGGAGCTATTAACACTCAAAATCTCGGTCTCCGGCGTAACGCTTTCGTTTTCGAAACTTTGATTTTACACCCCGGTATAGAAATGAAAGACGTAGTCCTACGTCAAAAAAAAAAGGCAAACTTTCATTCGGCATCGGACTGTAATCCAGTTCACTTTACTTTCGCTGCGCTTCGGTCTAAGATTGGATCCCACCAGCAGGGCCTGACAATTTCACTTCAATTAGCACATCGTCACTCAATAATGTGTCTATCGCTTCTCAGAACAGAACCAGAACCATGCAGGCTAAAAATATATCTATTCTCTTTTCACGCACAATAAGAAAAATATCTCGTCTCTTTCGTACATATTCCTTTCATTTCACGTTGATTCCTTTCATTCTGCAAACCAAAGCGACGTTAGAAATCGTCACTTGGAAATTAATTTGAAGCATTCATGTATTCTGGCAGTTTGTATAGAAAGGAATGTTTCCTTGTTGCATACGAAACTTATTCACTGAAACTAATGAAAACGGTGCAGTGAGGGTTGTGTAGTATGCCTGCAGGAGTAATTATTTACCGGCGCTAGTTGTCAGTGTGAAATTAGTGATGAAACGGATAGTGGTTTGGTCGGATACTGGATACCGGTCAGCTTCGAGTCCGGATAGCCGAGTATTCGACAGCCCGATGTTTGTGTTTGTGCTTGTTTGTGTGCGTGCACGTGTATTTGTGTGGGTGTTTGTGTATGTTCGCGCGTTTTTTGGGTGTTTGTGTGCGTGTGTGTGCGCGTGTTTTTTTTTGCTTGCATGCAGGCGTGCGCTTTTTTTATGCGCGGGCATGTTTTAGCGTGTTTGCGCGCATTTGTGCGTGTTTCTGTGCGAGTGTGTACGTGCGATTGCGCGTGTTTTTTTTCTTGCTTGTGTGCAGGTGTGTGCGTTTTTTTGTGCATGGGCATGTGTGGGTGTGTGTGCGTACGTGTGCACGTATTTGTGTGCGTTTGTACACGTGCGTGCTCGATTCTTTCCGTGCGTACGTCTGTGCGTGTGTACGTTTGTGCGCGTGTATGTGATTGTGTGTGCGCGTTTGGGCGCACCTGTGCGTCCATTTGTATGTTTGTGTGCGCTCGCGTTTTTGTGCACATGTTTGTGCATGTTTGCGCGTGTGTGTGCGTGTTTGTGCACCCAATGGTATGTGCGTGCGCGTGCCTCCGACGTTGTGTATGCGCTCACAATTCTGCGTGGGCACGCTGAAAGCGCAAACCGAGTCGAAAATCGCGTAATTTCGAGCAAACCGTGTAAAAAAAATCGCGTAATTTCAAGCAAATCGCATTAAAAAATCGCGTAATTTTGAGCGAATAGCGTAAAAAATATCACGCAAAAAACGCATAAATAAGAATCCAGCGTACTTGCAAATAACATGCTTCTTCGTAACATGGAATACATGTTTGATACAGGAAATATAATAAAATGAAGACAGCTCAAATCGGACTACTCTTTTCACCCTTAGAGAGGGTGAAAAACTTGAGAAAGGAATAGTCCGATCTGTGCCGTCTTTCATTTTATTATATTTTCTGTAACAAACATGTATTCCAAATAACAGAGAAACATGTTATTTACAAGTGATTGAAGAATTTTGAACACGGTCCGCGACGATCCATTTTGGTAAAATAAAACTTACGTTTGAAAGCAGCAAGCATCCTCTAACATGCGAAATGAAAATAAATATAACCCGTTCAAGCAGTTTTAATCGTCAGTGAAAGCTTCTGCTTTTATACTTGTAAGAGAACGAAAGAGGAAAGGAACGAAACAAAAGAATCAATGTTACTGTATGCGTAGAGAATATTTCGTTTCCACTTCACCCCGATACACTGAAATTAATCCACTGAAAATGACTGTAGTGGAAGTGAGAGTTGTATGAATAAAATTCAATCACATTTATTAGCTTCGAAAATAACTAGCCCTGCCCACCAGTGGTAATTGAACTTGGAAATCGTCGTTTGATTTTTCGTCATAAATTGGACGCTTCGCGTAGTGTGCGATGAGCAAGAAGAAGAGGAAGGCAGGCTCGAGCCCTGCAAAAAACGAACGCATTGCCAGGAGCATTGAAATTTCGAGGTAAGCGTCATCTAATGATGCACGCGGTGTTGGTGCAGTGAAAAGCGCTCGCATTGAACCGAGCCTTCGCGAAAGTGACACCGCACCGAACAACAGCGAAGTAGGCGATTTCGGCGCGTCGGTCGAAAATGTAAACACCCAGGCAGCAACCAAAATCAAGCTCCCCCCGCTGGTGGTGAAGGCGGTCGCTCTTGACAAACTCATCAGCGAATTCGCATCGATGGGTGTTACAGCAGAGTACAAGCTGTGTGACATAATTCAGTCTTTTTCCAAGCAGTTAACATTGTTTATTTTCCGTCTTCATAAGGGCTTCGTTGGCGCCTTTGAGAATGCATCAATGCATTAAACTGACGTTATGGCGAAGCAGACGTTAAGGTTGTGCACCAAAAAATTATTTGGGAATACCAAGCATCTTGAATGTCTTACTGGAATGTTATAAGTTATTTGGGTTCGCGTGCCAGTCGCAAACTGCCTTCAACTAGGATTGCATTTGCGCTAATATTGATCATAATGAAGCATTGCTACTGTTTTCGAGATTGTTATTAACAAAAAGAGTTTATTTCTCTTGTTTAGTCATCAAGAAAGTAAATGTTCTGGAATTTTGTATGTGATTAGGTTTTGCTTGCCAGTAGCAAAACTTCCTCCACCAAGGGTGTGCTTCTCTCGAGCATGAGAAAGTAATGCAACTCTTTTCGAGGCCAGTAATATTAACAGAAACGTTTCTTTTGAGAATAGCGCAAAATGATGAGAAATGTTTTTATTGCTAGTAGTTTCAAGCCACCAATGTATGGCTCTGTATGCATGCTATGGTGAACGCTTGTTTGGCGGTTGGTTTACGCTTAGTTTGTACGAACGATATCTAGAAGTGCGATTCCTTTGAGGCAATACTAAATAACATGTAGCATGATATTTGATACTTGCAAGTGTTGTCATCGTTGTTGTTTACATGCGGTGCCGAAGATATATTGATGTAGTTATGAGATATGGAATAATGGTGCTGGTGCAACATGTATATAATCGACTGTAGCCGAGTCTATGTCAATTTCGAAAAAGGCCACCGGAATAGCCTTCGAGGTAAATTTTCAATGCATTGACATGAAATAAATTGCGACATACGATTGTTTTGAGAGGGCAAGAATGAATCATCAATCAATTATCGTCAACTGATTCTACAATGAAAAGATCATTTCAGAGATTATTCTACTAAGCAGTTGTTTCTAAAATTTTACAGCATTATAGAATAATATTTGAAGGTATAAACAAGCTACTTATATAAAATAACAGCGTAGTTCTACGTCAACAATGCGGTCGTATCTTGGACACAACCTCCTATAATTTTTTTGTCTACGAGTTTGACCATTTAATCAAATTATAAAAGCTTCTCCATGAAAAATCTACGTTTTTAAAATACATATCTTCGAAACAATCATTTAAAAACCCACATCTTCAATTCATCTGTATAGACAGTTCATGCAAATACCAAACTCCTTTCATCGAACGAAACAGAGAAATAGAATAAATCAGCGTTCACACTACTCTAGCCACACTTTCAATTAAACTAATGGCACTAAAATACAAGTTTTCGGTACCCATTCATCTGGATCCATTTGGTTTCTGATCAAGAATTCGTGCGCTGCCACAATTAAAAAATTAAACCGAGGAACGATGGATGTGAATGTTTTGCGCTGTCTGTTCTGTTTTTTTTTCTCGTTTCATTTACTACAATTACTTGAATAACAGCTAGTCGTTATTGCTATGTAGATTGGAGTTCTTCATTTGAAAATCCGGCAATAAAATTTAAGATGGGAGTGTTTTATTGTCGTTTACGTATTGTTAGTGGTGTGCAGGTGTCGTCCCTATGGGGATGATAGGATTTTGATAGTTCATAGCGGTCATTATCTCGTCAATGTTTGTTAAGGATGTTAGAGTAAAGCCTGTTTCAGTTATAATTTAGTCCCATAAAGTATGATATTTCTCAGCGTAGAAATTACATACAAGAAAGGGAAGGATGTCATTTTGTTAATTTTTTTTATAATCTTTAAGAAAAAAAAACAAAAAATCATTCGTCAGCTGTTCGGGTAATTTTTCGATTTTTTCCATCATTTTCTGCACAGTACGGCCGGTAACCGTATTTGCTATCTTGTTTTATCCCTTTTCCATTTGACCTGTTTTTTTATGGTTCTGCCACACTTCTCCAGTTTCCCTTTGATAATTTGAATTTTGAATATTCCTCGATGGGACGAAAATCTGGACAATTTGGTGAATTGATAGTTTGTTGAAATGAAATTGATCTTGTTCTCCCTATACCACTTGTCGACATCCCGGCTGTAATGGAAGCTTGCCAAGTCAGGCCAGAATTTCACCAAATCTTTGTGTGATCGAATGAATGGCAAAATCCTGTTTTCTGAAGACACTCCTCCTCGTAAACTTTTCCATTCATTAATGCCCCAGTAATGAAAACCTTTGTCTTCTCTCCACAACTACGAATGCCTTGCCAAGTCAACATCTTACGGGCAAATTTATCTGCGAAAACAAATTCGCTGGAATCAAACAAAATATATGTTATATGTGGCGGGGGGGGGGCAAAGGTGCGCACTTATTGAATTGTACTTCTGAGGTAACTTGTAACAAAAATAAATGCTTTATCATTATCAGGTGAAGCATCATTACTAGAGTGTGTAGGAACCATCCAGTGGGGAGGAGGAAGGTATTGTTTGATGTTTTATGGGGGGAAAAGGGTGGGTATTTTGGTCGAACATACCACGTGGAAATTTTTGGGAGGTTGAAGACTGACAGTATAAGATACCTGAAAATGTCCAACATTTGAAACAGAATTCGTTTTATTAACAAACTCGCTGACCCGGCGAACTTCATCCCACCCACAATTGATATGTTGATATCAATCATTTCGAACACTCAAGTTCCCACAGACATTATTTTTATGTAAGCAATCTATACTCGCGGTATTTAATTTTGTTTTTGACGGATGAACCTGATGTAGATATTATTTGGAAATCCCGCTGAATATGAGTATATTGTGGCAGAGTGCGGTGGATATTTGTGGAATCATATCGAAGAAGATGAATATTTTTGTGTGCCTTTTTCACTCATCGAAACTCACAGTGTTGATGCATGTGATTTGAAAAAATAGTTTACAAGCTGTTCATAAAGAACAGCTCTTTTAGATGAGCTGAACTGATCTGAGCTGTTCATCATGATAAGCTGGATTGCACGCCTCTAGTTAGAACCCGTTTGAAATTCAGTTATGTTCATATATTAGGTTTACCGGTAAGTTTATTCGGTTTACAATAGATGACGTAACTTGATTATCATTCCAGTGAATCAAATCTCCAGACATGCGTTGGAAAGCTACTGTCATTGCGCGTCTTTTTCAGTATATGTCAAAAAGTTGAAGCGTAAACAACATAGTTTTTTGCCACTTCGAATATGTCGAATTTCGTACCAGCGAGATTGTTCTTGCAGGGAGTGTTACTTCATAACTTCATTATCAGAACATATTCCAACAACAGAATTCGACGAGATTGAGCAAGTGTGGGTCAAAGCACTTATTGCGGGAGAGATACATATATTTGCATCTGTTTACTTCCCCCCTGATCGTGCTCAACTTAGTTGTTATGAGAAATTCTTTGAAGTTGCTGAAAATATTTTATCTTCCTTTGCACCAGAATCAAAAATCCATATATACGGAGATTTCAATCAACGAAATGCGGACTTTATCACTGATTTTGAAAATGAATTTATCTTGCTTCCAGTTGTTGGTGATAATAAGACTCTGCAATTTATTTTGGATCTTGGGTTGAATCAAATAAACAATGTTCAGAATCGACAGAAATGCTTCCTGGATTTCTTGTTGACCAATATGACCGAAGATGTTTGTGTGACCGAATCATTAACTCCACTTTGGAAAAATGAAGCCTTCCACACAGCTATCGAATATTCTATATTTATAGATAACACTCAAAAACCATTTGATTATGAATTTGAGGAAGTCTCTGATTACACTAAAGCAAATTACCAATCAACTAGGTGTAAGCTTAACTATATCAACTGGCAGGATTTATTTAGAAGTGTGGAAAACATTGAAGTAGCAGTGACGACTTTTTACTCGATGATCAATGAAATTATAGAGCAGGAGATACCAACAAGACGAAAAAGGAGAAATATGAACACAAAACATCCGATTTGGTTTAATCAAAGCATAAAGAATCTAAAAAATAAAAAACAGAAGGCACATAAATTTTATAAGAAATACAAATCAGACGCTAATCTCCAAAAATATCTGAACATTTACGAACAGCTCAACTCAACTGTTAAAAGCGCTTTTGAAGATTACAGCTTAAAAACAGAGTCGGACATAAAATCTAACCCGAAAAGTTTCTTTAATTACATAAAAACAAAATTAAAAAATTAAAAAGCAATGATTTTCCATCACGCATGCACCTTGACGATACCGTGGGGAATGACCCAGAAAAAATTTGCAACCTCTTTGCAACATTTTTTCAAGAAGTTTATATTGTAACAGCTGAGGAGGACCGATATCGTGACTTCTTTGCATTTCTTCCAGAATTTCCATGTAATGTTGGAGTCAGAAAACTAACTTACATTGAAATTTTTGACGCATTAAATAAGCTCGATGTCTCGAAATGGCCAGGTCCTGACGGAATTCCACCGGTTTTTATAAAAAATTTGGCATCTGAATTAACTCATCCACTTTTATGGCTTTTCAATACGTCATTGGAATCAGAAAGGTTCCCAAAAATATGGAAAAACTCTTTTCTTGTACCAATATTCAAATCCGGCAATAGATCCGATGTAAGAAATTATCGTGGAGTAGCAATCATTTCTTGCATTCCAAAACTCTTTGAAGCCATAATAAACCAAAAACTTTTTCAACAACTAAAGACACGAATTACGAATAAGCAACACGGTTTTTTCAAAGGACGATCAACAAATTTGCTGGAATTTGTCACATTCACTTTGAATGCAATGGATAATGGTGTTGGTAATGGTAATGGTGTTGATATACCCTTACTCCTTCTTAAACATCAAAAAATAGGGATAGAAGTCAAGCTATTGAAATGGCTAGAATCATATTTGACTGACCGCACCCAAATGGTAAGATTTAATGGGGAAATTTCAAAACCAATATTTGTTACATCCGGAGTTCCTCAAGGCTCTCATTTGGGACCACTTTTGTTCATTTTATTTGTTAATGACTTTTGCGTTTTTCTTAACAGTGTTAAGGCACTCATCTACGCAGATGATATGAAACTGTATATGGAAATAAAGAATGAAGAAGACTCTCAAACATTCAAAAATGAAGTTGACATAGTTTATAATTGGTGCACTAAGAGTTTATCACAGCTCAATGTTAGGAAGTGCACTTTGATTACTTTTACAAGAAGAAGAACACCATTGAACAATGGTGTTATACTGGGTAATCAACCCATCAGTGGATGTCAACGAGTAAGAGATTTAGGTGTGATCTTAGATTCGAAACTTTCGTGGATCATTATAATACAGTCATCCATAGAGCAAATAATATGTTGAGCTTCATTAAACGCTTTAGTTACCATTTCCACGATCCGATCCGATCAATTCTCGAATACTGTAGTATTGTATGGTCCCCCTACATAACTTCACACGAAGACAGAATTGAATCTGTACAAAAACAATTTTTGTTATTTGCACTTCGTAAACTAGGCTGGTCTTCATATCATCTACCTCCATATGAAGCACGCTGTATGCTAATCAATATTAAAAGCCTAAAAGAACGTCGGAACTCTGCCATGATTCTATTTATTATTGATATCATATCACAACGAGTGGACTCAGAAGAAATATTAGGAAACCTAAATTTTTACGCACCGATTAGGAACCTGAGAAACCCTAACATTTTTTACATAGATTATCGAAGAACGAATTATGCCAAATATAGTCCTATTAATCGTATGATGAGCCTCTGTAACGAACACAGTGAAACAATTGATGTAACCATGTCAAGGTCAATGCTCAAAGACTATCTGAATAGAATAAGATATCGTTAAATTTCACTGTAATATTTGGGCAGCACATTTAATCTACGCTGGTTTGTCGAAATAAATAAATAAATAAATAAATAAAAAAAAATGATTCTGTAACTTGTTAAAATCGTCTTTTAAATTAAACGGATAAATTATCCAGCCAGCTCTCTTTAGATTTTTAGTTTTAAGTAAGTAGTTTTAAGTAGTATTAAGAATGTATCGGTCTACAATTTAGATTGACGACAATAAAATAAAAAAAAACTGCGGAAAGTCATCGCATTTTGGTGGAAGTTTATGGTGACCATGCTGGAGCACTGAGCGAACGTGTCTGACGTGGTTTGCATGGTTTGAAAGTGGTAATTTTGACATGGAAGACCAAGAAAGTTCCGGACCGCCATGAACGATGACGAAAGTTTGAAGATGAAGAATTGGAGGCTTTACTCGATCAAGATCCATCACAAACGCAACAAGAACTTGCAGATACACTTGAAGTAGCCCTGCAAACCATATCCGATCTTAGAGGCGAATGAACTTCAAAGTTTAAAGCCTCTTAAAAACAAAGAAAGAAGAAAGAACCATATCCGATCGTTTAAAACCAATGGGAATGATCCGAAAGATGAACATTGGGTGCGGTATGATTCGAAGCCACGAGACGACGAACGCCGTTTTTCAACGTGTGAACAACTGCTCCAACGACATAAAAGAAAGGGTTTTTTTTTTGCATCGAATCGTTACTGGCGATGAAAAGTGGGTCCATTACGACAATCCCAAATGTCGGGCAACGTATGGATACCCCGGCCATGCATCATCATCAATGGCCGCGCGGAATATTCACGGCCAGAAGATTATGCTGTCTATTTGGTGGGACCAGCTGGGTGTGGTGTACTATGAGCTGCTAAAACCGAATGAAACCATTACGGGGGACCTCTACCGACGACAATTGATGCGTTTGAGCCCCGTGCACTGAAGGAAAAATGTGACCGTTTACGAGCAAAGACACGATAAAGTTATTTTGCAGCACGACAATGCTCGGCCGCATGTCGCAAAACCGGTCAAAACATACTTGGAAACGCTGAAATGGGAGGTCCGATCTTACCCGTCGTATTCTCCAGAGATTGTTCCGTCCGATGCTTTATGCGACCTTTTTCGACGATGCAACATGGCCTGGTTGACCAGCACTTCTCCAATTTTGATGAAGTCAAAAATTGGATCAATTCGTGGTTAGCCAACAAACCGGTCGATTATTTTTGCAAAGGGATCAGTGAATTGCCAGAAAGATGAGAAAAAGTTGTGACTAGCGATGGGCAAAACTTTGAATATTGAATTTGTAACCATTTTTGCAGAATAAAGCATTAATTTATGAAAAAAAACAGGAAGTGGGTTATATCTATGGTATAACCGCAAGGGTGACGTAGGACTATCGTTGATTTAGAGATCATTTGTTTGAAGTTGAATCTAAATCCATTCTGAATGAATGAATAAATGAATATTTGGGGGACTTCGAAAACGAGAGCGTTACGTTGGAGGCACAAGGTTTTATGCATCCAATATAGGATACGAAAAATCTTGTTCTGAAGAATAATCTTCAGAAGCTAACCTGCTAACTGTACTTGATTGACAAATCACAAACCCAAATGTATTATATGGATATTTTATGGATAGAAAACATTAAAATACACTCTTTCGCTTGAATGTAATTTTCAATTCCAAGGGGAGCTGGCAGATTATTTTCCAGCAACGATTAGATATTTCCACATTTTCCTCGATACTGGAAGCCCACCAGTGGTTAATACTAACTCGATAACCACCTGTTAATAGTACTTGATTGAAAAATATTTGGTCACAGTGTTACATGGATAGAAAACATTCAAATAAACTCTTTCACATGAATGTATTTCTAAATTCCCAGAGGAACTGGCAGAATATTTTCCGGATCTTTCTCGATGCTGAATGGCATCCAAACGGAAAGAATTCCGCGCGTGTATGTGTGTGTGTGTAGCGGCTGCTTCGAGATCTTCCCGGGGAACCGTTTGTGGCATCACTCTCCTCCTGATGGATTCCCTTCTGGCCTAAGCTGCACAAATAGGCTCTTGGTGACACCGTTCATCCGCGCTTTCATGATAAACGAAGAGCTTCACCACAACAGCGACAACATGCTCCAATCGCTGTTCAATTAGAACTGAGTGGATTTCCGAGCGGCGCTCGCTCGCTGTTTTGAAAGCAATTTTAAGACTATTGAAACAAGTTTTTGGATCAAAAAGTAACAAGTATAGAACGCGTAGACATTTTATCTTTAGAATGAAGTGTTTATCATACCATTTCGTTCAGTTGTTCAGGAGCTATTAACGCTCAAAATCTCGGTCTCCGGCGTAACGCTTTCGTTTTCGAAACTTTGATTTTACACCCCGGTATAGAAATGAAAGACGTAGTCCTACGTCAAAAACGAAGAAACTTACCGGTACTCCTATTAACAAACGGTGTTTCTAGGGCCACCATTTGGAGTATTAAATAAGTTAAACTCACGTATTTCTGAACAGTTACAATAGCTCAATTCAATGGCAATTGTACTGAAAGTTGTACGTCAAGTTTCCGTCCGTGCCTCTAGTCACAAACCCTCTAGTTTTTAAGCGTATCTCCTACTCGTTCGTTTGCCAAGTCAGCTCTTTGGCCCTTTTGGTCGCTTAATTATTGAAAATAAGTTACAACAAAATTGTCAATGCGATTATGAGAATTTTTCGATGGTAGAATTCTCAATTGCCCTCCTCTCATGTAACAATTCAGCTCCGGGGTCGGACAAGATTAAATTCAACTTGTTGAAGAATCTTCCCGACTTGGCGAAACAGCGTTTGCTGAACTTATTCAACAAGTTTCTGGAACTGAATGTTGTCCCGCATGACTGGAGACAAGTGAGAGTGATAGCCATACGAAAACCCAACAAGCCGGCTTGCGATCACAACTCGTATAGGCCGATTGCAATGTTATCCTGTATTCGCAAATTGTTAGAGAAAATGATTCTACTTCGTTTGGATAAGTGGGTCGAAACGAACAATTTGCTGTCAAATACACAGTTTGGCTTCCGCCGAGGTAAAGGGACGAATGATTGTCTCGCGCTGCTATCTTCTGAAATTCAAATCGCATTTGCTCGCAAAGAACAAATGGCTTCCGTTTTCTTCGATATCAAAGGGGCATTTGATTCAGTTTCCATGGAAATTCTCTCAGAGAAGCTTCATAATCGTGGACTTTCACCAATTCTGAATAATTTCCTGTACAATTTACTGTCAGAAAAGCACATGAATTTCTCTCATGGCAACTCAAAATCTTCTCGTTACAGTTTTATGGGCCTACCGCAAGGCTCCTGCCTAAGCCGCCTCTTGTACAGTTTTTACGTCAATGATATGGATGATTGTCTAACTAGAGACTGCACGCTGAGACAACTTGCAGACGGTGGAGTTATTTCCATCACGGGTACTAATTCCGTCGCTCTGCAAGATACCATGAACAATCTGTTCACGTGGGCCCTCAAGCTGGAAATCGAATTCTCTACGGAGAAAACTGAAATGGTCGTTTTTTCTAGGAAGCACGAACCCGCCCAATTCCAGCTTTACCTATCCGGCAAAAAGATCCAACACTCTATGTTTTTCAAATACCTGGGTGTATATTTTGATTCTAAATGTACCTGGGGGAGACACATTGCGTATTTGAAACAGAAATGCCAGCAAAGAATCAATTTTCTCCAAACAATAACCGGAACATGGTGGGGTGCCCATCCAGGAGACCTCATTCAGTTGTACAAAACAACGATATTGTCAGTGTTAGAATATGACAGTTTTTGCTTCCGATCAGCTGCCAGGATTCATATTCTCAAGCTGGAGAGAATACAATATCGTTGCTTGCGTATAGCCATGGGGTGTTTGCATTCGACACATACGATGAGTCTCGAAGTTTTGGCAGGAGTACCCCCGCTTACTCTTCGGTTCACAGAATTATCCTACAGATTTCTCATCCGTTGCAAGATCATGAATCCATTGGTGATTGATAACTTCGAAAATCTACTCCAACTGACTCCTCAGTCAAGTTTTATGTCTTTATACCATGAGTACCTTACCCACGACGTGCACCCTTCACCAGGCATCTCCAACCAAGTTTGCTTCCCATACTTCTGCAATTCCTCTGTCATTTTTGATCTGTCCATGCGACAAAAAATCCATGGAATCCCAGATCACCTACGCTCCGATTCTATTCCGCCGATATTTTCGGCAGAATATGGGAAAGTTAGATCTGATAAAATGTTCTTTACTGACGGTTCATTCATAAACGGGTCCACTGGCTTCGGCATCTTCAATGAAAATTCCAGTGCCTCTTTCAAACTCAAAGATCCTTGTTCCGTGTATGTCGCTGAACTGGGTGCGATATACTACGCACTGGGGATCATTGAAACATTGCCCATCGACCACTATTTTATTTTTTCAGACAGTCTCAGCTCAATAGAGGCAATCCGCTCAATGAAGGTTGATAAACGCTCATCTTATTTCCTAATTAGAATAAGACAACTATTGAGTGTTTTGGTCGAAAAATTATTCAAGATTACCTTAGCATGGGTTCCCTCTCATTGTTCGATTCCGGGGAATGAGAAAGCGGACTCGCTAGCTAAGGTGGGCGCTTCAGAAGGCACACTTTTTGAAAGGCAAATTGCCTATAATGAATTTTTTCACATTCCTCGTCAGGACACACTCGTTAGTTGGCAGCGCATGTGGAGTGAAGATGAGTTCGGTCGTTGGTTACACCGGATTATCCCTAAGGTCTCGACGAGTGCATGGTTCAAGGGATTGAATGTAGGTCGTGATTTCATTCACGTGATATCTCGGCTTATGTCCAATCACTACAACCTAAACGCGCATCTCTATCGCATTGGGCTCGCAGCAAACAATCTTTGTGATTGTGGCGATGGCTACCACGACATCGAGCATGTTGTCTGGTCGTGTATCCGGTTCCATGCTGCTCGCTCTCAGCTCTCTAGGGCACTGAGAGCACAAGGCAGACAATCGGATATCCCCGTCCGGGATATCTTAGGTAGCCGTGATCCTGATCTTCTGCTTCATCTATACCTGTTCCTCAGAAACGCCGATGTCAACGTTTAATGATGTTTCCTTCGTTGTGTCCCTGTTTCATATCCCTCCTATCCGATCTATAAACTTTTACTTAGTCGCGGCAATACATACACACACTCTTTACAGATACACGGGCCAAAGGTTGTGCAGTCCACTGATCATTCAACAAGGATTTCAAGGATTCCTCGAGTCGAGAAAGACGCACCACGCTAGATATGGGGTACAGACTAGGGGGGCGTTGCTGATTAATGGTCAGCTGCATCCCAATAGGAAGCATCCCGTGTCGGGCACACGTACAGAGCATTGGAGACAGCAACATCCCAATTACGAGAACACTTGTAATACTAACCTCGAGCCGACCGCGAGTAATCGGATACATATTACTAACATAGATAATAAGAAAAACTGTCAAAATATTGAACTCCGGCCCCGTCAGGCTAACGCCATATGAGCCTTAATAAAAATATATATTTTGGAAAAAAAAAGACGGGTGGGTAATGTCGGTGACATAACCGCAGTGACGTAGGACTATACAAAGGGGACAGTTTTTGCTAAATATATATTTTGAATATATTGTTTTATTTTCTTCCCCTACGTGAATACCTACCTATTTACCTGAAAAATGGATTAGTTTACTGTTTACTCTTTATGGACATGTTGGGGGTTCTGAAAAGAACCTTTGGTGTTGTGTTTTTGCGTTTTTTTTTTTACAAACTTGATTCTTGATTGTTTTCTGAAGGCTTTGTACTTATTAAATGTTCAACGTCGGGCATCGTTGGCTCTAGAAATCATATCGTACAATCAAAATGATGGCTGTGATAGGGAATGCATAGGTAGTCATCAGCTCGTTCACTATCATATATTTCACTATTGAGCACATTACCGTACCTTAAGCTGTGGTTTCGGAGACGAATGAATTGTAAGATTTGTAGTCTCCGCAAACAAAGTAAATAAAAATGAAAAAGAACTGAGGTTTTGGAGACGAACTCTACGATCTGTCGAGAAATAAACGAGCTATAAGCGTTCTGAAAAACCAACAGTAAATACAGGGACAGATGACCTTCGGATTAAAGTCCTTTAAAATAAGAACAGAGCAGCAGGAAGTACATAGCTCATCGTGTTGCTCCTTAGTTATTTCTCTATGCAATGCAGATGTAACGTCAGTTATCAACCAAAGAAAGCAGTTCTTGCTACCGAGAAACTTCGTTAATGCCATCCTTTATTTATCTTTATTTTCTTTATTTATTTCTTTATTCATCTGACTTTTTACTGTCTTAATGAAATATTAAATATGTGATGGGGAAAAGCCAGACAAGGGAAGGCATAAAAACCCCACATCTTTTACATGACTTACAAACAATATATATAAACACACAGTACATTTTGAACACAACATATAAGCCACTAAAAGTAAAAAAAAATTAACAGTGAGCATCAACTGAAGTCAAGTCATAAAAAAACAAAATAACTGAGTGGAAACTGAGCCCTTGTCCATGGCAGTCCTCGTTGTCAGTGATACCTATTTAGTTCCTGGAGTCGGTGGTTAAATGCAGACGCAGTAGGGACAAAATCAAAACAGACGAATAATTCATTGAAGCTAGCGGACATGGAGCGCACTGGGTCATGTAGTCCGTATAGAGTGTTCCGGGGCTCAAGCAGCAGGAAATTCCGTTGGCGAAGCAATCGTTCAGGGGCGTAAATGTTGAGTTGCCCTAGCAATTCAGGTGCGTCAATTTCACCGTTTAAAATTTTTGCGATAAACATAGCTTGAGCAATGCTCCTTCTCTGCTGTAATGTCTGCAATCCCAGTATTCTGCATCGATCTTCGTATCGGGGAAGGTTCATAGGATCCCGCCACGGAAGACGACGAAGGGCATGTCTTACAAATTTCCGTTGTATTGATTCGATCCTAGCAATCCACGTTGATTGATATGGGCACCATACCTGAGAGTTAGATTCCAAAATCGATCTCACCAAAGTGCAGTATAGAGATCGGAGGCAAAGCGGGTCATTAAATTCTCGGGATATTTTAAACATAAATCCCAGCTGCCGGTTGGCTCTAGAAATCATGTCATTGTAGTGCAATCTGAAGGTAAATGATGAGTCTAGGATGACGCCAATATCACGAACTTTAGGAACACGATCGAGAGACTGTCCGTCAATTGAATAATCAAATGTTATCGGATTGAGCTTGCATTACATTTGTGAATGCTTAGCGTTAGCATGTTCCGTGTACACCATTCGGTGAAATGATCCAGCAGCTGTTGTAGAGCGTGGCAGTCCTCAAAGCTTCGGATGACCATGTAAATTTTGACGTCATCAGCGTAGAACAATCGGCAGCCAGGTGGTAGTGCGATAGAAAGCTCGTTAAATACCTGCATACAATGTGTTGTAATTTGAAGCCACTTCTAATTCGGACACCATACATGGGTTTGTGAAAACTGAATGATCAATTTAAAAGACCCCAACCACCAATAAGTTCAAGAACAAGCATAAACAAAAAAAAATCAGTTTATATTATATGTCATATTATGTCACTTTAGAATGCATTGGTATTGTGAAAAACTTATAATAACTCTTCTTTGAAAGGTTTAATGGCCCTGAAAAGCGCCGTGTTTCACGGTGGCTGGTTTTGCCACCAAAGCAGTCTGTATAAACAAACTTTTTTCTTTCTTCTACCTGCTGCCGTTTTGCGAATGCGTTTGCCACTCGCTGCAAATGCCTGTTGTTGTCTTGATGTCCACCGAACCAAATGTGTTCTGTTCTGAATGCGGGTTTTCTTATCGTCGCGAGCAGCTTTACCAGCCAACTCGATCACTTCGGCGGCCGAAACTATATAACGCCGGCTAGGTGGACTGGTGCACTGGTACTAACGCGCTCGGCCTAGCTACCCTTGCGGAGCAATTGGGGGATACACCTACGGGGAACTGCACACCTGCACGGTTCGAGTGGGACTTTGCCTTTCCCTTAACTTGTCCTCCTTTGTTACGTCCACACGTCCACGTTGCTGCTTGTTTTCTTTTTATGATGTGATGCGATGCGATGTTAAACGATGCCGTACAACCACACTGATTTACGGTTTGAAAGAAAATGAGATATTTTTTTGGGGTCCGCGCGTTTTGTACTATAGCGGTACACGCTCATAGGATAGAGACAAATCGGCAGACTCAGCCAGAGGGGCGAGTCCAACGAGACGAACGAATGAGCATTAAAAGGCAGCGATGGCAAAAAAATACATTCATTACGATTTGTTCGCTCGTTGGATTCACATGCAGGCTAAAAAGGGTCCTTTTCAGGATCACAAAATTATCTTCAATCTAAAGAGTTTATTGTTTTGTTATCACTCGATATCCCCATCTTGTTCGGCTAAACCTTTCTGTTTAGCGATTGCATTTGCCACTCGCCACAGCTTTCACAGTTGGAAAATTTCTTCCCATCCAGCATTGTGACATGTTGTACAGTAAATTACATTCAATGCGACGTGCCGAAGCACCACTCAGTGTCGCATTGGAGGCGATTTTAACCTGTAATTGAACATTTGCGATGACAGTGGTACAATGTCGACTTTCAATGTGGGGTCATAATTTGGATCTCTATGTTTACAAAAATGTCCAACTAAATATGTCGCATTGCATGTCCGTCCAATTAGCTAAATGTCGAACTAATTGCAAATTACTGTACTTTCAATCTGGAAACAATTTAAGAATTGGTGAAAATTGAATAATCAGGAAAGTCCCCAACTATCAATAAGTTCAGAACAACTGCCAAATTCACATAATCATCAGATCCTGGCAAACAATTTATTAAAAAATCAATTTGTGTTTTATTATTATTTTGGATATTATTTTAGAAAGCATTGAACTGTATTTCGTAAATTCTTTTTTGAAAGGTTTAATGGCCCTGATAAGCGCCTTATTTTATGGAATGGTTCCAATTTAGAAAACTTAGTACTCGTGGTTATGAAAAAAAAAATGGGTGGGTTATATCTATGATATAACCGCAAGGTTGACATGGGACTATCTTAGCATAACAATCATTTGTTTGTGTTAATTAAACTTTTGATTGAATGAAACATTTCCCGAATTCAATTGAATTCAATATATTTGCTTTGTGAGTAAAAAGATTGTATGATTCCATATAAGGTCAATTCATGCATTGTGATAGATTATGTTCTTCGTTACAAATTTGATGCTTGATTTGATGAACTTCAGGCACTTAGTTTCGATTTTGACAGGAACGTCGAACGCATATTGTTTAATCAATAGGCGTCATCGCAGCAATTGGTTATCAACATCTTGCCTGATCATCAAATGGTATGCGTAGGAATTCAGTGAGCAGAAGATATGAAGGCATATCCTTTAATGCAATCTTGAATAACCGAGCCAAAGAGTGGTGTTCGTACCCGCTTTTGTAATCCGTGTTAGGATAACACTTTTCGGAGTGCAAAAAAAACGTGCGAGTGCAGAAGTACCCCCGGAAGACCGTTTTGAGGAAACATATTCTAGTTTGCACAAAGGTAAGCGAGTACAAAAGTACTCGCAGTTTGCATTTATTTGCTGAGCCGATTTCACATTTCAGTCGGAACAAAAATACCCCCGACTTCCATGTATTTACAAAGCCAATTTCCCCACGCTCCTTGGATTTGAAGTCTGTATTAGGGAAACACATTTCAGTCAGAACAAAAATACTCCCGATTTCCATGTATTTCCAATGCCGATCTCTCCAACGCTGCTTGGTTTAGAAGTCTGTGTTAGAGAACACATTTCGGTGAGAACAAAAGTCCCCATCCTTTTATGTATTTGCAATATCGATTTTCCCAAGGCTGCTTGGTTTTGATGGCTGTGTTAGGGAAACCGTAGATCGGGCCAATCAAAATGAGGCAGTTAGGGCGTTTAGATAACGCTTAACATTTTAAAGTTATTCAATTGTTTATCTAATGAAAAATAACATTCTATTAATTGCGATAGAAGCGTAGAAATATTCCCTATCAATTGATGCAAACATATTTCCGATCCAGTGAGAAATGTTCGAGTTATAAGCATTCGGAATCTTCCATTTTTTTCCTACATGTTCTGTGTTTAGGTTTTCATTTTACCCCCATATACTCCGGTTAGACGTAGTCCCACGTCAAAACCCATTTCGAACGCCCTCGATGCCGCCTTGTTCTGGATTTGCCACCAAAGCAGTTTGTATGAAGAACAAACTTTTTTCTTCTGCTACCTGCTGCCGTTTTGCGATTGCGTTTGCCACTCGCCACTCGCTGCAACTGACTGTTGTCTTGATGTCCACCGAACCGAATGTGTTCTGTTCCGAATGCGGGTTTTCTTATCGTCGCGAGCAGCTTTGCCAGCTAACTCGATCACTTCGGCGGCCGAAACTATATAATGCCGGCTAGGTGGACTGGTGCACTGGTACTAATGCGCTCGGCCTAGCTACCCTTGCGGGGAACTCAGTTCGAACGGGATTTTGCCTTTCCCTTCACTTTTCCTCCTTTACCATGTCCAGACATGGCTGCTTGGGTTGGTTTGTTGATGTGTTGTGATGCGAACTGATGTGGTGTACGGTTTGAATGAGAATGATCGTACGGCAGCGGAGCGGGGATTTTTAAGCTGAATGGTTGGCTTGAGAATTACGCATGTGTGAGACTGCGACCAATGTTTCGTTAATTTTTTTTCTTTTGACGTAGGACTACGTCTAACCGGAAGATATAGGGGGTGTAATGGAAATCTAGGCACTGAACAAGTAGGAAAAAATGCAAGATTTGGAACGCTTATTACTCGAGCATTTCTCAATAGATCGCAAAGGTTTTTGCATCAATTGATAGGAAATATATCTACGCATCTATCATAACGAATAACATTTCATTTTTCTTGAGATAAATAATTAAATAATTGTGAAATATCAAGCATTGTCAAAATGCACTATGTGCCCATTTTTGATTGGTCCATTTTGTGCTCCTCAAATCGTACCGACCAAAACGGGCAACCAGAGCAGCAGCGAAATAGAATGAAGCACGATTGGAAAGGAAAAAGAAAAAAAAATGAGGGAAACATTGGTCGCAGTCTGACACATGCGTAATTCTCGAGCCAGCCAGTCAGCTTAAAAATCCCCGCTCCGCTGCCGCAACGATCATTCTCATTCAAACCGTACACCACATCGGTTCGCATCACAACACATCAACAAACCAACCCAAGCAGCCATGTCTGGACATGGTAAAGGAGGAAAAGTGAAGGGAAAGGCAAAATCCCGCTCGAACCGTGTTGATCTGGAGTTCCCCGCAAGGGTAGCTAGGCCGAGCGCGTTAGTACCAGTGCACCAGTCCACCTAGCCGGCGTTATATAGTTTCGGCCGCCGAAGTGATCGAGTTAGCTGGCAAAGCTGCTCGCGACGATAAGAAAACCCGCATTCGGAACAGAACACATTCGGTTCGGTGGACATCAAGACAACAGGCAGTTGCAGCGAGTGGCGAGTGGCAAACGCAATCGCAAAACGGCATCAGGTAGCAGAAGAAAAAAGTTTGTTCTTTATACAAACTGCTTTGGTGGCAAATCCAGAACAAGGCGGCATCGAGGGCGTTCGAAATGGTTTTTTTTTTCAAAACCACGAGTACAAAGTTTTCTAAATTGGAACCATTCCATAAAACAAGGCGCTTTTCAGGGCCATTAAACCTTCCAAAAAAGAGTTTAGGGAATACAGTTCAATGCTTTCTAAAACATTATCCAAAATAATAATAAAACACAAATTGATTTTTTCTTAATTTGTTTGCCAGGATCTGACGAGTATGTGAATTTGGCAGTTGTTCTGAGCTTATTGATAGTTGGGGACTTTCCTGATTATTCAATTTTCACCAATTCTTAAATTGTTTCCAGATTGAAAGTACAGTAATTTACAATTAGTTCGACATTTAGCTAATTGGACGGACATGTAATGCGACTTATTTAGTTGGACATTTGTGTACATAGAGATCCAAATTATGACCCCACATTGAAAGTCGACACTGTCCACTGTCATCGCAAATGTTCCATTACAGGTTAAAATCGCCTCCAATGCGACACTGAGTGGCGCTTCGGCACGTCGCATTGAATGTAATTTACTGTACAACATGTCACAAAGCTGGATGGGAAGAAATTTTCCAACTGTGAAAGCTGTGGCGAGTGGCAACAAATCGCTTAACAGGAAGGTTTAGCCGAACAAGATGGGGATATCGAGTGATAACAAAACAATAAACTCTTTAGATTGAAGATAATTTTGTGATCCTGAAAAGGACCCTTTTTAGCCTGCATGTGAATCCAACGAGCGAACAAATCGTAATAAATGTATTTTTTGCAATCGCTCCCTTTTAACGCTCATTCGTTCGTCTCGTTGGACTCGCCCCTCTGGCTGAGTCTGCCGATTTGTCTCTATCCTGTGAGTGTGTACCGCTAGAGTATAAAACACGCGGACCCCAAAAAAATATCTTATTTTCTTTCAAACCGTAAACCCGTGTGGTTGTACGGCATCGGCATCGTGGACGTAACAAAGGAGGACAAGTTAAGGAAAGGCAAAGTCTCACTCGAACTCCAGTTCCCTGTTGGTCGCATTCACTGATTGCTCGGCAAGGGTAACTAGGCCGAACGGATTGGTGCCGGAGCACCAGTATACCTAACAGCGATTTTAGAGTTTCGGTCGTCGGAGTGCTCGAGTTGGCTTGCAAAGCTGCTCACGACAATCAGAAAACCCGCATCAAGAACAGAGCAGCTTCGGTTCGGCGCTCATCAAGGCAACAATTAGTTTCAGTGAGTGGCAAAGTGTTTCTCCGGCACGTCGCATTAAATGTAATTTACTGAACAATATGTCACAAGCTGGATGGGAATAAATTTTCCAACTGTGAAAGCTGTGGCGAGTGGCAAACGCAATAGCTAAACAGGAAGGTTTAACCGAACAAGATGGGAATATCGAGTGATAACAAAAACACAACACCAAAGGTTCTTTTCAGAACCATCAACATATTCATAAAGAGTAAACAGTAAACTAATCCATTTTTCAGGTAGATAGGTAGGTATTCACGTAGGAGAAGGAAATAAAACAATATATTTAAAATATATATTTAACAAAAGCTGTCCCCTTTGTATAGTCCTACGTCACTCCGGTTATGTCCCCGACATTACCCACCCGACTTTTTCCTTTCCAATCGTGCTTCATTCTATTTCGCTGCTGCTCTGGTTGCCCGTTTTGGTCGGTACGATTTGAGGATCACAAAATGGATCAATCAAAAATGGGCACATAGTGCATTTGGACAATGCTTGATATTTCACAATTATTCAATAATTTATCTCAAGACAAATGAAATGTTATTCGTTATGATAGATGCGTAGATATATTTCCTATCAATTGATGCAAAAACCTTTGCGATCTATTGAGAAATGCTCGAGTTATAAGCGTTCCAAATCTTGCATGTTTTCCTACTTGTTCAGTGCCTAGATTTCCATTTCACCCCCTATATCTTCCGGTTAGACGTAGTCCTACGTCAAAAAAAAATTGTCATCCATCAAACTTTTGGAACAGTTCTATGATTTTAGGAGATCAAAATAGCATGAAATTGTGAATAGTTTCAACATGTTTTTTGTCTTTTCATATGACCTTGATATTCTATGCAATAAGTGACGACACATTTTTTTGGTTTGCAATCCAAAAATACGACTTTCTCGTACCCAGCGTTGCCATTGTTCCAGTTTAAACTGGATTCTTCCAGTTTTTTTTTCAGTTAAATCCTAAAATCTTCCAGTTTTCCTAAATATTATCCATTTTTATCCAGTTTTTTTAATTCACATTGTATGCATATTATCCCTCCCCCACCTTTGACCAATTTTTTTCCTGATATTTATCGTTCAGTCGATCCAAAATGTATTTACCTTGGATCTTTCATTTCTTACACATTCAAATCATTGTTATTGTTCTTCTGCTTACACATTCGAATTCAATACGGTGTGGTGCCTACCTAAGCAAGAATGTACTACTGTCATTGAGTTTAATTAATAATCGGATGTTCTAGGTCATTTAAAACATCCTGAAGTTCAGACCAATTGATCTACCATTTCAACCACGACTGGGGCTAAATTCATAGCAAGAAATTACACCTAAAATGGTTCATACAGCCCGTGTGCTGTGCTGGCTTTAGGTTTGCATAAATATCAGATGTTATAGGTTCTCAAAATAATTCTAAAGTACAGACGATCATAGAGTCTATGTGCTCCATTAACATTAATGGATATGAATATAAAACCAAAGTAATCTTGCTTCCGTTAAAATCAATGAGATATGATAAGTGTCACGCAAAGGATTTTTAGTTTAAAACTGCAGGGATTCTCAAACTACTTTGGGCAAGAGTCCCCTTTTCCAGAATGAAGTTATACCTCGGACCTCTATAGCCAAATTTGTTTCAAAATTCTATCTCCAGTTTTTTGTCCTATTCATACAAAATAGTTACCAATTTGAAAATTTTGCGCTTGGTTAAGTGAGGAAACTTGACGTCATTTTCTCATTAAAATTCAACAAAATAAATACACATTTAGTAAATATCAAGGTAATTAATTTTTGAAAAGAAAACTTGAAAATTAAAATACTATCTCGACTAGTAGAAAATACTTAAAGATACCTCATTTTGATCATGATAAATTTGATTTGGACAAGCTTTATATTAAAAGTAAAATATCAAAGAATAAGACCAAAAAATTGAAGAGAAATAGCTTTTCAATACCAAAGTAATACTTGAGCAATATTGTTTTGGTTTTGAATGTGCTCATTAGTATTGGAATAATGTTGTGGGCCTGATCAAAAATTATTCCAGAATTCCAATACATAGATCACTGCATAAATTATAAAAAGGAAACGTCAGTTTGCCAGTTTTGCGTGTTCGGTTTCAGCTCCCATTCGTTGCAATGCTATTCAAATGTAAACGAACGGAGCTGTTACAAACCACGTAAAAACTTCAAACCGAAGTCATTTCAAACTGCTCGAATGATATGATTAATTGAGGGTTTATTTCACCATTTTCTGGATATAAATACTTCACGGGGTTTCAAAACGGATTCTATTTATCAAGCGTTGGAATGGGTAAAAAAAACATTTTAGTTAAATCAGGCCGATCTTCTTGAAATAAAATTGTTTTACAGGATCCAGTTTTCTTCCAGTTTTTTTAGGAGCAATCTTCCAGTTTTTTGAAAAATATTGTTGGCAACCCTGCTACCAGTATAGCGTAGCTACTGGATAGAAAGTATCTCTTATTATTAGCAATTCAAAACAATAATAGATGTCGACACTGTACCGTGTCGACGTCGCGAATAGTTCGACAGCTTAAAGCTCTTGGTTTTGGCTGGTGTCACAGGTAATAGAAAATGAGCTTGGACAATATTTATTCAGTCATTTACAGTGTTGGAGAAAATACTAGTAACCAATTATACACAATCATAAAATTGTTCATTGAGATGTTGTGATAGGTCAATTTTGAATGATATATCTAGAAATCGTATGGCTAAGATTAGGGGCTGACCACATACCACGTGGACGGCAAAAGTACGATTTCAGACACCCCTCCGTGGACAAGCATGGACACTTTTTATACCCCGTAAAAATCGTAAAAATAGTAGAATTGCGCCTAAATTTAAGTTTATGTTTGTTTGTACATTATAAACATGTGAACATAATTAATGGAGGCGATTTCTTCTCAATTCTTTGAACAGCTTTGGGGAACAACAACTCGTGAAGCTATTTGTATTGCTGTTTGGTTTCTTCCAAATTTCATTTACCATGTGATCACGTTATAAAACATAATATTTACGTTATAGCAAAACATCACATGTGAATCTAATCTAAGACATTTTCTATCATAAACCGACGCAAGCTGGCTGAACTGTGAGTTTTCAAGAGAATCAGACAATGAAATCAAGTGCTTTGTAATTGGAATACAGTGATTGAAAATCATAACATGTACGAAGATATAAACATGTTGTGTTGTGCTATGTAGTTTTGGCGAGTTCAACTCCAAAATTGCCGATCAAACTAATAGATGTAAGTCAGTGCCTAATAACTGATGCCGTTCACTTAGCTGGTCCGCAAATTCATCATCCCATTAAAACCAGTTTACTATTGCAAAATCTTTCCTCGCCTGGGCTTCAATAATAAGTCCACGCGATTCATCTACCAATGATTTTTCTTCGTTCAACTTAATAAATATTGGGTAATATTGAATTGTTTGGAACAATCATATTGGGTAATATTGAATTGTTTGGAATAGTCATGCCGATTTTTAAGAAAAATTCGAAGGGAAAATGCTAAGGCATACATTTTCTTTTTTCTATGGGCACCGTTTTGTTTCACAATCTTTCGTCATTCTTCATGCAACAATTCATCATCGCAGAACTTCTTTGTTTTCTCGTCAAAAAACTGTGTCCAATGAGTCGAAATTCTTTTTTTTTATCCCATTTGTTTATTTATTTAGGCTCATTAGTATTTTATCGGCCCTGATTCTCGAATACACTTCACGGTGGAAACGAAATAAACGGCACGCCATTGAACTACGTTTTACGAGTTAGTGAAGCGTCGAAGACAATGATGGGTTTTCAGGCAGGATGAGTACTTTTCAAATAAAAAATCATTAATGAAAATTAACTTCTTCGTATCAAACTGGGATTCAGTGTGAGTGGAAAACTTCATGTGATATAACAATCTCATACAAAAATTTCATCTGAAGATAATTTGATATTATAATGATAAGTTTAGTGGGAAACTAATCTCGTATCCAGATGTCGACACCGTACCGTTGTCATCGCGAATACGTTTCATTCCGTTTCCACCGTGAAGTTGTAACCCGCGACGCCGGGGAAGCGCGCGAGTTCGTCGCTACCGGAGGGTTTACGCAGGTAAGCGGTTGGCTTAAGCGCCACTCCCGCGGGGGAGACCAACCGCCGTTTTTTCGCTTTGCCCGGCGATGAGACACCCAACACATAAGGGCGGGTTTGTCCTTTTCTTCAAAACCCTGGTTTGTTCCGCGACTTTCACCTGCGCTACTGCGGACCCGCGACACCGTTTGTCCGCGTCCAACAACAAAGGGACACTTCGGCCGATCCAATCAGTACCTACTGAACAATGTCCGTCCCACCCACCTTGAAAACCTAGTTTCGTAGAACAGGAGCGGGGGTTGAAAAACTTCACAAGAAGAGGAGTCCCAACCCTGGACTCGTGACCAACTGAAAATTCAATCGATTTGTCGGGTTTTTAGGCTACACCGCCAGCCAGAAAAGGTAGAGTGTTCTACACTACTATACTATCTCCACAACATTTATTAAATCTATATAATTATCATCTCATTCACATTACTACTACTAATATTCTAAATCACAAAACTCATTCAATTACACACTCTACCAGAAACATTTAATGAACCATATATAATAAACCTACACTTCAAACATAAACATTTTATTTACAGTTTCGGTTTCGAACCCTCGACCCATAGCGTTCATATACTCAAGCACAACGCGTTTACTAACTGATCTATCCGCTCATATTGAATGTGTTGCGTTCTATACCGATGGGCATTTGCCTACCATCAGCATCGTGCTTCGCTGTGTGGCATTGTTCTGGGGTTTTTCATTGTTAGGGATGTGGCTTTCTAATAATTTATCCTACATGCGCATGTGTTATTGGATAAAAATAGTTTTCGTACTCACACAACCTAGGAATTACGTGGAGCCGTTCTGCTTTATCGCCGTTCCTAGCGATGAATGGCGTTACTGCTGCGATGTCTGCACACGGTGTCATACGTGATCCGTGGGGTGATTCCTTCGTGCGCGAGTATAATGCGCCAGCGTACTACGCGCGACCGCCGGAATTGTCGGATTTGGTGGTCGTATCCAGACCTCAAGCGCGGGGTCAGAAGCGGCTCTTCCTCTATACACGGGGAACGAATACCACACAAATGCCACATTTTAACATCAAAACCACAATTTAAATTACGCCACGTGCAATAGAGCTTACCTCGAATTTTATTTAGTCGTTGGGAAAATGAAGTTTCTCACACCGAAAAACACTAACGACGACTAACTGATTTCGAACATGGAACAAAAAAAAACAGAAAAAAAACTTATCTACACTGACTGTACGATGTAACTTTGCACCGACTTTACCTTTTTGACTTTAACTCGCGGTTCGAAAAACTAACTTGACCGCTCTTGCTTATTCCACGTTTGAAGTAAGAATGGTCGAGCATATTAGTAAATCCTCAGATCAGCGAGATACTAAAAGGACCGGAACTACGTAATAGTTAACGATGTGAACTATTCAGTAATTATACCGAAGTTCCTCTGTGTTTTTATTGGTCCGGCATTCAAGCATTCGCGGGCGATACCCTTTAACCTCCCGAGCACAGTTCAAGTCGAGGTGCTCGCCGGGTTTTGGAAGTTCAAGAATAAGAAAAACCCGCCGAAAGACTCTGCTATTTGGAGGAAATATCCAAAAGAAAAATACCAAAAAAAGGAAAGCATGAGTCTTCTAGATGTGTATTGGTCAGTGGGTGTCTTGGCTAAATACAGCCGCCAAGTCACAATCAGCACCCATTATGGTTAAACGCTCGAATCCAAAAGCAGAGGAGGCACTCGCGCTGCCAAACGTCCCATACAGAGAAAGAAGAGAGGAGCTCAGATTAACACAACCGAGTTTGTGTTGACTCTGGGCTTCAAAGTTATCAAACGAGGGGCTTCCAAATACTCAAATCGGTACCATGCTACAAAGTGTATTCGAGAATCGAGACCCATCGTGTACATGTCACATGTTTTTGTCGAATCTATAAATAGCGCACTACACAGTTGCCATATTAGGTGTAAGATTATCCCGTTTATACCATTGCATATGGTACATTACACAATAGCCTTTAAGGCGTAAGAGTGTTTTATCTGTTCTACCTTTGTCCAGCTAGACCACTGAACAGCGGAGACGATCATTGTTGTGTTATTAATAGAACAACAGCCCGATGTTTCTTGGAGAGCAGAGCAGTTGTAAGGATGAATCGATCTTATTTCGACCGTGGATCGATCTTCATCGCTGATAATTGTTGCATGGAGGTAGTTATTCTGTTACAACACAAAGATGGTCAATTGAGGACCCTGAGTTTTGAACTCACGATCGATCGCTTACTAAGCGAACGCGCAACCAATGTGGCAACGGAGTCGGATTTTTTGACGTAGGACTACGTCTTTCATTTCTATACCGGGGTGTAAAATCAAAGTTTCGAAAACGAAAGCGTTACGCCGGAGACCGAGATTTTGAGTGTTAATAGCTCCTAAACAACTGAACGAAATGGTATGATAAACACTTCATTCGAAAGATAAAATGTCTACGCGTTCTATACTTGTTACTTTCTGATCCAAAAACTTGTTTCAATAGTCTTAAATTTGCTTTCAAAATAGGCTATTGAAATCCACTCAGTTCCAATTGAACAGCGATTGGAGCATGTTGTCGCTGTTGTGGTGAAGCTCTTCATTTATTATGAAAGCGCGGATGAACGGTGTCACCAAGAGCCTGTTTGTGCACCTTAGGCCAGAAGGGAATCCATCAGGAGGAGAGTGATGCTACAAACGGTTCCCCGGGAAGATCTCGAAGCAGCCGCTACACACACACACACACATACACTCACGGAATTCTTTCCGTTTGGATCGAGAAAGATCCGGAAAATAATCTGCCAGTTCCTCTAGGAATTTAAAAATACATTCATGTGAAAGAGTTTATTTGAATGTTTTCTATTCATGTAACACTGTGACCAAATATGTTTCAATCAAGTGCTATTAACAGATGGTTATCGAGTTAGCATAAACCACTGGTGGGCTTCCAGTATCGAGGAAAATGTGGAAATATCTAATCGTTACTGGGGATAATCTGCCAGTTCCTCTGGGAATTTAAAATTACATTCATATGAAAGAGTTTATTTTAATGTTTTCTATCCATGTAACACTGTGACCAAATACATTAGGTTTTGTGATTTTTCAATCAATCGCAATCAACAGGATAGCTTCTGAAGATTATTCTTCCCCATCAGTAGGATATTTCCGTATCCAATATTGGATGCATAAAACCTTGTGCCTCCAACGTAACGCTCTCGTTTTCGAAGTTCTCCAAATATTCATTCATTCAGAATGAATTCAGATTCAACTTCATACAAATGATCTCTAAATCAACGATAGTCCTACGTCACCCTTGCGGTTATACCATAGATATAACCCACTTCCTGTTTTTACCTTCAATATTTTTCATTGGGGGTCTTAACAAGTGATAAACAAAAAATGCAATATCTGATGATAGCGGGTAGACTATCATACCTAGAAAAACTCTAAAAATTTTTGGCGGGCTTTCAAAGAAACATGAGGTTTGGCATTATTCTGGAAGAGGACGCCTTAGCCAATTCTGAACGTTTGTTCTAGATTGACGATTTTGATTCGTTTAGTTACGAATAGTGCTTGTTGAAATTTATCGATTGACTTTTAGGTAGATGCTTATAATGGAAAATTTTTTCTCCTATCTCACTAGACACAAAGAATGACTCTCTGCAGATGAAGATCGGCTTTGGAGATATTTAATGATGGTTCATTTCGCTCACCTCAAAGATTTTTTTTCGCTCAACATTGTTGTAAAGGATAATACTTTTCTTCGCCTGACACTATTTGCTTCAAACTGCGAGTTTTCATTGCATTTATGAAGCGAGTTGTTGATGGAGATACGATCCATTTTCGGTTTTCGGTCAAAAGGTGTAGAACTTATACAATGTAGCGTTCCGTGATCAAGTTTCATCAGGTGCTCATGAACATAGATTCATAGATAGGAAGACTTCTCTAAAGATAGGTCCCCGTGAATGAATTTGTTGTGCGAGTTCTTGAATAGCATAAACGAAGCGGTTTTTACATTGAGAGTGGAAACTGTTTTCGAAACATCGAAAACAATGTCGTATATTTTTAACCCATTAACGACCAAGCTGTAAAAATTATTTTTCTGACGAAAGCCATTGGTGTAATTTCGATTATTAACGCTAAAGGAACACCAATGTTCAAGAATAATTTTTTTCCCATCTTCCATTTTCTGGAAAATGATTGTTCGAAAAATCGAACATTGGCCGAAACCCGCACTTTTTTTGACAAATATAAACATACTGCGAACAAAAAGTCACTTCAATTAGCAAATATACGGTATTCATAAATGCATCAATTTTGCATTTCGGGAAGAACAAGCACAGGAGAATGGATGTCTCTAAGTATAAACCTGAATTAATCCACCTAAGGTGAGATGTGCACCCGTGGCCGAGTGGTTAGCGTCTCACATTATCATGCCGGGTGTTCGGGTTAGATTCCCGTTCTGGCCGGAGGATTTTTCGTCAGAGAAATTTCCTTCGACTTGCACTGTGGTCACGCGTATTCTAGAGCTTGCCCCTCGGAATACATTGAAGGCGTGTTATTATTTGGCTTAAGAAATCTCAACTAAGTATTAATAAATGACGCTAGTTAATGCATTCGTTGAGACGGCAAAAGTTCCACAGAGAACGTTAACGCCATTCAAGAAGAAGAAGGTGAGATGTGGCATTTCTTATTTCATGTAATTTTAACTTATTACTGGCAGGGTGTTTCTTTCAAACGAAAGCATATGCCTTTTTTTATAGTTGGTTGTGGAGAAATGTAAATGCTTCAAAATTACCTGCAAAGTACCAAAATAGTACGAAAAAACAATGGCATAGAGGGTTGGGAGGTTATTATTCGGTATGGCGGAAAACGAAATTCCACGGGCCGTCATAACCTACGGTTATTAAGGACAACAAATCATACAGGTTTTCAATAATATTTGCTAAATTAATCGATATTTGCAAACATTCACAATTGAAAAAGCAAGAATACATGAAAAACCTCTCGTCTTCCAAAATAAACAAATCAAAGTGCGTTGCGGAGGTTAGATGTGTTGATGTGGATTCAGCAGAAAAACTTGTTCGTTTTGGCCAATGTTCGATTTTTCGAACACTCAATTTCCCCGACTGTTACTTTCCTGGAGGAGGCTCAATCGAATGAGTTTCGTCCTATATCACAATGTATGTCCTATTGTCAAAGTAATACTGTAGAAAAGTTCACATATTTTTGTATGTTATTGGGTTTTTTAATTGAAATTGAAAACAACTTTCAAACATACTTGCTTTAAATCGAATTTATTACCCAAAAAAGTTACACAAAATTGAATGAAATCGATGGTAAGTGGTAGCTAATAAATTAAGCTATCTCTTAGTGCAAAAACATTACCATATGGTTGCTTTCCAAATACATGAAAAATTATCAAAGTTGCTGTTCGATTTTTCGAACGCTTGGCATAAAATGGGTTAATATTACAACATTCCAATATGCTTTGGTGGCATCTGAATCCTGCCGATAATAGCGTCCCAATTCTGATCGATAATAATAACGCCAGAATATCGCAGCTCATGTGCGATACTCTCTGTATACAAATTTTAGCAAAGAATTTCAACGTTGAGAAGAAATATGGAATTTCCACTGCGCAGCAGAAATAAGTATAATTTTCTTGCAATGCACAATATTTTTTATATATTGTTGAATACAGATATAATTTATTTTTCAAATTACAGTGGAACCACGATAATCCGCGGAATAGTCGGGCTAGCTCACCGCGGATCACGAAAATCGCGGATAACACAACAAATCACTAAAAATGAGGTGCAAACACAGAAAAAAACAGATATTTCAGTATGAAAACAATGTTTTATCAATACAGAAATCATTGAACTATTCATCTGTAAGGTCGTGTACACCAGAAGTCAAATAATGTGAAAGTCATGACCGAAACAGAAGAACAAAAACCTACCACTCATTGTCAAATTTAGGGTAGGTTCATAGAATAACTATGGAACTCGCTTTCGCGGAAAAAACGCACCGCGGATCATCCGCTCGCGGATAATGGAGGTTCTACTGTATTTATTAGTGTCCACGTGGATGTAATCTATAGCCCCTCCCCCCTCACCGTGAACAAACGTGGACATTTTCGTAACCCCTACCCCCCCTAAAGTTGTCCACGTGGTATGTAGACAGCCCCTTAGATTATCCCTTGCTTTCCATAGCACCCATCCATCTATTTTTTTTTTATATTTCTGCACCCATCCATCTATTTCTGATTGTCACGATCTATTTATGGTCGTTAACTAATAGAAACTCACAACAAATTTATTGGGTGTGCTTGTAACACACTAGTTCTTCTGAAAAACTTTTTATTCATCTCTTCAAAAATCATTTTATGTTATAATATTGAGAAACACCATCTTGCTATTAAAATGATATTAGAAAGTCGAAATAGTAATCATCTTCAATATTTTTAGTATGAATTTACTCAATCCGGCAGTATCATCATGTCATCGTCCTGTTCTTCATTCTCACCTTCAGAACTTGAAGGTGCAACTTCCACAACAACTTCCTCGAAATCTTCGTTTTCCTCGGCCGACTGTGTTCCCTCCTCCTTGCTTTGTTCAGTACTCATGGAATCCACATTGTTTTCATCTCCAGTTTCCTTTTGTTCGTTCTGTTCATTCTGTCCATTATGTTCATACTGTTCATTCTGTTCAACTTGTTCATTCTGTTCATTCTGTCCATTCTGTTCGTTCGTCTCCTGCACTGGCTCAGTTTCCCCTTGTTCCACCGATTCCACTAGTTCCGCAGATTCATTCGAATCATTCGCCGGGTTAGAAGCAACGGAACCGCATTCTACGATCTCGGGTTTCGGGTTAGGAGCAGAATCGCTTTCTTCTATTTCTGGTTTGAGATTAGAAGCAGAACCACTTTCTTCGATCTCTGGCACACTCATTTCGATTGCCTCTGCGAGTGGCACCTTGGTGTCCACTTCTAGGGAATCGCTAACAGGCGGCAACACCTTTCTCCGCTGTGTAATTTTCCTGCGTGGACCAGTCCACTTCCGCGTAGTTAACGGATCATCCACTTCCATTGGTTCCGCAGCCGGTAAGTTGTCAGGAGGTTCAGTAGCAGTAACCATTGGTACACTCGTTACACTTTCGGGTTCAGCCATAACGATAATCTCATACTCGGCCGGGTCGGCCGAATTGGGTGGTCTGAAAAGTTCTCTCGTGAGAGGAGCAGTCTGCACTGGAACTGGTTGGACACTTTCCAGTGTCAATTGAGGAACGGGAGCAGGATGAACTGCATCTTCAACCAGTGGTTTTACACCAGCTATGCTAGCTCCTGGCTTTCTGCCGAATGGTCTCCGGAATATATCCCGAAGACGTTCGATCTGTTGCCGTTCATTGCGAACAGGGGCACGAAGTTTGAACAGTTTCTTTGTCGTGGAAGATTCCGGCGGGATAAACGATGTAGCCCGAATATGGATAGGCTGATCGGGAGGCATCATCTCACAGCCTGGCAATATGGCTACATGAAGCCGATTGGATTGTATACCGGTTACAGTGGGCCGAAGTTTGGCGGAAACTTGAGTAAGCAAATCCGACGGGATGCGACGAATCGCCACACCACCTTCCGAAGGGGCAGCCGAACGGGATCGTGCCACTTTAGATGATTTGTTTGAGCACGCGGAAAGCGAGCGCTTCCTTTTATTATTGTAATCCAGATCGTCAAGGTAGGTGGACCTGGCACGACTTCTGTGTTGGCTCGGCACCGAAGGAGTTTTACAGCGATCTGGCGTTTTGCGAGGAACGGAAGCCGAGCGAAATCTGTGCAGATTGATTGGTGTTTTCGAACGTTCGCTGTCAGTTAATGTTTCTTTGCGCACATTCTCTACGTCAATTTGATCCTTCGGAACGTTGTGCACATTCACGATATGCTTTATAAGACGAACTTTCCTTTTGTTGGTATAATCGCAATGCGTACAAAAAAAGCGATATTTGTCCTTTCCAAGCACATATCCTTCCGCTGATTCGCCGTCTTTAGCGGCGAGTGCTGCCAAAGGTTCATCCTCGGATGGATTTTCCGATGGCGCCATAGATGCAGCCCGCGAAACGGGTCGTGACGCAGGTCTTGATGCAGACTGTGGAGCAGCACGAGAAGGTGTTCGCGGCACAGGTCTTAGAGACACATCGTTCGGATCCATCTTATGCACATTTATCTTATGCCGTCTCACGTTGGTTCGGTTAGCAAATTTAGACCCACAAATATTACATGCATAATCGCAATCATGGGCTTTCAATTCGATGGTGCTATCGAACTTTTCACTACAATGATTGCAACTAATTTCTCTCTTCTCATTCTCAACTTGATCGCTGTCTTCCTCTATATCTGTGGGAGAATCGCTTTCGTATCTATACCTGAAAGTCCACAAGAGCATTTTAGAAGCTGGAACGGTAACAAAACCTCGACACTCACCTCTTTTTAGGTTTGGTAGTTTCCACCAGTAGACTTTGAGCACCTTCCCAGTCGCTCCGTGGATTCCAATAGTTCTGCCAGTTCTTAGCGCTGATCTTGTGTATCACTGTCAAATGCCGTCTCAGGCTGTTCCTATAACTCATCTCAGCACTGCAAATACTGCAAACAAACTGGCAGGTGTGCTTCTCCAAAGCACCCATGTCATCGAAAACCACCTCGCACTTGGGACACTTGAACTCTGAATCCGTGGTACTGGTCGCTGTTTCCGAGCTGATCGTCTCATCGTCTTCATCGTCATCGTTGTCTTCCGATGGTGAGTAACTAGGAGTTTCGGAATATCTCTTACCAGACGACGACGACGGAGGCTCCCAGTCCTGTTCCTTTTTACTACGAGTCACGATGCGCTCTTTCTTCACCGAGACCGAAACCGGCCGCTCCGGCTCGGTAGATTTGTTAGCGGATCTTCTGCTAACACGCTCCGCCCTGCTTGTTGGTGTCACCTTGGTAGGAACAGGTGAGCTTGCCGCCTCCTCGGGTCCCAACTGCTGGACTAATTCTTCCTGAAAACGTTGCTGATTGGCGGCGATAGCCTGTTTCTGTTCCTCGTAAAACTTTAGCCATTTGTGGGTTTCCTTTGTTTCGTCGCAGCAGTCGGTACATATGCTTCTACTACATTTATCATCACTGTCGAACTGTTGGAAACAATCCAATAATCAAAACCGACCGGTACGCGTCATGCAACCGCTCAAACTACTTACCTTCAAACCGTATAACCGCTCTAGCATTTCAGGTAACGAATCGACCGTTTGTATCTCCATGCGCGTCTTTGTCTCATCGAGACAAAGCCGGCAGCATTTTTGGAAAAACATAGTCATTTTTCACAATTTTCATTAAAATCCTGGCGTAATTTTAACGATAATTTTAATGTTTATCAACACTGTGTATCCACTGAATTCTCTTTCAGCGCAAGTACTCACAAGTAGAGGTGGCACCGAGATGAGAAATGAAAGGTGGGAAGATTTTTAAATCTGTGACGTCACAGATTTTGTTTATGTATGTTACTCTTCTTATGATAGTCCACTACATAGGAACAGGGTTGATATAAAAAGTAAAAATAAGCAGTGCTCCCGTAGCCGAGTGATTAGCGTCACACCTAACAAGCCGGGGGTTCGGGTTCGATTCCCGTTCTGGTCGGGGGAATTTTTCGTCAAAGAAGTTTCCTCCGACTTGCACTGTGCTCACGTGTATTCTAGAGCTTGCCACTCAGAATGCACTCAAGGCGTGTTATTTGGCATAGAAACACGGCAGTGGAACTCCATACAAATCAATCGTCGAAAAGTGTCTCCTTTTTCACCGCTTGTTTACATCGACGTATATATTTTTTTCCACTAGGTTCGTAGGAGAGGAGAGTGTATGCATCCTGACACATTTCTACTACGAGGTGTTTAATGAAGGTTGAAAGGTGGGAATGTTTATTTTTATATATGAATCATCGTACGATTTAATTGAATGCATAAAAGATGTCAACAAAACTGGAGTAAGCACATCTTTAAATTTGAACAAGTATTGATAAGAGAATTCCAGCAATGCTTGATGTTTATTGTGTGGTTACTGTATAAGTTGTTTGAAACGAAGGTTTAGTGTAATGATTTTTTTGACGTTTATATTCACAAACATATAGGTATGACTAATATGTATATGATGCGCCCAGCCAGCCCATACATGCAAACGTGGAGGCGATATACATACATCACAGCACAAATTTAATCGTATAATTATAGTTTATATAACATCATATACCCCATATACATGTATATGGCCTCCAATTTCGTATGCATGTTAATTGGACAGACCTGTAATGGGACACAAATAATTGAACATTTTCTTCTCTAATTGGATATTTTTGTAAACATCGAGTTTGGGACTCAAATTATGGCCCCAGATTGAAAGTCGCCATCAGACGTCGACACTCTACCACTGTCATCGTGAATGACCAAATACAGGTCACAATCACATCTAATGCGACACTGAGTAGCGCCTCGGTATGTATTAGAGGTAACTTACTGTGTATGCTATTTGGGCGCATCATATACAACCCAAAATATTGGATATTCTATGCTCTATATACGATAGTTACACGATTTAATGTTTGCTTGGCAGCTTGGTTTTTCAAGTTCATAATCTGATGTGTATAGTTTTGAGTTAAGTACAACTGAATGACGAAGTTGAACTAATTCATTTTTGTCACTATGTATATCAAAACGCAAAAGACCGGCAAACAGATTATCTTTCGTTCTTAAAAGTTAAAAATAAAAAAAATTATAGGAGGTTGTGTCCAAGATACGACCGCATTGTTGACGTAGAACTACGCTGTTATTTTATATAAGTCGCTTGTTTATACTTTCTTATATTATTCTATAATGCTGTGAAATTTTAGAAACAACTGCTTAGTAGAACAATCTGAAATGGTTTTTTCATTGTAAAGTCAGTTGACGATAATTGATTGATGATTCATTCTTGCCCTCGCAAAACAATACACTAGCTGATCGTATGTCGCAATTTATTTCAAGGCAATGCATTGAGAATTTACCTCGAACGCTATTCCGGTGGCCCTTTTCGCAATTGACATAGGCTCGGCTACAGTCGAGTATATACATGTTACACCAGCACCATTATTCCACATATCATCTCTACATCAATATATCTTTGGCACCGCATGGAAACAACAACAATGACAACACTTGCAAGTATCAAATATCATGCTACATGTTATTCAGTATTGCCTCAAAGGATTCGCATCTCTAGGCATTGTTCGTACAACGTAAACCAAGCGCCAAACAAGCGTTCCCCATAGCATGCATACAGAGTCATACATTGGTGGCTTGAAACTACTAGGAATATAAACACTTCTCATCATTTTGCGCTATTCTCAAAAGAAATGCTTCTGTTAATATTACTGGCCTCGAAAAAAGTTGCATTACTTTCTCATGCTCGAGAGAAGCTGTCACCCTTAGTGGAGGAAGTTTTGCTACTGGCAAGCGAAACCTAATCACATACAAAATTCCAGAACGACATTTACTTTCTTGGTGAGTAAACAAGCGAAATAAACTCTTTTTGTTAATATCAACAACCTCGAAAACAGTAGCAATGCTTCATTATGATCAATATTAGCGCAAATGCAATCCTAGTTGAAGGCAGTTTTGCGTCTGGCACGCGAACCTAAATAACTTATAACATTCCAGTAAGACATTCAAGATGCTTGGTATTCCCCAAATAATTTTTTGGCGCACAACCTTAACGCCTGATTCGCCATAACGTCAGATTAATGTATTGATGCACACTCAAAGGAACCAACGAAGCCCTTATGATGAAGAAAAACAAACAATGTTAACTGCTTGGAAAAAGACTGAATTATGCTACACAGCTTGTACTCTGCTGTAACACCTATCGATGCGAATTCGCTGATGAGTTTGTCAAGAGCGACCGCCTTCACCACCAGCGAGGGGAGCTTGATTTTGGTTGCTGCCTGGGTAACGGCGTTTACATTTTCGACCGACGCGCCGAAATCACCTACTGCGCTGTTGTTCGATGCGGTGTCACACTCGTGAAGGCTCGGTTCAGTGTGAGCGCTCTTCACCGCATCAACATCGCGTGCATCATTAGATGACGCTTGCCTCGAAATTTTACTGCCCCTGGCAATACATTCGTTTTTTTTGCAGGGCTTGAACCTGCCTTCCTCTTCTTCTTGCTCATAACACACTACGCGAAGCGTCCAATTTATGACGCGAAAAGAAAAACACACGATACGAATAACGCGAAAAATGAACAGAAAAACTAAAAGGACGATATCCAAGGATTACCACTGGTGGGGTCCAATCTTAGATCGAAGCGCAGCGAAAGCAAAGTGAACTGGATTGCTCAACAGTCCGATGTCGAATGAAAGTTTGCCTCAGCGAGATCCACTGTTTATACTCTAGGCGAGTATTCCCCTTCATTCTTCTACTTTTCAAATCCTACGATTTCCCCTTCATTGGTCGTCGATAAGTTGCTCGTTATTGACAGCTCTGTTCGGGAGAGCACACAAATGGACAGAACAAATGTATGCGAAAATGGAAACGCTTAAAGTTTTCATGAATTTTAACAATTTACAAACCAGGGGATTGTAATGTATAGCATATTAAATAAATCTTAGGGAATTTTCGATTCGTTTAGTATGTAAATCGCCAAAATCCGTTCGCGGAATAGTTATTAACGCTAACTTTATTTCATAAAAACGTGACCTGCTTTCTGATTTGGCACCCTTAATGAAAGACGTAGTTCTACGTCAAAAAAAGCAACTTCAACTTTCACTTTTCTTGAAACCGGAAATATCCGGACTTGAAAATAATTTTTAACGTAATATTTCAAACATACATGTATTAGGCTGTCAGAAAAGTCCTGCGGTATTTTTTTTAAATTTTCATTTGTTCATAAAATTAGTTACAATCATCTGTTTTAAGTCAAATATGCGCCGTTTTGTTCGATGACTTGTTCCCAACGAGATGCCAACTTCATAATACCCCTGTTATAGAAGCTTATTGCCAAAAGCAGCTTATTGGCTTATTGGCAAAAAACTCGGATAGCCAATTTTCACAGGCCTCTTTTGTGGCTAACTTCTGACTACCTAGCTCGTTCGCCATGGACAAAAACAGGTGGTAGTCATTTGGTGCAAGGTCCGGACTATACGGCGGATGCAAAAGAACCTTCCATCCGAGCTCCCGGAGCTTCTGGCGCGTCACCAAAGAAGTGTGTGGCCTGGCGTTGTCCTGATGGAAGACAATGCGGCCTCTGTTTATCAAAGATGGCCTCTTCTTCATGAGTGCTACCTTCAAGCGGTCCAGTTGTTGGCAGTACAGGTCCGAATTGAGCGTTTGGCCATAGGGAAGCAGTTCATAATAGATTATTCCTTGACAATCCCACCAAACACACAGCAGAACCCTCCTGGCCGGTCTTTCTCGGCTAATTCAGCGATTTTGTCGCAATTTTCGACGACAGGCCTTCCGGAGCGTGGCGCATCTTCGACGACCTCTACACCAGAACGAAAACGTTGAAACCATCGTTGTGCGGTGGAAATGGAAACTGTATCGGGTCCATAAACTGCACAAATTTTATTGGCAGCTTGAGATGCATTTTTGCCTTTGTCATAGTAGTACTGTAAAATATGTCGGATTTTCTCTTTAGTTTGCTCCACATTTGCGACACTATAACTCACGAACGACTTAACCAAACAAAACACTGTCAAGGACTATATTATAGCGCGCAAAAATACCTTTCCAACAAGCTATAGTATGACTCGATACAATGAATACAACTAGAACTACGCGCTTACAACGACACCTCGCGGAAATACCGCAGGACTTTTTTGACAGCCTAATATTTACAAAAATCTATAATAATTATTATAATTATCACGAACATTTTCCACCATTCGCTTTTTTTTGTTGTCTATAGTAAATCGTATATAAATTATATTTTTTCGCTTAAATTTCATTTCAAGTTTGTTTCTATTCCATGTTTATATTGATAAAAATGATAGCCTTAGTAATAGCAGTGTTTCGAATTCTTCCATTTTTTCAACATTGTCCGGGAAGCCCATTATTTTCATCCGAATTCCATTTACGTTATCTTTTTATCCATATCAAAATATCACTCGTGAATCTACTCTCGAGTATTTTTTAAAGCTGACGGGTGTACCGTTAGACAGTGTCAGCACTCTAATTATGAAAAAAGTAATTACAATTGCTGAAAAGAGATAAACTTCCATGAAGTTTCTCTAAAATCCAAACATTGTAGACATTAGAATACTATTTCTAATATAAGAAGAAATCAAAGAAAAAATTCAACATTTTAGTTCGTGACATATTCTGTTTTTTTATAATGCGAAACATATTTTTTGGAAATGTGCAATTAGTTTCTGTATATCCTCTTTCATCGTTATTCGTTAACACATTCAATTTTGTACCATTTGAGTAACTGACTGGTATGCATGGTACGTGAACTTCCTATCTTCCTGGCTACTAAGAACCCCCGCAGACCGCAGACTGATTTTTCGGCCGATAGCTTGGTCGGCTTCATAATCAGTACGGAGAAGTATGCATGTGCATGTGTGATTCAGTTGGGTCGGTTTTTGCACCAAAAGGCCGACCCGACCAAACTGTTGGTTGACAGAAAGTCTGTAGCAAGGCGCTTGTATAAATGTATAACAGGTGAAGCAACATCATCACTTCAATAATGAGAAGGGTATTACGGTTTGTGGAGCGGGGGTTGTTTGTTTTGTTATTGCTAGGATACGCCATTTTTGCATTTTCACATGCGAGAGTAGTGGATGAACTGGGTGAGAATGAAATTCTACAAAATCATCCTGTCTTTTTCACATAAATTCGCGAAAGCCGAACAAATTAGGCATCGTTCGAATAAGCGTCGCAGCAGTTCGTAGAGAGCCGCCGGCAGCGTTCTGATGCTGTTTGTAAACAATACCGACAGCAATTTCAATATGGCTGAAAGTGCATTTCATATGATTGTTTCACCTGGTATATATAGAGGCGCCTTGGTCTGTAGTATGCGGGGGCTCTAATACAATCAAGATTTAACACAACCAAAACCCGTGAATCTTCCCACCTTCTATTCTCCATCGCGAGGTGGCACTTCTATTGCTTTTACACTAATGTGAAAATATTATAATCTGGGCTATGAGATTTATAAAGGTATTTGGTACCACATACCACGTGGACAGAAAAAGTACGTTTTCAAACACCTCTCCCCCATACCATAGACAAGCATGGACATTTCATATCCCCAGACGTTTACCGCTAGACGGGCAGTGGCAGCTATGGGCCCTATTCCAGAAGACGAGAGCTCGTCTCGTTTGTTTTCATATTTCAAGAGCCGAGCTCGACTAAAAACAGCTACACATACAGCGTCACCGTCACCGTCCCGTCAACTAACGGGTGTTAAATAAAAAATGAGAATTTTTTCAATACCTTTCAGTAACTCAAATAAAGAGCGTAAAATTTTCTTTCTCCAAGAATATTGCTCTTTGGGCTCCCTAGAAACAGTAGACGTGTTTGGTTTTGCTAGTTTGAATTTAGTCAAAGCAAAGATGGCGTCGAAACAGCACGTGCTCCGCGAACGCATTGTACGGTTCTACGAAACGCATTTCCAGCAAGGAAAAAAGTTCACGGTGGCACATTTTAAGGAAGAAAATGTACCTGTCAGTACGGTATATCGTATCCTGGGTTCCCTGAACGTAGAGCGGAATGTCGGAAGTGGTGACGATAATGACGAAGCAGAGGAAGACATCGTTAAAGAAGCTGTTTGACAACAAGGACGCAACCAGCCTGCGTGACGCCGGTCGGAAATATGGCTGCTCCCACGTATTGATCCATCGAACCCTCAAGATGGAAGGAATCGTCTGCGTCTGAAGACGAGGTCGCCGGAGTACACGGAGGAGCAGATTGAGACGGTTAAATCACAGTGTCGGTGGATGACCAAAAAGTATTGGGACGTCTTTCGTTCTGGACGACGAAAGCTATTTTCCGCTGTCCAAAACGCATATTCCAGGCAATGATAATTACTACTCCAGCGACAAGTCATCCACACCGCCTGAAGTGAAATACAAGTTCAAGCACAAGTTTGGAAAAAAGGTTATGTTGTACATCGCCATTTTCGACCGGGGCATTTCAAAGCCTTGGTTTAAGCCAAGCGGTCTGGCAATCAACCAACAAATCTATCGAGAAGAGTGCCTCGATAAATTCCTGCTGCCGTTCCTGAACGAGCATCACGCGGATGGGAAGTACGTCTTCTGGCCGGACAAGGCGTCTTCCCATTACGCCAAGAAGACGCTGGCGTATCTTGAGGAGAAAAAGATACCGTTCGTGCCGAAAGATCATATCCCAACAAACTTGCCCCAGTGCCGCCCAATAGAGGATTTCTTTGGCTCACTCAGTGCCCTGGTGTATAAAAACAATTGGAGGGAAAAGGACACGAAGCAACTGACTACAAGAATTCGGAATTGTATTCGGAATATGGACGTAAGTGCCGTACAACGTTCTTGTGAGAGCATCGCGACAAAGTTGCGTCGAACAGCAGACCACGGCTCTTACTCAAACATTCACTGACATTTTTTTGAAGAAAATACATTATGTTATTAATAAAAAATAATGAAATCGATGAAAAAAAATTTTTTGTTTATATGTGATTGAAAAAATTCTCATTTTTTATTTAACACCCGTTATTCTCTAGGACTTATTTTACCGACGTCAAAGTTGCCGGTGATGGTGTATGTGAATGCTACCATACGATTTCCATGGGAGAATATTTGACATTTCATTCCTTTACGTTGACTTTCCTGTGTTGTATGTGTAGCGCACTTAACTCGGCCATTCGGCCGCGGTCGGTGATGAATCATTTGAGTCGTTGTCTAGTGTGTTTGTTCACCTTGTTGATTCAAAGCATCAATATTCATTTGTTCCGCTCTTATCTTTAGAAATTCTTTCACGGCTAAACTAGAATTGCTTAAGCAATGTATGTTTTCAACTGTAACCCTTAAATTCAGTAATTGGAAAATTTTACAGATTTTTAAATGGACATTTTCCAAACAACACCGTCAAATGTAAACATTGAACTTCATTTCCAGGGACGCCAGGTGACTGTTTTGAATATAATTCACGGCACGAATAGTGTCTTCACAATCATATTGAACGTAAAAGAATTGTTCAAAGCTCAATTTGTGGCCAATTTCGATAAACGAATGTTTTTCTTTACACTTCACAATAATGCGTTTCATTCGTCGTACCTATTGTTTCGAAGTGTATTGCTATGAATATGAATAAATATTGAGTACTTTATTGTGCAACTGTTAAGGGAAATACATTCATATACAGTCAATCGCAAAATTGAATGTAAAAATGCTACTTGACGATACTTTCCATTTATTTGGTATAAAATATTTTGAAAACATTGATTTTTTGATGCAAATTAATTACTCACACATTTGAAAAGCTGTACGTGCATTAAAATTCCGCGAAATGTTTTCTGCTAATTGTTTATTCTTAAAAATTAAAAACAATCTCAATTCTAGGCATCGCAAAATTGAGTGTACACCATAAATTTCTCCGAAAAAAATAGCCTTGTAAGTAAGATCTTTGCGAATTAGCGTATGTTTTTTTATTGATGTTTGAAAAAGTTTGAATCAAAATGATAAGTTAGAGGAAAGAAATATATATTGTTACACGTACAATTACAATAAGTATGAATTGTCGTGAAAAGACATTGCAGGAAATAGCAGCTATACTCGGAAGAACCCACTATACATAGAAAATCATAAACAAGCGGAAATACGAAGGAACCATGGAAAATCTCCCGAATAGAAGACACAAACGTATGTTGTCTTCTGATGATGAACGAGTAATTGTGCGAACGTTTCGAAAGAACCCTAAAACAAACATTCCTAAATTGACTACCGAAGTAGCCGGTTTCATTGGAAGACCTGTCAGCACAGATACTGTAGCAGCATACAGGAACAATCTAAGAGGTCGTGTTGGCCGTGAAAAGTCTCTCATCTTAAAGGCGAATATGAAAAAAAACGACAACAGTTTGCTAAGGCATATATAAACTGACCTAAGGAGTTCTGGAACAAAGTGCTTTATAAGGATGAGATCAAAACCAATCTCTTTGAATCGAATGAAGGACATATGGTGTGAAAAAACCATGATTGGTGCCTCAGATTCAGCATTTGGTTCCTACAGTAAAAAACGGCGGCGGCAGTCAGATAATGTATGGTACGATGGTGGCTTCAGAAACTGGAACCATGGAGTTTATCGATTCGGCGATGGACAAGATGGCTTCATTGAACACCTGAAACGTAACATTCAGTGTCCCGTGCAGAAATTGGCTCTCTTTCGTGATTACTGGAATGATCTCATCGTGCTGGAGTGCGTACTCTATAATGTCCCAATCAACTCAAAACACCTCCGCAATAACCGGATTTGAACACTATTGAGCCTCCGTGATGGGAAATCAAGAAATGTTTGAAGAATAAAAAACCAGGGAACGAAGCAGAACTAGAAACGACGATTAAGGAGATCTAGAGAGCATTCCGTTTACAGTGACCAAAAATCTCGCCTCGGCGCTTGCAGCCAGTGCTGGACGCCAAAGGGGGCCATACCAAATACTAGGAGATTGATTTTTGTTATCTGTTAGCATTTTTGAACAGATTTCAATTTTCTTTTCAAGAAAAACTTGAACTGTACACTCAATTTTGCGACGTCTGAATTGAAGTTTTTTGTTTGTTTTTTAAACATGAAGTAGAAATGTGACCATTTTAATTATTTCCCATCACTTCCCATCACTACATTTTACGATGAATATGAGTCGCTTTTCATTATTGACTTTTGAACCCCGAAAAACTCAAAAATAGCAAACCAACACGGGGTGTATACTTAATTTTGCGACTGAATGTAGATTTAAAACTTTTATTTATAAATCGTTGATTAGGTGAATAAACATTGGCCTCCATGATAACGAAACGTCTGAGTGATGAAACCATACGCTGGTAGGAAAAATATCAATAAAATAAAAAGATATATGAAACTTATTTCGCTTTGTAATTATTTTAGAATTTCGGCACTGAGAAAAAAATTTCTTGTTTGTTGTATGTTTGTCATTTTTCTCAAAATAAAAAAACCCTGCAGTTACCCTGCAGTTACTAAAGTTGAAGAATCACTGATCATACCGAGAAAAGTGACAAAAGTCTTTCCAGTCTACCAAATAAAACATTTCAATAAAACTCGTGTGCTGGAATAGGATATTTTGCTCGTCTCGATATGCCGATACGCCGATACGAGACGAATTGTTCCAACCAAACTGTTGTGTATGTACTCCCAGGTAACCATAAGCATTAACTTTAAGCTCTTTTGTAGCACTAATTCAGCATCTCTAATGCCAAATGGCAGTATATCTGCTTTTTTGATGCTTATAGGCCTTATACCAACATTATTAATGCATATAATCATTAATGAAAATAAGCATTAATGGAAGTCCTATATGCGCATTTAATGCTACCATATAATGCTTACAAGCATTAAGATAACACATATGAAAATAAGCATTAATAAAAGCCCTATATACGCATTTAGTGCTATCATATAATGGTTATAAGCATTAGGATAAAACATTCATGCATTCAGCATTAGATATCTGGATGCAAGCGTTTGTCTCAAAATAAACATAACATGGATATTTTATGCCAAAAATATGCTTCCAAGCCGGCCAGCAAAACCCGCTCATATATGATCTTTTTGAGCAGGTACCTGAGCGGTTGTTTTAATATGACTATTTCCAACTCATTCATCTATATCAACAGTGGTCCAGATAGCAAATGCACAACAGAGAAACACACATGTTGCAGAAGTACCCCGGTTCGAATCTCATAAGGTAATTTTAATATAATAATTATTTCTCATTCCAAACAGTGTGCCGTAGGTCTAAATAAAAAAGAATACTGTTATAACCTCAATAACAACTTGGCAATAATGTGCAATAAATCTGTGTGGGTGGGCCCATGAAATGTATATGATTTTTTTTGTTTTCTGTAGAATGATTTCAATGGTTTTTTCCCAGAAAAAACGGAAGAAAAACATCTTGACGTTTTTATGGAATCATATTTTAGCATGAATTATGCTTATTTAAGCCTGCCATCACAAGTGATGTTTTCAGATAGCCATAAGAAAGCTTTGGTAATGCTTATTTAAAGCTGTAACTTAAGCATTAAAAGAGCCCTATATTTCGCCTTTTTAGCATTATATCCACCCTATATTGGTTTATAGCGCTTGATAAGCATTTATTCAGTATTCTATATGTGGATACAGTGCCGAGTTAAGACCATTTCTAAGTGCTTACTGGTTACCTGGGGCCAGCTTTTGTAATCCGTGTGAGGAAAACACTTTTCGGAGTGCAAAAAAAACATGCGGGTGCAGAAATACTCCCGGCTTGCATGAATCAACAACTTCAACTTCTATTTTTTATACTATAGAGGCTTTGAACTAGGAATTTCAGTCTTTACTGAGGAAACATATTTCATTCGGAACAAAATACCCTCGACTTACATGAATTTGAAATGTCAATTTCCCCACGCTCCATGTCGGAACAAAAATACGCCCAGCTTGCATGTATTTGCAATGCCGATTTCCCCAAAGCTGATTGGTTTTGATGGCTGTGTTGGGGAAACTGTAAATCGGGCCAATCAAAACGAGGCAGTTAGGGCGTTTAGATAACGCTTAACATTTTACAGTTATTCAATCGTTTATCTAATGAAAAATAACGTTCTGTTGATTGCGACAGATACGTAGAAATATTCCCTATCAATTGATGCAAACATCTTTCCGATCCAGTAAGAAATGTTCGAGTTATAAGAATTCGAAATCTTTCATTTTTTCCTGCATGTTCTGTGTTTAGATTTTCATTTTACCTCCCATATATTCCAGCTAGACGTAGTCCCACGTCAAAAAAAAAAACGGGTCTAAGGGTGGGTATAGACTAGTGATATATTCATGTGAAGAAATATGATGAGATTTATAGAAATCGCATCAACCGTTTACACTAGCGTGAACTTCTATAATGAATATATTCATATTTTCGGTGGATTTATTCACCTGAAGTAGAATTGCATCCAACTTTAGTAATTTCTCACCAGTGAGAAATTCACAAGCGTTTACATATGCTGAATTTATTCAAGTTATATATAGCTCGAATAAGTGTATCATATTTCTTCTCACCCGTTTACACCTATTTTCACGTGAATAAATCCATATATAGCTATAGATCTCCCTAATGTAAACCCGCCATAACTGTTTGCGATAAAGAACAAATTTACCATTTTTCACGAAAATCTGAGAATAACTATATCGGAATCCATCAATCCTGATGATGCGAGGAAAGAAAGGACAACTGACCGCGAAGGTGGCCACATGTCGTCCGAGGTCAGCTCGGATTCCGAGGGTAATCGCTGCCATCAAAAGAAAGATTCAGGCAAATCCAGTGCGTTCAATGAAGAAAATGGCGAAGGGAAACGGGATCGGCGACTTTACGACACGGAAGATCGTAATAGAAAATTGCGGGAAGAAGTCGAGGGCACGAAAAAAAACTCACATAATTACCAACTGCATCCGGGAGCTGCGAGTCGAGCGATGTAAGAAAATGTTGAACTTCCTCAAGCGAAAAAATTCGGGATTCATGTTCACCGACGAGAGCATGTTTACCGTCGATCCCGTATCGGTCGAATTAGGACCACTTTCCCCTACATATCCGATAATCATAGGAAGCAGGAAATTTTATTTGAGCATACAGAAAGCAAAGATATTTCCATGCGACAGCTGGCGCCAGGGGGAATCTGTGACGGACCGGTTGGTCGTTCATGCGCATGCAGTTGAAATATTGGTTATCAGTAAAGTGTTAAGCAATAACGACTCCCCTATGCTGATTCTTTGGTATGTTCAGAACTAATCTTAGGAATTTCACCTTGCGCTTCATACTACAAATAATAAGATAGTGATCTATTCAACAATAATCATAATCAGTAAACACCTACATTGCCCACAACAACACCAATCAGTTCAGTTTTGCTCTGTTATTCTCACAGAATGATTCTCCGTTGCGCTCTGATGTAAGCTATCACTAAGGTTTTTTTTCAACTCCATGATCGATAGAAATGTGTATGCCTCTTTCATTCTAGCGTATTCTTCGCCACTACCATCAGGGTGGAAGCTACCTTGCCATGCAGCAGCAAAAGCGAATATCTCGATGATAGCCTCTGGTTTACGGAAACAACATGTGTCATACTCAACCTGGATGAATCTCACGTCGATACAGTTTCCGACAGGCTCAATCTGCCCAGCGAAGAGGAAATTGCTCTCCTGGATCCAACTCTACCATATCTTTCTGCCAAACTGTTGAACATCAGTAACGCGACCAAGATCCTCCGTATCCACGAAGGTCATGTTCCCCGGGTGTACCTCAAACCCACCCTGCTGGAATTTCTCGTGATCGACAGCGGCACGGAAGAGCTGTTGATCGACGCCGTGGATAACAGGGTTACAACGCTGCTGGAAGTATCGGCGAATCTGCTCAATCACGTTCCAGCGAACGTAAATCGACTCAAGAATTTAACGAAGTTGTATTTATGTGGCAATTTGATCGAAACTGTTCACATGGATCAGTTCAATGGGCTGGAAAAGCTGCATACGTTATATCTGCTTGCGAATCACATCAGCACAATTTCGACGACAAACATTGTTCTGTTACCAAGCTTGTGTGTGTTCAGCGCAAGTGGAAATCAGTTAGAAACACTCGATATCAGCCACTGGGAGATAGACAAATTAACCACATTGAATGTGAGGAGGAATAAGCTGCAGTTCATAACGGGCTTGGAAAATCGTTTCAACCAGCTGGAAGTACTTGAGCTGAGGGAAAACAAGGTGAATTGTCAGTGGCTGGAAGATGTGTCCAAAAATCGAACGTTTGCAGGGAAATTAGTTGTATCGAAGCCATGTGACATTCATTCTTGGTCTGAGCTGTGCTGCGAGGGCGATGAAACTTATTCAGGTTATCTAGAATATCGCCGTTTGACGAATATTGATTGATATGAAAGTTCAAAAGTGTGTTTCGTTGAAATAAATAATATTACTCAAATTGTGGGTTTATTTTTAAAGACTCGGCAAAAACGGCCTAAATAGCGCCGCGAGGTAAGTAAGGATTAATAATTTGAAAGTTTTACATCACGAGAATTTTAACACATTGAAACATTGAGTGCTCTGGTTGTTTGACGAGGGTGTCCGCTTTCCTTGGGCACAAGTCAACGGTGGAGAATTCGCATCTTTCGAAGAGGCCGACTGTTCTTGTTCTCCAAATCGCGAAGGGGAAGGAACAAGATTCTCCGATTTGGATCACAATTTCTCATATACATTTTAAAGATGACATCTTTTAGAAAGGGGGTCTCCGTAGCCACAATGGTTGCGAGTTTCCCCAACAAACATCCAAAAAATGATCGAGAATAAATTTCACACCAAGCGGGGCTCCGTTTTGCAACAGTCTGTTGCTTTGGATGCCCAGAGAAACAGTCCCCTTTTGCGAAAACAAATTTTCATTGACCTGCGAATCGCGACCCGATTCCGGTGACCATAATTTGTATATACCTGGCACATTCCCGGAACCTCGACGGAAGCTGCTCGAGACGTTAGAAGGAAGACCCCAAAATCACCTTGAGGGGATTCATTGCTCATCACCCAACTGGAGAATGCATACACCAGACGTCAGGGGGAATATCATAGCCGACCTCTTGGAGGTGTTGGAACTCTCGGTCTTAAATTACGGCACTGATACTTTCCGTAAAGGTACCAGCAATAAAGCCATTGATATTTCAGCAGCCAGTCTCAACTTGGTGGATAGGTTAGGATTGAACAAAGCCGATGACCTTCATGGCAGCGACCATCACCCGATAACCATCAGCTTCAACGGCCCGCCGCTGCTCATGACTCGCAGACCCAGATGGATCTTCATAAGAGCTGACTGGACAGCCTTTCAAACATCCTACGACTTCTTGCTTTCTAGAGACAATCCAACCACCATTGCCACTTTCAACACAGGCCGAGGCCCCCATTCAAAAAACGAAAACCACTCCAGACAAAAAAGTGAAATCTAGGAGCGGAGAAAGCTTCTGCGCGCGGCCGGATGATTACCAGTCGGAAAGGTATCAAGCGCTACACATCAGGGTATGGCGGCTAATCCGGAAGGCGAAATTAGACAGATAGACTGCCTTCGTGTTCATCTAAGCGGACGACATTCTTTTGATGGCAATGGGTGATGGCCTCAGGATTCCACGCATCAGGGTACAGTCAGCTCAAAAAATCATTTTTTTCCTCTTTTCCTAAAATTACTTTTTTTCATAACTTTTTCGAAAAGATATTATACTTTCAGAAAATTTGGATTTTTTTCGGAATCACATCTTGGTCCAGTAGTCCAAAAGTCCGAGCAATTGCTCGTCACGTCTCGTCACGGCTTCAGTCACTGTCGAGACGAGCAAAATATCCCATTTGTCCACATAACTCGAGAATCAATAAAACGAACGGAACCAAATTTGGCATGTGGAGGTTTTAGATGGCACAAAATGTTTTTACGGTAGTTCGACAGTCCTCCCCCTGCTCTAAAGAAAGAGAGGGGGGGGGGTTGCATTACTCGAGAACTAATGAGGTAAATTGATCCACTTTTGGCATATGGAGATTTTAGGGAGCAATTATTGTTTATATGCTGGTTCGACACAACTACCCCCTCTCTAAGGGGAAGGAGGCTGCCATACAAATGAAACACAAACTTCTGCATAACTCGAGAACAAATCAAGCAACATTTGGGATGTGAGGGTTTTTGGCTACGAGAATGATATATATATGATGGTATGACACCCCACCCTCCTCTGGAATGGTTTTTATGATAGTTTGAGCACCCCCCACCCTCTCAAAGGGGGGGGGGGCTCCCATAAAAAGGGATCACAAATTTCTGCATAACTCGAGAACTAACCAAGCAAACGGAACCGAACTTGGCATGTGGAATTTTTTGGGGGACAAGAAACGTTTTCATTGTGATACGACTTTCCTCCCCTACTCTCTACGGAGGGGGGGGGGGCTGCCATACAAATGAAATACAAATTTCTGCACAGCTCGAGAACTAATCAAGCAAAGGGTAAGGGTAAAACTCGAGGAAGGAATCGTCCGATCTCAGATGTCATCATTCTATTATATGGTCGGGGTTCTGCCAAAACGAACCAAGCGCAATTTTTTTTTTAAATTGAGTTACTAATACCATTGGGTGCAGAACATTGACAGTGTTTTGTTTGGTTAAGTCGTTCGTGAGTTATAGTGTCGCAAATATGGAGCAAAATAAAGAGAAAATCCGACATATTTTACAATACTACTATGACAAAGGCAAAAATGCATCTCAAGCTGCCAATAAAATTTGTGCAGTTTATGGACCCGATACAGTTTCCATTTCCACCGCACAACGATGGTTTCAACGTTTTCGTTCTGGTGTAGAGGTCGTCGAAGATGCGCCACGTTCCGGAAGGCCTGTCGTCGAAAATTGCGACAAAATCGCTGAATTAGCCGAGAAAGACCGGCATAGTAGCAGCCGTAGCATCGGCCAAGAGCTGGGGATAAGTCATCATACCGTTATTAACCATTTGAAGAAGCTTGGATTCACAAAGAAGCTCGATGTATGGGTGCCACACACGTTGACGCAAAAAAACATCTTTGACCGTATCGACGCATGTGAATCGCTGCTGAATCGCAACAAAAACGACCCGTTTCTGAAGCGGATGGTGACTGGCGATGAAAAGTGGCGCAAACGGTCGTGGTCGAAGCCCGCTGAAGCGGCTCAGACGGTGGCCATGCCCTCATTAACGGCCAGGAAGGTTCTGCTGTGTGTTTGGTGGGATTGTCAAGGTATAATCTATTATGAGCTGCTTCCCTATGGCCAAACGCTCAATTCGGACCTGTACTGCCAACAACTGGACCGCTTAAGGGTAGCGCTCATGAAGAAGAGGCCATATTTGATAAACAGAGGCCGCATTGTCTTCCATCAGGACAACGCCAGGCCACACACTTCTTTGGTGACGCGCCAGAAGCTCCGGGAGCTCGGATGGGAGGTTCTTTTGCATCCGCCGTATAGTCCGGACCTTGCACCAAGTGACTACCACCTGTTTTTGTCCATGGCGAACGAGCTAGGTAGTCAGAAGTTAGCCACAAAAGAGGCCTGTGAAAATTGGCTATCCGAGTTTTTTGCCAATAAGGAAGCGAGCTTCTATAACAGGGGTATTATGAAGTTGGCATCTCGTTGGGAACAAATCATCGAACAAAACGGCGCATATTTGACTTTTTTTTATCCCTTTTGTTTTTATTTTAGGCTCATTAGCATTTTAGCTGTAACAGAGCCGAATTTCAATCGTGTATATGTCACATGTTTATCATATCTATAATTAGCACATTACACAGTTGCCATGTTTTCGGCGTTAGAGTATTCCCTTCTATACCATTGCATATGGTACACATTTACACATTTGCCATATAGGCGTAAGAGTTTTCGTTCTGTTCTTCCATTATCCAGTTAGACCAGACAGCGGAGACAGTTGATTGATCATTGTTGAGTTATTTGAATCGATCTTATTTCGACCGTGGATCGATCTCCATCGCTGATGATTGTTGCGTGGACGTAGTTATTCTGTAGCAACACAAGGATGTTCAATGAGGGCCCTGAGTTTTGAACTCACGATCGATCGCTTACTAAGCGAACGCGCAGCCAATGTGGCTACGGAGACCCCCCCATATTTGACTTAAAACAGATGATTGTAACTAATTTTATGAACAAATGAAAATTCAAAAAAAATACCGCAGGACTTTTTTGACAGCCTAATATTATGTTAATAACTAGCATGTACTTGGTTCTCTCTGGCTGCAAAGAGAACGAAGTTTTGCGTGTCAAGCAGAAACATTATTTTATTTTTTTTTCATATTTCTAAAGATTCTGAATCAAAAATTGACGACGATGTGTGCTTACAGCATGAAAAGTAGTATTGTGTTTGACATTCTGTTTGTAACACGTGAGCGGTAAAATGAACTTCGAATTGAAATATCTCAAAACAACGTTTTTGGCGCTTGGTTCGGTTTGGCAGAACCCCGACCATATTTTCTGTATCACACATATATTCAATGTGAAGGAGAAACATGTTATTTGCAAGTGATTGAAAAATCTTGAACGATAATTGGGTCTGAAAATAATTTGATATTATAATGACGAGATCTGTTAGAAGTACTAAAAAATTCATAGTAAAAAGAATTTATAAAGGGTCAAAATTAATCGATGAATAGTTCTGTGATTAAATCCATGAGCGTTAGTTCAGTAAGAAAACGTGAAAGTTTGAAAGTATCAATAAAAAAACCATTTCTGGCGAGACGAAGTTTGCAGGGTCAGCTAGTGAAGAATAAAGAAAAAAGAAAACATTTGTTTGTTGCACAGGATTAAAAAAAATACTTTGCAAACAAACCGCTGTCACCGATTACTGATAGTGCTGTACTGGACAAAAAAGTATACCGATTCTAAGTTGGCAGTGCTTTCAGACAGGTATCTATTGTATCTATTCAAAGTCAACTTAAGTTTCACAACACAGCAGATGTGTTTGGTTTACAGTTTCTAGTAACAATTCTTGCGTGAGAGCAATTCCAAATGAAATCGACAAATGACAAAACATGAGTATTATTGATTCGAATGAAAGTTTGTATTTCGTTTGGGTTGGAGGAAATATGAGTTTTCCACAGCAATTAGGATTTTTTGACTCAAGCGTAACTTTTGAAAAGGGCGTATCGATTTTAGTAGGAGAAATCTTTGATAATTTATATCTCAAAAACTATGAGTCGTACCGAAATAGTGTCTTAGAAAGAGTTATAGAGTATTGATGTCTAAACATGAAAAAATATACACTGAGAAAAAAATTAGTACTCTTTTTTTATTTACAAAAAAAAACCTTTAATTTGCAATATCCAAAATACATATTTTTTTTTTTTTTATTTTTTCATATAAAATAGAAGTCATGTAGAAAATTTAAAAAATGGGCCCAAGATGGTAAAACTATTTTTGACGGACTTTGTGGAACATCGAATTTTTATGAATTTCCGAAACTTCGAATTTTTGTATGTTAACAATCATTTTTAGCCATATATTATGATTCCTGATGTGATTTAAAACAAAAAAGCTCATTATAAATCTCCTTCTAAATGCAGCCATTCTCAAGATATTTTGAAACATATTTCTAATTTATTGTCTTTTTATAGTAAATATTCCCTTTTAATATGTTTGTCGTGTTATACCGTCATTTTCATGAAATTTTATGAATTTAATAATTTCCAACAACTTTTCCAAATACATCATCATGGTAGAAATATATGTTTAGGAGTTACGTTGAAAATCGTTTGAACACATGTGGGTTAATATAACACGTAGCGATATTAAAAAATGTTTTTTTTATCTTAATACAAACTTTTAACATGTTATACATGTTGCATCAACAGAACACAACATTTATAAAAGGAAAAAATATATTTCTCTACAATTTGATCAAATAATTCCTATATTTATCGGAATTTAAGAGATTTTAATAATAATACTAGAATTTTTAGCATTTATTTCTTATCAACATTTATTTTTATCAACTAACAATTTTGTTGTATATAATTAAATTTTTCCATTATTTTCTTATATTTCTATACACATTATGATAACTTGCTGCTTTGTCGTTAGAGTACAACTTTGCTGCTACTTCATTCTCGGATACAGGTACAAAAGAATGATACTTTTGGGTACCTGGAATTTGTTTGGTGTTATCATACATGCTACTCAACTCTTCCACACCCTGATCATATTCTTCTTGTGACATATATGAAAATGACAATTTTGTAAGATAGTCTTCTTTTCGCTTGCTAGCCTAGTCAAATAACGTTTTTGCACTCGTAATCGGATGTTCATGCTGGCTAGCCAAACTAGCTCTTGGTGCCATCCGTTTTAATGTGCCACCAATTGCATCACAAGGTCCTTTGTCGTGTGATGTTGCAAAAAAATGCCATTCAGCGTCAATGTTGTATTTCGATTTAAACTGACATAAACCCGCAAAATTTTTCCTATTTTTATACTGGGATGCAGCACCATCCTACATGAATTATATTCTTTTTACCTGCATTTGTTGTTTCAAAAATGTTACCAATTTAGAAATAAATACTTGCACAGCTATTGTGCCATGACTTAAAACTTCAGATATAACTACGAAGCTTAAATTTGCCAGAGAACCTTTTTCACCTCTATAATAAACAACGAATGGATGGATTGTTGCTTGATCATTGTTCCAGTGATGACTTTGAACTCCATCTTGAAGCACAAATGAATAATTTTCGGAAAAATCGCAAATCACAACAACATAATTTTCTTGCAAATTAGCTTTTATATTGTTAAGAAATGTGGACTGTTGTGTTTTAATGTAATCATGAGTATGTAATTTTTCTATTTTTTCGCAAAAATACGATACAAATTCTTCCACTGGTTTTACAAGAGTTTCTATGTCGCATCGATCAGTAGAAATCCATTGTGCATAAGTGATTCCAATTAAATTGCGTTCCTGATGCTCATCTAGAAACCAGTTTCCAAACTCGTCCATTGTTGGGCATTTTTTACATTCACGAAGGTAACAGTATTTTGATCTATTTGATCAAAATACTGTTACCTTCGTGCATTTAATGTTAAAGGAATATTTTTTGAGACTATGAAGTATAAGATTTACATTTTCATGGAATGTACAAAAACAAACGTTATGATTTCCTGAACTACTCAGCAATTTGCAATGCTTCGGACGCATTGATGCAAAAATTTTGCGACATCTAGGCATAACGTAAACAAGTTAATTATATTTATAACCATAACAAGAGTACAAACGAGGTGCATTTGTTGTTGGGATTTCAATTCTACTGTTCGTGTTTTGATTGTGTGATAAAAAAAGATTTTTTAATATCGCTACGTTTTCGTGTTAACCCACATATCTACAAATGTTTTTCAACGTAACTCCTAAACATATATTTTTACCATAATGATGTATTTTGAAAAGTTGTTGGAAATTAAAAGCAAATTCATAAAATTTCATGAACATATATAACACGCAAACATATTAAAAGGGAATATTTACTATAAAAAAGACAATAAATTAAAAATATTTTTTGAAATATCTCTAAATGTAGCCATTTAGAAGGAGATCTATAATGCTTTTTTGTTTTAAATCACATCAGAAATCATGATTTGTGGCTAAAAATGATTGTTAACAGACAAAAATTCGAAGTTTCGGAAATTCATGAAAATCCGATGTTTCACAAAGTTCGTCAAAAATAGTTTTACCATCTTGGACCCATTTTTTAAATTTTCTACATGACTATTTTATATGAAAAAATAAAAAAAAATAAAAAAATATGTATTTTGGATACTGCAAATTAAAGTTTTTTTTTGTAAATGAAACAAAGAGTATTAATTTTTTTTCTCAGTGTATATTTTTTTCATGTTTAGACATCAATACTCTATTACTCTTTCTAAGACACTATTTCGGTACGACTCATAGTTTTTTAAATATAAGTTATCAAAGATTTCTCCTACTAAAATCGATACGTCCTTTTCAAAAGTTACGCTTGAGCCAAAAAAATCCCAATTGCTGTAGAAAACTCATATTTCCTCCAACCCAAACGAAATACAAACTTTCATTCGAATTAAAAATACATGTTTTTAAAATCTGCAGTTTTTGGACGATTTCGTTTGGTATTGCAGGTGAGTCTTGACAACCTGTTACTGGCGATATAGACGATCGGAAAAGCTTTGTACCACCAATATATTTTCAATAAATCAAAAGAATTTGGCAATTCAATTTTAATATCATAAACGAACGGAAGGACAGAAGGAACGCACCATACGATAAGAGCGAACCGTGTCACAGTGGTCCCTGAGAAAATTGGGCGGCCAAAACCCAAAAAATGGAGTTGCATAAAAACACAAAAATCCTACAGTCCCTTATTCTAGGATGTTCCAGGCATCTGGAATCACGTGTTTCGCCCCATTCCGCGCTCGCATCATTGCTCTGGCAACGCGATAAGATACCAGTTTCGCATGCTCGCCGGTGCCACTATTTAGTGTGCGTTTTTCTAACATGTGTTTTGGTGTTGTTGGTGAATTTTTTTGGCTCATTATGTTTCTTGAAGCATTTTTAACGGAGAATTTGAATTTGTTGTCAGTTTCAAAATTCGGCTGGTTGTAGTATGTGTTAACTCTACACAAAGTAAGTACTATTTTGGAAGTTTAATTTTGCTTCGGATAGACTTATAAAACTTGCCCCGCATTTCCCCGCGAAACTTTTTTAATGAAAGTGTTCCTCACAGTCTCTTTTATCACACAGCACTTGAGTTTTTCACCCGATTTTTCTCAATATTAACACGAAATCAGCCATTCCATGCCAAACTGATATAGTGGTTCTCAGATTTTCGTGAAAAGTGGTAGTTTTTTTCTTTATCGCAAAACATTAGACCCGTATTTATAATGTTTTCAGTAGGGTGACCATTTCCATTTTAGGGTTGTCCGAAAAATCAACTTTTTCTTCTTTTTTCCAAAAATGACTTTTTTCAAAAATCCATAACTTTTGAACTACTAAACCGATTCAGATGATCGATGTAACCCGCGACGCCGGGTTTGTCGCGACCGGAGGGTTTTCCGCAGGTAAGCGGTTGGCTTAAGCGCCACTCCCGCGAGGGAGACCAATCGCCGTGTTCTTGCTTTGCCCGGCAATGAGACACCCAACACCTGAGGGCGGGTTTTTCCTTCGTTCCAAACCCCGGTTTGCTCCGCGACTGGCACCTGCGCTAAGAAGGACCCGCGACACCGTTTGTCCGCGTTCCACAATTCAAGTAACAGAGGCACTACGGTTGTTTCCAATGAACACCGTTTATGCCAAACTTCTCATCATTGAACCTACGCAATGATGCCAAACCCACCCACCTTGAAGTTTCAGAGGACGAGGTGCGGGGGTTGAAAAGTTGTCCACAACAGAAGAAGAGCCCCAACCCTAGGCTCGTGACCTATCAGGAAACTTAATCGGGTTTTGGCTACACCGCTAGCCAGTAAATTGCACAATGTCTCGTCTACTTTACATTAACACTAAACTAATCACGGAAACATTTATTCACTTAATTTAACAACATCATCTATTCCCACAAATCTATGTATGTTATAACATCTATCTTATTTATATACGGCATGATTACAACAAACTCTATCCAACGAAAGATAATTTATGTTAAATTTATTTTATTCATCACGGGTTTCGAACATCGGAACCCTCGATTCACACCCAGCGATCTTCCTATCGCACCTAATTCCGCAACTTGTGTTACCCTGAACTGGTAGCGATCAGTATGTGCGGGCTGTCGATATTGTTCTACGCTTCGATTGCATGTGGCATTGTTGTGTGGCGTTGTTAGTTGTGTGTGGTTTTATTCTTTCGAACCCTACATGCGCATGTTAAACTCAGGGCTAAAAATAGGTTTCTCCTCACACTACCTAGGTTTTACGTGGAGAATCTACCTTATCGCCGTTCCACGCCAGGCGATGAATGGTAAGTCCGTAGGCGTAGGTGGTGATCCGTCGACGTTGAGTGCGCGTTCGACTTGTAGATGTGTCGTGATGCGCCTTCCCTGGATGCGCGAGTGATGGTTTGCGCTCCGCGCGGCCACTAGAATTGACGGACAAGGTGGCGGAAATCCAATCTCCGATCGTGGGTCAGAAGCGGCTTTTTCCTACACACGACAGTCAAAAGAACACCACACACAGGCCACAATTAAAATTAATGCTAGCCACATGTCACATGCCGAAGCTTACCTTCAGTTCCGCTCAATGGGAACACAAGCGGAGAGTTAAATTCACGGAAAACAACTACTGGACTAAATTTAATTGCTATTCTAAATATGAAAATAAAAAAAATCACAAAATGAAACTTTATCATACTGACTAGCACATGTACTGACTAGCACATGATATCAAATTAACCCATTTTAGGCCAAGCGTTCGAAAAATCGAACAGCAACTTTGATAATTTTTCATGTCTTTGGACAGGAACCTTATGGTAATGTTTTTGCACCAAAAGATAGCTTAATTTATTAGCTATCACTTATATCGATTTCATACAATTTTGAGTAACTTTTTTGGATAATAAATTCGATTTAAAGCAAGTATGTTTGGAAGGTGTTTTCAATTTCCATTAAAAACCCCAATAAAATACAAAAATATGTGAAGTTTTCTACAGTACTGCTCTGATAAAAGAACATACATTGTGATATAGAGCGAAAATCATTTGATTGAGCCGCATACAGGAAAATAACAGCCGGGGAAATTTAGTGTTCGAAAAATCGAACGTTGGCCATAACGAACATTTTTTTTTCTGCTGAATCAACACCAACACATCTAACATCCGCTGCGCATTTTGATTTGTTTACTTTAGAAGACGGAAGGTTTTTCATTTCTTTTTGCATTTTCAGTTGTGAATGTTTGCAAATATCGATTAATTTAGCAAATATTATCGAAAATCTGTATGATTTTTTGTCCGTAACAACATTAGGTGATGGCGGCCCGTAGAATTTCTTTTGTGGAGGAGCTGGAGTAAATGATCAATACGTGCAACGAGGATCCTTATGAGATTGTTTGGGTGAATATTCTTCCGCCGGACCGAATAATAACCTCCCAACCCTCTATGCCATTGTTTTTTAGCAGTACTCTGGTACTTTGCAGGTTTTGGAAAATGTTCGATTTTTTCGGGAAATGGATAATTGGAGAGACTAGTTTTTAAGCATTGACATTTCTCCACAGTTAACAATAAAAATAACACAGCATATGCTTTCGTTTGAAAGAAAAAGCCTGTCAGTAATAAGTTAAAATTACATGAAATAAGAAATGCCACATCTCACCTTAGGTGGATTAATTTGGATTTATACTTAGAGACCTCCATTCTCCTGTTCTTGTTCTTCCGGGAATCCAAAATTGATGCATTTATGAATAACGTATATTTGCTAATTGAAGTGACTTTTAGTTTGCAGTATGTTTGTACTTGCAAAAAAAAATGCGGGTTTCGGCCAATGTTCGATTTTTCGAACAGTCATTTCCCGGAAAATGGAAGAAGGGAAAAACATAATTCTTGAACATTGGAGTTCCTTTAGCGTTAATAATCGAAAATACAACAATGGCTTTCGTCAAAAAAATAATTTTTACAGCTTGGTCGTTAATGGGTTAATGCTGGTTTTTTTTTTGAAAAAATACTACACCTGCAGAGAATTCGATATCTGTTCTCGTTATTATTGATTATATTCGTTTTTTATTGTTTTCATAGTCTCGGGACCAAGGGAGCTATATTTTTTCATATTTTCTTCTGAAAAGCTGAGGATTTTTCACATAATATATGTCGAAACCAGAGATGCGTTTTTTTCGTTTTTGAGTTATGATTTTTCAAAGTTAACCAATGGTTCGAAAAATCTATTTTTTACATTGTCGGCAGAACATTTGAAACGGTAACTGAACATTACACACCTGATTTAAAGGGGGAATTCTAATGTAGAGACACGAATTTCGGACGTTTTTTCGAGTTCCGTAAAAATAAAACAAAAAATATTTCTACTATCCATTATATGATCATTTGTTCATCTGTCTTTTAACAATAAAACAAAAACTGAACGGAGAAAAAATATACATAACCAGAATAGTTAAGAGCTGATGAAGTGAGAGGGTTTAGAAAAAAGTTGTGCCATGGCGTACACGATTCCGGCCCTTCTGGTTATCTGAAACAAAAAATTATAGGAGGTTGTGTCCAAGATACGACCGCGTTGTTGACGTAGAACTACGCTGTTATTTTATATAAGTCGTTTGTTTATACCTTCGGATATTATTCTATAATGCTGTGAAATTAGAAGAATAATCTCTGAAATGGTTTTTTCATTTCAGAATCAGTTGACGATAATTGTTTGATGATTCATTCTTGCCCTCGCAAAACAATACACTAGCTGATCGTATGTCGCAATTTATTTCATGTCAATGCATTGAAAATTTACTTCGAACGCTATTCCGAACGCTACAGTCGATTATATACATGTTGCACCAGCACCATTATTCCACATCTCATAACTACATCAATATATCTTTGGCACCGCATGGAAACAACAACAATGACAACGTTGGAAGAATGCGTTGGGCAGGACATGTTGCAAGAACGTCGACAACTATCCTGCAAAAGTGGTGTTCATCGGGAATCCGGCTGGTACGAGGCGGCGACGAGGAGCATAGCGAGCAGGATAGATAGAGTGGAACAAGACATGGTGAGCACGGGGTGCCCGCGGAATCGGAGAGACATATCCACCAACCGAATTAATTTTAGCAGAATTGTGAATCAGGACGTTAGCCAAAATCAATAAATAAAAAAATCGGTCTTTGATACTCAGCTTTTTTTTTTTATTTATTCAACAAATATTTTTTAAAGGGGGTCTCCGTAGCCACATTGGTTGCGCGTTCGCTTAGTAAGCGCTGGATCGTGAGTTCAAAACTCAGGGCCCTTATTGACCATCTTTGTGTTGTTACAGAATAGCTACGTCCACGCAACAATCATCAGCGATGGAGATCGATCCACGGTCGAAATAAGATCGATTCATCCATACAACTGCTCTGCTCTGCAAGACACATCGGGCTGCTGTTCTATAAATAACTCAACAATGATCAATCAACTGTCTCCGCTGTCCGGTGGTCCAACTGGATAATGGAAGAACAGAAAGAATACCCTTACGCCTAAATGGCTACTGTGTGAAAGTACCATATGTAATGGTATATGGTATAATATATGTCGAAACCAGAGTTGCGTTTTTTTCGTTTTTGAGTTATGATTTTTCAAAGTTAACCAATGGTTCGAAAAATCAATTTTTTCCTCTTTTTCCGTGGTTTTTTTGTGAAATCAAGTTGAAAAATGAACTCTGCATATCCGAACATGCATTTTGATATCAAACACGATGAAAACTGAAAATATTGAACTTTGCCCCCTTGCCCCTCCCTCCTTTTGGTTTTTTGGTGAAACAGAATTAAAAGATGAACTCAGCGTATCCGGAAAACCCCAGTCTACCAAAAATTGGGTTTTTAGCTAAAAAATCTGAGTTTTGGCCGCCTAAATTTTCTCAGGGACTACTATGCGTGTGTACGATCCTAAAATAACAATCTCACCTATCGGTAGCGGGTGTAATAAAACCAAATGCAATAAACAACGGAAAGGAAAGGGACCAAAAAGATCGCACACATTTCTTATCGCGTTAGGCTCCGTTGCCCTTAGAATGCAGTGATGAATCATAGATAAGCTTCAGCCAGGAGTTGTATGTGATGAATCATAGATAAGTGATAGGCATAAAAGGTATATGCAAAAGAGCAAAAACATTCTTTCGTTCAGGCGTTAGTATTAAATTTAGAGTAGACTAGCTGACCCGGCGAGCTTTGTCCCACCCACAATTGATACATGATATAAATCATTTCGAACACTCAAGTTTCCACAGAAATTATTTTTATGTAAGTAATCTATACTTGCGGTATATATATTTTTTTGGCATATAAGCCTGATACAGATTAATACGCATCAATCCTGATACTGAATGTTCAAATCCGTTGCTCCGTTCTTGAGTTAAATCGTGAGCAACGAACACCAAATCATTTTTTTTTTATATATATCAAGTTTATAAATACATAGTTACGTCGCTTTGCCTTGGAGCGCTGTTGCTTCGTTGCGCTGCTATTGGGTTCGAAGAGACAGACGATGGTTCCTCATGAAGCTAGAAGACCAATCTCTTCCTCCCAGTTTTGCAACTTGGTTGAATTCGTGCTGGAGGTTGTTGGCTTCCACTAAATCAAACACCAGGCGCCATAAATCTTTGAGAGTCATACCATAGGAAGTTTTGTCCAGTGCTATGCAATAGTGCGCCAGATCCTCAGACAGCTCACTCGAAAATACTTGTCTGAACCGTCCTAGATGCTCGCTGGCACATCCCAGCAGAAGTAGAAATGTCAATGAAAGAAGATTCAAATGATAAATCACTTTCTGATATGAGCCTCTTTCTCAGAGCTGATTCACTAATACCGAGGTGTGCCGCAATCCGACGCTTCGAGACTCCCACCCCTATTCTGTATTTCAACCGATTCGAAATATTTCGAACGACTTGATAAAATTCCATTCTGTGTTTCGTTTGGGTTGTTTTTGCATTCCGTTCGATCTGTTTCTCTTCGAACATTAAATGGACAAAACGTTCGAAATAGGAAATGCGAAATTGTAACTCGAACGAAATAACGGTTTCGAACGAAATGGAAATCCGTCGGAATACAGAATAGGGCTGTCCCTCCCGAAGCCTCTGTCGGACAATTTGAGCATTTCTGGAGGACATCTCTTCAAATCAGCTTTCTTCTTGTGGGTCCCGTTAGAAATTTGGTTGAAATTTGGGGGGTGAAGAGTCTAACCACCATAGAAACATTTATTGCACCCTAAAACCTTCATGTGCCAAATTTGGTTTGATTTGCTTGATTAATTCTTGAGTAATGCAGGTAGGAAGGTATTGAATTAGAGAGACTTTAAACTCTGAGAGTTCATTCGTCTCTTACAAGAGTAATGCAGATTTGTGTTTCATTTATATGGCAGCCCCCCTTAGGGTGGGTTTAGACTAGTGAGATATTCATGTGAAGAAATATGATAAGATTTATAGAAATCGCATCAACCGTTTACACTAGCGTGAACTTCTAAAATGAATATATTCATATTTTCAGTGAATTTATTCACCTGAAGTAGAATTGCATCCAACTTTAGTGATGTCTAACCAGTGAGAAATTCACAAGCGTTTACATATGCTGAATTTATTCAAGTTATATATACCTCGAATAAGTGTATCATATTTATTGTTACCCGTTTACACCGATTTTCACGTGAATAAATCCATATATAGCTATAGATCTCCCTAATGTAACCCCTAATTGTAACACAAAATACACCCCCTAAGAGAGGGGGTGGAGAGTCTAGCCAACATAGAATCATTTATTGCACCCTAAAACTCCCACATACCAAATTTGGTTTCATTTGCCTAATTATTCCCGAGTTATGCAGAAATTTGTGTTTAATTTGTATGGCACCCCCCTAAGAGAGGGGCGAGTGGTCTCAAACTATCACGAAAACCTTCCCCGGCCCCAAAAACCCCTACATACCAACTTTCATGTTGATCGGCACAGTAGTTTCCGAGTACATAAGAATCAGACAGACAGACAAACAGACAGAAATCGAATTTTATATATATATATAGATGTAGGATAGAATGAAATTGTATAAAAACCCAAGGTAATCTGAATAAAGTAAGTAGTCTTTGGAATTGTGTCGTTACGAATACTTCCGAAAACCCTATCGAATCGACTGACGAGAGTTTTTCAGATTTAAATTTTCCATCGTTCGCAGCAATAGTTTTATAATTTGCACTCGGAGTTGATGAAGATCTTGTACTCGTTGATCCTCCCGCTTAGTTGATTATCGATAGATTGATCAGCTTCCGTTCGTCGCTCGTTCCGTTCGGAATAAGGGCGAAGGCCGTCAATTCAGTTTCTTTGGATTTCGGTCAAAACTGGCATTAGCGTTCGCTTCATCTTCGTTCTGAATTATGTTCCCGGTTTCCTTCACACCCCATGCTCTCCCTTATCTATTCCCAGAGGACTGTTCGGATTAAATAATTTATTCCAGAAGCTGAAGGTTAGGCTAGTAATGTATTTTGTCCTGTATGAGATTACTGAATTCGATTAATGAATTGTCGTAGCATTTGTAGAATTTCGTAGCCAAATGTATACTCCTACTCAGAGAGCCGATTATATGCAAGATCTAAACATGGGTTTCATATAAATAGTTTCATGAAGTTAACGTAACTGTTCAACAGTGGCCTATCAACAGTTCTTGTGGATAATATGTTTTACACTTAATTTGTTTCTCTCTTCAGCTAGGAAAAACGCGGCGGCGAATAAAGAGCGCTGAAAATATCACATAGACAATTTGCAGCAAACACGAAACGTAACTTACGTCGAATCGCAACTGCTGATCGACTTCGGGCGCTTCTGCCTCCTCAAATAGCGCTAAATTTCCGCACGAGATCATCATCTTCGTTCCACACCAAGCAATTTTGGAACGGATCGAAAGCTCACAGCTGTTCCCGCGACAAGATTCGCAGTGCAACACTCAGTAGAACATGGGTATCTGTTCATGGAAACAAGAAGTACGGATCCGGTGACGAACATCTCTCGATTACTTCATGATATGATTACATTACCTCCTGATCGATGTTTCCCTCGTCGTCTTCCTCGTTCTGCCAGCCATCACTTGTTCGTCCTCTCTGCTGTTGCTGCTGCTGCTGCTGCTGCTGCTGATGCTGATGCTGATGCTGTTGATCTTGGGAAACTTTTTCCACCATACGATTCCTTTCCATGATGTCCGCCAAGTCATCATCCAATTTCCTCTGCAGCACTCTCCAGCGTTCGTCAAAATTGTTTTGTGGCACGTTCTCAGTGCCGACGTTAGGTACAACTCCCGCAACCCCAACACCACCGCCCACCGCCCCCGATGAGTGCGGCTTCTCCATATCACAAATCTGGTCGGCCTCCGCCAAGTCATACGTGGTGGAAGCGTATCCATTCGAGCTGCTTACTCCCCCATTAGACATTTTATCACTCTCCGATGCACCGTATACTCTTCTACTTACCCCGCCGACAGTCCCTAGCCCAGCGGGAGCGGGAGTGTGCGGCGAGAATGGGTTCTCAAACACTTCGTTGTTATCTGTGCTCACCTCTCCGGTGGTATTATTATTGCCATTGCTATAGCTAGACAACGAGTCGTGATGGACCTGTTGTTGCATAAGCTGTTGTTGTTGCTGCTGCTGCTGCTGCTGAGCTCTCATTTGTCCTTCCTCGTCTCCGTTCGGATCCGAAGACGATACCGCCTCTGGATCACCCTCAACGGCCGACGATCGCAGCAAAATGTTATTCAGAAGATTTTCAAGATTCGATATAAACTCATCTTTGTCGGTTCGATTCCAACTCTCCAGGTGGCGCAAAAAATCCTCCCGACTGATGAGATCGGTCGGATCGTTGTGGGCGAGGAAAGCTGCCATCGATGGGCCAAACATTGCGGTTCGAAGCAGCCCACTTTGGTCCTGATGCGACTGATGCTGAAACAGACCATTGGCCGCACTTGCAGCGTGGTTGCAAATCACTCCGGCAATTTTGCAGAGCACGGAATCGTTGATATAATCCACCGAATTTATGACCCCCACAATATCCCCCATAATGATGTTAATTATCTCGGAGCTTGGTATTCCCAACGCATTCGGTTCCAGCTCTTTCCCATTGCCGTTCGTCCCGGATGTGTTCCCGATAGCATTTGCGATGGGAGTACTCTCCGCAGTTGGAGCAAATTGATAGCCTTGTTGTTGTTGTGGTTGTTGGGACTGCGGCTGGCGAGGGTTAGCAAAAGTCTGGGCGACCTCCATCTCCACTATTTCCACATTCTCCCCGACGACCGGAGGTTGACCACCGATGACATCATTCACGACTACCTGGCCCCCGCCAACACCGACCGTGAGAATAGCAGTTGAACCAGACGATGCAAGATTATTACTTCCAACGTTATTAACATGACCTCCCTCTTGCTGATCCTGCTGCAGTGTAGACTCGATATAGCGATTATATAACTCCTGAATCGATTGCAGTGTTCGCTGTCGCAGTGGATCGGAGGAAATCAGTTGAAGCTCACGGAAAAGTTGAATCAAGAAATGTGGTCGGGACTCGTTAGCAGTTATCAAGTTTTTTACCTCCTGATAGACATTCTCCTTCAGTGCTTCGAACAGTTTTGAAGTTGACCTGTGGAAAATAAACGGAAAATCAGAGTGCTATGAAGCGAATCAATTCAAACTACCGTAACTTACTTCGAATCATGTTGATAGTTACTGGCGGTGGCCAGATTTAAATCACTGACCATCTCTGCGTGGGCACCCACTCCGTAGAAATTGGAGCTGGATTCTCCGGTCTGGTTTCCATCACGACACGAACGCAGCGAGAGAGGATATTTCTTGTGGGCACTTCCCTTCGGATGACTTTTGTTGGCCAGTCCAAGATTTATGGGGTTCGTGTGGAACTGCAATTCACCCAGATCAAACGATGTTGATTGGTTGAGCGAAGTGTGTTGGAGCGGTTGCTGCTGTTGGTGTGATTGCGTCGGTATTTGCTGCTGCTGTTGGGGTTGTTGTTGATGCTGATGCTGCTGGTGGAACGCTGCTGGCTGTGCCATCTGATGAAACTGCGAAGCATCCTGCTGCTGAGAAGGAATTGTCTGAAAGTGCTGGGACTGCTGCTGATGATGACTGGTTAAACTCGGCTGTTGCAAATTCGGACCCAAATCGGACGCGGTTTGCTGGTTGATGTTGCTGAACGAATTGTTACGGTTGAAATTCGGAGGATATTTACTGCTGCTGCTACTGCCTGCACCACTACCGCCGCCGCCGATGGCATTGCTGTTGTTGTAGTTTGTGATATTGCTGCTGTTGTTGCGCTGGATTTGATTGTTGATATTGTTGTTGGTGCAATTACCCGAACCGAACGCGCAGGAATCTTCGTTGCTCTTGCAACTGTTGCTCGACAGAAGGTTTTGTCTTGAGTAGCTGTGAACATAGGAAGGGAATCGATCAATGATACAGACATTAGATCCGGGTCTATTGTTTCAGGGAATCATCAAAATGTAGTTTAAAATAAAAATAATTGTTAGAAAAGTGGAATTTGTCATTCTGGACAGGGATCAGGGAGTTTTCATTTAGTTCATTAGCGCAAAACCAACACGATAAAATGTTAGATGTATTGCAGATAGCAATTTTTGATTATTAACACGTTGAGCTTCAACCGAGCTATGAGACCGACAATGGACTGTTTGTCTGACTTATGGTGATTTTTCTGCTTTTCCGGTTTTCCGATAGTAGATTCGCCACAGTGTCGAAAGTAGGTAGGATTTAAGGAAAATTCCATTCATCGCCATCCGCAATTAGTTCATTTTTTTAATGCAAATGTTATTTCAGCGATTATGGCCAAAGCATATAATAAAGTTGAATTATCTATGTTACGAAGAATATGAGTTTAACGTTTAGGTATGTCTCCACACAATAGATATATCCTTCTAAATAGTACTGATTACGACTACTTTATCTCCCCGCGTAACTGAAATATTTGTTTTTATAAGCCATTAAAGTCTCTTCCCTCAACCATTCAATCTATGATTTAAATCATCTTTAGTAATGGTTTTGAAAAGGACCGATGAGTGGCTTTGTAACAGACACTGAAGATGGTTGATATATTATTGATGCTATTCAATGAATATTCGATATTATAACTGCTGCTTTCACCATACAATATGGGTTCTTTGATATGGTGAAATATTCTCTACTTCATATCAAACATTTCGGGCCCGATCACGAACGCCACTTCACGGGGGAAAAGAAATGAAATGTATACAACCGTGAAGTGATGTTGGTGACATGACCCTTCGTATTCTCCGCTACCAATTCTATAGTACGCGATCTGTATCGAAATATCATCGATACTTCGTTTTTCGCTCCGTTCAGACCGGCAGCAGAATAGAATCGGAATTGGAAGAGAGAAAGCATAGTGCTTTGACGAGCGAGCAACACCATTCTCCAGCCGCTTCACAATCATAACAAATGAGTTTCCGAACGGGCACCCGTTTATATACAGATTTGTGTGATTTCCATTCCAGCGTGACGTGACAACATTTTGAACATAAACACGCAAACATGAACACCCTTGCACAGGTTGGCGCACATGCACGCACAGATGCATACATAGAGTTAATCAAAAGTTTTTGATAACAAAATCAAATGTGTTCCCCCGGTAGTGAGCACCGCCCGATGCGCCAAACTTGTGCGAACCATTGATGCCAAGCATCAGAGTGAACGTGTCAACTAATTACAAAGTAAAAACTGGGGGTCGGTTTAGGGCTACCTTTTGGAGATCGGTTCAGGACCAGCCCGACTTTTTCGCCGTTCCCCGGTTAGGACCACCTTCCCCCATAAGATGAACCTTTGCAAGGGAAAGGAGAGATCATACAAAAGATTCTTTTAGGAAAATTTTCTCAAACTTACTTTAACATCGTTCACTTTTTGGAAATCGTGTAATTCGTACATGAAAACAGGGAAAAATCTGCTTTTATTGAATCAAAACGTTGTCACATCACGCTGGAATGGGTTTATTGTGTAATTTACCATATCAGGGTGTTGACTCAAAATCCGAAAAAAAATCTCTGATATTCCCTGATTTTCCAGTAATTTTTCAGAGAAATTCCAGATGTAGACTAGCAATACAATTCTCTAATAGTAATAGGAATACCGGTAAGTTTCTTCGACTTTTTTTGTTTAAATTAATGCCTTATTCTGTAAAAAAAAGTTACAAATGTAATATTCAAAGTATTGCCCATCTCTAGTCACAACTTTTTCCCATCTTTCTGGCAATTCGCAGATCCCTTTGTGGAAGCAATCGGCCGGTTTTTCGGCTAACCACGAATCGGTCCAATTTTTGACTTCATCAGAACTGGAGAAGTGCTTTTAAACTAGGCCATGTTGCATCGATCGAAAAAGGTAGTTATTGGACGAAGCAATGCCTAGGAATACGGCGGGTGGGATAGGACTTCCCATTTCAGCGTTTCCAAGTATGTTTTAACCGGTTTTGCGACATTTGGTCGAGCAGTGTCATGCTGCAAAATAACTTTATCGTGTCTTTGCTCGTACTGTAGCCGTTTTTCTTTCAGTGCACGGCTCAAACGCATCAATTGTCGACAGTAGAGTTCCCCCGTTATGGTTTCATTCGGTTTTAGCAGCTCATAATACGCCACACCCAGCTGGTCCCACCAAATAGACAACATAACCTTCTGGCCGTGAATATTCCGCGCGGCCATCAATGTTGATGCATGGCCGGGGTATCCATACGTTGCCCGACGTTTAAGATTGTCGTAATGGACCCACTTTTTATCGCCAGTAACGATTCGATGCAAAAAAACCCTTTTATGCCGTTGGAGCAGTTGTTCGCACATGAAAAAAGGCGTTCGACATCTCGTGGCTTCAATTCATACGGTATCCAATGTCCTATCTTTCGGAACATTCCCATTGCTTTTAAACGATCGGATATGGTTTGCTGAGATATTCCGAGTGTATCTGCAAGTTCTTGTTGCGTTTGTGATGGATCTCGATCGAGTAAAGCCTCCAATTCTTCATCTTCAAACTTTTTTGGCGGTTCGGAACGTTCTTCGTCTTCCAAGTCAAAATTACCACTTTTAAACCGTGCAGACCACGGTATGACACGTTCGCTCAGTTGGAGCATGGTCACCATAAACTTCCACCAAAATGCGATTACTTTCTGCAGCTTTTTTTCTTCATATTGAAGTAATGAAGTAACACTCCCCGCAAAAACTCTCTCGTTGGTACGAAATTCGAAATATTCGAAGTGGCAAAAAACTATGTTGTTTACGTTGCAACTTTTGACAAAGTCGCGCAATTTTGAATCTAATGGATCCGAGAGCGAGTTTTTTTTAATCCATCAATCCATCCTTTGATGAACCGTGTAAAATATGCAATCCGAAGCTACCCAAATTGAAGAGTTTTTTTTATTCTCCATTTTGATAGACCAGTTGCAGCTCGCGTAATATGACTATTTCACGTTTATACCACCCATCGACATAAAAAAAAGTTTGTTCAAATTCTCAGGCCTTCTTTGAGCGCTGCAAGTTGAGAACGTCCCAAGAACATTGACGTCATGTAACGATTTACCGAATCCTTCTCTTCTTCAACCAAAAATCTGATATTCAGATACATCTGTAGCTTTTTTTAGTCTTGTTCAAAAACTCGTCGAAATCAAGGACAATGTATAACTTAAAAAAATCATCGAGCCAAACATCATCATAAGGCTCATCTTATCACGCCCTAGTTAGACCTCAGTATTCTGGCTGTCTGAAACTGGCTGGCTGGCTGAAACATTCCTCTCAATACAACCATATCTTTTCCAATAGTGCGGAGAGATTTGTGACACATAACTGTTTCCAGGCACCACAGGATCTCAGCTTTGATAGTATGATTTTCAAGCATGATTTTACCAATAGAAAGGTAGTAAAGTAGTAGAAGAAGTAGAAGAAAAGGTAGTAAAGTAGTAGAAGAAGTAGAAGAAAAGGTAGTAAAGTAGTAGAATAAGTAGAAGAAAAGGAAGCGAATTAGTTGAAGTTGAACGGCAGATACTGATGTCAAATTCCAGTAATAACAGCGCGGACGTAAAAGTTGTCTACTAAAGGGTGTGTCACATCAAATTGCATCACGGAAAAAACGCTGTAGAAATTTAATTTTTAGGAATTATATCTTCAACTTTCGCTTTAAAATCAGATAAGAGTGTATAGATCACGTTGGCCATGCTTCACTGTCAATTTTTCGTAAATTTGGAAAAATGTCGTCGAACGTCGTGAATTAATCCTGTGCACTCATTTCGAGAATCCGGAGTTGTCACATCGGGACATCGGTAAGATGCTGGGAATCATCCAATCCACGGTCAGCAGAGTACTAAAACGATACTTCGAGAACCTAACCATCGACCGGAAGGTGAAGAACGGCAAAAATGGATGCTCCGTCAGTGAAAAAGATCACAAGCGCGTAGTTAAGCAGTTTAGACGTGATCCGAGAAGTTCGGTACGGGATGTCGCCAATAAGCTGAATTTGTCAAGTTCATTCGTCCAGCGGACCAAGCAGCGGGAGGGCCTGCGTACATACAAGGTTCAGAAGGCTCCTAACCGCGACGAAAGGCAAAACATGGTGGGGAAGACGCGAGCCCGGAAGCTGTACACCGAAATGCTGACGAAGCCGCATTGCCTGGTAATGGACGACGAAACCTACGTCAAAGCGGACTTTCGTCAGCTGCCGGGCCTGTTGTTCTTCTCCGCAGAGGACAAATTCAGCGTTCCGGAGGAGATTCGCAAGCAGAAACTATCCAAGTTTGCCAAAAAGTACATGGTGTGGCAAGCGATCTGCTCTTGCGGAAAGCGGAGCGCCCCCTTCGTGATGACCGGTAAACGGGCAGGTTTACCTTGAGGATTGCCTACAGAAGCGCTTACTACCACTATTGAAGCAGCACGAGGGCCCGACCATCTTCTGGCCGGATCTCGCTTCGTGCCCCTATTCAAAGGACGTGTTGGAGTGGTACGAAGCCAACGGGGTCACCTTCGTGCCAAAGGAAATGAACCCGCCCAACGCGCCGGAGCTTCGCCCAATAGACAAATATTGGGCGATTATGAAGCAGGCCCTCCGGAAGAACCCAAAAGTTGTCAAATCGGAGGCGGACTTCAAGAGAAAATGGATATCTGTTCAAAAAAAACTACAACCTGACGTTGTACAGAACCTTATGGACGGGGTAGAGAGGAAGGTACGAGCATACGGGCTTGGGCTCGAAGTATGAATAAAAAGAAAATGCCAAAAGTTGTTTAATAGTTTTTATTTTACTGTCTAAAATTTTCAAAAGGATCGGTCTACTGGGCGAATTTCTACAGCGTTTTTTCCGTGATGCAATTTGATGTGACACACCCTTTATTGCGCTGTCACATATATTTTTTTGGTAGCATTAGCATTCTAATAATTGCAATAATCAGAATTCTAATTGGCGGAATTTCTTTTTTTCAGATTGGTGACGAAATTCCTGACCTTGTTTAAATTCCCTCATATTCCCTGTTTTTCAAGGATTTTCAAGATAGTCCACATCCTGCATATGTATCGATACGATAAATACGTACATGATTAAATTCGACTCTGTTACAGCTGAAATGCTAATGAGTCTAAATAATAATCAAAATGGGATAAAAAAAAATAATCGCCAAACCAACTCGCAGAATACCTTTTTCGACAAATGGTGTTATCGGCTTCAGTTTGGACGTTTGACCTGGTTTGACCTAATCAGTGCAAGCCAGCGAAGCGAATTCTTCTCAAAAAGCTTCCTGTTGTGCCATTCAAACTAGACATTTGCTGGCTTCTTGCATTCTGCTACGTTAAGGAGGCGATGTGCATGGTTAGCGAGCTTCGAATTGAACGTAAAAATCTTCTAACCCACGCCACTTAAAGCTAGAGGAATTTATGGGATTGGATTTGACGCAATATTTGGATTGCCAGAGTTTTTCTCCAAGATCTACTGAAACGAAGTTTTCGTCCGATGATTTCGGTCAGGCCAAAAACGTCAGAAATTCTCTGGTCAGTCGGGTCGATGTCACCAATTCTATACCGAGTGATTGCATTATGTACTTTTTGAAATAAGTGTGCGAAGAGAATTGCTGTGTAAGGTCCAACAGCGGAACTACTTGTGATTTTGGGATAAAGATGTGACTCATCTTTAGCTATGGTACAAAGATAGATGTACACACCATATGCCTTTCCCAATGCATCGCAGAATCCATGCATTTCGTATAACAATTGTTTGACAACCGATACAATTCACTGAGGACCAGGAAAAATCCGGAGTTCGTAAAGATTTTCCTGAAATAGTTGAAGTCCATTGTCGAGAGGTGCATCCTACTTATTCTGACTTCGCTACAAGTTTTGTTGATAGATTTTGTCCTGCCGATTACGAGATCCATTAAGTCCAAGCTGATCAAACTATTCGGCAGCATCCGATAGTGGGATCCTCCAATATCCTTGAGAATTTGTTATCGGAGCAGAGGAAGAATTCAGGTAGTAAATTATTCGTCACGTGGAAAGTATTCGAGGACTTGCGGATAGTTCGGAGATCATTTCAAGAGACGAAGTCCTGCAGACTGAAGCAAATCTAGCAACTCAGCACACAGTTGATTTTATCAATGCCGATTAGTAGATCGTCAATGTAAATAAATCATAGATCGTAGGCTAGTAGATTCACAGGGGTTCCGACGGAAAATATCGGCTTTAGGACTTGATAAACCGACGATCGAGCAAGTAGAATTTACCGATATATCTTTTCAATATCCGACACCATTGAAACCAGATCATCTTGAATGACGAAACTGATCATCAATCCAATGTTCATGGATACTCCACTATCTGTAGCACATGAAATTTGTTAGTCAAGCTGTCACGTTTTACGACGCAGTGAAGGGGCGGATAACATTATAGAGCCTCGGGTTCTAGATCTCCAGAATCAGTTAACTTCTCTGTAAGTTCCTCCAGAAAATACTCCTTTATGAGGTCTGAATACGCTTTCGCCAGTAGTAGATTAGCTTAGAGGCGTCACTTCAAGGGGAGAAATTATCGGATGCTAATTTACATAACGTCCTGAAATGTTATCGCTGCAAAATGCGCTTTAAAAAGTCTTTCGTCTACCTATCGTCACTCTTCAGGTGAACTAATATAGCAGACGTGGAAAAAAATTGTGGGTGAAAATGATGCCGGAAACAACCCATCCGAGTACGGTCTTCCGCGGCGGACCAATCACTTGTATTCCTCAATGAGTTCGTAATTGACCTCATCCCGTCAGTGAATATCAGTTTATGGCTACTGTATTTTCGAGCAGTAAGTTCCAAGTAGCTCGTACGAGCGATTTCTTCTGCCTGACCCGTTTTATAAATACTCTTGATAGTCCAATCTATTCGCACCGGGGGAACATTCCATGGTCTGGATAGAACTCTAAAAACCATAGTGGGAGAAGGAAGCTGTTCGGAGGTTAGTTCTGAAAAACGTCTTCCTGCTTCTTCGAACATTCAGGTTGAAGTTTCGTTTGAACGCTCGAGAGTGCGACAAGCACGGCGAACCAGAGTGCGACTGAGGTGAAATTACGAACTCCACATTCGGTGTAGAGAGAAAGAATAGGAAATGATCTGATTGCACCAGATGATACTCGTTAGAGGCGAATGAACTGCATAGTTTAAAGCCTCTTAAAAACAAAGAAAGAAAGAAAGATACTCGTAATAAGCTGTTGTAAATTGGTCGTAGGCCATGAAGGTCCGTAGGGTTGAATAGTTCGATTCCGTAAAGAAGTTTCGAGGTTATAGTAGCATATAGTAGCAAGGGTTCGTCGTTGTCCCCACCATCGGAACGCTTTGATAAAGTTGAACCGTTTTCGCAAGTCGTTTCGTGTCCTTGCGACATGCGTTTTTGTTGTCCTTCGACGATTTATCCAAGCACCTAGAACCCTTGTCGAGCTAACCTTCTGGATCACAGAGTTGCGTAATTTAGGCTTCGGTATTCGGTTGAAATGATGACGTTTTTTGCTGCAGATATGGATCATCGTGCTTTTAGATGGGTTGATTGTGAAGCCAACCGATGTCGTCCACTTGTTTAACGTCTCGATGTTACCTTGCAGGTGCTAATGGGCAACTGCCGTATACTTGCTTGAACACGAAATTTCAAAATCAACTGCGTAGCCACGGAGGACACAGTGGGATAACGGAATATCGAAAGCGGGATTCACTACCAACAGGAAGCGAGTGGGTGAAAAGGCACCGCCTTGTGGCACTCAATTCTCTTGAAACATTGGACCAGGTTGAATGCTGCGTTTCACTCTTGGGTACACAAAGATTCTGCAGGAAATTTTTGCACTATTACTGGGTATAGACTTCCGCGATGAAATTAAAACAGTGTGATGTTATACGAGCGTCAACAGCGTTCGATGGAACGATGACGCCAATCCCTACGCCTAGAACTCCCTAGTGAATTTTGTGCGTTGTAGCTTCAATTCCTGAAACAGCTTCACTTCACTCTTTTGTTTTTAAGGGGCTTCAAACTTTGCAGTTCGCTCGCCTCTAAATACCTGAGACAGCAGCTGCATCATCAAGTTTAGTTGCGACGCAATGTCGACAAGAAAACATATCACATTTGTTTACGTTACTATAAGTTTTTTATTGTTCTGGTGTCGAAATCCTTCGAGAGAAAACATTCCTTTGGTTGCGCAATACAAGACCGATTTAGTCTAGTATTAGGCTGTCAAAAAAGTCCTGCGGTATTTTTTTTGAATTTTTATTTGTTCATAAAATTAGTTACAATCATCTGTTTTAAGTCGAATATGCGCCGTTTTGTTCGATGATTTGTTCCCAACGAGATGCCAACTTCATAATACCCCTGTTATAGAAGCTCGCTTCCTTATTGGGAAAAAACTCGGATAGCCAATTTTCACAGGCCTCTTTTGTGGATAACTTCTGACTACCTAGCTCGTTCGCCATGGACAAAAACAGGTGGTAGTCATTTGGTGCATGGTCCGGATTATACGGCGGATGCAAAAGAACCTCCCATCCGAGCTCCCGGAGCTTCTGGCGCGTCACCAAAGAAGTGTGTGGCCTGGCGTTGTCCTGATGGAAGACAATGCGGCCTCTGTTTATCAAAGATGGCCTCTTCTTCATGAGTGCTACCTTCAAGCGGTCCAGTTGTTGGCAGTACAGGTCCGAATTGAGCGTTTGGCCATAGGGAAGCAGTTCATAATAGATTATTCCTTGTCAATCCCACCAAACACACAGCAGAACCTTCCTGGCCGTTAATGAGGGCTTGGCCACCGTCTGAGCCGCTTCAGCGGGCTTCGACCACGACCGTTTGCGCTTCACGTTGTCGTAAGTGACCCACTTTTCATCGCCAGTCACCATCCGCTTCAGAAACGGGTCGATGTTTTTTTGCATCAACGTGTGTGGCACCCATACATCGAGCTTCTTTGTGAATCCAAGCTTCTTCAAATGGTTAATAACGGTTTGATGACTTATCCCCAGCTCTTGGCCGATGCTACGGCTGCTACTATGCCGGTCTTTCTCGGCTAATTCAGCGATTTTGTCGCAATTTTCGACGACAGGCCTTCCGGAGCGTGGCGCATCTTCGACGACCTCTACACCAGAACGAAAACGTTGAAACCATCGTTGTGCGGTGGAAATGGAAACTGTATCGGGTCCATAAACTGCACAAATTTTATTGGCAGCTTGAGATGCATTTTTGCCTTTGTCATAGTAGTACTGTCGGATTTTCTCTTTATTTTGCTCCATATTTGCGACACTATAACTCACGAACGACTTAACCAAACAAAACACTGTCATGGACTATATTATAGCGCGCAAAAATACCTTTCCAACAAGCTATAGTATGACTTGATACAAAGAATACAACTAGAACTACACGCTTACAACGACACCTCGCGGAAATACCGCAGGACTTTTTTGACAGCCTAATATGTATGTCTATTATCTTTTTCAAAACGTTTGCCGAAAGCAGAATATTAGCAATTCCAAACAGAACTAAAAAAATTGGGGAAGGTACAAAACACACGAATCTAAGTCCACATCAATTAGTATTATTATACACTCGAGATCAAATCAGCACTACTCGCTTATTTAGACACACTCAAAAACTTCGTAACCTGGGTACTCAAACCACACTTACCATTGGTGGATTCAAAACAGGATGCGCCATCATCCATCGAGGGGTGGATAAATCTTAACGAGCTAAACTAAATTGGACCGAGGGAGAAGGAATTTGCGGCAATGCACAAAATGCAACAATGCACTATTCCGAACGAAAACAACCGTGCAGAACTAAAATCTACGTTGTGTTGATCTAACCTACTAACTACCATCTACAGAAGTACGTGTGTGAAAAGAACTAATAAAAGGATAAAGCAACTATGGTTGGATTATGGTTTGCTTTAGCTTCGCTGATCGACTAGTATGTATCATTTCCAGCTCTAATACCGCTCCCGCTTTGCTGGGATTACCTTCTAAAGTTGTCCCAGTAGTTGTTGGCGCGAACACCCGGCAAGACCTGATTGTTGAGAGCCTGGGTTTGCTGAGAAACGACGTTGCTGCTGTTTAGATTACTGCTGTTGTTGAGATTGTTCAAGCAAGCTTGCTGCGGCGGCAGTGACGGTGGTGGCATAACGGATCCCGCCTGCTGCATGCCAGCAGTGGGGCCATTGGCCAAATTGTTGATCATATTGGATGGCCCAAGGCTGCTGCTGCCACCACCACTGACGGAAGCATTGTTGTACACCGGCTGCTGCTGGTGCTGTAGATTGGCGTCCTCGTTACCGTTGACGGACGTCCCGCCCTGAAGGGGATTACTGAGATTCATGAAGTTATTCGAATGCTGCTGCAGAGACACCTGGTGATCGTAAAGCGACTGCTGCTGCTGCTGTTGAAGCTGTTGCTGTTGCTGCTGCTCATAGATAGCGTTGTTAGCGGTGTTAATGTTAACGTGTCTGAGATTGCGATAACTGCGATGACTGCTGCTGCTACTGGTAGCGTTAGCGTTTGAGATGTTAGTATTATTGCGCTGTATTTGCTGGTTGACCGAGTATTGGGACGATTGCTGCGAGGTGGTCGGAGTGAAGGATTGGAATTGGCTGGAGCTTCCCAGTGTTCCGTATGGGTTTTGCTGGAGGGTACCGGTTGGTGGAAGCGAGTGGTACGGAGAGGATGGGGTTTGCTGATGTGTCATCGATGGCTGCTCCGAACGTGCCCGACTGTATATAGAACTAGACAGTGCGGATGCTGCGTGCAATGAGTTGTTCGGTGGGGTGGATTCCGCACGAATCACGTGTGCATCGTTCAGAAGCATATTACCACTGTTGAGTATGCGTTCCTGCAGCTGTGGAAAGAGAAAAAAAAACTAAATCAGAATTTAAAAAAACCTCTTTGTTAGAAAATGAACTTAATTTTTTTTAAATTGTTTTTCAATTGTTCTTATTTTTGTATTGTTTGTTTTGTATTGTATATTGTAAATTATATCCTACATTTCATTCTCTGACTAAAATTTTGTAGGTCTAACATAAAACATAAAACATAAAAAACTTAGCATTTCAAAAAATGTTTCCTTTAAAACTGTATGTTCTATCTACCGCCGAGTGTATGAGCTTAAACCATAAGCCCCACCCATAGGGAGTGCAGAAACGTACAAATTGCTGGAGCTGATCTGTGAGCCACGCGAGTGCGTGTACAAATGCACATTCAGTCAGTCTTATTCCAACCTTCCAATCGACAAGACAACATTAAAAGTAGAGCTTTTAAATAAGTAAAATCAATCCAGTTGTGTTATTTTCAAACTTTGTGCCTTGTTTTCGACTGGACTTAGCTTGTAGATCCATGATAGGACCCCACCAGTGGTAATCCTTTGTGGACACCTACAACTGTAAGATTTTCATACAGTCCACAATTCTAGAACCGACGACCGAATACCGATTTTTAAATCCGATTCCGAACACTGTATGAACTAGAGATGGGCAAAACAGTTCACTTTGATGAACGGTTCACTCACTAACCGTTCATCTAAGTGAATCAGTTCTTTTGAACCGTTCTTTCACTCTTTCATTCAGAACTCAACATCAGGGCCTGACAATTTCACTTCAATTAGCACATCGTCACTCAATAATGTGTCTATCGCTTCTCAGAACAGAACCAGAACCATGCAGGCTATAAATATATCTATTCTCTTTTCACGCACAATAAGAAAAATATCTCGTCTCTTTCGTACATATTCCTTTCATTTCACGTTGATTCCTTTCATTCTGCAAACAAAAGCGACGTTAGAAATCGTCACTTAGAAATTAATTTGAAGCATCCATGTATTCTGGCCGTTTGTATAGAAATGAATGTTTCCTTGTTGCATTCGAAACTTATTCACTGAAACTAATGAAAACGGTGCAGTGAGTGCTGTGTAGTATGCCTGCAGGAGTAATTATTTACCGGCGCTAGTTGTCAGTGTGAAATTAGTGATGAAACGGATAGTGGTTTGGTCGGATACTGGATACCGATCAGCTTCGAGTCCGGATAGCCGAGTATTCGACAGCCCGATGTTTGTGTTTGTGCTTGTTTGTGTGCGTGCACGTGTATTTGTGTGGGTGTTTGTGTATGTTCGCGCGTTTTTTAGGTGTTTGTGTGCGTGTGTGCGCGTGCGTTTGGGCGTGTTTTTTTGCTTGCATGCAGGTGTGCGCTTTTTTTATGCGCGGGCATGTGTAGTCGTGTTTGCGCGCATTTGTGCGTGTTTGTGTGCGCGTGTGTACGTGCGTTTACGCGTGTTTTTTTCTTGCTTGTGTGCAGGTGTGCGCGTTTTTTGTGCATGGGCATGTGTGGGTGTGTGTGCGTACGCGTGCACGTATTTGTGCGTATTTGTGTGCGTGTGTGCACGTGCGTGCTCGATTCTTTCCGCGCGTGCGTCTGGGCGTGTGCACGTTTGTGTGCGTGTATGTGCGTTTGTGCGCACCTGTGCGTCCATTTGTATGTTTGTGTGCGCTCGCGTTTTTGTGCATGTTTACGCGTGTGTGTGCGTGTTTGTGCACCCAATGGTATGTGCGTGCTCGTGCTTCCGGCGTTGTGTATGCGTTTGTGCGTGCGCTCACAATTCTGCGTGGGCACGCTGAAAGCGCAGACCTAGTCGAAAATCGCGTAATTTCGAGCAAATCGTGTAAAAAAAATCGCGTAATTTCAAGCAAATCGCATAAAAAAATCGCGTAATTTTGAGCGAATAGCGTAAAAAATATCATGCAAAAAACGCATTAAAAAGAATCCAGCGTACTTGCAAATAACATGCTTCTTCGTAACATGGAATACATGTTTGATACAGGAAATATAATAAAATGAAGACAACTCAAATCGGACTACTCTTTTCACCCTTAGAGAGGGTGAAAAACTTGAGAAAGGAATAGTCCGATCTGTGCCGTCTTTCATTTTATTATATTTTCTGTAACAAACATGTATTCCAAATAACAGAGAAACATGTTATTTACAAGTGATTGAAGAATTTTGAACACGGTCCGCGACGATCCATTTTGGTAAAATAAAACTTACGTTTGAAAGCAGCAAGCATCCTCTAACATGCGAAATGAAAATAAATATAACCCGTTCAAGCAGTTTTAATCGTCAGTGAAAGCTTCTGCTTTTATACTTGTAAGAGAACGAGAGAGGAAAGGAACGAAACAAAAGAATCAATGTTACTGTATGCGTAGAGAATATTTCGTTTCCACTTCACCCCGATACACTGAAATTAATCCACCGAAAATGACTGTAGTGGAAGTGAGAGTTGTATGAATAAAATTCAATCGTATTTATTAGCTTCGAAAATAACTAGCCCTGCTCAACATCAATAGACAGCTATTAATTGATATCATTGGATTGGATAGTGTACGTATTGGATTCCTATTTTTGAAATTTAGTGGGGAAAGATAAGCTTATTCACTAAAAGTCGCAAACTGTATGTGAAAATATGTTTATCGGTCGACAAAAGTGTTTGTAATAATTTGATGCGCACAAAATATGTGCAATTTTTCATATTCTCTTTTTGGACAACACACAGGTTCCATGTAATATCATATTTTATAATGTTCATTCAGGGAAAAAAAATCAGCAGCGCTTTTCACTAACAATCATTCATACAAACAATCACGATAACACGTACACGCAATAGGCCAAACAATGAATTGAGAGCAACCAAAAAACTTTTTTCTCAACATACCCTCACTATAACATTTTATGTTTACCTAATCCATGAATAGCTCCAGCGCAGAAAGTATATGATTGTTACGCGGAATTGAAGGAATACTAGTTTATATATATAGTTTTGCTTTTAAAACTACCAAAATTTTGTTTTATTTTTCACCCAAAATTGAGTATACATTAACAAAATAAACCCTGCGTTACATGCATTTTGCTCATAAATGACAAATCGTTTTATTTTCCTTACAAGCGTTCTCGTTATTTTCATCCATTCCGTCCAGCGCAAATCAGTTCAGCTGCACTAGTTCGTTCGCAAATAGTTTTGCACGCAAACACTTCGTTCTCAAACAGTTCGTTCCCAAACAGTTCACTCTCAATCAGTTCTTTCCCATACAGTTCACTCTCAATCAGTTCTTTCACAAACAGTTCACTCTCAAACAGTTCACTCGCAAACCGTTCTTACGGAATCAGTTCGTTCACAAACCGTTCGCTCGCAATCAGTTCGTGGGGAGAACTACCGTTCTTTGAAAAAGAACGACCGCTCGTTCTCTCTTTTCGGCGAACTAGTTCTTTCGTACCGTTCGTGAACGGTTTGCCCATCTCTAGTATGAACTACAGAATTTTGGTCTGACAATAAAATATAGGGAATAGTTCAAGCTTTCACCAAAAAGATACAAATAAAAATAGATTTAAAAAAAACATTTCGAAAATTAAAATTAGTTTTTCTTAAAAACATTTTTTTCTTTAAATTCTGCTACTGTTAAGTAATTTTTTAGGGATTATTTTTGATTTTTTTTTCAGCGTAATTTAAAAAAAAGTTTGGGTTTTTTCATGTTTGAGTTTTTTCATGAAGATTTTGCTACATTTCATTCTTTGACCAAAATTTTGTAGGTATCATAGTTTTTGAATTAGAATTTTTTGTAAAAACTTAAATACAAAACTGGCCCTTTTAAAAAAGTAGTCTATTTTTTTGGAGATTTCAAGTATGCAAAGTTGCTCAAATGACTCAAATGTGTTTACACCCATAACGTTTCACTGGCATTAAATTCGTCCATTGAAAATGTGTACGTTATATAGAGGTAAAATGTACGTTATATTGAGTGACGTTATGTCGAGGGCACGTTATATCAAAGTTTCGCTGTGCTTATGATGGAGACTACCTAAAATCACAATTTTCATCATCATATGACCAATTCACATTACAGCTGATTTTTTACAAGAGCGTATTCAAAACCATTGATCTTTCTTCCAATTCAAATCCCTTGATTCGTCCACTTTTTTGAAAGGTCTAGTTCAGCGCACCTGTGTCAAATCAGCTATTAAAATGTTTCCAATCATATAAAAAATGTCTTTTTCATGATTCACAGTAATTTTATAGGATATTTTTACGGATTCATATGTTTTCTAGGTTTATAAAGTTCACTATCTATAATTATTTGGTACTTATTCAGACCTTTTCTGGATTATAACACTTGCAAATATTGTAAACATCATGCTTGCACACCACTTGTATCAGATTGATATATCTAAATCATGTAATTAATGCATCTCGATGACCTCAATGTACTGATGTCCGATGCACTGATGTTGGTTTGTCCACATGATTACACATTCTTTCTTCTTCGAGTTCCCGTACAACTATTCGCGTCTCACAAGCAGGAATTATAAACAAGTTTGACATGGAATCAAAAACATGGTACAAAGACTCGAATATTCAAACAAATCTAAAATAATTCATCTTTCAACGTTTTTAGTACCTCGTCCAATGTTTCTGATTTTAACATGATTGGCGATTCTAATGTTGCCTCAGAACCTCAGTTGTACACTGCCAGTGATGAATCTTTGAAAAATCGAAGATTACTCAAACTTCCAATTATTATCAATGGTAGTTTAAGAGTTTCAGTAAAATAAGGAACACGATATGAAAGTTATTCGGTTTTGTCAGTAATGATTTTTGCAACACTTTTTTTCTCCGAATAAGTAATTTCTCTAAAATAACGTACGATTTTTTTAGTTTTTATTTTTTTTGTGCAAGTGAATCATTTTTTAGTGTCTTTAAAATGTTATCTTTGATGTCCAACTTTCTGGTGCCATAAGGTCACGTAAGTCTTGACATGGAAGTGGTCACTTCCATGATGATATTCAAGTTGGATATCGTCAAAAAACTAGTCAAAGCTCACATTTATTTAAACATACCACCGATTCAATTCACGCCTATTTGAGCTTGAGCTTGAGCTTGGGTAAACTGTACAATTCGTAGTTTCTCTCCGTGATTGACCTGAACCAACCAAATTGCACAAAGAACACACAGAATGACGCTTGGGACTAGCAAATCATTCTCGTTGTGCAATTTTCGGTGATTCGAGCTTTAAATGGTCAATAGCGACGCCGGTCACGTCCTTACAGTCACCAGAGAAAGGGATGGAATATTAGTATGATATTCGCCGCCCGAAGGCCAGAAGGGTCGCCTCTATAGCGTGGTTCCCTAGCGTTTATTAAGGAAGGGATAATTGTTAGTGAGAAGTGGTAAGCATCATAATTCACTGTGGTAAGTGATGTAAACGCGGTCTATCGACCACTCAACAAAACTAAATTTTGAGAATCTCATATCTTAAAATCTCATATCTCGGCAGAGATCTTTAGGTATCCTGAGAAGGAAAACTTGTAACATTAAATAGATTTTGAATTTCTCGCACATATTTGTTTACAAGCTAAACACAATCTACACAAACTACTTTAGATACGCAACATAAAGTGAACTCTGACAACTCCATAATGTGAGGCACATCCTGGAGTTCGGAGTCAGTCATTTCAAGATGAATTCACATGGAAGCTTGCATTGTAGAAACTGCTGCAGCCCAGTTAACGCGCACCCAATCTGAGAGCAGCCCAGTTGAAGAACACCCAGTTAGTGAACGATTACTGTGCTGTACTGCAATACAAACGAAACAACTTACACCTATCAACAGTGAAACCGAACATTAGAGACGCATTCGCTAGAGAGGATAATAGGTTAAGAGAAAAAGGAAAACCACCAGCGTATAAGTGAATCTCACTCTCCGAATCAATCCGCCACTCGCTCAGAACATGTTACATACACACATATCCGCCCGTCACTTTTACTTCTTCAAGTTATTGACTGCAGCGTGAGCTCCTATTTTGCTTACAATTGTATTTAAATCTGAAACCGTTAACAGTCATCGGAATTCGAATTAAAAGAACACAGCTGCCATATGAATATGTTAAGAAAGGGATGAAAAATAAAGCTTAGCTCGTATCCTCAGTCCAGCGATGTTAGCGCTTCCTTTAGATGTGATACGTTCACTACGGCGATGTAAAAAAAACAAAGAATATCTTCATACCCGTTAGCATCTCTGAATCAACCACATGAAGCTAAGCATAATTTTTGCCATAATAGATATTTATAAACAGTCATCGCGAAACCGATTACGCGACGATAAAAACACAACACGCAACTAAGAGCGCGAGAACTGAGAGAGCCGTGAAACCGTGAGCGTGGCGAACAAGAGCACATTGCGAGAGTGCCGACAATTAGGAGCACAACGATTAGAGAAAATTCTAACTAACAAACAAATACGAGCCGAAAAAATGGCTTCTCTCGATCTGTTGAGTCACATATTATTTTTATTTCACTATAAAACATGGAATCCAACCAAATTTCATTGGTTTTCCTTCCAGTAGAACAATGTTCTTCAGTTTCACTTGTCATGACACTTTCGAATAGAGATGGGCAAACCGTTCATGAACTGATCAAAAGAACTAGTTCACCAAAAAGAGTAAACGAACTGCCGTTCTTTTTTGCTGGGCAACAGTTCATATGAACTGTATACCCAGTTCAGAACGAACTGTGTACCGTGAACGATGAGCTGATAATACAGTTCAGAACGAACTGACCGCTGACTGAACTGTGTATACAGTTCAGAACGAATTGCGTATGCAGTTCAGAACGAACTGTGTGCGATGACCGCCGAATGAACTGTGTATGCAGTTCAGAACGAACTGTATACGGTAAGCGGTGCATAAGAGGAAAGAAAACGAACGAGTGATAGATGAATGGTGCTGCAAGGTAAATAGTTCTTAAATTAACGAATGGAAACAAGCGATAGCCCCATGAAAAAACAAAAATAATATGTCGGTATTGTCGCTTTCATAAAAAACGCAACGTTTCAGGATACGATGGTTTTAAATTGGATTGTTAAATTATTTATCAAATAAAAATTTAATTTCATGTTTTGGAGTTCAGGATAAATATTTCAGCAAGTTGATATGCAAATCTACCTCACTTAGAAAAAATTGTTGAAAGCGGAAAGATTTAAACAGGCTTGTTTTATATTATATCATATTGTGCTCGATAATTTTGAGATGGACGTTCGCGGTTTGGGTACAGTTTTCCTATAGCATTTATTGCAATACATCATAAGCAAAGCAGCACAGCTAGTTTACGCTGAAAATAATGAATAACGACTCAAACAAAATCAAAATTTCAAAATCAAAGTTTGATTTTCTATTGTGCTAAGTTATTTCTAACCAATATCGGACGTATAATGATTAAAACGGCATTTTATGAATGAACAGTCTCACATAACATCCCAAACTTTTTATACTTGCTTTGACATATCCCTCCACTGTACAAAAGAGTGAGTGAACTGCTCAAAAGAACTAGTTCACTTAAGTGAACGGTTGGTCACTGAACGGTTCATTAAAGTGAACCGTTTTGCCCACCTCTACTTTCGAACGGCAGGAATCGGAAGCAGAAAAAGGTCAAAACACGGAGCGCAAAAACACACGTCCACTCCAGTACGCTACTCAACCCGAACTCTTTTTGTATCTCGTCTATTTGTTGTTCCAAAAGTATAAATATAAAGTTCATTCGCCTATCACAAAAATGTATCACCGGCTATCTTCAAAAGGAACTTCAACAATTGACAAAATGAAATACTGTACTACTGATTCTTACACGGATCAAATTTGAGAAACGGCACAGGTCGTACATCTCATGCCAAACAATCAAAGAGAAAGTTGCTCAGAATCATCCATAGTTGTTGATTCTGAGCTAGAGATGGGCGAGCGCTCACGAGCCGCTCATTTGAGTCGGTTCGTCAGAAAAAGCGTACGATCCACGGTTCTTTAAAAATGAGCCGCGGCTCTCAAATGAACGGCTCTTACATGAACCATGGTTCAGAAAAGACCCACGGTTCTTTTATGAGCAATATGGGTATCTTATGAAAGAACTTCACTAGTAGGACACAGAGTTCCAAGATGGCGGCCGTTACAAAATGGCAGAGTACATTTCTTCTGAAAACCCCATCATATGAGTATCAGAGGAAAGGGCTCGACTAGTAGGGCACAGTTATTTATGATAAATCCAACTCCAAAATGGCCAAGTACTTCATGATAATACAGTTAATCATGAAAACATTCCATTCCAAACATTTTGAAAATTTTTGGGATGTAAAGCGGGGAGAAAACTGTGTCGTTATCGAAAACTGCTATACTCTCCCGACTGATAATTCGACATGATTAACATTATATGGATCAAGAGCAATCAGTTCTAGTGATTATAAAAAGGCTCTATAATAAATTGATTCCGGAGCTGGTAATGTGTTTTACAAATCTTGAGTCAGACGTATTAGTAGCCTAACCAATACTGCTAGATCCTCGCTTCAAGCAGCAAGGTTTTGGAGATAACAGAAAGTACAACTTTGCACACTAGTCGTTGATAAAGACGCTAAAAATGACATCCATAGAATACACGCCTACGAAACTACTACAAATCGTTGGTGGTGAAGCGCGGTCATCTGTATGGGAGGAGTTTGATGCATTGGTTGGCAATCTTCAATCCTCACATGATCCAAAAGCTGTTGCAATATCTATTGTAGATAAATATTTAGCGGAACCACATTTGCTGAGAATAAGCTACCCTTAAGTTTGGTGGAATGAAAGGAAATCTATCTCTCCGCGGCTCTACCATTTTTTTTTGAAAATATTATGTATTCCGGTGACTTTAGTACCATGTGAGCGAGTTTTTCCGAAAGCAGGACAAGTTTGCAGTGAAAGATGTAGTAGACTTTCATCAGATAACATTGGAATGATAATGTTTGTAATTAAAAAAAAAAATAAAGAAGATTATTGTGATGGAAATATATCAGAGAAAACCTTCAGTAGAGTAATATTTTTACTATTCTGTGCACAGATTTTTGTTTTAAACTTTATTTTTTATGTCTTTCATTCTTTACATATCCGAAGAAATCATTTCTTGAAAAGAGCCATCGAGCCGCTCAAATGAGCCGACTCTTTTCATTGAGCGCACGGCTCTGAGCCGCTCACTGAAATGAACCGTTTTACCCATCTCTAGTCTGAGCTTATGAAATTAGTACGAGAGGATTTCAAAAGAAATGCGCAAAATCCCAAATTTAAAAAAAAATCGTAGGCTACGTGAATACGGCTGATCACTGGAGGCGGTATGAGTACCTAAAAATCATTTTTTCTGCTCAATCCTCTTTTTTTGTTCAATAACTCAACGACGAATTGAAATTTGCATATTATTTCTTTTGTTTCGAAAAACGTGATATAAACGAAACATTTTCAGTGATAAAATCAGAGTGATAAAAACGCCCAGTGATATAATCGAGACGTCACTGTATAACCAATTCAATAGAATTAATATCATGTTGATGAATTAAAAATATACAAAAAATATTTAAAAATATGTTTGAGATATGGAAGCTTTCAATATTAAATTAAATTTACGAGTAAGATTTTTTAACAGTGCTTTTAAAATCTATTTTTTCCAAATAGATAATTGATTTTCCAACAAGTTTGTCAAACATCGTACTTTGATCAGACATCTGAATTTTGAGTAATAATTTTTTGAAAGAAAGATCAATGATTTTGAATACCGTGAAGCTCGCTTATAGTGCGATTCACATACAACATCCACGTCACGTTCACGTTCCGTCCCGTCAGGTTGCGTCAATTATTCTCCCAAGCAGTTCTTATGCAAACATTCACATACACCGGCAACGGGAACTTCGACTTGCCGTTGCTGGTGTATGTGAATGCTTCAATAGAAATTCCATGGAAGAATAATTTACGCAACTCGACGTGACGGAACGTGAACGTGACGTGGATGTTGTATGTGAATCACACTTATATCAGTCAGTGCATAATTCCACCCACATAACATAAAATACTATTTTTCACACTAGCTATCTTATTTCTTCTGATAAATTATGTTTGTGTATACTTGCAAAACTATAATTATTTGAAAAATTGGCAACAAAGTACTATTAGTTAAGTTCACGATGCCACAAAAAGACGAAGAGTTGAATGGATGTTAGCCAAAGCAAAAGCTGGATTCCCCGTGAACACAAAGAGATTACTGTTAAGTGTAGCACATTAAGTGAGAAAATCGGCTCCTTCCAATCCGTTTAAAAACAGGTTACCGGCTCGTAATTGAATCAATGGGTTCATTAAACGGCATCCAGGAATATTGAAACGGGTGCCAAGTGTATTGTCAAAGCATCGTGCAGCTATTTCCAAGCAATGAATCAGGAGCTGGTTTCACGAAATCCATATATTTTGTATTTCGAAAAAGAAGCACTGGCCAATATGTTGAAATTTTCAGAGCAGATGTTCAATTTGGATGAACAGCACAATACCTACAAAGAAACTGGTTCTAGCTGGTTACGGTCAAAAAAAAAGTCCAGACAAAGGTAGTTACCGGTGATGTGGATTGTATACGTTAGAACCTGGTGCCGTTGATTATACAGGTCATATTGGAAAATCCAGTAAGGCATCTTCATCACAAACTATGTTGTTGATACATAAACGACATATTACTACTGTAATCCATTCGATTATTGATTTCGAGTCATTTAATTGTTTACAACATAAAACATTATCAAATCTACTATTTAGAAAGATTCAATACTATAACAATTATTGATTATTGGAATTAGGAATACTAATTAACGGAATTAGGAAAATGACGTTTTTGCGGGTTGGAATTAGGACCAAAAGATGCAAAATATTTTCCATCATTTTAGTTGGTTTGAATACAGCAACGCTCTCATCCGTACGTTTATCAGTAGTGGAACAAATACCAAGCAAGTAGCACATTTAACATTATATACGCGTAAGCATTAATTTTCAGAGTACACAAACGTTGAATATTGCGTTAACTGAGCGGTATATGGGTACTTCACGGTACGTTATTTTAAAAAATCAGTCGAAATTTCAAATAGGTCATATGATAATGAAAGTTATAATTTTGTATAGCTTCCATCATAAGTACCAAGTAAAAAAAATCGCAGAGAATCGGATCAAAATTTTTTGTTTTTTTTTTTTCAATTTGGCGTGGAATTGCTCTATATATATAACAATGGACTTCTGTCTGTTACTTATAAACATGGAAATTACTAAACCGATCGGCGTGAAAGTTTGTATGTAGAGGTTTTTTTGGTGCCTGAAAAAGTTTTTATGATATATTCATATCAGCTAGTCTTACCAACAAAACGGCGTTGTTCAGATTATTAATCTCGCGCTGTTGGATCCATAACAGCTGGTTACACTGTGTGATCGAATTCATGAGCATCTGTTGGGTTTGCATGAAATGCTGAAACATCAGTGGATCCGGTGGTGGTGGAGCCGAATTTGGGGTATGAGGTGGCAGCAGATTAGAGTAAGCCGGGTAAGCGCTATATGCCGGATATGCCGAACTGACGTGAATATCTGATCCAACGAAGGGATGAAAATGTGGGCTCTGGGGGCCGGTGTTAGAGCTCGATGGACCGGCTCCCGCGAATAAATGCGCTGGCCAAGGTGAAGTTCGATCGGTACGAGCCGTGGAAGTGCCCACATCCTCCGATTTGCGATAGCGATCAGGACGGTTACATATATCCGGCATCGGAGGGACCATATTGAAACTACGAGTGCTGCTCGATTGATAGCTTCCCGACTCCAAATGAGCGTTGGCAAAAATGTCAGTCACTCCGGAATCGGCTGAATTTTTCGAGTGATTTGTTGCATTGCTAGCACTCGTATTATTGGCAGCGGATGCAACCGGAGGCGGTGGAATCACGGGCGGTTGGCTTTGAGATCGAAGTGATTCAGCTGAGGACACAGAAGATACTTTGGGCGGAGCTACTTCTGTATTGCGACGAGATAGCTCAGAGTTCTTTTTGATACTTTCTGTCATTTTCTCGATACGTTCCAGTTCGCGTTTTTTCTGTTCAAGCTCTGCCTTGAGAGCCATCTGTTCCCGCTCTTTCGGACCTGTAGGCAAGGATGATACAAACGAAGCTACGTGATTGGTGAGCTTTTCAGTGCTTTGAGATTCTGCCTGTTGCTGTAAATCAACTACATTATTACGACGTTTCTGAATTTCGGTCCTGGTATTCTTCAGCGCATCACGTTCAGCTGCAATAGATTTCGCCTGCTCTCTGAGGTCACGCGTCATTGCATGCAATGCCTCAACTCGCTGATTCAGTTGTTCCCGCCTCTTATCCTGCGGTTCACCAGGACCCGCTTGCTCACTAATTTGGCTTGCGACACTCGGAGAACGCGAATTCTCCGCAGTATCCGGATTCTCATCGTTTTCCTCGGGAACATCTTCCTCCTCGTCGATCGAATCACCATTTTTCATCTCAATCAGTTTAACAGTGTCCATCATCTCCTTCAAACGTCTCAGCTGTGATTTCATTGCATTTATTTCGTTTATTTTCTTGTTCAGCACGTCGTCTGAACCGGCAATCGCTTCTGCTTCGTCTCCGTGTCCGTTCAATTCCTCTCCAACATTTTCTTCGTCGATCGAATTTTCTATCTTCGGTGTGATGGAACCACCACGCGATCCACCTAATCCACCAACACCATTCATCATTCCGTGCTCTAAATGATTCTGATGGAAGGTCTTGGTTGCCTTACGCAAATCCGCCGCTGCCGCCGGAGTATTAGTCAACTCGATTGGTACAGTCCTCTCGACGACTGATTCCCCCTCAAACTGTCTATTTGCCTCCAAGTTCAGATTCTGCAACTCGGACACCAAATTGTGCATCTGCGCTTTCTTGTCGCGAAGCTCCTGAAATTTCTGCTGAAGCATCAATTGATCGCACAGAAGGTCCTCGTTACTCCCGCCCAGCATATTTCCCAACTCCTGCTGGTTCTGGATGAAAGTTGCCAAAACTCGCATGCGCTCCATAACACCACTGATACCTTCCTGAACCTGCTCGACCGATTCGAAGTTCTCCAACGGAAGATGGCTGGTAGCCGTCTGGCTGCGAATCACCTCCATCTCCTGCAACTGCTGCCGGGCGGCCGCCTGCAACCGCAGCAGGTGCGCCTGTTGTTCCTTCAAAGCCTGCATATTCTTGCTCTGGCTGTCCATTCGGTAGCGCAGATCGTCGTACGAAGGGGTTTGTACTGGCGTCGCCGAGTGGGTGGTGCTAATACTTTGAACCGACTGGGGTCGGGGTCCGTTCAGCTGGAAGTAAGCAAAACACATCCGATTAGTTATGTACTTTTTATGGCTGAGATCAATAACAACAACGGGAAAGCACAGGCAGAAGAGTTGAAACTTTGTAGATGCTTGGTTAGTCTTTCGAAAATCGCTACGCATCCGACCGATAATGTTATTATGGATGTTAATCATTTCAGATAGATAAAACAACACATGTTAGACTCGCTGTAAAGCAATGGAACATTAGACACCAACGTAGAAAGGAAGCACGCTGATTCTGGCAAAGCCTCCACGCACCTCAGAATCGCTGTTTCGTACACTCTCTAAACTAGTCGAATTGATAGGCACAAAATAGCAACTCTCGTCGCCCATCTTCCCGAAGCTGTTGTTCTGATTCTTCCCTTCTTCCCGTGTTTCCCCTGTCTACGGAAAAATATCTAGAACTCTAACTTATTGATCAATGTCTATTAAAGTAATACTTACATTATCAATCTGCACCGATGAGATCAAATTTGTGGTCAGTTTAATGTACTCCTGAATCTGGTTCAATTTATCCTCAAAGTTCACCTTGGCGAGATTAATTCCGCCCACTGCCCCGCTCCCGTGGAGCTGCTGTTGTTGATTGGAGTTTTTGTTCAAATTCAGCTGGTTCTGGGAGGCCCCGTCCGGTACGCGCGAGCTCAGTGGTGACGCACGCAGGCTCGGAATTTGCTGGTGTTGAGAATGCTGCTGCTGGGCCTGCTGTTGGAAGGGGTTTAGAATATGCTTCTGGTTGCCAGTATTGTTGAGGATGTTGCTAATGCTGGTGGTACCGGTCAATCCGGTATCATTCAACCGGAACGTTTGCTGAGCCGAATTAGGTGTTGTCGGAATGACAACCCCAACCGTGGTATTGTGTGACTCGCTTTGGTCCCCAACGCCACCACCACCTCCACCGCCGCTCTCGCTCAGTAGATTACGGCGGACGATTGGCCGCACAGGGATGTAGCGACTGTTATCCTGCTGCAGGGCAAGGTTGTCTGGAATACACATAAACAAAATATATGATTTTTCGATGATTATTCGATACGCCAACTCTAGAGGGAACTCTGACGCAATAATTGAAAAAAATCATCCTATGAAATATATCTATCAAACAATTCATTGCTAGGAATTGTGCAATGATTGGGGACCCATACGAAGGTTATCTTATAAGATCTCTCGATCAGTGCACTCATCTGCTGTCTCACTTTTGTGAGGGAATAAGATATGTACCTACTAATTTTCAGCGACTGGAGAGCCTCAAACGAACTGAGCATATCCGAGAAAATGAAGGAGATCATCCCCAATGCGAAGTGGAATGCTGACAGCTCAGCAACATAAACGCAGCCAGTGCATCCACTGAGGCTCATTAGTGAAGTATATTTTTGTGCAATTGACTTGTTGGTACGTTTTATTTAAATATGAGGAATGATACTAGGTCGAAACTGGTCTGGAATCTCAATAGTTGCTTGTTTCATTGACAGATCGTATTCAATTGAGGAGCTGCTGATGATAAAGTGAGCACGGTTCGGAACAAATGGTATAAGGGGCTGTCCACATACCACGTGGACAGAAAAATGGACGATTTTAGACTCCCCCCACTCCGTTGACAAGCGTGGACATTTGCATACCCGTCCCTCTGTTGTCCACATTTTTCTTTATTTTATTAGAATAATTGTGTAAGTAACTGAATTGCGCATAAATTTAATTTTCTTTCCATTTAAGTTTATTTTGTTTCAAATTTTACTAGCTGTACCCTGTCTGCCAAGCTTTGCTGTTGCACATTGAGGTTTTATGGCAGAGAAATGAGTAGCAAAACAAAACATATGTTTCATATAAACTAATTGTGAAATACTTGTAATACTTTGTTTTACTATTATCTGCGTAGACATAAAAGCTATCTGGTTTGCCAATACGGAAATGCGCAATATATAGTTGAATAATCCGCATCCGAATATAAACCACATAATTTCAAAGATTGATCTTGAGCGACGCCAATCGCAAAAAATTGTGAACTAAAATTGTATCTGATAATTATTTACATCAGATACAATTTTAGTTCACGATTTTTTTGAACACTTTCAAAGAAGTGTGTTTCTATCACATAGAATACATATTCAATACTAAAAAGTTAATTTACGTTCACAACTTTTTTTCAAGAATGTGCTTATTCGATCTGGAAATCTTAAAGCTTTCTAGCGTGTTGGCAGTAGCAACAACTATCCTTGAAGTGGATTGTATATTGTGTCCTAATACGAGCTCCATCAGTGCCGAGTTTTTGAAGCGCACAAAAACGAACAGAACATTTTCATATGCATAGATTATTTTCATCAATTAAAGAAGAAATTTCAAGAAAAGACAAAGTAGGAAGCATGCACTGATATCTATAAATCTTTACTTGACAAAGGATTGAGGAGTAAAGGGTCGAAATTTTTAAGAGAGCTTCGATATAAATAATGACATGGAGATAAAAAAAAATTCAAAATTCTAGTTTAGGGCTATCGCAGGTTCATATTTTTAGTTTGATGTGTATATGCATTGAAGACAAAAGACATAGCTAGAAACGATGCAGCGTTTTTGGTTTTCTTTCAAAGTTTTTATAGACTTCAAAAATATATTCCCAATAACAATCCAATCAACCTGATTATTTCGCTTCCATTTGATTCATAGAAAGATTCAGTAGAACTATTTACTACAGAGGTATTCTCGAATGAAAATCGAATGAAATTAATTTATTTTTTAATTTTGAATTAAAAATATTTCATAAAATAATGAACGCACTGCAAATCGATGGTGAAATCTGTCCACTGCAAACATGAAAATACTCAATACAAGGTCCAGTTGTTGTTTTGACGAATGCATTATTTTATAACAGAGTTACAGTGTTTAAAAAATCACTCAAAATTTTCGATGTCGCTCTTCTATTTTCTTTGTCGAGTATTCGGAATACGATCGGCCAAAGGAAATTTCGGTTCCTTTACACACTCGTTTTATTTTTAGTCGTCTGCGCAATACGAAACCTTTGCCGAAACAGTTCGGGGAATTTTCAGAGAGCACTAGTAGCGTATTAAAAATATTTTCAATATACCTATATTATTTACATTTTTCAACTGCTCTTTGACCATTTTGTATTGAGTGTCTAGATGGCTTCCAAAATTCTCACGGGGAAAAATTACATAAAAAAACTCATTGATTTTTTACTTATGTTCCCCGGAGAGATATTTGTATTGCTCTTTACATCCCTATTCTGCATTCTGTCGAATTTGCATTTCGTTCGAAGCCATTATTTAGTTCGAGCTATAATTTCGTATTCTCTATTTCGAACGTTTTGCCCATTTAATGTTCGAAGAGAAACAGATCGAACGAAATGCAAAAACAACTCGAACGGAATACAAAATGGAATTTTATCAAGTCGTTCGAAATATTTCAAATCGATCGAAAAAAACAGAATAGGGGTGTTAGTTTTCCTCCGCTTTAATCCTTATCAAAACATCACTTATAAAATTCGAACACTTTACTAGAGAGAAATTGAAGGCCAAACATATCAGTCATTGCCCAAACCTCCCCATTTTTTTTAAATTTGTTCATTTTTTCCAAAAACGCTTTGACGCCCTGATCCGGAATATTCTAAGTAATAGAGGGTCATATTTCACGAATATAAAATCTCCCACGCTTATGGTCAAATCTCAACTACGAAAGAATTGTTGTCCTTTTCTTGAGACCGCTGACTGACTTTAATTCAGAAAGTACTCTGCTTAGCATGATTCAATTGCCTCCATCAGAGGAAATTATGCATAAAATTGTATTGTGAAACATTTAGGTTAGTGGAAGATACCAAGAAGTTTAACAGTGTGGTTTCAGGGAAGAAATTGTTGAGTGGTTGGAGAGCTTCAATTTAGTCAATTTGGTTGGTTGGTAGATCCAGTTTATCATGCATTTTTAGAAAATTAATAAAAACCCATAAAAAATATAAAATTTTATGTTTGTTTGCCGTTATCGTTACGTAACAAAATTTCACTTTTATTCCTGAACAAATTCACGAATCATGATTTTGTCATAGCTGGAAAATATCGGCTTATTCCGTCTATTATCGCAGGATGCAAAATAAAGCTAGAGCTCCTCGATCATGCTGAAGTAGTTCTATGCAGTGTTCCAATATATGTTGTAGTTTTTTCAGGAAGGCACTGTTCTTCGAACGCATTTCTTCATGGGATCGATTTTCAATGTGTGTGCGAGCTACCTTAATTCGAGATTATTCGGTACCAAAGAATAACAAGCCAGTAACCATAATTAATGTGGGTGGAGGACCAGATGAGAACTCTCGTATTAAAAAGGTCATAGATATTTTCGATCTATTATTTTAATCAACTGAATGTTGATGCAATATTAGTTGCTCCAAATTCTCCAGCACGCAGTGCATTCAACTGAGTTGGATTGTCCCCCTTTCCCGGCAGGTTAAATACTTCCTCGTGATCATGAGGGATCTCACTTGGACGAAAAACTCGAAACAAGAACCCGGAAATGGAAACAAACCATTTTTAGCAATCGATGGATATCCCGTCAAAGCAAAATATAGGGGAAGGGTGGTGAAGACGGACACCTTAAGTAAACGTTGAATTTTTTCGTGAATTTCACGAAAAAATATTTAGCTATCTAACCACAAATTAGATAGTCTAGGTCTGTTTTTAAAATAAAATTTGTCTTTGAGGCCGACATTCGGCAAAATAAATGTGTCCGGCATTTTTGAAAAAATTAGATTGAGTCGGGAAAGACGGACACCTGGGGTGGGAAAGATGGAAACTATCTTAAAATTCAGGTTTATGTACTCGATGAATTTTGGTGGTCTTCAAATAGGCCTTAAAATGATCGAACAAAAAGGCTAGACTGAAATCACCTGAAGGACTTGCAATTTGTCTCATTTTTTCATGTTTCTTATCTGTTTTTTTTAAATAAATTTACCTCATTTTTAGCGTTACGTAATTTGTGCACGACGCCTTACGTGAGATATTTTTATAATACAGATTTCACTGAAGAAGATCAATGATATGAGAAAAAATATATGAACCTTTGACTGGGTAGTACTCCCAGGCGGTTTATTGATAAATACGGAGAGTTTTGAAATTCTTGAATATGTGTTATTTATTTTAATTTTGAATGTACAGGTGACCGCATTTAAAAAACATATTTTTCCTGTCCACGTGGACTCAGCGTATACCCCCTCACACCTCTCCGTGGACAAGCGTGGACATTTTATTGCAATTGTGTTGGAAACCACTTTTGAGTAAACACTACCAATGAGGTTTTCTGCAGCGAGAATTCGTTCCTCAAATACCTTGCCCAAGAAGGCAAGTTATCTAAAGTATTTTGCAATGGTCCCCGCATGTTCTGCCAAACAACTGTCAATGTCTTTCACATAAATTATTATTGAGAAGGGGGCTGAGACATGAGTATTGGAGCAGACCCATATAACTTCCGACAAAATGTTGTGAGGAATTAAGATCCTAAAAATAGATATCAGGCCCCGAAATCTTCGAAGATGAAAAATGAATATCGACTATCCTCTCCGTCACTTCGCTCCGACTAGCACTACTTCGACATTCGCCGTCAACATAATTTGCATTGACTAGAAAAAGTGAGGATGACTGATGAACTAGTTCAGTCAGTGGTTATTCTAACTGCCTTTTCATTCAACTGACTTCAATCCACATTTCTACCCCCTAGGAACGAAATTGTTACCCGCGTACGCAATCTTATTTTTATGTCCATATAAAGAGGAACGAAAAATTGATTTTTGATGCAAAAAAAAATAGTTACACCATTAATGGGCGGTTTATTGTCCACCCATCGTTATCAGGTATGCTATAAAGGTCCTCGTATTAGCATTAGTAGATAGCGTGCAAAATAGCGTCCACACACTGCATCAAGCAAATGGAGCCAAAGTTAGCATGTGAAGATTTTGGGGGACACGAAACGTTTCTGTGGTGAATAGAGTTTGTTTCGTGTCCCCCAATAGTAAATACCATTTTCTCCTCTCTAAGAAGGGAAGAGGGGAGAGGTCTGTCTTAATTCTATCATATTTTCTGTATCAAACATTTTTTCCATGTAACGCAGAAACATGTTATTTGCAAGTGGTTGAAAAATCTGGAACGAGAATTGTGTCTGAAGATAATCTGTTATTATAATGATGAGTTTTGGTAGAAGTACTAGGAACTTTTTAGTAGAAGGTAAATTCAACGGAGTCGATTGAAAGATCAATGAATAAACAGTTGTGCTATTGGACTCATGAACTTGCGCTTAGTAAGAAAACGTGAATGTTTGAAGATATTGATAACAAAAAACAAATTTTGGGCCGGACGAAGTTTGCTGGGTCAGCTAGTATAGCATAAAACAAACTTAGCTTAGCGAGTCACAATATTTTCTGGGCTTACTTTCAAATATTGTCTTGTCGTAGTCTGGAATGATTTGCTAGGGTAAGTGGGGGTAATTTGGAAATGCAAATCAACCAATATGGTCTAAAAAAAGTCACATTGTACACTGAGCTACAATTGTTTTCTCTCGATGAATAATGTTTAATCATTATAACAAGCTTTAATCAACCAATTATATAATGAAATATTGTAATGAAAGAGATGATTTTTGGACATTGAAATTTGATGTGGGGTGGATTGGACAGGTGTGTATTTCTGTATTGCTCTATGTTATTCTTCGGATGCGGCCGACGAATGCTGCATGAATCTCTTCACTGTTATTCGAGCATTTTCAAACACTTTTGATGCTATGTGCTTGATGGCCTGCGTTGCTCTTTCAAGGTCCTACTTCTTCCAACGTGGTCTGTCCATCCTTTTTTTCAATTCCACGGCATTTGGAATCAATTAGAACGCAAGAAAAAATCTCAAACCTGTGTGACCAATCCACCCCACAGAAACGTGTTCATATCACAAAGCAGGCAAAACTTAAAATTCGGATTATTGAATTTAATGGGAGTACCGGTAAGTTTTTTCTTTTTTCTTTAACAAATTAATGCTTTATTGTGCAAAAATCGTTACAAATTTAATATTAAAAGTATTGCCCATCGCTAGTCACAACTTAGTTCTATGTCTTCCAAGTCAAAATTACCACTTTTAAATTGTGCAAACCACGTCTGACACGTCCGCTCAGTTGGAGCATGGTCACCATAAACTTCCACCAAAATGCGATGACTTTCCGAGCTTTTTTCTTCATATCGAAGTAATGAAGTAACACTACCCGCAAAAACACTCTCGTTGGTACGAAATTCGACATATTGAAAGTGGCAAAAAACTATGTTGTTTACACTTCAACTTTTTGACATATACTGAAAAAGACGCGCAATGACAGTAGCTTTCCAACGAATGTCTGAAAATTTGATTCACTGGAATAATAATCAAGTTACGCCATCTGTTGTAAAACCGAAGAAACTTACCGGTACACCTAATAGGACAGTTACCACCCCATAATTTGCAAGTTTTCTTAGGCATGAAAATTTCCTGCAAGGTAATTATGAATGTCACTTACGTAGAAGTTGTACAAAAGGGGGCTTAAACATGAGCCCTGGGGGAGGCCCATTTAGGAAATCCGACTCACTACCGAATGTACGAGAGATAAATTCAAATGTTTCTCACAAAGCAAATTACAGAACATGTTATTCAATAGAGGAGGCAGACCTCGAAAGTGTAGTTCGTCTTACAGAATTGAGACTGATTCAAAGGATTCCTGTACGTCCAAGAAGACTGAAGCCATTTGTTTTTTTTTTAATTTCATTCGTCCCCTTGCCCTTTTGCCCCTGTAGGGTGTGAACCACTGCGTCCATTATTTTGAACTCTTGTGGTATGACCCATTTTAATTCTGCTACATTACAAGCTTATCTGCTGCTTATTGATGCTCCGAGGTTTCGCTTTAGGTATTACAAAAGCGGTAAATACAGTGGCGTCTCGTGGCGCCCGTTCGAATTGTTCATAGGACAGGTAGACAATCTCGGGAAAAAAAATAAAAAAATGTTTTTTATCATTTCATAGTTGTAGCATGTAGCATTTGTAGAGGAATTTTCGAAGGTAATTCATTTGTGATTTCCATATTATTCGGAATATCCTAATTTTCTTTTCTCTTTGGGTGAAGCTTCTCCACCGTGAATAATTTTTTGATCGGTTCATTTTTATTGAGCGCAAATGTATGGGGCGGAATGGGCATACCTGCTTGGGGCATTATGACCAGGTATTTTTTCAACATAACCTGTAAAAACAGCTGTCAAAATTTGTAAACATAGTTGAAAACAGTTAGATGTGGAATCATGGTGCGAAATTATCTCAGAACAAACGATTGTAAAAAGTGGCCACAGACCAGCATGAACGCGGCCACCGAAGCAGCGAAGACAAGTACGACAGTGTGACAAGCATCCTTAGTGCATTGTGTCCCGCGGGAAACACCTCAACGTTATTTACGTTGTGCAGACCCTTTGCTGCTCCATATTTCTCACCCTTTCAATAGTCAAAAGCAATTAGCCGAAATAGCTGGCTGGTTTTCGAAAGTGTCACCCACAAATCTCACTTCGGATACCAGAAGCAACGTCCGCCGCCAGGACTAAATGATTCAATCGCGTTGCAGTCGGGAAATTCTACGACTTACTGGAAGACGTACAGCAGACATACAACACTCCACCAGAAAGGCAATTCAACATCGATAAAACATCAGTGATTCCGGTAACTAACGGTAACGGTCTTTTTTTTCCATAGGAGCAGCAAACTGAAAATTATTATCTTTATTCAACAGGTGCAGACCAAAAATTCCAAAATCCTAGCAATGCGGAAAAAGGCAGATGAGCGCTGAGTGCCGAGCAAGGAATAACCATTATAGAATATTCCTTATGTTGTTACTGTGGGACACAATTCAGTTCCTCTACGGGTGGCAATAAACGGAACCAATGCACAGATATTCTCTGTTCCTGATTTGAACAACGTGAAATTGTAGTCCAATCACTTTGATCACATTGTTATTTTTTGTACATGCAAACTGAATGAAATCCAAAAAATACACGTGAAAGTTGCAAAATAGAATAAGCTTTCGTTTTATTAACTTGTTACGTTATTATCCTACGAAAACATGCTTAAATTATTGAATCAATAAACATGGTCATATTGTCCCGTAGTGTTATCGATCGACGGAAATGGAACACATTTTTGAAAGTGTAATTTTCCCACATAAATCTTTTTTAAAGCGTATTCATACAATCTACATCGATCAATAAGGTTTTAAATCGTGAGGTTTTGATATGTAGCATAATTTGTAGATGTTCCTACAGGACAGGACGTTTCGTTCTTAGGGGGACCATATTGCCCCTATCTACCCTATATATATATATATAAAAATGGATTTCTGTCTATCTGTCTGTCTGATTTCGTATGGACTCGGAAACTACTGAACCGATCAACATGAAAATTGGTATGTAGGGGTTTTTGGGGCCGGGGAAGGTTTTCGTGATAGTTTGAGACCCCTCCCCCCTCTCTAAGGAGGGGCTGCCATACAAATTAAACACAAATTTCTGCATTACTTGAGAATTATTCAAGCAAATGAAACCAAATTAGGCATATTGAGGTTTTAGGGTACAATAAATGTTCCTATGGTTGTTAGACTCTCCACTCCCCTCTCTAAGGGGGGGGCTGCCATACAAATGAAACACAAATTTCTGCATTACTCGAGAATTAATGAATCAAATGAAACCAAATTTGGCATGTGGAGATTTTAGGGTGCAATAAATGTTTCTATGATGGTTACACTCTCAACTCCTCTCACAAAAGGGGGGGGGGGAGTGTTAGGAGGCTACAATGAAACAAATGAAACACAAACTTCTGCATGACTCGAGAACTAATCAAGCACAATTTGGGATATGAGGATTTTTGGGTATGAGAAATGTTTCTATAATGGTATGACACCCCTCCCTCCTCTGGAATGAAGAGGGGGTCCAATAAAAATATTACACCTTTCAACTAAAAATATTCCAACCAAACATGACAATTGAAAATTTTCGGAAAACTCTGAAGGAAAAAAGGAAAATTCGGAAAATTAAATTCCCATATGTTCTACAATTGCATAGTGACGAGTGCTGTTAGGCCATTCGATGTTTGCGCTAGCGAAATTGATCTTTGTTCGAAACTGGAAATGGATGTAATGTGATGAAACGCACTCCTATATCTTCTTCTATCTATACAAAAAAAGGATCGCTGGATGTGTTGATAAGAGCAGAACTCGAGGAAGGAATTGCCCGATTTAGAGCTGTCTGTATTCTATCATATTTTCCGTATAAAACATTTATTCTATGTAACGGAGAAACATGTTATTTGCAAGTGGTTGAAAAATCTTGAGCGAGAATTGTGTCTGAAAATAATCTGATATTATAATGATGAGTTTTGTTAGAAACACTAGGAATTTTATCGTAAAAGGTAAATTCAACGGGGTCGAATAGAAGATCAATCAATAAACAGTTCTGCGATTGGACCCATGAACTTGCTCATAGTAAGAAAACGTGAATGTTTAAAGGTATTGATAACAAAAAACAAATTTTGGGCGGGACGAAGTTTGCCGGGTCAGCTAGTATATATATAAAAATGGATTTCTGTCTGTCTGTCTGTCTGATTTATATGGACTCGGAAACTACTGAACCGATCGCCATGAAAATTTGTTTGTAGGGTTTTTTGGGGCCGGGGAAGGTTTTCATAATAGTTTGAAACCCCTCCCCCTATCTAAGGATGGGGGGGCTGCCAAACAAATGAAACACAAATTTCTACATTATTCGAGAATTAATCAAGTGAATGCAACCAAATTATGCATCTGGAGGTTTTAGGGTACAATAAATGATTCTATGGTGGTTAGATACTCCTCCCACTCTCTTAGGGGGACTGCCATACAAATGAAACACAAGTTTCTGCATTACTTGAGAATTAATCAAGAAAATGAGACGAAATTTGGCATATGGAGGTTTTAGGGTACAAAATAAACACAAATTTATGCATTACTCGAGAATTAATCAAGCAAACGAAACCAAATTTGGCATGTGAAGATTTTAGGATGCAATAAATGTTTTTACGGTGGTTAGATACACCTCCACTTTCTCTTGAGGGGGGGCTGCTATACAGATGAAACTCAAATTTTTGCATTACTCGAGAATTAATCAAGCAAACGAAACCAAATTAGGTATATGGAGATTTTAGGGTTCAATAAATGTTTATATGGTGTTCACACGATCCACCCCTTTCTCTAAGGGGGGTGAGGAGGTGGTGCTGCTATGCAAATGAAACACAAATTTCTGTATTACTCAAAAACTAAACAAGTAAATGAAACGAAATTTGGCATGTGGAGGTTTTAGGGTGCAATAAATGATTTTATGGTGGTTAGATACTCCACCTCCCTCTCTTAGGGGGGAGGCTGTCAAACAAATGAAAGACAAATTTCTGCATTACTCGAGAATTAATCAAGAAAATACCAAACTTGGCATGCGATGGTTTTATTTGTTTGAATTTAAATACATACATTTCCGCATAGTTCAAGAACTAATCAAGCAAACGGAACTAAATTTGGCATTTGGAGGTTTTATGGGGAAGAAACACTTCTAAGGTGGTTCGACATTCCTCACCCCTCTCTTAGGGTGGCCTGTCATACAAATGAAAAAAAAATTCGGCATAACTCGAGAACTAATCAGGCAAATGGAGCCAAATTTGGCATGTGAAGATTTTAGGGGGCACGAAACGTTTCTATGGTGAATACACACTCCTCCCCCCTAAGGGGAGAAGAAGGGAGAGGTCTGTCTTTATTCCATCATATTTTCTGTATCAAACATTTATTCCATGTAACGGAGAAACATGTTATTTGCAAGTGGTTGAAAAAACTTGAACGAGAATTGTGTCTGAAAATAATTTGATATTATAATGATGAGTTTTGGTAGAAGTACTAGAATTTTTTTAGTAAAAGCTAAATTCAACGGGGTCGATTAGAAGATCAATCAATGAACAGTTCTACGATTGGACTCATGAACTTGCGCTTAGTAAGAAAACGTGAATGTTTGAAGGTATTGATAACAAAAAAACAAATTTTGGGCAAGACGAAGTTTGCCGGGTCAGCTAGTTGTTGAATAATTTGAATACTCAAGCCCCTTGGCCTTGCGGAATCCATATTGTGTATGCGAGAGTAGGTCGTTCATCGTTGTGAAGCGAAAATGATAACGGATTTTCAGCTAGATTGGACAAACTTTTTAAATCAAAAAATATAAATGAAAATTATTTTCTTTGCATCAAATATGTTGCTCTATGTAGAAGAGTAACACATTTTTCCGCAAATGGTGAAAAAAACCTTGTACTGAAATAATATCTGGATATAATTTTATTTTATAATAATGAATTTTATTAGGGATTTCAGAGAAAATATAGAAAATTGATTAAGCAGGGTTAAGTGCTACGTGTTTTATGCATACAAGTAACAACACGTAATAACTATCATTCAAATTTTAGGAATATGAAACTGCCTCAGGCCCACTAACCGGATAGAGAGTAAATTTCCTCACAAACATAGATTTTAACACAAGATGTCGCATGGTATCCTAGACATCATGAATGATAGTGTCCCCGCCCTATTACAGAAAAGATGGAGCGAGATCAGAAAATCCGGATTTGCATCATTATTGCCCGTCATATCAATTTTGTCAACTTTACACGATCATTGTTATTGTCATTCTAATGAGGTAAAGACAATATTATTTATCGTGCAATGGACCCTTAAGAAATCTGCTTCTCGAATTTGACAGAATTGAGCTGTATTAAAGACCCGCGCAATCTGAGAAATCATTTGGATTGAGCCTGGGAGATGCGTTTCCATGATGATACCAAATGATTCCTGAGAATCGGTTGTAAATTGTCCATGTTTTACACTAGAGTACATTAATTCACATTGCTAGTCTTATAATTTGGTTTTATCTTCAAAATACTCACATAAATTAGGCTTCAGAAACAGATAATTCCAAATTCTAAAATATGTTCTACATATTGATCAAATAATTTCACACCAATCATGAGACATTAAAGTCATCTGTGTCTGCGACGATGGAAACAATTTTGCAATCACAACATCACATCATTTGTGAACTTATCTGACCCATTTTCACATTCCTAAGCTTATGTTGCCAAAGCATGATTCTATTTTTCCCTCTCATTTTCAAAACCACGCAAGGTCAAACTACTTCAAAACGTTGAAAAACAAGAGCTCTCACACATTGCGAATGCGGCGTTTGCTCGCAAGGAGCATGGGTACCCACAGCATGTATTCTCGTTCTTCCTAAAACAAGAACATTTTTTACTCAAACTGTTTCTTTGGTGAGCTAAAATTAAACACGTCTATTCACTTTTACGTGGGCACCGTTTTATAGCAGATGACGCCTGTTCGAAACAGTTTTTGCATCCCATGTGAACATGCAATCGCAGGTGTATTTTCCGCCTTAACTGGCTGACTTAATTCTACAGTGCTGCTTGACTCACCGATTTCGTAGCACGTTCCTTCTCCCGGAGTGCGATTGTTTCTCGGTTTTAGTAGAAAGTTCTGTTGACCAGTATTTCCTTGATGCTGCTGTAGCTGCTGGGATTGACCTTGCTGATGCTGGCTATTGACGACCGCAGCAGCAGAACCGGAGACCGTGGCCCAATCGACGAGAACCTTGAACAAAAAGTACACGATCGCGATTAGCACTAACCAATCGATGAAAATCATAGAGGAACAAAGTCCACACAGAAGCGCGTGTGTGCTCGATGATTATTAGCTAGCTCAAGGCAACCGGATGGAAAATGCGATCGACTCGAGAAGATGTCCGCTCTAGACTGAAAAGCGTAGGTATGGATAATTCCCTCGTCGAGCAAACCATTCGAGTGCTCTGATCGGTGTGTGGGGAAAAATGATGGCGAAAACCGAAAAAGTCTAATAATAAACCGTTGCCGCGAGCACGAACGATCCCGATCGAAAACACACAGAAAACGATACCCGAAAGTAAACAGATTATTTCTACGCGGGAATCATTTGAGGAGTTTGAAATTCGCCGGTTTTATTTTGTTACACCAGAACGAAAGTCAACTCAAGCAAGCATTTCAAGAATCAGCTGAGCCGGTAGCCGCAATGAATTGCGTGTGTAAACAACACACAACTGTATACATGATGATTTGTTTTGTGTCGGCTTTTTTGTGTAATGAAATCAAAACATAAACATTAGCTTGATTGTGGTTGTTCGCAAATCGTTAGCACCCCCACACCTTGACCATCGATATGGGAAACCACAATACACACACTACTTACATTGAGCTGCTGCTGGAGATCCCGTCTGGTTGGAGCGACAACTTCTCGGGGCACAGAATTCTTTTTCGAAGCTTTAGTTTTAGGCTTCGTGCCCGTCTGTCGGTTGTGGTTGCCGTTATTATTGTTATGGTTATTTGATCCTGGTGCCATTCTTCCCTAGCTGCATGGGACACCACAGGAGCAAAACCAAAAATGAAACAATTTATTAAATCCGATGACACAATGGAAGACATATTGGAATGAGCTCTATTTGCATTGATATGTTTTCACGAATTAAACTCTTGTTTACTCGTTATATACGGATATTTTATACTTTTGCAAACGCTCAGCACTTACTTTACAACGCGGAGTAAATATAACACGAATGGACACTTTTTATACACTGATTTTCACAGACTTTCACTTGTCCTGGAACCTTTCGGGCTCATCGTTCTGCTCTTTTTCACTGCTGGAACGAAACGATGACACGAAGCAGAAACACCACATCACACGTACACACCAGACTGCTGCGTTTACCACTATTATTGCAATATTGGGGAGAAAGTACGATTTGTTTTGATTTTGCAGGGGGATTTTACAGATGGTCGAAATAGGCCGAATTAAACCGAACATAGGGATGCACAAGTTGCACAAAAAAAATTTAAAAAAAACAGCAGCTGTAGCCAGGTATTGGCAAAATCGTATCGAAATTCATTCAACAACACTCATTCCTCATTCACAGACAGGGTTGCCAATAATATTTTTCAAAAAACTGGAAGGTTGCTCTTAAAAAAACTGGAAGAAAACTGGATCCTGTAAAAACTTTTTATTTTAAGAAGACCGGCTATGATTTATCTAAGTTGATATTTTATCCATTTCAATGCTTGAGAAATATCGAATTTATTTATTGCATTTTTTTATGCTTCGTGTAGTATTTATATGTAGTTCATAAAACTGTAACTGTAATTACTGTGAAACAATATTTGAGGGATGGTTTTATTTGGGCAAAACTTGAAGAGTTTCGTATTTATCGCTTCATAAAATCCATAACATCGCTGATAGAAGAGCGTAGCAAAACTGCGTATAGTTCGATACCTCAAAAAGGTACGGATCAGCATGAGATACGAGGTAAAATACCAAAAAATACCATAAACAACTACTCATAATGTTATTCCAATACTCAAACAACCACAAACAACGTTGCTCAAGTATTACTTTGGTATTGAAATTATCAAATTTTGGTATTGAGAAGCTATTTCTCTCAATTTTTTTTTGTATTATTCTTTGCTAATTTACATCTTGTATTAGGCTTGTACAAACCAAATTTCGGTATCAAGATCAAGATGAGGGACCCTTGAATATTTCCTCTAGCTCGAGAAAGTACTTTTGAAAAAATATGCAAAGTATGCTTTCTTGCAAAATATACACTATGGTTCACATGCATTTTATGCAAAGTATGCATTAGGTATTTAGGGGATTTTGTTTGCATTAATTGAATTAATCATATTTAGAACTAAAATTCCTTTGAGTGACTATGAGAAACTAATATCCATTTGTTGTAAACGGGAGCAAGGTTACTTGGGTTTTATATTTATGCCAATTAAAGTCAATGGAAACCATTTACTCTATGACTATGACTCTATGACCTTCAGAATGTTTTGGAGGAAGGAACGGTAGATCAATTGGTCTGAACTTCAGAATGGTTTGGAACATCCGATATTTATATAAATTGAAACACAGTGTAGCACATTGATTCTTGAGTAGGCTGTTAAATAAAATTAACAATTGAGTGATACCCTATTTTTATAGAAGTTTTATAAGTTTCCACCCTTCGGGAAAGCTCTTCGTTTTGGAATTTTCGACAAAAGACCGGCGGATCGAACAAAATGGACAGAACCGAATACGCGTTGACGGCATTGAGCTTCGTATTACGAAATGGGGGAGTAGGCATGACAATATGGGTTGGCAAAAGAAATGAACACGCTTTTAAAATAAAAATTATGAATGAAAATTAGTTTTTCCAAACCAAATTAGTACTTTATTTAAATGAAAATCACTTTTGCTTGCAAGTAGTGAAAAAATATCATACAAAAATTGTGTCTCAAGATAATTTTATATTATAATGGCAAGTTTTGGTGAGAATATCTGAAAACTCATAGAAATTAGATTAAATTAGGGTCAGAACAACGTACTTCTAGTAGGTAAATAACGCCAAGAAAAAAAATCATACAAATTTTAGTAATTTAAAACTGCTTTAAGGCCGACTAATCTGATAGAGAAGAGTTGGCCTCATACAAACTAATGTCGTATCCAGATGTCGACACCATTCCGCCGTCAACGCGAATTACACTTCGCCTGTCGCAGAAAAGAGGGATCGATCCAAGGTCGAATAATAAATGTCAGAAAATAAAATTACATAAGGGATAGGAAGAGGGAGGGACAGATAATATTTATCATTGTAAATTTATTTTACATAAAATGGAAAAAACTGGACGATATTCCAAAATACTGGAAGATTTCAGGGTTCAACTGGATGACTGGATCGAGAAAAAAAACTGGATGAATCCAGTTTAAACAGGAACACTGGCAACGCTGTTCACAGATAAAGCTCAACCACGGCTTACAGAGACAAGGCTAGTTCTTTAGCGAGTAAACTTTTTTTATTGATGACGTCATCTGATTCGTCAGTGTAAACAGTCTCCAGTTGTATTTTGTTTTCCGACTTACGCGTAAATGTTCCTGAAATGAAAAATCGAAAATGGTTCAATGCGCTGTGAGCGGGTGTATAAATTATTAAAATGACATTATCGGGCCAAAAAAGAGATTCTTTCGCTTTCCGAAAAACCGAGAATTATGTTCTTTGTGGATAAATGTTTGCGAAGCCAACAGTGATTTGAACGTAGCCAAGGCGAGGGTATGCTCCGATCACTTTTTAAATGAGGACTACCGATTGAAGGACATTCTACTAAACACCGTATGGAGCAAACAAATGCTGCGGAAAGATGCGGTTCCAAGCCAATTATTGCCTGCGGGAAACAATTTTGTTGCGAAAAACGAAATCACCGTATTCGATCGGAAGGAAATCGTACAGGAGGCTATTTCTAAGTACGACAGGTAAGGGAATTTCAAAATGTTCCTCCTTGTTGATGTTCATCAAAGTAAATCCAGAACACATTGTTTACTTCAATGATTCAGATGTCGTCACTAAAAAATGACTGATCCTGTAAGCCGTGAAGCTCAACCTTCTATTCTCCGTTTATGCCTCACTTTATTTGAGACAGAAAACATTCACCTATCATCTTCGCAAAATTCATTCTCGATTTGAACGGAAAAATACTGTCTCGATTCCGCTCATCTATTCTCAGAGAATTTGGCATTCTCTCATTTGCCTCTCGGAATGACGTTAGATGGTGATAGAATCAAATTGGAAACTTTTGCTTGAGCCAGTGTCTCTGTAAAATAATTCGTTTTTCACTAAAATAGCAATTATTGAAGCCTCGATCGCGGCAGTAAAATGTAGGTAGATAGTTGAAATCGAGTTGTTTCCTGTGCACTATTGCAATGACATTTTTTTGTTTCTAGTATGAAACGATCTAAGCCAACGCAAAAGACCATATTAACGCAAGTTATTGGTGAGCGGGAAGGTAGATTCATGTGCACTTGCATGCTGACAAGAAAAAGACTACAAGGGAAAATAAAATCATACATACACACAGATTGAGTCTATTTAGACCAGCCGGGTGACGTCTTTAGAGAACCCCCATTGAACTGACAGGAGCCAACATATCGGGTATCCCACTGACATTTTCCCTTTGTTTTCATATGAATTGGGTATCCCACTGACAGTTCTGCTTGAGATTTTGCTAACGATCCTAGCATTAATCATAGCACCCGGCTGATTTAGACTCACTCGTTCTTTTGTTTCGTGCGATCCTTCATTGAATGTTGTTTGTTTTATTATATTCACTCTCAGTCCCGAATAAAAATGGTCGGAGAGTGAAAAATGATTCATCGTGCAATCTCACGATTGCTTGTTGCATTCTTTCCGCCATGATTATTCCAAGCAGATACAAGAGTGATTTATTATTAGGTGTGGAGAAATGAGCGAATGAACTTTTCCATACTTGGCTGTAGCATTGAATGTAAATTTAAGTGTATGTTGACACTGCTCCAAACGAAAAATCAACTAGGCAAACCGTTGAGCTAGGGATTGAGTTCTCTACGGAGAAAACCGAGATGGTCTTTTTTTTTAGGATACATAGACCAAAGTTTGAAATTTTGAGTAAAACGATCACTCATTAAATGTCACATACCTTGGGGTCGGGCTCAACTCCAAATGAACTTAGAGAGCCCATATTAGGTATCTAAAATAGAATGCTAACAGAGAATAAGCTTCCTACGCACAAATGTCGGCGCCTAGTAGGGAACCCATCCAGAAGATCCAATAAAGTTGTACCGAACAACTGTTCTCTCAGTGATGGATGTGATATCCGGTAAAATAAATGAGGAATTGCACGAGTTCCAATTCGACCGCCCACTGTGGAGGTCCATCCTTTATTCACGTAACTACATAACGTCACACAGGCCACGTAACTTCATGATGTAACACACACAGCGTTAGGATGCCACATCCTCCCCCGCCTTATTAAAGTATAGCTCAAATACATTACAATTCATGTATCGCTTTGACCGTTAAATTTCTATAATTGCTCGTCATTTTGAAATGGATTCAAAATCCTTAAAGATCTCGTCTTTTATCATATCAAAATTATCACTGTGTTGAGTGGGAAGTGCGCAGTCTATGCCCTGGAGCTCCAGTATTTGCGTCATATTCTTCTCCTCTTGGCTCTCTTCCGACATTTCAAATAAAATAAAAAAGTAAAGTAATTAGACAAAAAAATCCAAAATATATTCAGTTGCCTTTATCGATGAACCTCTATCCTTGAACAGCTTCAACATTCCGGTCAAACGTTACATCCCATTTATTTTATTTTTGACAATTACAAAACTATCAATCCTTCATTGTATGGCTTTCTGATCAACATTGTTGTAAATTAAACTTCTAAACACATAATTCAACTGTTCTAAACAAAGTAAAAAAATCTTAAATAGAAAATAGAAGCGATATTAGTAGTACAGTCCATTGATTTCAGATTTACAAATCATCTCTGTATTTTTAAAATGTAAGAAATACATAGATTACTCTTGAGTATTTTCAATACAGACTCAATTGATCATACTGGCTTGATTTTTGACATCATCAACATGACCTTGCTTCGGTGTCCTTCTGTATGTCTGCCTTCTATAACTGCTGCTTGTCGCATGGTAAAACTCAGCCAAATGACCCGAAATGCTGCATTTTAATCATTTAGCTCGAAAACCTCTACAATCTTTCGATCCATGATATCTTCCAATCTTGGTGTAATTCTGCGTCCAGTTCAGGGTTTCATTTTCCGTCTCGCGCGACTAGCAGTTAAAACGGTTGGTTTTTTTCCTTCTGTAGGATTCGATTCGTAGATTTTTTTTTCACTGTTTTTTTTCTTTTGTGTAATAGCTTCCCATCACGCTAAACTGACAATAACAATAGTGAATTCGATTCTGTTCAGTTTCAACCCCAGTTCCAACCTAACTGCTGTCAAAACGTTTTTTTATTCACTCAGCTATAAGCCGGGTTCAGACGGTGCGAGTAAGCATACGAGTCGGTCTAGTCAGTTACTGCAGTACAGCTACTCACACCGTGTGAACACATCATGCCAGTTAGTGTCATGTGTGATTCGGCGTGCGAGCTACTTCAAATTTTTTTGAATTTACTCGCACTCGCATCCCTCAAAACGTCAAAAACAGAATTTAGCGCTCGAATCAGGGAGGCCAAATCTTTACATTGTCTTTACATGTCCCTATTTTTAAGATATTTGAAAATATGCGAAGATTATTATAGACTTGAAAATTATTGAAAAAACAAATAAAACCCTCATAGTTTCTAAGCGGAATCGTTGTTATTAAACGGTTTTATTTAGCTTGCCCTGTAATCTGTTTGTATGTTTGTAACATGTCCCACATTAGTAGAAATTTGACCCCCTTCTTGTTGACCGATTGATCTGAAATTTGGAACACACCTTTATCTCTGTAGTCATTACAAAACTGCGTATTTCATTATCTTGTAAATCCAAGATAGAGGCCGCTACAAAATGGCGGATCCCTTTCTTCCTCAAAACCTCATCAATGTGGGTTTTCCAAAACCCCATCAATATGGGTATCAAATGAAAGGGCTTGACTAGCAGAATACAGTTATTTAAGAAAAATGCAAATCCAAGATGGCTGCCACTACTAAATGGCGGACTACATAGTTTCCCAAAACTTCATTAATATGGGTGTTGGGGGGAAGCAAACTACGCCACTGATGACTTGATCTGAACCTGCGCATCCGGACGGTGCCACTCCATGACGCACCCAGACAATCATTGACAGCTAGCTGTCATCACTGTCATTCTGAAAACTTCTCTCGTACCACACATTCTTTGCTAATCACAAAAAAGGAGTAGAGATAGAACCCAAAATAAAGTTGAATTCCCAAATTGTTAAATAATTGAATCATCCTGTCGTGCTTTGAATTTAAAACGAGGAGATCAAATGTAGGTAAAACCTAATAATGTAAAGTTCTTGTTTAATTATTGTTTCTCTTAATAAATACAGCTTTGAGCTCGCTATACATTGATAAAAACGCGTGCTGAATAGAACCTCCGAAACCCCCGTAACAATGGGTATCAAATGAAAGGGATTGACTAGCAGAACACGGTTATTTGTGAAAAATGCAAATCCATCAAAATTCTACCAAATGGCGGACTACATATTATGTCAAAACACCATTAATATGGGTATCAAATGAAAGGGCTTGAATAGTAGATCACAGTAGATCATGAAAAATTAAAATCCAAGATGGCCGCAATCACAAAATAGCAATATACTTTATTAAACGGTTTTATTTAGCTTGAACTGTTCGTATGTATGTATGTATGTCTGTAGAATTGTCCCACAGTAATAGAAATTTGACCAATAGGAACTGACCGGATAGGAACTGCTGTCATTTTAAAACTGCTTATCTTGAAAAATCCAATTTGGCCTCCGCTCAAAATCGCTGATTCCATATCATCTCAAAAAAAAGGTTGATTGAGATATGTGTATCAAACCAACGAACTTGACTTGGAGAACACACTATGTATTTTCTGCAATCTACTCAATATCGGTATCAAATGAAATTTTTTGACTGATAGAATACAGTACAATGCCTTTATTGTAGAGAAATATTCTAATGAAACAGATAATGTACTAAAAACTAGAAAATAAAATGAGTAAACAAAAACTTTTTAAATTATAAAATCCATTCATTTTCATTATCCACAATTAGTGATTTCATCATATGTCCCACTATTTTATTTTAGTCTTATCAATGCCCTAGACTAATGAAGGAGAGGTGTGATAACTACTAACTGCAACTTGCCTAATTATTTTCTCTAGCTTTTAGTACATTATTATGTTTAATCACAAATAAACCGTTTAACTTAAAAAGTTTTTTTACTCATTTTATTTTGTTTTGCACGCTGGTGGGGCACGTTTTCTTTTTGAGATAGTTTTCTTGGGATTCTAAATATAAAATCATTATCGGGCACAATTTTCATTCGAAATTCACTCACAACTTCCAAAAAAAGTATTGTTCTAAAAAACAGAATACATATTCCATTTAAAAAAGTAGATTTTTATTCATTATTTTAGTTTTTGAGGCGTATTTATTCCTCCTGCAAATCTACTATCATTTTCATTTCACAAATTGGTACACGAAGCTGCTGTCAAGGCGAAATAATTCAAAATTTGAAAAATCTTTTAGACTGCCATTTGTAGCACTACATACTTTCGGAATTATTTTAGCTATGGATGCTTTCGAGATTCTAAAAAAATATCGACAATAATCTGAACGATATTCCAGAAGAAAGGTACAACATTTCTAGTTTCACTTATGTAGGTATAGCATCCCTCATGAGTGTATCTTGCGTTGTATTTGTGGAGCAATTAAATCCAACAGTTTTTTCACTTTTTCAGGTGTTATTCTCAACACTGCTCTGTACTCTCGGGGATCATCATCGTAGAGTTACTTCAATATTGTATTTGTTGCTCCTTTTTTTTGCATCCAATTCCTGGACCGAATCCTTTTTTCTTTCTGCTTTTTCCGGATAGTACCTTCAGTTCAAAGAAATTCAGCACAAAGTATTTTTAAACACGGCCAGTGTGTGTTTAGCGATAAAATTGTGTAATGATAAATTCAACTGAAAATCTAAGACGAAAACTGCCAATAAAGAAGTCGATTTCGGATCAATCATCTGACAAATTCGGATCTGATTGCTGTTTCTGACGATTTGATGGACATTTGAAAAACCGCCTGGCATCTCTGGAAAACCTGTGCCGTAGTATCTAGTTTCTTGCCAGCAGCTCACATTGTGTGAACGGACAAGGCGAGTCAACCATTTGTCAAGCGAGTTCACCGGGTCAGTAGCTGCTCATTGTGAAGCCAGCTACTAGCAACGTATAAATGGGCCTATAATAATATTATCGCCTATTATGTCTCACAGTAATATCCCACCTTGTATGCATATACTTGATGCACATACACTGAGAGAAATAATTAGTAAATATAACGAAGTTTTTGGTAAATACTACCAATCTATAGTCATTTTCGACCGTACTAATAAACACATATGTCAAGCAGAACCATGATTCGGAAGCCCAATATCGGCTACATTTTCTCGCCGAAAATGCACGTATCAGAATTATATCCTTATTATACCTCCGTATTGCCTTATGGGAACAATGAAAATGGTTAATACGCGCTTTTCTCACCAGTTTTCAGATATGACAATATCCAAGCTTACTAATGTTATCGAGTAAAATATACTAATCTCTGGTAGGGATGCGGGTTTGTTGACAATATGTACAAAAAATTTGTACATTCTACTAATTTTGCATTACCAAATGTATTTAGTAGTTTTCGACCGAGGATTTTTCTAAGGGTACACACGCACGGTACCCACATCCAAGATGTGTGGAATAAAGGTGTGACCGTGTCGTCAATAAGTGCGCGAGGGGAAACGGTAAAAATATACAGAGGACTGTGGAAAGGGATTTGACTGCAAATAGAGATGTCTAAATTTTTCGTTTATTTAATTGTCGATTAATTTCATTTCATTTTTAAATATTCGATTCATTCGAATAATTGTCTTTCAGTATTCGATTAATCGAGCAAATATTTATTTCTTGTAATTAAAAAGAAAAGACATTCATGATAAAAAACATGATGGCATAATTCTAAAAATTACAATCAATATAATTTTGTAATAAACATGGTGCAGAATAATGGTTTTTGAATAAAATGGTATTTCAGTATGTTGATAAATTTACCATTTCATGATTTTGTGAGGTCGATTGAAAAAAGAGCACACCATGAGAATAATGCACAACATTTTTATTACACCAACATAATTTTTTTCTGTTCAAAACTACCTATTCTTCGATTGTTGTTGGAATAGCTGATTTGTTTGAATATTTCTGCTTGGTCTCTATAGCTATTAGCTACTATTTATAGAATAATTGACCACTAGTATAGTATATTTTCCTTGGCACTCTGAATTTGGATACTTCTATTTTAGAACGGGAGCTGAGACTACCTTCTTTAAGTCCGCATTTTACTGCTGCAGACCCTGAATTCTTTTCCCCAGTCTCCTCCACCTCCAGGGAAGTATCGTATAAGTTGGTACGAAGGGGACGTATATCACTTTTTCACCACCTTCGGTCTGAGACACCGACGCGCGTAAAGGAGTCACTTTTTTGGACAAGTGATTTTTTTCCTATTTTAGAATATTGTTCAATGAAATGTATAAATTAATGTCAGTGGCGTGGAATATTTATCAAATATAATGTATAATATCATTTTCGGATTATTCTTATTTGATTTTAGTCCTTTTGTCACCGGATTGAACGGATTCATATATTATTCGTCGATATATTCGTCGTAAGATTCATACGTGCAAAAGTAAAGTACAAATGTTTGACATTCGTATAGTTGTTCACTAAATATAATAGTCACGCATATACACACTTGTGAAATAATTGCACTTGCGGAAGAATTGTAAACTGTATATTAATCATATAAGCATATTAATCGGTGGCTTATGGTTATTTTTACCGTTACAGCTTCGGGTTTTTTTTCTATAATATATGAGCTGAACAAGTCAAGAACAAGTCGCAGGAAGTTCCTAGAAATCCTTTTATATCATCTTTTTATGCCCCATCAAAAACAGGCATTAAGTTTTTGTTAACCAAGAACACAGAAACAAAGAATATTAGATATTGGAAAACTTGAAATTCCAGAAACCTCGAACAATTAACCGACGTCTCTAACTGCAAAACGCGGGAAAAATACCTCCATCACCGACCGACATCGAAAGTCGATTTATTCTCTTGAGCTGAAACATCTAATAAGATAGAGTATATTACAAACCTAACTTTAACCGTTAAAGACTTACCTTTCAACTTTTCAATGCTCTTATTCCCACCAAAACAATTCCACACACAAAGAGCGAAAAAAAGATATTGCAAAATATTGCAGATTGTTTACATACAAAATCCAAGATGATTGAAAGGCCTATCTCATGAGTCGCGCAACCGTATTGTATCTATCGTACCCACATCCAGTCGTACAGCAATAAGCATCGCCTCTTTGGCATACCAACTGCAACGAAACAGTCAGCCCTATTCTGTATTCCGACGGATTTCCATTTCGTTCGAAATCGTTATTTCGTTCGAGTTATGATTTCGCATCCCCTGTTTCGAACGTTTTGCCCATATGATGTTCGAAGAGAAACAGATCGAACGAAATGCAAAAACAACTCGAACGGAATACAGAATGGAATTTTATCAAGTCGTTCGAAATATTTCGAATCGATCGAAATACAGAAAAGGGGTGAGTGATTCGGCTCTTCAGAGCGCGTTGGGTGATTCCTCGGTAATAGAGGTCACACACTAGGATCAACCCGAAAGCTGTTGGGTGCGCACGGAGATGTTTCACGGGTTCACCAACACAATTATACTGAACTGTCAAGTTCCAAGTACAGTAATCGTTCGCTAACTGGTCCTGGCAAATATATATATATATATATATATATATATATATATATATATATATATATATATATATATATATAAAATAATATATATATATATATATATAAATGGAGTTATGTCTATCTGTCTGATTCTTATGGACTCGGAAACTACTGAACCGATCGACATGAAAATTGGTATGTAGGGGTTTTTGGGGCAGGGGAAGGTTTCCGTGACAGTTTGAGACCCCTACCCCCTCTCTAAGGGAGGGCTGCCATACAAAAAATCTTGAACGAGAATTGAGTCTGAAAAGAATCGGATATTGTAATGTCGAGTTTTGGTTGAAGTACTAGGAATTTCATAGTAAAAGTTAATTTTGAAGGGTAGATTAGAAGATCAATCAATGAATAATTCTGCGATTGGACCCACGAACAGCGCTTAGTAAGAAAACGTGGATGTGATAACGAAAAATAAATTTTGGGCGGCACGAAGTTTGCCGGGTCAGCTAGTCTAAAAATAAAGCCTATGAAAATGGAAAACCTACCGCTTTTGCTTTTGTATTATTGGAATCGTAATTCAATTCGGATTCTGATATTGATGAGTATGTTCATGTGCTTTCATTGGGAGGCGGAAATAATTATGGATTTTCAGGTGGAACAAACATGCTTATAAAATAAAAATTTTGAAAGCAAGTAAATTTGCACACATCAAATATATATTTTATGTGATGAAATAAGAGATTTTTTTCGAAATTGCAAAAACATATTAAGCGAAAACTGTGTCTGATGATGATTTTATATTATTATGGTAATTATTTTTGGAACAAACAAGAAATGCATCGACAAATGGTTAAGTCAGTGTCAGGACTACATGTGTTAGGTAATCAAACAACATGAAGAAGAAATTTTCATTCGACGCCACCAGACGTCGACACTGTACGTTAGTCATCGCAAATATAAACATAAAAACAAATCAGACTATGTGCCCTATTATAGAAATCGAATCGAGGATTCGATACAATCACTATCCCTATCACACCGAGTAAAATCTGCAATTATAGAAATCGAGGAAAACAGCTCAATTCCTTACTATTGCTCGAATGTCAGCGGTGGCGTTGAAATATTTTGCAACGAGTTCGAAATGTTTCGCAAAGCACTATAGAAAGGATGACAAATCTTTTTTTGAGCATCTGCTATGAAAATTTTAAATATCTGTATTTCAAAAAGTGTTAATATGGTTATGTTTTGGAGAAAACTGATATTTCATCAACGAATGAAATTAAGCGTAAGGCATGCATTATTTCATGTGTAATAGAAATGGCAGAATGGAACAATTTGTAATTTGCCATAGTCATTGGAAAATGAACTTTTTCATGTATTTCCATATCTGCAATCTATGAAATCTCGTGTGGGGGAGTTACCTAAATTCTCGTTCGTATCATTACTTTCATCATACCCGAATGATTTCCCTGCCGGTTTTGTGTTGGATGAATGTTGTAGGTGTTCTGCAGAGCGTCGATTTCTTGTTGTAGATTTATTGTTTTAGGGCCATGTGTATCATAGAAGAAACACTGACATTCTGCCATTTTGAACCAAGATGCATTGGGGGTCCCAGCGCATTAAGCTCCTCACTGAATTCCTCGCACTTTTCCCTAATCAGGATTTTTTTAACTACCTCCACCAAAGCAAAAGCTTCTAGCAATTTCTACATTCGCTTTCATTGGTTCGACGAGCCGTTCAAACTGCTAGTGATTTGTTTTTCCTTCTGTTCACTAATTTTCAGCCACTGAAGTACGCGCTGGAAGTAAGATCTGCATTGTAAATTTTAACATGATGAATATAAAAGATTCTGGATTGAACACATACTCTGTATAGACTATTCTGGCAACACCGTAAATTAAATACTGATCAAAACAAACGAACGAATCAAAACATACAGCAAAAACAACATTCAAACCAAAACAAACTGCTCGAAAAATTATGAAAATTGTACCGATAGCATTAACTCGGTCGATGCTATCGACTTTCTCGGTATCTATAATAGCAAAATGGGGCTAACGAGCGAAATTCTTATCGCCTCGATTTCTATAATAGGGCCTATAATAGTAAAATGGAGCTAACGAGAAAAATTCTTATCGCCTCGATTTCTATAATAGGACCCTTTATGATTTGCGTAAGTGAATAGGCCGCTTAATCAAGTGAAAAAAGGAAATCGATTGTTGATCACGAATGGAACCATTAGGATTTGGGTTATTTTCTTAAGAAAATTTTTTTATGCGGCCCTACCCACCGCATTTTTTTTTTAAATTGTGTAGCGAACACTATTTTTTAAAGCTACTGGTGAAGTTCAGTACGATTTTTTTGTGCCCTATCCTCCGGACAAAAACAGATTTGCCTGTACTAGCATCACCTCGAGTAGCTTTAATCCCGTTGGACATGACAAATCTTATCATTAACAGTTTGAACCACCGCCGACATGTTAGGAGCCAGCTAACCAGCTAATAGCATCTCCTGAGGTAGCTTTAAGTCAGCTGGACACGACACAATGGAAGCAGCAATAAGCAGCACAACAGATATCGTCATGGGGTATGAACAACGTGGACAACGCAACGAATGGTTTGACAACGAGTGCAGAGTGCTTCTGAACGAGAATGATGCAGCACGCGCAACCATGCTGCAACGAGCGACTCGACAAAACGTGTAAATATACAGACTGTAGCGAGGGCAGTAGACACATCGCTTTCGGGAAAAAGAGCCGCCTGGAAAAGAAAAAGTGTGAGGTGATGGAGCTGCTTTATCGTTCTCGAGAATCGCAGAAGTTCTTCAAGAAATTAAACGCCTCGCACAAAGGCTTTGTACCGCGGGCCGGAATGTGCTGGAACAATGACGGAGGCATCTTGCCGAACAAGCGCGAGGTGATCGAACGGTGGAGGCAGCACTACGATGAGCACCTGAACAGCGCGCAGTTAGGGACCAAGAGGGCGTTGATGAGGACTACATCGTTGCAGTGAACGACAACATACCACCCCCCGACGATGGGTGAAGTTAAGGAGGCCATTAATCGGCTAAAGAACCACAAAGCAGCTGGTAAGGATGGCCTCGCAGCGGAGCTCTTCAAGGGAGGTCCGGGAAAACTTTTAGAGTGTATGTACCGGTTGATAGTCAGGATCTGGGACACAGAACAGCTACCGGAAGAGTGGAAGGGCGGGGTAATCTGCTCCATCAATAAAAAAGCGACAAGCTGAATTGTGGGAACTACCGTGCAATCATGATCCTGAATGGTGCCTACAAAATTCTGTCTCAGATCTATCTTTCGCCGTCTACCACCAATAGTAAATAGAAGTTATCAGGCCAGATTCATGCCCGATTGCTAGACGACGGACCAGATTTCTACACTGCGGTACAGCTTGAGCTTGGGTAGACTGTACAATTCGTAGTTGCTCTCCGTGATTGACCTGAACCAACCAAATTGCACAAAGAACACATAGAATGACGCTTGGGACTAGCAAACCATTCTCGTTGTGCAATTTTCGGCGATTCGAGCTTTGAATGGTCAATAACGACGCCGGCCACGTCCTTACAGTCACCAGGGGAAGGGAAGGAATGTTAGTATGGTAACCGCCGCCCGAAGGCCAGAAGGGTCGCCTCTATAGCGTGGTTCCCTAGCGATTATCATGGAAGGGATAGTTGTTAGTGGGAGGAGGTAAGAATCAGGATTCACTGTGGTAAGTGATGTGAATATGTAAACGCGAATTATCGGCCACTCGACGAAATGAAATTCTGAAAATTCTACTTGTCACAACACGCAGTAAAGATTATCTTTAGGTATCCTGATAAGGAAAGCCTGTGTTGTTAATATTTATTACACGTACTTTAAGAATTTTAGACCGAAGTTTCATCATTCTTCGAACGAAGTGTATGAATATCGCACAATTATATTCACACATATACCACAAATAACTACAGGTAAACACACAAATCGATGACCGTCCGAAAGGAAATATGAGTTTTGGGAACACAATATAAAAAATTGAATTAGGGAACTGAAGTCTGAAAGTGGATCTAGAATCATTGACAGAATTCTAATAGAATATGAATCTAATATCTCACAAACTTTCACAAATGTCATTATGGTATGAAACGCAGTTGAAAAATTATAGGAGGTTGTGTCCAAGATACGACCGCATTGTTGACGTAGAACTACGCTGTTATTTTATATAAGTCGCTTGTTTATATCTTCGGATATTATTCTATAACGCTTCGGCGCACAACCTTAACGTCTGCTTCGCCATAACGTCAGTTTAATGCATTGATGCATCCTCAAAGGCACCAACGAAGCCCTTATGATGACGGAAAACAAACAATGTTAACTGCTTGGAAAAAGACTGAATTATGCCACACAGCTTGTACTCTGCTGTAACACCTATCGATGCGAATTCGCTGATGAGTTTGTCAAGAGCGACCGCCTTCACCACCAGCGGGGGGAGCTTGATTTAGTTGCTGCCTGGGTAACGGCGTTTACATTTTCGATCGACGCGCCGAAATCGCTTACTTCGCTGTTGTTCGTTGCGGTATCACACTCGCGAAGGTTCGGTTCAGTGCGAGCGCTTTTCACTGCATCAACACCGCGTGCATCATTAGATGACGCTTGCCTCGAAATTTTATTGCCCCTGGCAATGCGTTCGTTTTTTGCAGGGCTCGAGCCTGCCTTCCTCTTCTTCTTGCTCATCACACACTACGCGAAGTGTCCAATTTATGACGCGGAAAGAAAAACACACGATACGAATAACGCGAAAAACGAACAGAAAAACCAAACGACGATATCCAAGTTGGATTACCACTGGTGGGGTCCAATCTTAGGGTGGGTTTAGACCAGTGATATATACATGTGAAGAAATATGATGAGATTTATAGAAATAGCATTTACACTAGCGTGAACTTCTATAATGAATATATTCATATTTTCGGTGAATTTATTCACCTAAAGTAGAACTGCATCCAACTTTAGTGATTTCTCACCAGTGAGAAATTCACAAGCGTTTACATATGCTGAATTTATTCAAGTTATATATACCTCGAATAAGTGTATCATATTTATTCTCACCCGTTTACACCTATTTTCACGTGAATAAATCCATCTATAGCTATAGATCTCCCTAATGTGAACCCGCCATTAGATCGAAGCGCAGCGAAAGCAAAGTGAACTGGATTGCTCAACAGTCCGATGTCGAATGAATGTTTGCCTCAGCGGAATCCACTGTTTATACTCTAGGCAAGTATTCCCCGTCATTCTTCTACTTTTTCTTTGTTCATGGAGACTTTAAATCCTACGACTTCCCCTCCGTTGGTCGTCGATAAGTTGCTCGTTATTGACAGCTTTGTTTGGTAAAGCACACAAATGGACAGAACAAATGTATTGGAAAATGGAAACGCTCAAAGTTTTCATGAATTTTAACCATTTACAAACCAGGGAATTCTAATGTATAGCATAGTAAACAAATCTTACGGAATTTCCTATTCGTTTAGTATGTAAATCGCCAAAATCCGTTCGCGGCAAAAATAGTTATTAACGTTAACTTTATTTCATAAAAACGTGACCTGTTTTCTGATTTGGCACCCTTAATGAAAGACATAGTTCTACGTCAAAACATCTTATCTGCAAAGAAATCTAAAGTAAATAATGATGTTTATATCCAACGATAGACATTGTCGAAGATGAAGGCAAATTTTAAATATTAACTCACCAAAAAGACTGGCAACCATGAACATCTCTAAATGGAGCTAGTTCATCTGAACTAAAAGGACTATCTGTGGGTTAATGTATTCATTTCGTTAATAACAGGAACATCTAAAACCTTTATATACACAGAAGCACGAACACACGAATGAAAACGAACGATCTGTCTTTACATATCTTTACAGTAAGTCCCCAGAATGAAGCACGTCACGATACATCGTAGATTTCTACACTGCGGTAGATCCTCCCAAAGTGCCCCGAGTATCAGGTCCCTAAGCACCACATCTTCGTCGATTTCAAGGCCGCATATGATACAATCGATCGACGACAGCTGTAGAGAATCATGGATGAACACTACTTTCCCCGAATGCCAACAAGATTGATTGAGGCAACGATCGATGAACGGTGTGCGAATCTCAGGCGATCTGTAGAGATCGTTTTAGACTCACAGTGGACTCCGACATGGCGATGGACTCTCTTGAAGGAGAATGAACCACGAACTGACGCAACTCTACGACGAACCCAGTATACAGAAAGTCGCCAAGGCTGGACGAGTGTGATGGGCAAAGAAGTGGTTGTGGTTGCGAAGTGGATGGACCAGGTGGAGCACGACTTAGCAAAAGAATCGGTGCAGCCGAGAGTTGGAGAACTGCAGATATGAACCGAGTGCATTGGCGGAGCAATGTTGTGAATCAGATCCAATCTCTTCAACGGGATGTAGCATCATTATATATAAGAAAAAAATATGTTGAATGAAGTCTTCAAGTTTACGTAAAACAAATGGATTTCGTTTCTTCAACCTAATATAATGTCATATACACCCAGGTTTTTTGTTTCGCGGGGGATATGTACCTCGTAAAAAAAACCGCGTAAATTGGAAAATCCGCGTAAAAAAACGCGTTAATTGGAAAATCCGCGTAAAAAACCGCGTTAATTCGAAAATCCGCGTAAAAAAACGCGTTATTGGAAAATCCGCGTAAAAAAAACATGTCACCTGATGATAGATATCAAATGGGACTATCTTTACGTAGAACGGAAGTAAAAAGTTGAGTGTTGCTCGCTTCCGAAAACCCGTAGTTTTTTCTTGCAATTTCGTTGGTTACTGGTAGCTATACTTCAGTTTCCTTCACGAATGAGGCCATCTGCTGTTGCTAGAAGATGCCCTAGTAATTTGTATACTCTTTTGCCGATGCACATGCAGTACCACTGTTGGACCGTCCAGAGCTAAGTAGTCAGGAAAAGACATTCACGAATAGCTGCCCGTATAAACCCCGTTCCGTTGTACCGTCCGGCGAGCTCCCCGTTACCCAACACCTAAAATCCACGTAAGAATCATGATAAGGTGCGGCACTAAGCGCTAAACTCCCTTACAAGCACTAATTACCGTAATTTGCTCCGAGGGAACATAAGAGAAAAATGTGAGCTGAGGGGGAGATGTGATATTGCACTGATCTTTTTTTACGCGGGTACCGCTTGAAAAAACCGCGTTAATTGGAAAATCTGCGTAAAAAAAGCCACATTAATTGGAAAATCCGCGTAAAAAAAACCTGGGTGTAATCGCAAAAAGGCTTTCTGATATTTTATTCATGTATTATTTTTCGTTACAGGTTCTTAACAGATCAACAATTATAACTAATCGTATTGCAATGCGTGTGTAGTTGAGTTCATCACCGGACTCGTAAAGTTTTTTTTTCTTTATAAGTTACCTAAAGCCAACTTACAAGTAGGACTAGTTTATTGTTTTAAGGATATAATAAGTTAAATTCCCCTACGTTTTGTTCTCACTTCTGCTTGAATGGAGCTAAGCTGTGAACGCTATCTTTTTTTCTTTCGTATATCCTATCCCATACATCAAATGTTTGTGGTAACTGAGGGAGGGAATTGGATTTGACTATTTTGAGCTATATAGAAAAATTATCTTATTTTTGTGATTCTACTAAATGTCAAATTTACTACTGCTTCCTGCCTCATCATCATTATCGGACAAAAATACACGCCATGTTCAGTCATTTTTGAGACGCTAATTTTTTTCTCAAATTCTCCTTCCATTGCACACGAATCGATCAGCCGGAAACAGTGAAAAAAGCTGCTATTAAATGGTAACACAGAGTATGAATCTGTTGGCTACTCAACTGTCTGGGATGGACGCACACAGCCACACACACGCGCACACGTCGGCTGCTTAAGGAGTGAGCTCGTTTGGCGCTCGAAAGAAGGGGGCTGACCTTCTCTCTGGGATGAGTCTGTCTACTACCCTGCGACGTGGAACTACGAAACAACCCAAGAGTGAATTATTTCTAAAATGGAAAAAATACCTTTAGTTAATATTGTATTTTACAGGTCGAAGGATAACTTACTGTTCTGACCAGGAGAAAGATATATGTGGATGTCCTGCCCTGAGGTTACTTCTAGAAAGAAACATTGAAAAACATATTATTGGTGTCGCGGATTGTATGTTCCACGGAGAAGTGATAAAATCGCTGAAATTGGTGGGAAGAAATGAGAAGCTTCTGACGCGTTTCTAAGTCAAGAAATAGATTCATGCAAGTTAAATTTTCGGATGATATCGGTTAGTAAGAAAAAACACGCACACAGAACAGTTATTCAACAATTGTTATATTTTTTGTTCGTATTCATACGGATAATACTTTACATTAGCACTACTATAACGTTTTTTCTTTAAATGTGTTTTACAGCTTCAATTTATGGATACAACAATAAATCAGTATGGTAATGATAAAAAATAACTTATCGTGTTCATAATTTATCACGAGCATTTTGACAGGGTTCCTGCTCAACAAATCAGCACTTTTCGTTACCGAATTTCGACGCTTGCAGTCGGTCTGAGACCCTGGGAATGGTATTAACCTAAGACAAGACGTGAAAACTGGCTTCTTACTCTTCTTTCTGCATTTTCGTCGACCAAGTGCTAGATAACAGGAAAGCGAGATATGAAGGTTGCCAAATGTTATAAAATTTCGGAAGATTATTTCCCCATGAAAAACATGTGTTCTTCGTATCATGTATTTTCTGAGCTGCACATTTTTTTTTGTATTAATTGTTCAACCGAATGTCACATATTTCAAACAATAAGTACTTTCCTGTTATTTTGGTATGTAAAAAAATTAAATGTGAAAAATTAAATAGAAAACGTAGATTTGATAGTTGGAGTATGATATTTTATTTATCAAGAGATTATGGGCTTTACCGTTTACACTTCACGATGAAATCGAAATGAACGACACGCCATTAAATATCGTTTCACGAGTTAAAGAAAATGATGAGTTTTCAGGTGGAATTGAACCTTTTCAAATAGAAATTATGAATAAAAATTAACTTTTTCGTATCAAATTAGTGTTCAATGTGAATGAAAAACTTTGCTTTCTTCATTTGGTAAAATAATCTCGTACAAAAACTGTATCTGAAGATAATTTTATATTATAATGATAAGTTTTAGTGAGAATTTCGGAAAGTGTATAGAAAATTGCTCAAGTTAGGGTAAGAAAGACGTGCTTCAAGTAAATAAATAACGCCAAGTAAAAATTTTCATTCAGATTTTAACAATTTAAAAGTGCCTTCGGGCCGAGTAGTTAGACTTGTTAAAAACCAATTTCGTATCCATATGTCGACACTGTATCGTTCTCATCGCGGATACAATTCATTTCGTTTTCACCGTGAACAGGAATAAGGCTTTATAATTGAACTTTGATATCGTTCAAACACTAACAGTACTGAAATATTGATAAAATAATACATTTCCAAAATATAACATAGCGTTTATTCAGGTTTTTATTTGTTGTTATGTATGCTTCATTCAGGTTCCAACATGATTTATGCTTTACGGTTGGAAAATAATTGAATGTTCATCTCTGCTAGGCCGCTGCTATTATGCTATGCTAGAATGCAAGAGAATCACAAAAAGATGTAGGGTGGAAATACCGATGCAATGTTTCCCTCTTCAGGAACTGAACACCGGACGTAATAGAAACGAAAACTTACAAAGAATCCATAATAGAAATTTTCGCTAAAATGAAATGTGAATGCAACTATTATTCAATTTTGAATATATTTGGCAACACTGTGAAAATGTTGGAAATCCCATTTTTGTATATTTATCTTTGTCAATTATTTTCCTCATCAACCAATCAGAAGCCGAGTTACAAGTGGTCCAAGTTTGACAGAAGTGGTGGTCCGGAATCGGCCCCCTATTGTCTTGTCTCGTCTCAGGTATTAACGTTTGCATCAAAAAATGAACACAAATTGCCGATTTTTCATGGGTTTACCTTCTCACTCACTGTCCAAACTACTCATGCATCATCAATCATAGTAACCCATGTTGACAGCTCTTTCAGTCGAATTCTAACCGTGATGGCGAAAACAGTGAAGCTAATCCGCTCAGAAATGTGCGCGTTCAAAGAACGGTACCCTGTCGCATGGAAAACGGACATCGTGCGGCACTTTTTGGATTCCGGATACACCCGTTCCGATATCTACAACATCTTGGCACTATTGGAAAACAATAAGAGCATCGAAAGAAAGCCCGGTTCCGGACGGCCGACGACCCTGAGCGACAAGAAGCACCAAAGGATGCTGTCGAGGGAAAAGTAGCTACATCGCTGCGTGCGCTTGGCCGGGAGATCGGTACAACTAGCCAAACAGTGAAAAAGTACCTGACAAACATGGACATACATGTCAGGAAGTGGAAATCCCGTCCACTGGTCTCGGAGCTGCAGTGTTCTTTTTTCGAAATATGAGACGAAACATATGGTTTTGGGTGTCAATAAAAATAGTTATCTCGATTTTTCATTCGGAACATGCCACGAAATGTTGATTAGCAAGATAATATACCCTATGCAAAATATTAGCTCAATCGGACTTCATTTACTAGTGTGGCAGACGTTAAATTTGAGTTTTTTTTTTGAAAACCAAAAAATCACCGAAATCGGGGTTTTCAAAAAATAGTTTTGATGCCAAATGTCTCAATTTGCAAGCAACTATAGAAGATGAATTCTTTACTGAAGATGTGACGGAAAAAGCGTTCCCCCGAAAGTAATTTTATAGGTCACTCTTATTTCTAGGGGGCGATTAAACCGATAGTTGATTCTGTCCCCGATTAAATATCTATGAATCAAGAAAAAAGTGACTCCACGCGCTTCACGGCTTGGTCGAGATCCAAAAAGCGTACGAAAGATTATGTTATATCAATCATAAAAAAAATTCTTCCAGACTTACACATTTTCACGATGTTATATTCTACAAAGATGTAGATTGTGGAAAAGTGAACTGCCGATCTGGCCACTTACGAATGCCGGAATGGTTCGCAAACCGGGCAGGTAGGCCGGTTGTCTGAGAATACTCCCTCATATTGGTTAGTCAAAAAGAATGTTGTTTGTTGAGAAGAGCCCCTCTCTCGTAAAATCTTCGTTTAACCTATCGAACATACCTGATAAAAATTGTTTCGTTCCACGTTATATCCTAGTTTTGTATACCAATACACATCCGGCCCGAATTATTAAAAATTATCACTTTGTATCAAACAATTTAAGGTATTAAGGTTATCACACTTCGGTTAAGCGCTACTCTTAAATAGTAACGAGCCAAATATGCTCGGGTTTCCTTCCAGAGGAGGGTTTCGCACAGTTGTTGCACATGCACACGCACACATCAATCTTAAAATGTTATAAAATCATCGTACGTTAGGCATATACAAAATCGTTTTTGGTTATTCAAAACGGGGTAACACTCATTGATATACAGCAAAGCGTCCTACATTTAGGTCACTGTAACACCGGCAACGGCACCCACAGTTCCCAAGCACACTTGGTCAATTTTCATCGAGCTTTCGAGAATCGATTTGATTCGTTTTTGTTGTTGTTTTGGTTTAGGTTTCATAATCTAGGCACTATGCACTCGCTAAAAGCTCTCACAGTTCAATCGTCGTGCGCAACGCTGTCATGCAGTAGTATTGCGGAGCCCAAAATTAGTGTGGCTTTCGTTGTGTGCAAATCAACACTCTTCACATTGATCTCTGGCGACATTTTTTTTTTCTTTTAGCAGGCTAAAGTAGTTATCCTAGTCCTCCTCTTCCTCCCAGTCCGGATTCCGTGAATTTCCGCTCCACTCAGCACTCTATTGACGATTTCTGATATTGAGCGTTTTGTATGGACGGTGGTGATTGCGATTGTGGCGTTGAGGTCGCCGCCACCGGTATCGAAGCAACCGAGGAAGAGGAGGCAGAGGATTGCAGCAAAACAGTGGTTGCCACTGGCGGTGTGGAAATCGTCGTAACGGGAGGCGTCGAGGCGGATGAAATTGGTGATGCGGATGATGATAGCGGCGAAGGTGATGGTGAAGACGAAGATGATGCTGCGGGAGCGGAACACTGGGACGATAGTCTACCGGGCATTTTGGGCAACGAACACACTTCACATCTGGTCATGAGTTCATGGTTCTGGAATGTACAAAGGCTGCAAGTCCATTGCTCTCCGGTGCTTGCGCCACTGACGCCTGCGGAATCGCTCATTCCGGCGACGATGGCGGCGGGAGTCGAGTTCGAACGGCCGGAGTATCGCCCTTCGATCGTATACGATGTGGAAACTGCTGCTGCTGTAGGTGCGGGTGGATGATTTGGGGGAAATTTCGGAGGCGGCGGTCTGGGCGGCCGAGGAGGGCGATTGATGATAGGGCCGGTCGAAACAGACGGAAATCCTAGACAAAAAAAAACGAACAGTTATCGTTATTCATTTCCGTTCAGTGCATCAAACGTTCCAAAAAATCCTACCTTCTATATTGAGTGCGCTAAGGCCGTCAGCAACCGATGCAACCGGTATTTGGTTAGGTCCCATCAACTCGGCCGAGTCGACCTCTTTCTGCATTCGGTCTACCTCCTCCTCCAGCAGTTGGACCTCTCTGCTGACAAAATCTACATCGATTCGCGATATCGGCTGTTTCAGCACCCGAATTTCCCGCTGAATCGACCCCAGCTGCTGCCGATATCGGTCCACCTCCTCGCACAGCCGATTTTTCTGACCAACCTGATGCGTTATCGCTATCTCTGAAAAAAAAGCCGAGAATAATTGAGGAACGATCGATTCTTGAAAAAGACGGGTGGGTAATGTCGGGGACATAACGGGAGTGACGTAGGACTATACAAAGGGGACAGCTTTTGTTAAATATATATTTTAAATATATTGTTTTATTTTCTTCTCCTACGTGAATACCTACCTATCAACCTGAAAAATGGATTAGTTTACTGTTTACTCTTTATGAATATGTTGATGGTTCTGAAAAGAACCTTTGGTGTTGTATTTTGTTATCACTCGATATTCCCATCTTGTTCGGTTAAACCTTTCTGTTTAGCGATTGCATTTGCCACTCGCCACAGCTTTCACAGTTGGAAAATTTCTTCCCATCCAGCTTGTGACATATTGTACAGTAAATTACATTCAATGGCACGTCGCATTACCACCACTCAGTATCGGATTGGAGGTAATTTTAACCTGTAATTGAACATTTGCGATGACAGTGGTACAGTGTCGACTTTCAATGTGGGGTCATAATTTGGACCCCGAACTCTATGTTTACAAAAATGTCCAACTAAATATGTCGCATTACAGGTCCGTCCAATTAGCTAAATGTCCAATTAGCTAAAAAAGTGTAAATTACTGTACTTTCAATCTAGAAGCAATTTAAGAATTGGTGAAAATCAATAAGCTCAGAACAACTGCCAAATTCACATACTCATCATATCCTGGCAAACAAATTATGAAAATTTGTGTTTTATTATTATTTTGGATATTGTTTTAGAAAGCATTGAACTGTATTTCCTAAACTCTTTTTTGGAAGGTTTAATGGCCCTGAAAAGTGCCTTGTTTTATGGAATGGTTCCAATTTAGAAAACTTAGTACTCGTGGTTTTGAAAAAAAAAAAACATTTCGAACGCCCTCGATGCCGCCTTGTTCTGGATTTGCCACCAAAGCAGTTTGTATAAAGAACGAAACTTTTTTCTTCTGCTACCTGATGCCGTTTTGCGATTGCGTTTGCCTCGCCACTCGCTGCAACTGCCTGTTGTCTTGATGTCCACCGAACCGAATGTGTTCTGTTCCGAATGCGGATTTTCTCATCGTCGCGAGCAGCTTTGCCAGCTAACTCGATCACTTCGGCGGCCGAAGCTATATAACGCCGGCTAGGTGAACTGGTGCACTGGTACTAACGCGCTCGGCCTAGCTACCCTTGCGGGGAACTCCAGATCAACACGGTTCGAGCGGGATTTTGCCTTTCTCTTCACTTTTCCTCCTTTGCCATATCCAACCATGGCTGTTTGTGTTGGTTTGTTGATGTGTTGTGATGCGAAACGATGTGGTGTACGGTTTGAATGAGAATGATCGTTACCAGCCGACGATGTGATAATCATTGCATACGAAAAACAGTGGAAACGTCTGAGAGCTTAAACTCAGTATGCAACGGAGCAAACAGTAGTATGGTTCTCGTCGGTGGAGATCGGAATAGATGTATCTAAATGTCGTTGTGCAAACTGACTACATCGTGGGAAAGTACCTCATATAACTTCCGGCCGTGTATGTGGCAAAATATGCGAAAAGCTTCAATGCGTGCTTTTTTGCAATGTGTCTGTTGTTTCGCACGCTCATATTGCTCTTATATTGCTATAGCATACATATTATACAAATGCTATAATGGGAAAATAGCACATTTTCCGTTATTATTAAAGCTTGGGACATTTTGGTGATTAATTAGAGTATATTTGAAGTTGCATTTTATTTCTTGGATGCTGTTGCGAATCGAGGAAGTAATCTAAAAATTAAAAATTTAAATATAAAAAAAAGGAAAAAAAACTTTTTAAGTTAAACGGTTTAATGTACTAAAAGCTAGAAAATAATTAGACAAGTACCAGTCAGTAATTATCACATCCCTTCCTTCATTAATCTAGGGCAATGATGAGACTGAAATAAAATCGTGGGGCATATGATGAAACAACTAACTGTGGATAATGGAAGTCCGACGTGCCCCATGATTTTATTTTAGTCTCATCATTGCCCTAGATTAATTTAGTGCTAGATTAGTGTCAGTGCTTTAATTCTACCACGTTAATTTTACGAATATTTTCAGGTCTGCTTGCTGTAATGCCGATATACTAACCAGCTTACAACAAGGCAGTACTGATGTCAACTTTCATTACCCAGTAATTCTTACAGAGGGTCGATCAGTAAATCCGAACAAAGGAAATGGGGGCACACCTGAAGGGTTGGTCATGATACAAAGAACGATAACATTGGAATTCTGCGAATTCGGGAACTCAACTAAATAAAATCTTAGCTTGGAATCCAGCTGTCTGATTAAGATACAATGTTTCAAAAAACTTAAAGAAATTTCAAGGAAAAATATATTTCGGAAAAAAGTCCTCAAAAGTCAAATACAAGCTCAGGTTTGTTTCGCTGACAAATGTGTATGAGATGTGACAAATGTGCATGAGAATGGAAAACTGAGGCTGTTGATAGAATGTAGACTGTGGACTCGAAGCGAGAAAGTCTCAAAAGGGGTATTCTACAGTACATAGATGCACACGAACGACCTGTGACGTTTTGGTTAGAATTTTTAAATTGTCTCTAGAACCGGCAACATCGTAGATTTTATTGAAAAGGACTTCAACATAGCGAATTGCCCTCAAATTCACTTACTCAAGAAGTTTTGGACAATTGTCAGCTTTAGAAGAATGGTAGTAACTAGATTGATTGATTTTTTTTCTTTTATAGAGGCTTTAAACTACAAAATTCGTTCGCCTCTAGCCTTGAAAAAGGCCAATATTGAAGGCGTAGTAACTATAAATGCACCAAAAATAAAGGATGCTGGAATAAATGGCAGATAAGGTTGAGCAACGAACTGTCAAAAAACGACGCGGGGTATTCGAGGGAAAGTATACAATTTCGTCAAAACCACTCGCTACGTCCTTTAGTTGCGCATAAACAGTGCACTAGCTATTTATTCAATGCAAAAAAAAAAAAAACAAAATTTGACTCTCATGTCAGAGCAGTCAGTTCAGTTGAATAAAAAAAGTGAAAAATAAACTGTTTGAGCTAAACGGTTTAATGTACTAAAAGCTAGAAAATAATAGGGCAAGTAGCAGTTAATAGTTATTACATCCCTTCCTTCATTAATCTAAGGCAATTATAAGACTAAAATAAAATCTTGGGCATATGATGAAACAACTAACTGTGGATAATGGAAATCCGATGTGCCACACGATTTTATTTTAGTCTTATCATTGCCCTGGATTAATGAAGGAATGGATGTGATAACTATTAACTGCTACTTGCCTAATTATTTTCTAGCTTCTAGTATATTAAACCGTTTAACTTTAAAAGTTTTTTTTATTTTCTTTTTATTTTCTAGTTTTTAGTACATTATCTGTATGATTAGTATACTTCTCTACAATAAAACAATTGAACCTTTTTTTATTTTTATTTCTTACCTAATTTTCTTCGGACTATTTTCATGATGTACTGTATTCTATTAGTCAAATCATTTCATTCGATACCGATATTGAGGGGATTGCAAAAAAATGCATACATCTTTTTGAATTTATGTTGTTCATAATGTAGTGTGTTCTCCAAGTCAACCCATTGAACCATTTTTTTATCAGCGGCCAAATTTGATTTTTCAAGATGATGGAATACACAGTATTATAAAAACAGCAGAGATAAAGGTTTGTTCTAAAATTCAGATCAATAAATCAAAAGGATCGGGGTCAAATTTTTATGATTGTGGGACAACCCTACAGACATACAAACATATCAAGTTGAATGAAACCGTTTAAACCGCCATTTTGTAGCGGCCGCCATCTTGGATTTTTAAAATCATGAAATACGCAGTTTTATAATGACTGCAGAGATAAAAATGTGTTCCAAATTTCAGATCATTCGGTCAACAGGAAGGGGTTCAAATTTTAATGTGATAAAGCGCTACAGACAAACATGTTACAAACATACAAACATACAAATTACAGGGTAAGCTAAATAAAAGCTAAATAAAAGCGTCAAGAGAAGTAGCCGAAATTGAATTCAATTCCGGTACATGCTATCTAACAGTGAACTGAAAACGTTGATTGAACCATTTAATTTGGTAAATAAGAAAACATAGTCAAAGACTTGATAACAAAATTTGATTGGAGACGTCACACGTAAGTCTCCCGCCCCAGGTGTTACCCGATAACCCTACGCCCCTGGATATAGGTATCTCAATTGAGTACTTAAGAATGACGTTGTACCAGGCGAAGACATTTCGAAAGCGTTAGTTCCTATTAAGAAAAAATCATAGGAGGTTGTGTCCAAGACACGACCGCATTGTTGACGTAGAACTACGCTGTTATTTTATTCAAGTCGCTTGTTTATAACATCGGTTATTATTTTATAATGATGCGAAATTTCAGAAATAAGTGTTTAGTAGAACGGTTTGGTCGATTATATTACACCATTATTCCACACCTCATAACTATATCAATATATATTTCGCACCGTATGGAAACAATAACAATGACAATACTTGCAATTTCTAATATCATACTACATGTTATTTAGTATTTCCTCTGTGGAGGCGATCTGGCGTAGTGGTAACATCCATGCCTCTCACGCTCAAGGTCACGAGTTCAATTCTCACTCCCGACATTCTTCCAAAAATGGAAGTAGAAGTGACGAACCAGCCAAATGAGTTGAAAGTCACTATAATACAGATAAAAAAAAAGTATTTCCTCAGTGGGATCGCACCTCTAGACATCGTTCGTACAACATAAACCAACCAACACCAAACAAGCGTTCACCATAGTATGCATACAGGGCCATACATTGGGGGTTTGAAGCGACTAAGAATATAAACACTTCTAATCATTTGGCGCTATCCTAAACGAAATAAATTCTTTCTGTTAATCTTAATAACCTCGAAAAGAGCAGCATGGCTTCATTAGATCAAGATTAGCTCAAATACAATCCTAGTAGCGAACGCAAATAACTTATAACAATCCAGCACGACAGTCACGATGGTCTAGCTTGGTATTCCCCAAAAAATTATTTGGCGCACAACCTTAACGCCTGCTTCGTCAATAAAGCCCTTATGACGACAAGCGATGTTAACTGCCTGGAGTAATGAAAAAGACAGAATATTTGTCTCAGCAGAGATTCATTAATCATACCCTAGCGCAAATATTTCCCTTCCGCTCCTTGTTTACAATGGGCCTGATCACGAACGTCACTTCACGGTGAAAACGAAATGAATTGGAAGCAATTTGTTTGCGTTTCATTCCGTTTTCATCGTGAAGTAATGTTCGTGATCAGTGATCAATTTATTTGCCGATATCACATTCACATTTTTTTACTAAGGGCACGTTCATAGGTCCAATCGCATTAAAATTACCTTTTACTATAAAATCCCTAGCTTTTTTCCAAAACTCGTCATTATAATATCAGATTATTTTCAGATACAATTCTCGTTCAAGATTTTTCAACCACTTGCAAACAACATGTTTCTCCGTTACATGTTAAATGTATGATACAGAAAATATAATAGAATAAAGACAACCCTAAATCTGCCAATTCCTTTCTCGAGTTTTGCTCTTATCAACACATTCGGTGATCAATTTTTATTTATATAGATAGAAAAAGATATAGGAGTGCGTTTTATCACATTAAAAAAATTCAATTGTCATGCTTGGTTAAAATATATTTGTGTTATTTTTACGGGACCCCTTTCCATTTCAGAGGAGGGAGGGGTGGCATACCATCATAGAAACATTTCTTATATTCAAAAACCTTCACATGCCGAATTTGGCTCCATGCAGAAATTTGTGTTTCATTTGTATGGTAGCCTCCCCTTAGAGAGCAGGGAGGAATGTCGATCCACCATAGAAACGTTTATTGCACCCTAAAACCTCTATATGCTAAGTTTAATTCCAGTTGTTTGATTGGTTTTCGAGTAGTTCAGCATCCTCCCCTCCTCCTCTTTAGAGAGGAGATATAGAAAGAATAGATAGAAAGGTTTCGTGCCCCCTAAAACCTCCATATGCCTAATTTAGTTTTACTTGCTTGATTAATTCTCGAGTAATGCAGAAATTTGTGTTTCGTTTGTATGGCAGCTCCCCCTTGAAGAGGGGGGTGGAGTGTCTAACCACTGTAAAAAAATTATTGCACCCTAAAATCTCCACATGCCAAATTTGGTTTTGTTTGCTTGATTAATTCTCGAGTAATGCAGAAATTTGTGTTTCATTTGTATGGTAGTCCCCCCTTAGAGAGAGGGGGGCGGGTCTCGAGCTATCATAAAAACCTTCTCCGATCCCAAAAACCCCTACATACCAATTTTCATGTCGATAGGTTCAGTAGTTTCCGAGTCCATGAGAATCAGACAGACAGAACGACAGAAAAACAGAAAGACAGACTGACTTCACTCCATTTTTATAAATATATAGATAGCTAGTATTGTACGGACAATTTTTTGATACAGTGTAAATAAACAAGCAAGGAACGAGGAAATTCGGTATTTGCTACCTGCTTTAATTTCAAATTCGCGATGTTCATCCTTGACATCACATTCCTAACATCACCAAACAAATTCAGGGATGCGTAATAGAACAAATTCACTAGTATTTTAGCGGAATGACGCTACTCCGCACCACGTCACGGTGGGATACAGTTTTTTATAACATGTTCTATCATGTTCTGCTCTCTTTGATTTTTCATCAACTACAAATCTGTTCGTAACCCACGCGATAAGCAAAACAAGAAAATAAGTGTTCGACATAAACACAAATCGAGCAAAATTGGTTCCTCAGGTTGACTAATTTACTACCGCATCTAAAATAATGAGTCGCTTAGAAAACAGAAGTTCGAAACGATTCCCGCTTCTCAGCACACCATGTATAGCTATCATGGGCATCAAGAAACAATCAATGCACACGTACAACAATATTCCGAATATGCACACTGTTACAAGAAAATAAAAATCCCCTGTCAGAGTAAAACTAACCTGTGAGATAATTCTGATACAGCTGCTGCCGGTCAAGTCCATCGCTCTCGTTACTTGCTGCAAATTGCGCACTGCCAGCGTTGAAAGCTGTGGGCAAGTTTTGCGTCATTTGCTGCTGCAGCTGCGTTTGATCCCAGTGCGGTAGCTCCTGCAGATGGCTCTGTTGTAAACTCTCACCAGCGCTCACTGCACCGCTTGGCGAGGGATCGTATCCCGGAACGTGCGTCCTCATGGCGCTGATCGATCCAAATCCGTCGCGGAACGTGATTTCCAGTTTGCTCTGAATGCCCGACTGGGCATTAAAACCTTTGGCTGTGTATTTCAGGGGACTAGCGTGTATGTGAATGGGTGACTGTGGGCTATCGGTGGGTTGCCGGAGGGTTAAATTAACCGAAGTGGAGCTCCGGCCATTGCCTCCGGGTGGTTGTGGAGTGGCTGTGTTAAAACTACTGGATGCTTGCGCTAACTCGCGGGAATAGGGAGGCTCGGGTTGCAGCTGCAGGGTTGAGGTATGTCTTTGTCCGACGGGACTCCTTCCGGCCACTGGGGATACGGTCACGTTGAGCTGTACATTGACGGTCTCGCCCAGTTCAGGACTAGCCGTAATGGTGGAACTAATGGGCGGTAACGGTGCCACTCGTGTTGGCCGAGGACCACTAAACGCGAGCGTATTTGGTCTGCTCAACGCGATTCGATTGTTGTTGTTATCAAAAGCAGTCGTCGCCGAGCGATTATCAGTGTTGTTTGCACTGCCGAAACCGTCACGTGTTATATCATCAGAGTCGAGTAGCCTATTATTGTTATTCGCATTCGCGAAATTGGTTCCACTGCTACCAGTAGTGCCGCCAGCACACTTGGGTATCTTATCGACACTACTTTCCCTGCTGCTGCTCCCACTGCTCCCACCACTCAAATTATTCTCGAGTCGGTTCAGCTTACGCTCGTTGATACGCCGCTTCAAACTCGTACTGTGTATGGATTGTGAAGGGTATGCTTGGACGGCGGCCGGAGTTCCCAGCACTGCCTTCTCCAAGCTATCGATGCAGGCTGGACGGTTGTGACAGTTGGCTGTCACCAGATCCGACACTACGTGATCCGGTACGGTTGGAAATTTTTGCTTCATCTCGTGGAACAGTTGCATAATAGCGATGTTCGAGCAGGAACACGACGATCGTCGTTGCTTTAGAAGGCTGCTGCTGTTGTTATTGTTGGTGATGTTGGGACCGTAGGATTCGGTGGACGTATCATGTTCTGGCGGCTTCCTGGAACGGTTAGTCGCCATAATCTGCCATCCTCGTCCGGCGGTACACCTCGCGGAATCGGAATCGAAGGGCCAGCCGTCAAAACAGCAATCACGTAGCTCAACTCTAGAACAAAGAGAAAAAAAAGAAGACGAACAATTAATCAAATGGCATTTGTAAACAATCGCTTATCAGTTTGCGGGCGAAAAAAAGGGAAACTTGTTGAAGCGATTCTCAGAACTGGTTACATCAGCCGATCATTGCGCGCTCTGGTATGTGTGTATGTGTGGTGCGCGGTTTGGAAACGACTGCGTGTTCCGATAAAGGGGCGGCAGATGGAACGCCCCGCGGGTAATGGTAAACCGAACCGAATCAGCAAATTCTATTTATTTGAAAGCAAATTAACGGTGAAATATGCGCTGGTCCGGTGAGAATGGGACGCGCGCGGATCCTCTTCGAGCGAGAACCGTGTGGTATACCGATACACAAGTATCTACGGGTGTTCAATTGTGGGATTCGAATTGTGATGGTTTTTTTTTCGCGCGAGTGTTGTTAACCACTGCCGCACACGCTGACCGAGGTCATCCGTTCCCATCTGCAGTAGCGTCTAACACAAGAAGCCACGCGAAAGGGAAGCGTGGACGCAGTTGTAGAAGAAAACAACAACAACAACACCACGAAAAATACCCTAATGACGATGATGATGGCTGGCAGAGTGTGTAAATCAATTGTGAAGTCAAACGTACGACCAGGTTTGGTGTATGGTTGGAACGTGTGTTTATGAGACATTCCGAAGCAACACCCACCTGCAGGTGATCTTGCTTTATGACCCGCACACACCGTCCGATGATACCGGATTGTGGTGATAGTTATTTTGGGATATTTGAAATTGTTTTCGCCGCCATTACAGATGTCGGTTCTGGTATTAATAGATAGATTCAAGAACTTCGATTCTATCCGTGTCCCCCCTGAAACAATGCTTCTCGGTGGAGTGCTTGCCAATGAATCCATCATGATACACAAAATAGTAAATTGTGTTGTTGTTACATTTTCCTCTCTGTTTCCAGCCAATAATTACAAGAGACAGAGGTTGAGAATGTAATTCATGAGTATTGATCGGACAACGCGTGATACAGGTGATACACGCTTATTCAAGATCACTGATTTTCGCAAGATTGTGGCTACCTAATGCCGACATCGTTTTTGGTGCAGACATTTTAGTATTTTACTAAATCAGTATTCGGTTGAGATTTCTGTACTAAATATCACGTCTTCATTGTAGGTATTTTGAGCGATAGATTCGAAAATACGCGTGCAAGTAAGAGTATTTTTTATTTGACGAAAGAATCCTCGATTATAACGAGAATCAAACTCCCATGACCATGTGTATGACGCTAATCACTAGGCCATTTTTTGGTACATTAAAACCAAGAGCAATATCATGCATCCGTCCATCTGCTGCCCCGAATATATCTGTTTTTTTTTAATTTGTCAGATAAGTATATGGAGACTACAAAAATCTAAATTATCAATATAATCAATATCATAATGTCGCCTTTTGGGTATAAGAATATTCCTTCCGTTCCACTGTTCAGTTTCACCGTACAGCAGGAGTTCATATAAGGCTTCCATTGTTGCGTAAATAGTCCGATGTATTTTTTGACGTAGGACTACGACTTACATTAAGGGTGCCAAATCAGAAAACAGGTCACGTTTTTATGAAATAAAGATAACGTTAATAACTATTTTCACTGTGAACGAATTTTCATGATTTGTATACCCATCGAATCGGAAATTCTCTAAGATTTGTTTGAAATGCTATACATTATAATTCGATAATCTCTAAACAGTTTATATTTATATATATAGATATATATAGATTTCTGTATGTCTGTCTGATTCTTATGGAAAATTGGTATGTAGGGGTTTCTGGGGTACCTTCACTCTTATCATAGTTCGAGACCTCTCCCCCCCTCTAAGGGGTTTTGCATGTGGGGGTTTTAGGGTGGAATCTCTCAATTCTCAGTGGAATAAATGTTTTATGATAGTCAGACACTCCACACCCCTCTCTAAGGGGGTGCTGCCATACAAATGAAACACAAATTTCTGCATTACTCGAGAATTAATCAAGCAAATGAAACCAAATTTGCAAGTGGAAGTTTTAGGGTGCAATAAATGTTTCTATGGTGATTAAACACTCCACCCTCCTCTCGAAGGGGAGCCGACATACAAATGAAACACAAACTTCTGCATTACTCGAGAATCAATGAAGCAAATGAAACCAAATTTGGCATGTGAAGGTTTTAGGGTGAAATTAATGATTCTTTGGTGGTTAGATACTCCTCCCCCTCCTCTTAGCAGAAGCTGCCATACAAATGAAACACAAATTTCTGAATTACTCAAGAAGTAATCAAGCAAATGAAACCAAATTAGGCATATGAAGGAATCATGGTGCAATAAATGTTTCTATGGTGGCTAGATACTCCGTCTCGATGTTACGATAAACTGCTTCGAGAGAGTATCTGAGAATAATGTTCAAGATGCCTAAAGGCGTCGAAGACTTCAGGCCAGGGAATAGGTCCTTCGTCTGCGTCTTCAATACTTCCACCTCTGGTACAAGTTACTCTGTTGCAACATCTGTGAATTACTTCCGCCCGAAATTTGACGTAACCTGCTTCAATTGATCAATGCTCATAGATGTTAGTCAGTCTCTCGTTTTAAATGAAAAATCTTTATTCGCTATAGCAGGGGTGGCCAAAATATTCACCACCACGTGCGCTTTTTTTCAAAAGCAGACAATATGTTTTTTCAGTGACCGTTAATAAGTAGTATTTGATCGTAAAATGTGGTTTAAGGTAGCGAGAATAATGATTTCTTCTCAAAAACTAGTTAGTTATAATAACAATGTGTTCATTTTTATCGCGAACAATTTTATTCTAAACACATTTTATCCTGAATGTTTGTTTTGTATCTGATAAAGCGCTGGAAACATTGTGTTGTATATTTTCAACGTGTTTTTCATATTTTTGTTCAAATGCACTCAAATTTATTTGCAAACAGGCTGCCAAATAGTAATCTGTCAAAGGAGAGCGATGTTTTGTTTCAATTGTATTCATAGTAAAAATATCCAATAAGTACAGAAAATATATTTTTGAAATTAAAAAAAAACTTTTGAAATCAAGAGCTCCATCTCTCTTGATTTAAAAAATATATCGCTATTAAAATTGAAGATTTTATTTTCAATTAATGCTTTTTAATTTCATTGATATTTTTTCTATGTTGATTCCATCATTGAATGGAAATGACATGAATTATATTATTTTTTAAATATCTTCAAATCTTCTGTCGAACTCATTACGTAACAGAGAAAATTAATCTGCATGCTTCTCTCTTGTGCTTCTAAGAGTGTTTTCAGTTTTTTTTCTTTGATGTTTCAAATTCAATTAGGGGAGATAGGGGTAAGACGGACATGTTAAGGAAAACTTCAATTGTATCTTTGGAAATTCATGTTTTCAAAACTTTAAAAGCAGTTTCTTACAGTTCAATATACTGGTTTTCGAAATAACTGGCCGAATGTTTTATAAAAATTTGTTTTTCCATGTTTTTTTACTGAAATTAAAATAAGCCGAATAGTACAACATGTTCAACGGTGGGTATAATGGACATGTAGTGGGGGGGGGGGGATATGGACAGGTTCATAATATACGAAGCGTAGAGGTTTATCACTCGCGAGAGGAATAATTTCACTCTCTCCCAGTATTTGTGCGTCCAGTAACTGAAATAGAACAAAAAGAGAAAGCAATATAAAAAAGAGTTCTATCCCTTCTTCCCTTTACTTTCCATCATGCATTGGATGTGATTATGGATATGACTGTCCAATTTGAAATTTATAATGCAACTATACAAATCAACCACCTGTCCATCATACCCCCACTGTCCGTCTTACCCGCGGCTCCCCTAATTTTGCTTCGCTATGATGACACGATGAAAAACGAGATCATGCACCCACTTATAATCATTTATTGAAGATATGATTTTTTGGCAGATGCCATTCATTCTTTTTTTTAAAAAAACATGGCACCTCGGGGTATAGTAAAAATTCTCCGAAGGAGCTCCATCAGTCATAATCGATACCAATTTTTATATTGAAAATCATGTTTTAGTGATAAAGGACTTGAATGAGAACAAGTTTGTCTCTCCATTGATAAAAATTTGTTGAAAATACTCCTTATTAGACATATCCTGCAAACACATCCTTATGGATACACATAACTATGCGGTATCAATTGATTCATCGAGTTGTAGTTAGATTTTTTAGATTTTTATGAGCTTTCAAACGTCGATCTTTCATGGAAAATAACTCATTTTTATCGAAGAAGGCCACCAATTTGACATTTTTTCGAATTTGCCAAAACCCCTATGTGACGCCTTAGGTATCGCCCTAAAGTGTCAAAATATTTATTTGAATTCGACGCCCAATTGCTTCAGAACCGATACCACCAGCAAGGTATCGATTAACAGACAGCATCTACGCATCCAGCTGTCATCACATAATGATCATTATTCGTACATTGAACAATAACCAAAATACCCGAATACTTCACTTTATTCCTAAAATCCGAAAAAACACTACAATTCATTATTTTTCGACCTTTCAGATAGGGACTCGCACTTGAGCAATAACTGTTAACACGTTCGTCGCTCAACGCGATGATTTTAAGTTTCTCGCGAGACCCAACTGGCGAATAGATTATTAAATGATGATCAAACTTAATTTGTAGACAACTTTTACATGATCTTACAATACTTTCTTCAATTTAAAGACGAATTGACAACAATAATAAATGCGAAAGCCATATTAAAGGGTGTGTCACATCAAATTGCATCACGGAAAAAACGCTGTAGAAATTTAATTTTCAGGAATTATATCTTCAGCTTTCACTTATAATCAGATAAGAGTGTATAGATCACGTTGGCCATGCTTCACTGTCAATTTTTCGTAAATTTGGAAAAATGTCGTCAACGAAAAAGAGCGTCGTGAATTAATCCTGCGCACTCATTTCGAGAATCCGGAGTTGCCACATCGGGACATCGGTAAGATGCTGGGAATCGTCCAATCCACGGTCAGCAGAGTACTAAAACGATACTTCGAGAACCTAACCATCGACCGGAAGGTGAAGAACGGCAAAAATGGATGCTCCGTCAGTGAAAAAGATCACAAGCGCGTGGTTAAGCAGTTTAGACGTGATCCGAGAAGTTCGGTCCGGGATGTCGCCAATAAGCTGAATTTGTCAAGTTCATTCGTCCAGCGGACCAAGCAGCGGGAGGGCCTACGTACATAGAAGGTTCAGAAGGCTCCTAACCGCGACGAAAGACAAAACATGGTGGGGAAGACGCGAGCCCGGAAGCTGTACACCGAAATGCTGACGAAGCCGCATTGCCTGGTAATGGACGACGAAACCTACGTCAAAGCGGACTTTCGTCAGCTGCCGGGCCTGTTGTTCTTCTCCGCAGAGGACAAATTCAGCGTTCCGGAGGAGATTCGCAAGCAGAAACTATCCAAGTTTGCCAAAAAGTACATGGTGGCAAGCGATCTGCTCTTGCGGAAAGCGGAGCGCCCCCTTCGTGATGACCGGCACGGTAAACGGGCAGGTTTACCTTAAGGAGTGCCTACAGAAGCGCTTACTACCACTATTGAAGCAGCACGAGGGCCCGACCATCTTCTGGCCGGATCTCGCTTCGTGCCACTATTCAAAGGACGTGTTGGAGTGGTACGATACCAACGGGGTCACCTTCGTGCCAAAGGAAATGAACCCGCCCAACGCACCGGAGCTTCGCCCAATAGAGAAATACTGGGCGATTATGAAGCAGGCCCTCCGGAAGAACCCAAAAGTTGTCAAATCGGAGGCGGACAAAAAAAAAATGGATTTCTGTTCAAAAAAACTACAACCTGACGTTGTACAGAACCTTATGGACGGGGTAAAGCGGAAGGTGCGAGCATACGGGCTTGGGTTCGAAGTATGAATAAAAAGAAAATGCCAAAAGTTGTTTAATAGTTTTTATTTTACTGTCTAAAATTTTCAAAAGGATCGGTCTACTGGGCGAATTTCTACAGCGTTTTTTCCGTGGTGCAATTTGATGTGACATACCCTTTATATGGGTTTCGCAGATAACTGCGGTACAAACCATCCGCACTATGGATTAATAAAAAGTATAGTATAAACATTATAATAATATGGTTATGATTTTATTATTTTTCTACATACCCTATAGATGCATTTAGGTGCCTATTCTGTGAAATCCCTTCTAAAAATCCTATTCAATTTGAATGAGGAAAGTGTCACCCATATCTGGGTGACGGGGCGACGAAAGGTTCAACAACGGATAGCATGGAAGGGTACCCAGGCATGCGTAGCGAGAAATTTCAGGGTTATTGGTGTAATGTGGTGTGATGTTTTATCAATTTTGCGAAAATCAATAGAGCCATTTAGGCGTTAAGTATTCTGTTCCATTACATTATGGTAAATCACACAGTAGTAGCCATTTAGGCATAAGGGTATTCTTTCTGTTCTTCCATTGTTCAGCAGACCGGACAGCGAAGACAGTTGATATTGATCATTGTTGAGTTATTTATAGAACAGCAGCCCGATGTGTCTTGCAGAGCAGAGCATTGTATGGATGAATCGATCTCATTTCGACCGTGGATCGATTTCCATCGCTGATGATGGTTGCGTGGACGTAGTTATTCTATAACAACACAAAGATGGTCAATTGAGGGCCCTGAGTTTGAACTCACGATCGATCGCTTGGTAAGCGAACGCGTAACCAAGTGGCTACGAAGACCCCTAATGATGGATGTTGTTTTAAGTCAATTGAAACATGAAATATAATACGGGTAAAAAATGCAAAATTTTAACAACTTATTAATAAACTGAACCTTGACCTCGTAGGAGGCTCATTTATCGATCTCAAAACAGCTTTTGACACTCTAAACCAGAAAGTTGTACTGAAAAAATAGTAGCCTGTGCCCCATAAATGTAGGAGTTCACCAAGATAGAAATGATGAAACTCGTTTTGGATTTTCATTAATGATTTTGTAAATTCAACGCTCCTAATAATACCTAATAAGACTTTTTGCAGATGATTCGGCCTTATTCTATTCGCCTCCTGTTATTCAAACCATTGTAGCGGACATGGAATCAGATCCAGCGAAATTCATAGAATATTTCAGCAAAAATCATCTAGCCACGAATATTACCAGAACATAAAAAATGGTCTTCCGTTTGCCACGAAAAAAATCCTCCACACCGTTATCCATGTGTGGGAATTATGTCTATTGCAAAAATATAGGATTGTATCTTATAACCAGTTCTATTTTTCCAGTGATGGCCAAATGTGGCCAGCCACGTTTAAGCACTACTTAACGGTTGGCTTACCCTGAAAGGACATCATGGAAATTTCCCTATTGAACCAAGTCATAGTCGGAACTCACCATACAAAACAACAACTACTCAAGATATACCTCAATGGTAATGATTACATCTTGGACAATTATGTGAAGGCAGCTATCGCGTCCTGGTTTCAAGAAAAGTCGGAAGAATTTTTCAGTGATGGTATGAAAAAACTTCTGACTTTATGAGAAAAGTTTGTTTCTTAAACGAACTTAAGTTAAGTCACTGACGGTTGTCGAAGGCATGGATGGCTACCGATTCTTGCCTAATCCGTAGCGATTCCATTTTGTGATTGAAAAGCTTTCCTGCAATGCAACAAAGCAACAAAGTTGATACTCTATGATGCCATTATGTTCCGCATCACCATCCCTTACATCCATCCTTCGAAACAGGTGGGTTGCACTAACCGACCGGTTCCTCCTTGGCTGCGGTGCGATCACTGTAATGTGTGCTCTCTTCCTGCAGTTTAAAACTCACGCGAATCGCACAACTCATGAATGAAGAGCACACAGTCACATCACTCACACAACCGCTGATCGCCCATCCACCCCCTTAATCACCCTCATCTTCTCTCCACCCCCTCTAGCATGACCACCACCACCGGTTCCGATCCCTGGATGACCACTGTGTGTGTACATAGTTTGTTTATATATTTTGAAGATAAAAATAAAGCAGAGGAGACGAAAGGAAAAACAACAACGCCCGCGAGAGATAGAGAGAAAGAGTGTGTGGAGCTCAGTGTTTGTGCCAATTGCCTTGTTTTGACCACCGCGCGCATTTTCCACACAACTCCAACGCGATACCTCCTCTTTTTGCACCCATTTTCGGGTTACCCGCCGCAGGATTAAGGTCAATTCTGTTTCAATCCAGCGTCGTTAGTAACGTGACGTTGAAGGACTTTTGTCCGAATCCATCGAAATATTCTTTACAAAAGATGACGTTCCATTACATTACATTGATGTTACGTTCCGCCCCGTTACCGTTACATCAAGTGAGAATGGAACTTTACTTTGGGGGTGGAATGTGGAAGGTGGACGGGAATCCGAAACTGCACTCCCATCCAATATACCGGCTCTTTTATGACGTAAATCGAATTTAATTGAGTTTTTAATAAATGAGGCTTGGGATTAAAAATATTTCTCGCTTTGCGCCTGTCTTCTTTATTTAGAAATTCCACAAATTCGCGGCATAAACATTACCGTTGATGCGAATGCGACGACGAATGGCGAATGGCGAATCTTTTTTGGGTGGGTGGATATTCCACCGTCCGTTTGCCGCTGGCCGTGTGTTGTCACATGCGGATGGAACAAGTTTATTTTTAAGGGGGTCAAAATCGTGTGAAACGCGAAAAACAAGCCGGCAGAGATTATCATTACGTTTGAGGCTATACGTGTGAACTGTGATACAATAGTGTTTTAGTTCGCCAAGAGGTGGGAAGCAGTCACGAAATTAACGTGCGTCTTAATGTTCTATCTTTTTGGGGAGAGCAATTTGCGGAAAATTGCACAAACCATTTGCAGCACGTGTATGAGCGCCTCTTCGAGGCGAAACAAAATTTTATGAGGGAGTGCATGCAATGAGGCAAGTTGTTGCTAATTGGATCAACACAACAAACGGTTTGTTCGAAATGTGATAACAAATAAGGCGTACAGTTTATTTTACCTGCGCCGTCGTCATTGTCTCATGATCCAGTTATATTTAACAATGTCGTTTCCTGGAATTCCAATATTCAATGTGTTTGCGAATTCTTATCGCTCACAATACGGGGAAATACGTCGATACCATTTATCAAGCTCTCTCGTGGTGTGCCCCAATGGATACACATAGCATTGTTATCACCACGATCCTAAGTGTTGTTTCTTATAATACCAATGATGGTGGCAGTAAAATATCAATGAAGTCTTATCTGTGTGCCGCCAAGAGTGTTATACTATATTGGCTTGAGTCGTATATGGAATTAATCAAATCCGAGAAAAACAATCTCAACGAAAATGAAAATAAAAATACGGCATAAAGCTACAGATTTTGGGTGTTATATAAGAAAATAATACATGTCTCAAAGGCACGAAAACAATTTCTTTTACTACTGCAGGATAATTATAAAAAGCGATGGAGTTTGTTTAGAATTTAAAAATCCTACTCTTAGATAGACTATCCTAACTTCTTCGATAGTGGCTGTATGGTAAAAGTAAGACGGAAATTTTAACTTTAATCTACAGTGATTGAATTTTCTTCGGTATGTGCTTCATACCGTAGCCTGCCAAGTTCAGCTAAAGACGGCAATCCACCTCTTGCTGCTCCAGAAAAGTCAACAATCTCTTCCGTGGGTACTCCTCCTGGTGAATTTGCTGGTTCATGTTCCCAGAAGTAACGAAACCATCCCACTCGACCACGGGAGCATTTGCATCCTTCACATAGCACCTGTCAATTTGAAGTTCATAGTGGAAATGTTTTGCAAATATCTTGTACCAAACATTTGGCTACTGCGAAAATTTCTATCGAGTTGATATTCCGATTTCGGTTTTCTGACTTTCTAGTAATCATCAGACGATTCCTGAACGCTTCAATAACGCAGTCAATTTTCCCTTTCGGTGAAGTTTCCAAGTCAGTGTGGGAATAATTTGAATTTATTCTTGTTTTAACACCATTTTGACAACTGAATAGAAAAAAAAGTGGTTTAAATTGCACCTCATATTATACCAATTGATTAACTGTACTTTTTTGCATGCTACAATCATGAATATCTGTTTCTCCTTTTATTTCTCAGCTACTAATCAGTGATACAATACAAACTTACTTCGTGAAAAGTCAAATCAATTAGCACATTAAATATGTTTACACTGTAGTCACTTCTCATGCGGTTGATACGTGCCGCGTAAAAAACCGCGAATATTCAAAAATCCGCGTAAATTAAATTTTGTGCAAAAATAAACCGTGTAAAAAAAAACGAGGAAAAAAACTGCGTAAAATGCGACTTAAGTGTAGTTTGCTAGCTAATGACAGTGTGAAAAGAGCAAGTTTGCATCTCAAATTTTTAGAGCTACTGATGATGTTTAGTACGATTTGTATGCGTTTTTTTATGCGAGAGAGTAGTTCTTGCTCTTAAAATAATTTTGCTTACCTCCAAGATCAACAACAAAAATCGGAATATCAGAAACATGAGATTTGGCGTTGCCCTATTGAAACATTTTTGGAAAACTAACTTTGGATGTGTTTTGTCCTGGAATTCTGCCTTCAGTTCGTTTAGTTGCGAGCAGTACTTGACGGAATTTGTCTACCGATTGTTGGGTTCAGTTCGTTTAGTTGCGAGCAGTACTTAACGGAATTCGTCGACCGATTGTTTGGTAGAATCTCATAATACATCATTCTTTTCTATTCTCACCAAACCAATAGCATAATTTGCTTCGGGTGAAAACTAGCCTTAATTATACCGAATGGTGATTTATTTCGCTGATTCAAAGGGTGGTTCAAATGACCCATTTCTCATTTATCGTCAATTCGCTTCGAAAACAACGTGTTTTATTTTTTTTATCCCTTTTGTTTATTTGAGGCTCATTAGCATTTTAGCTGTAGCCGAATTTTAATCGTGTACATGTTACATGTTTATCATATCTATAATTAGCACATTACATAGTTGCCAATTTTCGGCGTTAGAGTATTCCCTTCTATACCATTACATATGGTACACATTTACACAGTAGCCATTTAGGCGTAAGAGTTTTCCTTCTGTTCTTTCATTATCCAGTTAGACCGGACATCGGAGACAGTTGATTGATCATTGTTGAGTTATTTATAGAACAGCAGCCCGATGTGTCTTGCAGAGCAGAGCAGTTGTATGGATGAATCGATCTTATTTCGACCGTGGATCGATCTCCATCGCTGATGATTGTTGCGTGGACGTAGTTATTCTGTAACAACACTCATGGCCCTCATTGACCGAGTTTTGAACTCACGATCGATCGCTTACTAAGCGAACGCGCAACCAATGTGGCTACGGAGACCCCCCAACGTGTTTTAGTTGCCGTCCCAATCGGGTTGCAGATGAAGATGTGATCCATCAAATGTTTTTCGGTCAAGCTGTGTGTAGCAATTTACGTTGTCAAGCTTCATCAGATGCCCATGAACGATGGTTATAAGCATCTGAAATAGATAGTGATAAGTGAAGTAGTAGTAGTAGTTCAGGTGTCATGTCCAGGATTATTCCTGGAATGTCGCTACGCTACATTGTTCACTCATTTGGGATTACTCAGACAACACAAGCTGCTTTTTTATAAAATCCTCCCTCACCCACTGCGACTTGAGCAACGAACAAGCGACAAAACTGCAGAATCCGTCAAAATCTCCAACAGATGTACACTTCCACCAAGTGCGAGAGCCGCTAATCCGAATCATGTGATGGTACTTTACTACCAGAATGTCGGCGGTATGAATACCGTTATTTCGGAATATTATCAAGCATGTTCCAGCGTTTCTTACGACTTCATTGCACTCACCGAAACGTGGCTTAATGACAACACACTATCGGAACAATTTTTTTCGGATAATTTTAAAATGTTTTTCGCCTTGATCGCTCTATTCAGAATAGCAAAAGAATCAGCGGTGGTGGCATTATCCTTGCTATCAACTCGAAGCTCAGCGCACGCGAATTGTGTTCTCCCAAAGGACATACTATAGAGCAGTTGTGGGTTGCGGTGTCATTTCTATCTCACACGACCTTCATCGGAGTTGCATATGCTTCACCTGATCTAACCAACGATTCATCAGTGATCGATCAGCATATCGAATCGCTTACCTGGGTAACAGAACTAATGGAACCTAAAGATTATATTCTATTACTCGGTGATTTCAATCTACCTGGCATTAGCTGGTTTATGAATTCTTCGGGTTATCTTCATCCTGATACGCTACGTTCAACAATGCATCGTTAGACTACACGTCTTCTCGACAGGTTCAGCTATGCTGGTTTATGTCAAACGAATGGAATTCATAATTCTCGACCTGTGTCTTACCAGTAGGGATTGTTAAGCGGTTTTACCGTTACCGGTTTTACCGGTAATACCGGGTCTTTTTTCATTACCGAATTACCGGTAATTTCACAATTGATAACCGGTAATTTCGGTAATTTATTTTTTACACCATACATCATTATGCCTAAATGCCGCTTCCAATTTTTACTCGAGAATCAAAATAAGATCGAAAAAATACAGTGTTGCAGTGTTGCCCCGATTCTCCCTCCTACCTCCGAGCTTCAGCTTCAGAAATGCTTGATCTGAAGACGAGACAAAGGATAAGCTTCAGCGATGAAGAACAGACAGTGATAAAGGAATTGGTTGTTGCCCTCGAAACAGTTCTCGTCGCTGTTAAACTGCTATGACGGAAGAACTGCACCTTTTATGAAACTGACGGCGGATTGCAATTTTTGTTAGAACAGCTATCGGAAAACCATCAGAAATTTCGGAGCAGCTACTTGTAGCCCTGATTGAAAGGATAGAGGAAAGGATAAACGTTTTGTATAGACAGATTTGTTCGCGTACATGAATAATCATTCTGCTCGTGGTCGTGACACAATTAATGATAACTGCGGCGTCTTCTATCAAACGTCACGGACTGCATTGATCAAGCAGGCATTTGAAATCGTTCGTGACTACAGACTTCAGTAGCTGGACAACAGGAGGGAAAAATCCACTGGACGATGCAGAACCTGCAGAATAGTTGAGCATCAAGAGAAAACTTGAACGACAATTGCAGCAATCAAAGGTATTAACAGAGGGCATCAGAAAAATACATGACAATGGTATTCTATGCTTTTCATACTGTACGCAATTATAGGAACGCTGACTTCACATCAATGAATAGATTTCTTATGAACATGAATTGGAACGAAATTTTAGACTACTCAGATATAGAGCTAGCTACTGTCACATTATCTAATGTGTTGCTATATGCTATCGACAAATTTGTTCCGAAAAAAAGGAATTGCATCAGCTTTCATCCGCCATGGTCAAATTTTAATCTGAAGCGTTTAAAAACAATAAAACGTTCTGCTTAGAAGGCATATGCTAGGAATCGTTGCAATTTATGGAAGTCACGTTACGTAATGACTAACAACAATTATAAACGTTTGAATAAAGCATTACTATCAGATTATATTACAGATATCAAAACCGAATGCAATCTGCATTGATAAGAAATCCAAAACGCTTTTGGTAATTCGTCAATGACCAAAGAAAAGAAACAGCCTACCGACTGTGATGGTGCGTGTCAATATTGTAGCTTCCAATAGTGCAGACATCTGCGAACTTTTCCGCAGCCAGTTTAACAGCATCTTGGTAGAAGAGCACTTCGATGACGATCAAGTCGCCGCTGCAGTTAATAATATATCTAACTCTATCGCGATTGCATCACCACCTGTGATTACTTCCAACATCGTGGAAGAAGCATGCTGTAAGCTGAAACAATCCACTAATTCTGGACCTGCTGGTATTCCTTCCATTATTTTAAAAAAGTGCTCCAAAAGTTTGTCTAAACCACTGAGCCACTTATTTAACCGTTCCGTCCAATGCGGATTTTTTCCGGAAGCGTGGAAGAGTTCTTTTGTGTTTCCTGTATTCAAGAAAGGTAGTAAAAGGGGAGTTAGGAACTATAGAGGTATTGCTTGCCTTTGCGCGGTTCATAGTCGAACTACATAGTCGAACAGCAATATGGATTTATTTCCAATCGATCCACATCCACGAATCTGACTGTTTACACTTCTTTCATTGCTCGAGCTCTACAGTCACGTCAACAAATTGATGCGGTATACACTGATTTTTCAGCAGCGTTCGATACAATCAATCACTAGATAACAATCGCGCAACTTCAACGTCTTGGATTCGATGGCTCCTTTCTACGTTGGATAAAATCATATCTGACTGACCGACAAGTATCAGTAAAAATTGGCGACACCATCTCCGAGCCCTTTCGGGTTACGTCAGGCGTTTCTCAAGGAAGTCACCTTGGCCCATATATTTTCGTGTTATACCTGAATGACATTAATTGCTTGATTGAGTGCCATACATTGTCATACGCTGATGACTTCAAGCTATATCATCCGATTCAAAGTGAAGCTGACGCTGAGTTCCTTTAGAGACAGATAAATACATTTGCGATGTGGTGCGAAGAGAACAGGATGATTCTGAACCCCACCAAGTGCTCGATAATCTCTTTATCTCGTAAACGTTCAACAGTCAATTACGATTACAAGCTTAAAAACATAACGCTACAACGAGTCGACTGCATCAAGGATCTAGGAGTTATGCTAGATTCGAGGCTCACGTTTCGCGACCATATCGCTTACGTATCATTAAAAGCAACCAAAGCTCTTGGCTTGGGATATATATTGCTTGGAAGCTATATATTGTGCTCTAGTTCGCTCGGTTCTCGAATATGCATGTGTTGTTTGGGCCCCATACTTTCAGAATGGCATTTTACTTGTGGAGGCCGTTCAGCGAAAGTTTGTGAGGTTTGCCTTAAGACATCTACCGTGGAATAATCCTCATAATCTTCCAAGTTATGAACATCGGTACAATCTCATCGGATTTGAAACTTTACAGGATCGTCGAAATGTTGCAAAAACCTATTTCATCTCTGACCTGATACTGTCTCACATCGATTGTCTTGAGCTACTCCAGCTGGTCGATTTCAATATTCAACGACGAAACCTACGAACACGCAATTTCATTCTAATATAAAGTGATTGGCAGCGGTCTAACGCGGGACACAAAAAACAAAACGTTATGTATATACGTTATGTGAATATAAACCATAGTTTAGAGAGTCTCATTTATTCGTGAAACTCTTAACATGTGTCCTAGCAATTAAACCTGACCTGTAATCACTCAGTTGTGATTTTTCTGTGGTTTAGATTTTGTTTACGTCTGAAAATCTCTCATTCGGTCAGAGAGCAACAAAAATGATTCAAGGCTGTTGATTCGCAGCAGCAGCACTGTCAAGCAACTTGATGAGTTTTTCATACAGCCAGCTCCACCCCATAGCGAAGGATTTGGACATTCTGAGGCACTTTGTGTCCGCCAGATATAGCCAATCTGGTATTTACAATATCCTCTCTCTGCCGCTACTTAAGCAGGGAGATCGGAGCAACCGGTCAAATGATGAAGGAAAATCTGGCCAAAATGGACATTTTTATGTGGAAGCGTCAGACGAGACCGACCGTAACTGAGCTGCAGGCAATCATCCAGAAGGTACCGGTGAAAAACTTCTTTCCGGTTAAAGAAATGGAAAACTTCTTCTAGTACTCATAATGAAAGACAAAACGTACTTGATGTTAGAATTCAACGAATGCAAGGGACCGGATACTTTACGTTCCCCATATAAGTGATGGCGCCGAATATATCACCCACATCAATTTCTCTTAGAAGGTCACTCTATGACAAACGAGAAGGGAATGTCCAAGTCTTTCGAGTCATATGGTAAACTGGGAGATATACAGTACGAAGTGCTTGCCGGAAGTTGCGAAGGTGATGTGGTTGAACCTGAGATCAGCCCATTATGCCAAAAGATCACTGAAGGATGGATCGACTGGAGATAAACCGCCAACCTGCCCTACATCCCCTAGCTGCGACCGATAGAAAACTTTTGGGCGAATGGCCAAAATGGAGAGACAGCCGACCACCAAAGCCACGAAAAGGTAAAAGAACACGCTGATATATATTTTCTCTTCGGCCATAGTTGAGATTCCGGCCAACTTCCGTAAGGCCGCCAAGCGTTTCATTTACGATACTTCATCAAACAACCCCGTCTCTTCCTGTCCCGTATGCACTAGTTATTTCGGCTTATTTAACACGTTAAGCCCTGACCGAGCTAGGGGACCAAAGATGAACTTTTCTTCTGACTCATGTTGGTCCCTGCGGATCAAAAAGGGACTTTTATAAAACTCATTTTCTAATTTTGTTGCTGTCGTTTCCATTTGACACTCTCTAAACAAAAAGTGCACTGTCGGTGCGATGAAACCAGCTCAACGTATTAATCTTTGGATGCATTGGAAGATCTCTTGAACAGTCTGTCAAATAAAAGTTTTTTTTGTGGTTCATCCATTTTATAAAATCAACATGATCAAATTGTAATATACAAATACAGTAGAACCCCGATTATCCGCGGAATAGTCTGGCTAGGTCACCGCGATTCACGAAAATCGCGGATAACGCAATAAATGACTAAAACAGAGATGCAAGCACAAAAAAAAAGATATTTCAGCGTGATAACTATGTTTTATCAATACAGCAATCATTAACCTATTTATCTATAAGCTCGTGTACACCAGAAGTCAAATAATGTGAAAGCCATGACCAAAACAGAAAAGCAAAATCCTACCACTCACTGATAAATTCCGAGAAAGTCCATAGCATTACTATGGAACTCGCTTCCGCGGATAAACCGCATCGCGGATCATCCGCTCGTGGATAATCGAGGTTCCACTGTAATACAAATTGTATTGATATCGCGGGACATTTTCGTTTCTTTTGCCAAATGCGGGACGTTTCGATGGGCGTAATCTTACGCGGGACATTTTGTTGAAATGCGGGACTGTCCCGCGTAACGCGGGACGTCTGTTCAGTTTATTCTAATACCATTCTCACGCAATAACTATGGCTATAATGAACCTATGTCGAGCATGTGTCGCGAGTTTAATCGTTACAGTTTTCTCTTCGACTTTGGACCGTCTCGTGCCTCACTCAAAAAACGCTACACCTCCGCACTTACACACTCTCTTGACAGCAATTAATTTTAATAAGTTCATTGTTAAACTTAGTTCCTCTAGTTTATAAGCATCATTAGGGTTATAATTGTACCCGTTTATATGAATATAATAAACAGATCTTAGCTAAGAAGTGCTTATGTTATTATTTAATTCGCTTCTCTTACCCGAATCCACTAGCCCATACTCTCTTCCTTTCCTATTACATAAGCTGAACTTAGTACACGTTGAGATCACATCACAGTAAACTATATCTTCTTTTCTTTTATCTTCTATGAAATATTGTTCTGTTGATATAGGCTAATCAGACTTTGATTTACAATTTATGTAGTTATAATCTGTTTAGACTTAAGTTTAAAAATGTACTACTAGGTGACGATTTCTTATCCTTTTGAGCTAAATTAAACAAATGAAGAAGAAGAAAATCGGGGAATAAACCATTGTCAGGGGTATGACTAAATCGGACACCACTCAGCGAGTATTATTTGGCTGGTTCTATAAATCCGCTTCCGTTTCGTTGCATAATGCCCCTGGGGCAAGGTGATTCAACTGTAAAGTATTCTAATACCTCTTTACGTGTCGAAGATTTGCAGCGAAGGGCGAAATGCCAACAAGCACGTCACTTTCCAGCTTTGAAGTGAACCGAGAGGGGGAAGAGGAGACACTCACGGGACGAAAATTTAATTGAATAGCGAGTGGTTCCTTGTTCTATTTAAAACGAACTTATGGGAAAAAGTGTCGTCAACAATGACAATTGGTTTGTTTCTAAGAACAGGTCAAATAATGTGAAAGCCATGACAATGTAATGATAAGATAAATCGTTTCGCGATCACATGCTGAAAAATGGAACACGAAACAACAACAGTGGTTTCATATGTTATCGTAATCAAAGCAGATTCCATTTTTCGAACCAAATTTCCAGCTACAGACATGAAGAATTTGAAAACACATCAGTCCAAAGAAGACGAAAAACAACTTTATTTATTTATACTTTTAAATTTGGAATTTCCTCCGCAAAACCCAGTTGCTTGTTGTGCATCTTTGGGTGTAATATATTGGCATCCTCCTTCGTCATTGGCACACCTTGTGCAGAGCAAGAAAGACTGATAGGGAGGCTGGCCGCTGATGACTGCGTAAGAGAATTCACGAGGCGGCAGCGAATGCGCATTTCTCCGCGATCGACGACGGTTCGCGCCGTCCCGTGCTGCCGCCGCCGCCCGGAGTGTAGGTGTAAAGATGGAAAACTTCGCAAAATTTTCGTTACAGAGCCAGACATTCTTCGCGGCGCACCGGACCCTACATGATACCCATACAGAGCGATAGACAGAGAGAGAGGGAGAGGGGGCAACTCAAACCACTCGAGTCGTTGGATCGTTGAGCTGGGAAGCGTCAGACGCATGCTACAGATAAGTGCGTTACTCCCACCACATACACACATTTGTGCGCGCATTTGAAACTGGTGCAATACACCACTAAAACAAATTGTTTGCTTGTTTATTTTTCCATTATCCAACACGATATCGGCTCGGGACAGCTCGGACAGAAAAAAATTACTTTGGCTACATGTTACGGTGGATTGGCAAGGTTAACGAGGTATAAAGAGACAGTAACAAAAAAGTGTTGCTCACAATTTCGTTGAGCTTGAACTTGATCAGTTTACGAAACTGTTCTGTTCTCACTGTTTATGACGTGAGTACAAGGACAATCAAGTTTCAGTATTTTTATAGGAAAGGTTATACGATGCTCTTTGAAAGCATTTTTCGGAATCGCTTTCGTAGAGGTAATTTCGCAGAATTCAGCGATCGTCTTATTTGCTGCAAACGCTTCCACATCGTTCATAGTTTGGGCAACATGAGCCGATCTCGGGTATGATCCGTACATTTTCGACAGTAGAGCTGTTATTTGACTTTGGAGAACCAAAACTGTGAACTCTGATTTGCTTAATATTGTGTTTTAATGTTTTAATATTTTAATTCATTCAGACAATGTAAGATGAATTTATATTCAAACAATAAACAATGAACAATTTGATTTTTGAAAAAAAAATCGGCAGAAGCAATATCAGGCAAATACGGTAGCTGATGTCCTTTTTTTATTTTGATATTTGATGTGTTTTGATCAGAAATTCGTCCACAAAGATAGCCTGTGAGACGTCGCGAGTAGAAGTACTACAGCTATCCCAATTGAACTTGCTTGATGATTGTAAACCGTAATTTATTTAATTTTTTTTCCAATTTCAGGGAAGCTATACTATACTGGAAGATCGATCGACAGGTTAAGAAAAACTTTACTATACCTTTGGAAATATATTTTTCCAGATCTTAAATGCAAGTTTTCGCAGTTCAATATACTTTTTCTCGTTATTCCTACTGCAGAAACATTTGAAACGGACAGTTTGATACAAATCGATACATGTGAGACTCTATCTATCGAAACTTATCCAGACCAAGCGTATTTCGATACCTTTGCGTTTTAGTGAAAATATTTTTTTTTAAATTTACACATAACAATTTCAAGTTCTATTTACTCGCACGTATTTTCGGAAGAATCACCAGCTCAAAACAACTATATGATGTAGAGGTTTTGCTCAGCGTTATCTCAATATTTCAATATTCTGCAATACGACGACATTCCTGTCATGTGATAGAGGGGTCTATTCCGAGAGTCGCTTCACGACGTGACAGTCAATTTGCGCAAGTGTTTGTATTCTGAAAATCGGCGTAATTAAAAAAAAATGCCAGGTGCAATGAACTCTTTTCTTTTCTCATTGTACTTCCGAGTCACTCGACTCTTAGAATTGGGTGAGAATTGTCACATAACTTCGAAGGGAAAAGTGTCACTTACACCTGCTTGACTCTCAGAATAACCCCCAGAGACTTCGTATTCCTGAAGAGGAAGATAGAAACGGTAAACCGAATCTATACAGTTGAACAGTATGCAGAGCTCATTATTAAAACAACCGATCTTGATTAAAAAAACATTATGCGACACCAATTAACACAAAAAAAAACATGATCGAATTTTCATCTGCAGAATCTGCAACGATTCTAAGAGAGAGAAGAATTGGCACTTGAGCTGGTGGTCGACTAAAAAGGTAAATTTACCATTCTTTTTATGTTTGTAAGAACCATACGTGTTGTGTCATGTCGCGTTCCTCATGTTGTGTGTCTCTATATCTCTCTTCTTTTTCCTTTCTCTCTCTCTCTCTCTCTCTCTCTTTCTCTCTTTCTCTCTTCCTCTCTCTCTCTCTCTCTCTCTCTCTCTCTCTCTCTCTCTCTCTCTCGGTTGACGACTAACAGAACAGAGGACTTGTAAACAAACGCGATGATAGTAACGGTACGGCTAATTGTTTTCGGTAGGGGAATTTCACCAGTAGAACGCAATCGCTATTGGGTATTCGGCGTAAACACTGTTATCTCTTTTGCGAACCGACCGACAATCACAATGAAAGCTAGAAACAAAACGGATTGAAATTCAACACCGGAGAGAGATAGAAGTGGAGAAAGAGAGAAAGGGAGAAAGAATGAAATATAGAAAGGGAGAGAGAGAGAGAGAGAAAAGAAGAGAGAGAAAGAGAAACAGAAAAGAAGAGAGAGAGAGAAAGAGAGACAGAAAAGAAGAGAAAGAGAAAAGGAGAAACAGAAAAAGAGAGAGAGAGAGAAAGAGAGAGAGAGAGAGAGAGAGAGAAAGAGAGACAGAAAAAGAGAGAGATAGAAAAGAAGAGAGAGAGAGAGAAAGAGATACAGAAAAAGAGAGAGATAGAAAAGAAGAGAGAGAAAGAGAGAGAGAGAAAAGAAGAGAGAGAGAGAAAGAGATACAGAAAAAGAGAGAGATAGAAAAGAAGAGAGAGAAAGAGAGAGAGAGAAAAGAAGAGAGAGAGAGAGAGAGAGAGAAAAGAAGAGAGAGAGAGAGAGAAAAGAAGAGAGAGAGAGAGAGAGAGAAAAGAAGAGAGAGAGAGAGAGAGAGAGAGAGAAAAGAAGAGAGAGAGAGAGAGAGAGAAAAGAAGAGAGAGAGAGAAAAGAAGAGAGAGAGAGAGAAAAGAAGAGAGAGAGAGAGAGAGAGAAAAGAAGAGAGAGAGAGAGAGAGAGAGAAAAGAAGAGAGAGAGAGAAAAGAAGAGAGAGAGAGAGTGAGAGAGAGATATATGAAAGGAGAGGGATAGAAAAAGAGACATAGAAAGGGTTCAGATAGAGAGGGAGTAAGAGAGAAACGATCGCCAGATGTTTTCTTAAGGTTTCTCTCTTTCTGTATCTCTTCTTTTCCCTTTCTAACTCTCTCTTATTTTATTCCTTTATATGTATCTCTCTTTCACCTTCTCTATCAGTCTCTCATTTAAAAATAAAGAAAACTGTACCTATTTGTACTTTGGGACAAAAAACTGTAATCTGTACCGAAATAAAAATAATAAATCTGTACTTTTAACAATCTGCACATGTTGGAATACTGAGTACCAACGTTTCAAGATGAACACTTTGTAATGGACGCGCCTCCATCCATCGCTTAACGATTATGGAATCGCATGATATATTTCAGTCAAAATTACACAAGCATGTGAGCAATGATATGTCGAATCAATAAAAAGTACCAAAACGATTATCGTCTTCGGTTTGAGTAAAATATGTTAAAAAATTCAACAAATACTCACCTTGTTCTGGATATATATATATATATTTTAATCGATTCTTTCAATAGTCAATCAATAGTTTGCGAGCTGGGATGTTTTCAAAAACACATGTAGTGTTGTTCAAAACAATTTTAATGTCTTCAGAGATGACCGTAATCTCCACAAATCCCATAAAAATCGGGAGGCGGCGTCCTTATTGCTATCAATTCATTAATAAATTCAGCACATATTCGAACAACAGAGTTCGACGAGTTTGAGCAAGTGTGGGTCAAAGCACTTATTGCTGGAGAGATACATATATTTGCATCTGTTTACTTCCCCCCTGATCGTGCTCAAATTAGTTGTTATGAGAAATTCTTCGAAGTTGCTGAAAATATTTTATCTTCCTTGGCACCAGAATCAAAAATCCATATATACGGAGATTTCAATCAACGAAATGCGGACTCACTGATTTTGACAATGAATTTATATTGCCTCCAGTTGTTGGTGATAATAAGACACTGCAATTTATTTTTGATAAAACAGCCGGTATTGGGTTGAATCAAATAAACAATGTTCATAATTGACAGAAATGCATCTTGGATTTTTTGTTGACAAATATGACCGAAGATTTTTGTGTGACTGAATCATTAACTCCCTTTTTGAAAAACACACAGCTATCGAATGTTCTATATTTATAGATAACACCCAAAAACCATTTGATTATGAATTCGAGGAAGTCTCTGATTACACTAAAGCAAATTACCAATCAACTAGACGAAAACACAAAGTATCCGATTTGGTTTAATCAAAACATTAAGAATCTAAAAAATAAAAAACAGAAGACACATAAAATTTATAAGAAATACAAATCTGACGCTAATCTCGAAAAATATCTGAACATTTGCGAACAGCTCAACTCAACTGTTAAAATCACTTTTTAAGATTACAACTTAAAAACAGAGTCGGATATAAAGTCTAACCCGAAAAGTTTCTTTAATTACATAAAAACAAAATTAAAAAGCAATGGTTTTCCATCACGCATGTACCTTGACGATACCGTGGTGAATGACCCAGAAAAAATTTGCACCCTTTTTGCAACATTTTTTTAAGAAATTTATATTGAAACAGTTGAGGAGGACCGAGATCGTGACTTCTTTGCGTTTCTTCCAGAATTTCCATGTGATGTTGGAGTCAGAAAACTAACTTACATTGAAAATTTTGACGCATTAAATAAGCTTGATGTCTCTAAAGGGCCAGGTCCTGACGGAATTCCACCGGTTTTTAGAAAAAATTTGGCATCTGAATTAACTCATCCACTTTTATGGCTTTTCAATAAGTCATTGGAATCAGAAAGGTTCCCAAAAATATGGAAAAACTCTTTTCTTGTACCTATATTCAAATCCGGTAATAGATCCGATGTAAGAAATTATCGTGGAGTAGCAATTATGTCTTGCATTCCAAAACTCTTTGAAGCCATAATAAACCAAAAACTTTTTCAACAACTAAAGATACGAATTACGAATAAGCAACACGGTTTTGACGTAGGACTACGTCTTTCATTTCTATACCGGGGTGTAAAATCAAAGTTTCGAAAAAGAAAGCGTTACGCCGGAGACCGAGATTTTGAGCGTTAATAACTCTTAAACAACTGAACGAAATTGTATGATAAACACTTCATTCGAAAGATAAACTGTTCACGCGTTATATACTTGTTACTTTTTCATCCAAAAACTTGTTTCAATAGCCTTAAAATTGCTTTCAAAACAGGCTATTGAAATCACCAATCGGTATATAAGCGAGCGCCGCTCGTAAACCCGCTCAGTTATTATTGAACAGCGGTTGGAGCATGTTGTCGCTGTTATGGTGAAGCTAACTTCGTTTATCTTGAAAGCGCTGATGAACGGTGTCACCAAGAGCCTGTTTGTGCACCTTAGGCCAGAAGAGAATCCATCAAGAGGAGAGTGATGCCACGGTTCCGCTTGAAACATCGGAGCAGCCGCCACACACACATACACGCGCGGAACCCTCGTTGCTATCATCGTTGCTGAAAAATAATCTACCAGTTCTCCTGGGAATTGAAAATTACATTGCGAAAGAGTTCATTTTAATGTTTTCTATCCATACAACACTGCAACCAGGCCGGGTTTACATTTTATACTTTTATGGTTTATAAAATGACGCTTCCTTTGCTTTCGTTCATTTCTTACTCTACTCTCGCACCGTGAGGACTCGTTTGTTTGGGAACAAGCAGGCAGCTCATTAGTCTTTCGGTGGTAAGGCACCACGAAAGCAGCTCGGATAAGCGCACCAGCCCAGGAGGTGTGAAGAAGCCATATCGCTATCGACCGGGAACTTTGCGTGAAATTCGTCGCTATCAGAAGTCGACCGAATTGCTGATCCGCAAGCTACCTTTGCAGCATTTGGTTCGTGGAATTGCTCAGGACTTCAAAACCGACTTGCGCTTCCAAAGTTCCGAGGTTATGACGCTGCAGGAGGCCTATTCGAAGATACCAATTTGTGTGCTATCCACGCAAAACGCATCACCTCATGCCCATGGACATTCAGCTGGCCCGTCGAATCCAAGGAGAGCGTGCTATATTAGCTTAGCATATAATCAACGGCCCTTTTCAGGGCTCCAAATTTGATGGATTAGAGTTCAGAAAAGTTTTTTGCAGGCCAAACTGAAAGGAGCATTTTCGTTCGGATGCCATTCAGCATCGTGAAAATTCCGGAAAGATCTAATCATTGCTGAAAAATAATCTGACAGTTTCCCTGGGAATTGAAAAATACATTCATGTGAAAGAGTTTATTTTAATGTTTCCTAATCATATAACACAGCGACCAAATAATTTGATTTTGTAATTTGTCAATCAAGTGCAGTTAGCAGGAAAGCTTCTGAAGATTATTCTTCAGAACAAGGTTTTTTGTATCCAATGTTGGATTCATAAAACCTTGAGCTTCCAACGTAACGCTCTCGTTTTCGAAGTCCCCCAAATATTCATTTATTCATTCATTCAGAATGGATTTAGACTCAACTTCAAACAAATGATCTCTAGATCAACGATAGTCCTACGTCACCCTTGCGGTTATACCATAGATATAACCCGCTTCCTGTTTTTTCAAAGGACGATCAACAACAACAAATTTGCTGGAATTTGTCACATTCACTTTGAATGCAATGGATAATGGTAATCAAGTTGAAGCTCTATACACTGACTTTAGTAAGGCTTTCGATCGTGTTGATATACCATTACTGCTTCTCAAACTTCAAAAAATAGGGATTGAAGTCAAGCTATTGAAATGGCTAGAATCATATTTGACTGTCCGCACGCAAATGGTAAGGTATGATGAGAAAATTTCAAAACTAATAATTGTTACATCCGGAGTTCCTCAAGGCTCTCATTTGGGACCACTTTTCTGCATTTTATTTGTCAATGACGTTTGCGTTTTTCTTAACAGTGTTAAAGCACTTATCTACGCAGATGATATGAAGCTGTATATGGAAATAAAGAATGGAGAAGACTCTCAAACATTCCAAAATGAAGTTAACATAGTTTATAATTGGTGCACTAAGAGTTTATTGAAGCTCAATGTTAGGAAATGCACTTTGATGACATTTACAAGAAAAAGAACACCATGGAACAATGGTGTTAAGCTGGGAAATCAACCCATCAGTATATGTCAACGAGTAAGAGACTTAGGCGTGGTCTTAGATTCAAAACTAACCTTCGTTGATCATTATAATACAATCATCCATTGAGCAAACAATATGTTGAGCTTCATCAAACGCTTTAATTTCCATTTCCACGATCCGTACACAATAAAAACATTGTATATTACATACGTCAGACCAATTCTCGAATATTGTAGTATTGTATGGTCCCCCTACATAACTTCACACGAAGACGGAATTGAATCTGTACAAAAACAATTTTTACTATTTTACTATTTTCGTAAACTAGGCTGGTCTTCATACCATCTCCCTCCACATGAGGCACGTTGCATGGTAATCAATATGAAAATCTCGAAAGAACGTCGGAACTCTGCCATGATTCTATTTATTATTGACATCATATCACAACGAGTGGACTCAGAAGAAATATTAGGAAACCTAAATTTTTACGCACCGATTAGGCACTTGAGAAACCCTAACATTTTCTACATAGATTACTAAAGAACGAATTATGCCAAATATAGTCCTATTAATCGTATGATGAGCCTCTGTAACGAACACAGTGAAATAATTGATGTAACCATGTCAAGGTCAATGCTCAAAGACTATTTGAATAGAATAAGATAAGGTTAAATTTCACTGTAATATTTGGGCAGCATATTTAGTCTACGCTGGTTTGACGAAATAAATTAATAAAAAAAAATTTGATTATGTTACTTGTGAAAATCGTCTTTTGAAATAAACGGATAAATTATCCATCCAGTTCTCTTTAGTTTTTTCAGTTTTAAGTAAGTAGATTTAAGTGGTATTAAGAATGTATTGGTCTACAATTTTGATTGACGATAATAAAATAAACAAATAGCAGTACATGTAAGTGTTTTGTATTCCATTCTTCTGTAAGTGTAACTCATGGCTAACTTTTATCTTGGGTGTAGTAGTAGCAGTGAATGGAGAGTGCAAAACTGGATTGTTTTCATTAATTCGTCATTTGTTTACATTATACAATTGTAATTTTCACAAGTGGCTTTTTTCAAGCTTCTCCAAAGAAATAGCACAATTAGTGAAAACCAATTTTGATTCGTCAAGTTTTTGAAGGTGCTTATTTTTTCAATGTATGTTTTGTATGCAATGAGAAGCTTAAAGTAAAATCGTTATTTCTTCTGATTTGAAAGAACAGAAGTTTTGTAATATTCCTGAAACATGGGACGCTCAAAACATTGAATGAATGAAGAAGGAGGTGATAAGATGTGGAAAAACGTTCCTTGAAATGCAGGAATATTATACTGCTGAATTTTATATTGCTGTGCCAAAAAAGTATACAATGCAATACGGTGGGAAAGCGAGTGGCACCTATAAAACGTGATCGTCTGAGTGGTCTAAAAGTATACACATATCAGTTTAAGAGTACTGAACTAAACCTTCGCCTTTGTACATCAACAATTAGAAAACGTTTGATTGAAGCTGAAGTGTGTGAAAAAAATATTAGGCTGTCAAAAAAGTCCTGCGGTATTTTTTTTGAATTTTCATTTGTTCATAAAATTAGTTACAATCATCTGTTTTAAGTCAAATATGCGCCGTTTTGTTCGATGACTTGTTCCCAACGAGATGCCAACTTCATAATACCCCTGTTATAGAAGCTCGCTTCCTTATTGGCAAAAAACTCGGATAGCCAATTTTTACAGGCCTCTTTTGTGGCTAACTTCTGACTACCTAGCTCGTTCGCCATGGACAAAAACAGGTGGTAGTCACTTGGTGCAAGGTCCGGACTATACGGCGGATGCAAAAGAACCTCCCATCCGAGCTCCCGGAGATTCTGGCGCGTCACCAAAGAAATGTGTGGCCTGGCGTTGTCCTGATGGAAGACAATGCGGCCTCTGTTTATCAAAGATGGCCTCTTCTTCCTGAGTGCTACCTTCAAGCGGTCCAGTTGTTGGCAGTACAGGTCCGAATTGAGCGTTTGGCCATAGGGAAGCAGCTCATAATAGATTATTCCTTGACAATCCCACCAAACACACAGCAGAACCTTCCTGGCCGTTAATGAGGGCTTGGCCACCGTCTGAGCCGCTTCAGCGGGCTTCGACCACGACCGTTTGCGCTTCACGTCGTCGTAAGTGACCCACTTTTCATCGCCAGTCACCATCCGCTTCAGAAACGGGTCGATTTTGTTGCGATTCAGCAGCGATTCACATGCGTCGATACGGTCAAAGATGTTTTTTTGCGTCAACGTGTGTGGCACCCATACATCGAGCTTCTTTGTGAATCCAAGCTTCTTCAAATGGTTAATAATGGTTTGATGACTTATCCCCAGCTCTTAGCCGATGCTACGGCTGCTACTATGCCGGTCTTTCTCGGTTAATTCAGCGATTTTGTCGCAATTTTCGACGACAGGCCTTCCGGAGCGTGGCGCATCTTCGACGACCTCTACACCAGAACGAAAACGTTGAAACCATCGTAGTGCGGTGGAAATGGAAACTGTATCGGGTCCATAAACTGCACAAATTTTATTGGCAGCTTGAGATGCATTTTTGCCTTTGTCATTGTAGTACTGTAAAATATGTCGGATTTTCTCTTTATTTTGCTCCATATTTGCGACACTATAACTCACGAACGACTTAACCAAACAAAACACTGCCAAGGACTATATTATAGCGCGCAAAAATACCTTTCCAACAAGCTATAGTATGACTCGATACAATGAATACAACTAGAACTACGCGCTTACAACGACACCTCGCGGAAATACAGCAGGACTTTTTTGACAGCCTAATATAAGGAAGATTCTTTTTCATCCCATTTGTTTATGTATTTAGACTCATTAGAATTTAATCGGGTACATGTTACATATTTGACGTATCTTGGAGTATTCCTTCTGTTCCATTATTCAGTTAGTCCAAACAGCGGAGACAGTTGATATGATCATTATTGTGTTATTAATGGCACAACAGCTCGATGTTTTTTGTTGAAACTAGAGCTTGTAATGGAAATTTGACCTATGGAATAAAAATATATTATCTCTCGCACCAAAGGCATCTTGAGGGTTTATTTCAAATTGCTAATTATACTCGTGTTGCAAAATTTTATTCATAGTGCAGATTTTTGGCTCGTGCGCTTTTCGTTTATTTTTTCGTCACTAATGACTCGCAATTCCATGTGCGTAAACCATACACATTGATATATTTGAACTTCAAACAACTACTGACTATCGACTAAGTTCTTTGAAGCCGAACCTCTTGCTCCTTTTAAGAGACAAAGGTTCCTCTGAACGATGCAATATTGAAGAGAATTTACATGCGATCTTGTTAGGGTTGATCTACCGGCTCCGCGCAAAGAATAGATACAATCCCAATTTTAAACTACACTTTTCACTTCCCTTATCTCTAAACCAATCAATCATGCAACCTACAAACAATATAAATTTAACGCCGAAAACTAAAACCCGTTTGCGGGACGCACACTGAATCTGCACAGCATCTCCCACGCCAGCGATGCTGGCATCCGTGTCGGCATTATTTATTTTCATCAAAGCTACATACCTGACAGCTATCTGTCAATCAACAACTTCGAAACCATATCACCCGATACAAATACTCTTGCTTGGCTTGTGTCTAGGCACTATTCGCTGATAATTGCTACGTAACGCAACAAGTACGAACAGATTTATTTCAGTTCTGTCTCTGTCCTTCTCATACTCGCCCCAATCGTACGATATTCCGACAATTACACAAAACTGACGACAAGCGTCTGGCACAATTGTTAATTTTATCCTTCACTGATTACACTGAAGTAGGAAAATGCAACAAAAAATCTGTTTAACTCATTCACGCTCAGCTCCGGCAAAAGTAGGTACACATATTGATAAGAGGCCGAAAAATTCCCAGAGTTCGCTCTCTTTCCGGCATTGGCTCTGGTTAGGTTACCTTCACCATCCCACTCGCACGCGTGACGTCGTAGGTGGATTACCTTTGGCCAATTATCGCATTCAATAACAACACAACGCCATACGCACTTTTTTACCCTCATTCCAACCGTTTTGCATATGTCTGAGTCGCGGCGCAAGGAACCCCTCGATAGGATTCTCGCGTATTTGCGGTTTGCGCTGTTTGTGCTTCTTGGACCAATTTTCGCGGACCTCATCAGAGAGCAGCCAAACGCTGCGGTGCCGACTACTCCCTCGCACTTCACACTCGCGCGCGCTCCGAGCGGTATTCCATCATCGGATAAAATTAAACTTTTCTTTCACGTCTACGCGGGTACTCCCGCCTACTACACACTATCATCATCGGCATCATCAATGGGTCAGCAGCAGCTTTTCTCAATCCTCCACAAGCTCTCTCCATGGAAAACTTGATACTGCACACACTAACCAATCGACCACATCCACTACACCTCTCACCATGCAAACAAGGAATGAGATGAATCGGAGAAAAATTCTTTGTCACACACCTGAACGAAACGACACTTTCGCGATTCATCTGCGAACCACCAGCCGCTGATTGGTCGCACTAGCAGCCATTGTCTCGAAGAAAGGGAAACGTTCACCTATAGCTGTACGAATAGTTTAGTGGCGAAAAACTGTCTCCTGAGTGCTGTATGCTGTGCATCACAAGAATGAAAACCGCTGCGCGGTCCCACCCCCTCCCACGTAAGCCCTAATCCACAGTTCCCGGAAGTGATGCCAGTATTTACGAATTAGCATCGATAATTGCTCACCAACACGTTAATGCGAATGAACAGCATCGCTATCGTGCGATATTAAAAACTTGTCGAACGAATCTCTTATCTTTTGAAGGACAGCTAAATGAAATCGCAATTCATATACGGCGGTATGTATATTTTCCCGCAGAAATAGATAACATTTTTCCATCATCTACGTATATAAAAAGTGGCCGTTGTGATTTGTCTTCGTGACCTGCCACAGCTTGTGCAAAGCACTAAATGTTTGCTCAAATGTTGCAATCTTCGTCGCGTGATACAGGGAACGCATTGCTGAGGTAAGTCGTAAATTCAGAAGATTAGCCAGGCTCTCGCCATTTGCCGGGAAAGAAAATTATGATGGGGAATGGCATTTTTTAACCACCTGTTTTTCTGTTATTCGGGTAGTTGGAAAACCCCCTTCTATCTAACATAATGGACAAATATGGAAACGTTCGTCGATCCAGCTGAATAAATAATAGTTTGTTTGCGTAGTTATGCAAGCTGTTGGTGAAGTGTGTATAAGGATGAGGATGCCTTGTTTGAAATAAATCAAAGTTTAGTAAATTCGTGGAAAGGCGGGTAATTTATTTTAAGATTGTTTATGCATTGCTATTGTCACCGTTACTGGACGAATAAAACAGCTTTTTCCAGTTGCCTACTAGGGAGTGTCCACATGCCACGCGAACAGACAAAAACACAATTTCAGACTCCTTCCTCCCCCTGTTAACCGCGTGGACATTCTTCCGTTTTGACGTAGGACTACGTCTTTGATTTTTATACTGGGGTGTAAAATCAAAGTTTCGAAAACGAAAGCGTTACGCCGGAGACCGAGATTTTGAGCGTTAATAGCTCCTAAACAACTGAACGAACCGGTATGATAAACACTTCATTCGAAAGATAAAATGTCTACGCGTTATATACTTGTTACTTTTTTATCCAAAAACTTGTTTCAATAGTCTTAAAATTGATTTCAAAACAGGCTATCGAAATCACCAATCCGTATATAAGCGAGCGCCGCTCGAAAATCCACTCAGTTATAATTGAACACCGATTGGAGCATGTTGGCGCTGTTGTGGTGAAGCTAACTTCGTTCATCATGAAAGCGCGGATGAACTGTGTCATCAAGATCCTGTTTGTGCATCTTAGGCCAGAAGGGAATCCATCAGGAGGCGAGTGATGCCACTGAAAAGGCGACTAAGAGAGTATCAGCATCGAAAAACGGTTTCACTTGGGGCATCGGAGCAGCCGCCACACACACACATACACGCACGGAATTATTTTCATTTGGTTGCTGTCTAGCATCGAGAAGATTCCGGAAAGATGTAATCGTTGCTGAAAAATAATCTGCCAGTTCCCCTTGGAATTGAAAAATATATTCAAGCGAAAGAGTTTATTTGAATGTTTCCTATCCATATAATACTGCTGTGATCGAATACATTTGGTTGTGATTTTTAAATCAAGTGCAATAAAGAGGTGGTTATCGAGTTAGCATTAACCACTAGTGGGCTTCGAGTATCGTGAAGAATCTGCAAAGATGTTATCGTTGCTGAAAAATAATCTGCCAGTTCCCGTTGAAATTGAACATTACATTCAAGCGAAAGAATTTATTTTAATGTTTTCTATCCATATAACACTGTGGCAAAATACATTTGGTTTTGTGATTTTTCAATCAAGTGCGATCAACGTAAGACCACGTCTTTCGGCTACTTATCAGAGGTGCAATGAATCTTAAGCAGGAATTCCCGCTCTACGCACACTGTCAAACGATGTTTACTCAACTATTTCTCAAACGAGAAATGGGTGTTGTGAGAAAGGATGAGCGATCGCAAAAAATATGTAGACTGATTTGATGCAACAGATATTTTGTCTATTGGAAATGGAATACAAGCAATGTATTATGTATTACACAACTTTTGTGTGATTGCTCCTTTTGCTGAATATTGTGCCTTCAACGTAACGCTCTCGTATTCGAAGTCCCCCAAATATTCATTTATTCATTCATTCAGAATTAATTCAGATGCAACTAAAAACAAATGATCACTAAATCAACGATAGTCCTACGTCATCCTTGCGGTTATACCACAGATATAACCCACTTCCTGTTTTTTTCATTAAAAATCGAGGAAATAATCGTGTTGCACCTATGTCCCATTTTAGATTTGCTTCGCTTTATATTTTATGTTTTGTTACCGATAAAAACAAAAAGTAATTCAACTGAGTAAATTATGCGAAATGCGTTTAGCGAAATGATGATAACAATTTGCTTCGATAACATCGATTGAACGATATGCGATCAACTTACATGTCAATATAAAAAAAAATGAGTGCCTAAAGTATATCAAATCAAGCAAACTTGTGGTTCGAGGAGTACGCATACTTGTGAGATGCAATAACTTCAGAGGGAAATTTAAAATACATTGATCGTTTAACAGTTCTTCCGTTCACATATTTTGAAATTTCCGATAAATTGATAAAATGAAGAACGTAATCTATCACAATGCATGAATTGACCTAAATAAGGATTTTTCCTTATTGAATTCGGAAATTGTTTCATTCAATCACTGGTTTAATCAAAACTGAGTGAATTGACTATTTGAGTAATAATATTACTGCCAACGGTAGTCCTACGTCAATCTTGCGGTTATATCATAGGTGTAACACACCCAAAGTATAAAAAAATATCAAAAATTTATTCAATTAGCAATAATCCCATTCGATCGGCGGTAGAATCAAAAGGTCACAAGTGACTTACAATATTTTTCTTCCTTTCCTTCGGATTTTTCTATTTTTTGCTATTTGTTACATGTTCATTTTACCTCCTATAGTCCTACGTCGAAAACATTGGATTGAACCACACACAAGAGAAAAAATGCAGGTTTTGGTAAATGAAAAAAAAAAGACAAAAGTCTGACATTCCCGAATGAGTGAGTTAAATTTAAGGATTTCTGAATAGTTACAAAAACACACTTCAAAAGCGGTTGTCCCCCATAATCAAAGTCCTACGTTAAGCATCGTTTCCTACGTTTCCTCCGGTTTCAATGCAACACTCGTTCCTTAACTGGGCTGGGAGTGCAACCCAGTTATAGAATTCTACTCGCCAAATCTACCAATTTTAAGTTTTGCAGCCCAGTTACTGCAAAACTTCAAATTGGATGACGCCTATTATCGATACATAAATGGACTGCAGCCTTAAAATAGTCTCAGTTAGCGAACAACTATTGTATACTTTTACATCGGCTTGTCTCGAATTTGATCGTCGTCAAAAATGTCAATCGAATATTGCTATAATTTTTGGGAAAGAGGAAAAGAGCCAAAGGGTGCCAAATCAAATGAGTATAGCGGATGATTTAGCCAAAAACCAATAATAATCAGTATGCAAATATCACATCATAATTCCAAGTTGTCGCGCGTCCGATTTAATGGATGATTGGCTCATGAAAGTTTTTGAAAACTTCGTCATTAGTCATGCTAATAGAGTAACCAGTAAGCTCAGTCTACCATTGCTGTTTTATTGTGCAACTTTGGCACAATGAATTCCAGACATGTTCCATTTAAGAACTACTGGAGGAGAAAGCACTCATCTATTACCAGAATGTAGAAGGCATCAACACGTCTGTGACACAATACAGATCGGCTTGTTCAGACGCTTGTTACGACATCTATGCATTCACGGAAACATGGTTAAAAAGCAACACGCTCTCTAGAGAAATATTTGACACAGAGTTTACAGTTTATCGCATTGATCGGTCACGAAACACGAATCCAAAAATTACTGGCGGCGGAGATTTACTTGCCATTCGTTCAACTTTCCAATCACGGCAGCTCCATCCACCAAATTGCACCAGTGTTGAACAACAACAATTTCACGTACAAACTATCAGCAAAACACGACCGAGACTTGCTAGCCGGAGCGCGGAAACCTACGAAGAGGGAAGTGCTGAGCATTCTTATGGCAGTCTTCGACCCCCTGGGATTAATATCCAACGTCCTCGTTTACCTGAAGGTGCTTTTCCAGGAGATATGGCCATCCGGCATCGATAGGGATGACGTGATTCCAGAAAGTTTGAATGAAAAGTGGGAGAAATGGCTCGAGGTTCTTCCTAAGGTGCAAGACGTGAGGATACCCCGTTGTTATCGTTCACTCATTTCACTGAACCCAGAAACAACCATCCAACTTCACACACTTGTCGATGCTAGTTTATCTGGGTTTGCCGCAGTCGTTTATCTACGTTTTGAGCAGGGTAGCAATGTAGAATGCGCAATAGTGGGCGCGAAGACGCGCGTGGCTCCTCTCAAGTTTCTTTCTGTTCCAAGGTTGGAGCTGCAAGCAGCAGTTATCGGAGTCAGACTGGCGGATAGAATAACTAAGTCTCTGTCATACACCATAAACAGGAGATTCTTTTGGAGTGATTCACGTGATGTATTGGATCCAATCGAACCATCAACGTTATTCACAATTCGTCGCCGCCCGTATCACTGAAATTTTAGAGACAACGGAAATGACAGATTGGAGATATATCAGGACCAAAGAAAATGTTGCGTACGATGCTACTAGGTGGGAACGTCTGCCAAATCTCACGGAAGGAAGCAGGTGGTTCAACGGGCCAAGTTTTTTTGTGGGAGTCTAGTGCTAGTTGGCCTACAGACCCATACGGAACAGCTCTACGAGCGAGGAACTAGCGCATTCGCTCAGTGCGGATTCATGTATAATGGCACTAAGAAACATGATGGCAAGACGAGGTGTATCAATTACAATTTATAGCGACCGCGGGACGAATTTTACGGCAGCGAGCAAGGAGTTGAGGGTGGCTCTCCAGGAGATGAATCAAGAGACAGTTGTTCGAGAGATCCTCCAGCTTCACAGCACATGGGCGTATTCTGGGAAAGGCTTATACAAACTGTGAAGAAAAATTTACGCGAAATAAATCCAGGACGAAATCCGACAGACGAATATCTCCGCAACATGCTGACTGAGGTGGAAAACATCGTAAATTCACGTCCGTTAACACATGTCCCGTGATATCTCAGCTTATGTCCAATCACTACAACCTAAACTCGCATCTTTATCGCATTGGGCTCGCAGCAAACAATCTTTGTGATTGTGGCGATGGCTACCACGACATCGAACATGTTGTCTGGTCGTGTATCCGGTTCCATGCTGCCCGCTCTCAGATTTTCATAGCATTGAGGGCACTAGGCAGACAATCGGATATCCCCGTCCGGGATATCTTAGGTAGCCGTGATCCTGATATTCTGCTTCATCTATACCTGTTTCTCAGAAACGCCGATGTCAACGTTTGATGATGTTTCCTCCGTTGTATCCCTGTATCATATCCCTCCTATCCAATCGATAAAGTTTACTTAGTCGCGGCAATACATACACACATGTCCCGGTTGAAGATACAGATGCTCCAGTTGGCCCAAAGGACGGGTAATCGCGGTCAACAAGGGTAGGGACGACCAGGTATGGTCTGCTGTGGTGCAAACCATGTCAGGGATCTACGAACGTCCTGCAACGAAGCTCGTTGTACTAGATGTTCGACGCGATGGACAGGTAAGCCAAGACATTGGCGTACGTGGGGGGGGGGGGGATAGTGTCACGACCCCTCAGTCGGCGCGTCTCACAATGCGAGCGGAGCGACAGAAGACTCGCCCGACAGCGAGAAACGTCAAACCTCAGCATAACAAACGTTTTGTCATGGTTTTAAACACAATAGAATTCCACAATATCCAACTGAATGAATAGCAGTGTTTGAGAGGTTTATTCTTACGCGCTACATTAAAATTAATAGTTAATTATACTTAAACCTAATTGTGAACTTATTAAACTACATTAGAATTACTTACTTGGTAAATATATCTAAAGTTCTCTTAATTTATATGAATTTATGCTAAATTAAATATATTTATTAAGGTAACCTTAGAAATCGATTTGGCAATACTGCACTTAAATTGAACTTAAAGCTAGTTAAAATTCTGAACTATTGTATAAGGCAAGGAATAATACAAAATGAAGTATGTACAATTAAAACATCTTAAGAACCTGTGCACTATGATGTAGGAGCCATTCCATTCTGAAGATTCCACGCCCACAGCACGTGACGCAAGTTATAAGCGAAGATTCACCAGGGATAAAGAATATACTAAACGTAGGTTTTTCATTTAATTATAATCCTATTCATAAATGTATCAATTTGTGTTAAAGTTCACACGTTTCTACGGTATTCAAAAACTTGGACCTTTCTTATCCCTGCCATCGTTGACCTTACGTCAACAATATCCTTCACTCTAAAATCGAAATCTGTTTTCGTTTGCGTGGTATATCTGCCTCCTGATCAAGTTAGAGATGTTGAATTGATAAACCAACACATGAATTCTGTCTTCTGGATCGTATCGAAAATGAATACAAACGACGATATCCTTGTTATGGTCGATTTCAACCTTCCCTCACTCAAATGGTGTATGAACGATGCCGGATTCCTCTATCCCCAATCCTGTCGCTCAAACATTGGGCCCTTGACGGCTGCTCTTCTGGATAGCTACAGTGCAGCAGGTCTAGGGCATTTAAATAGCGTCTCCAATGTAAATCATGCTCGACCTATGTTTCTTCAGTTGGGAGCTAATTTCCAATTGCTCCATTTATGAGACACCTGAGCCACTAGTGAAACGTTGTGCGGATATATTCACAAACATTGTTGGTTACGCAATCGACCGGTTCGTTCCAAAGAAAATTCCTTTTTCACCAATGTATCCTCCATGGTCCAACCATCGTTTGAAGCGTCTAAAATCCTCTAAACGGGCTGCTTTGAAAAAGTTGTGCAAACAGCGAACTGAAGAATCGATGAAACATTATATACGAATCAACAAACAGTATAAGGAACCTAACAAGCATCTCTATCGCAACCATCAGTATCGCCTTTAAAACAAGCTCAAAATTAATCCCAAAAGCTTCTGGAATCACGTGAAAGATCAACGTAAGGACGGATATGTTCAACGGAGATCGGGATATGTCTACCGTTGATGGAATCGCCAATCTTTTCATGGCACATTTCCGCAGCGTTTTCGTTAACGAAGTGGTTTCTGATGAACTCCAACTTAAATGCTGTAAGAGAAGTTCTCATGCGCCTAGCCATCGAACCTCATCCAAATCTATCGAGAGATTACCTACGTAAAGCTGGTATCCCTGCCTTGGTGACCAAAAACTGCATTGACGTTCTGAGTGCACCATTTGCAGCTAAATAAAATCTGGAATTTTCCCTGATGGTTAGAAGGACTCGTATATTTTCGCTGTTTTTAAGAAAGCCGACAAGCATTCTGCTACCAACTATCGAGACATTGCGGCACTGTGCGCTGTGTCTAAACTTTTTGAGTTGATCGTCTTGGACTATTGTTCCAGTTATATCGCAGCGGAACAACATGGATTTATACGGAAGAGATCAACTTCAACAAATCTCGTGCAATATACATCAATCATAATCCGCGAGCTTGAGAACGGGAAACAAGTAGATGCTATCCACACGGACTTCTCGGCTGCGTTTGACAAAATCGACCATAAGATTGCTGTTACCAAACTAGAGCGGCTTGGCTTCCATGGTACACTTCTCAACTGGCTTCGATCTTATCTCACTGGTCGTCAAATGTCTGTGAAAATAGGTGATCATATTTCTTATTCTTTTTCTGTATCTTCTGGTCTACCTCAAGGTAGTCATCTCGGACCTTTCATATTCCTGATTCATTTGAATGACATTCACTTCTCAATCAAATACCAGAAGCTGTCTTATGTGGACGATTTTAAACTGTATTTTACCATAAACGGTCGTACTGACGCAGTTTTCCTTCAACAACAGTCAGACATATTTGCTGCTTGGTGTCATAACAATATAATGATTTTGAACGCCTCTAAATGTTTTGCCATCAGTTTCTGTAGGAAGAAATCATTCACCTACTTTATATACTCTCTTCATGGCCCGACATTGAATCGGGAGGCTATTGTGAAGGATCTGGGAGTCATGCTAGATTCTCATCTTACATTTAAACAGCATGTATAATAAAGGGTGTGTCACATCAAATTGCATCACGGAAAAAACGCTGTAGAAATTCGCCCAGTAGACCGATCCTTTTGAAAATTTTAGACAGTAAAATAAAAACTATTAAACAACTTTTGGCATTTTTTTTTTATTCATACTTCGAGCCCAAGCCCGTATGCTCGCACCTTCCTCTTTACCCCGTCCATAAGGTTCTGTACAACGTCAAGTTGTAGTTTTTTTTGAACAGAAATCCATTTTCTCTTGAAGTCCGCCTCCGATTTGACAACTTTTGGGTTCTTCCGGAGGGCCTGCTTCATAATCGCCCAATATTTCTCTATTGGGCGAAGCTCCGGTGCGTTGGGCGGGTTCATTTCCTTTGGCACGAAGGTGACCCCGTTGGCTTCGTACCACTCCAACACGTCCTTTGAATAGTGGCACGAAGCAAGATCCGGCCAGAAGATGGTCGGGCCCTCGTGCTGCTTCAATAGTGGTAGTAAGCGCTTCTGTAGGCACTCCTTAAGGTAAACCTGCCCGTTTACCGTGCCGGTCATCACGAAGGGGGCGCTCCGCTTTCCGTGTACTTTTTGGCAAACTTGGATAGTTTCTTCTTGCGAATCTCCTCCGGAACGCTGAATTTGTCCTCTGCGGAGAAGAACAACAGGCCCGGCAGCTGACGAAAGTCCGCTTTGACGTAGGTTTCGTCGTCCATTACCAGGCAATGCGGCTTCGTCAGCATTTCGGTGTACAGCTTCCGGGCTCGCGTCTTCCCCACCATGTTTTGCCTTTCGTCGCGGTTAGGAGCCTTCTGAACCTTGTATGTAGGCAGGCCCTCCCGCTGCTTGGTCCGCTGGACGAATGAACTTGACAAATTCAGCTTATTGGCGACATCCCGGACCGAACTTCTCGGATCACGTCTAAACTGCTTAACTACGCGCTTGTGATCTTTTTCACTGACGGAGCATCCATTTTTGCCGTTCTTCACCTTCCGGTCGATGGTTAGGTTCTCGAAGTATCGTTCTAGTACTCTGCTGACCGTGGATTGGACGATTCCCAGCATCTTACCGATGTCCCGATGTGACAACTCCGGATTCTCGAAATGAGTGCACAGGATTGATTCACGACGCTCTTTTTCGTTCGACGACATTTTTCCAAATTTACGAAAAATTGACAGTGAAGCATGGCCAACGTGATCTATACCCTCTTATCTGATTATAAGCGAGAGCTGAAGATATAATTCCTAAAAATTAAATTTCTAGAGCGTTTTTTCCGTGATGCAATTTGATGTGACACACCCTTTATGTTGCCAGCAAAGCATCTTCTGTGCTTGGATTCATATTTCGCTTTGCGAAGATTTCAAAGACATTAGATGTTTGAAAATCCTGTATTGTTCTCTAGTGCGCTCAATATTAGAACGCTGCAACTGCATTGAGTCCATTCACAGGAGATTCATACGCTTTGCGCTTCGTGGACTACCCTGGAGGGTTCCTGTGAACCTCCCACGTTACGAGAGTAGGTGTAATTTGTTGAGCCTGCAACTCCTACGTTCGCGTCGTGATCTTTTCAAGGCAATGTTCATTGCTGATCTTTTACGTTCAGATATTGAATGCGTTGCCCTTTTGCGACATTTGAACATTAACATAAGGCGATTAAATTTGCGTTCTCACCCGTTTTTAAATATTCCGGCATCTCGGACGAACTATGGTGCGAATGAGCCAATGATCGGCATGTGCAACATTTTTAACAAATGGTATCACAGTTTTGACTTCAATCTTTCTCATGCTAGGCTTAAGTATATGTTTTATGTTATTTTATCACCCTGGCCATTGAATATGTTCCTTTAGTAATTGTATTAATGTTAGTATATGAATAAGTTAGTTTAAGGAAATTGTATCTGTTGGTTTGTTGTTAGCTGCTAATACAAGAAAAAAAATGTAAATGTAAAAGAACATGAATGAAGGGACAAAAATTTACAATATACGCAATGCTGATAATGAAGAGTTACCACATTATCACCGATAGAATAGTTTTAACAATTCTCTTCAAAGCGGTACGGGTATGATTCAATCAATTACCTTATTGTTTATGTACTGTAAATTCTCGCGAATTCGCTCACTATCCTGGGTGAGAAGAACCCAATATTAATCCGCCATCGAATCGCGGCTCATTACATCGGCAAATCTGGTCACACTTCGATGTTTTTCTGCCTTCTGTTCGTGTTGATTCCTTCGCACAACACTCACACCAATCACAGCGTGGCTTAGCAGCCAGCGCATACACAACCGCGACTGCTTCTCAAACTTTTTTTACGCTTGTTAACTCTCTATCTCGAGAGATGATGGGGATCGCACTTATTTGTACAACCCAAATTCGAACACACATTGCAGGTAAAATTTACTAACATACACACGCCGTCGAGAATTTTATCTCCCTAATTTCGCAGCAGAAAGCACCAATTTTCTGAACCACGATGGAAGTCGAATTTCGATCGAACCATCAAACCAAACAGAGAAGGAACCGTATCGAGAGACGAGCCAGCTCCGAAACGCAGGAACACGGGAATTTCTCTGCCGACACTCGCGCGCAGACAATGGCGAAAATGATCAGCAAATAAATAGACGTGAAAATCACTATCACGACTAATGAACACGGACTCGCGAGAACGAACACCTTCGTGGAAAAACACCTTCGGAACAAACGACGACGAACATTGAGCAACTACTGACTGTCCCACTGACAATTTGATGTTTCCCAAGGCTGTTGATCGTCTGTTGTCTCTGTCCGCCGCGGGTTTACTGTTGTTTTCTCTTTCGATCAGCGCTTTGACAGAAAACCACCTGACATTTATGTCGAAAATGTCGACTGTTTTGTTCACATGTGATGCGTGCACTGAAATGAAGTTGTAGTATTAACCCTTTCACGACCACGGGGACGCCGATGTCCCAAGCAAAAATCATGGATTAATTAAATATTCACGTAACCATTGTAAATTATTTTTTTTATTTTAATATTTCGGAATGTACCTTTTTATTATTTTTACTGGCAATACATAATAGCAACCATAGGGACATATTTGTGCCATAAATTTAAAAAAAAAAGGTAAAAGTTTTTTGAATTTTTAGTATAAATTATGTTTTTAGGGTGCCTATTGATTCATAACATATAGCTAAATTGATTTAATAAGGTACCGTAACCTTATGGTCCTGAAAGGGTTAATTATATTATCGTAGTAATCGATGTTAACTCCTATACTCGCGCATTGGTCTGTCAGACCGAGAAATCAATAATTCGTTTATTTCTCAGAAAATATCAACACTACGACTTTGCGATTCTCTCTAGCTTCGTTATTCGTCGTTCGTCATCGTTGAGCGCATCGCATGTGTCGGTACAACGGGGACGAGTGCCACTTTTTTAACACTTTCGGTCTGACACACCGACGCGAGTATAGGAGTAACTTTTTTGAACAAGTGCCTTTTTCATATTCTAGAATATTGTTGAATGAAATCTATAAATTAATGATAGTGGCGTGGAATATTTATTGCATATAATGCATAAGATCAATACCGGACTACTCTTTTTTGATTTCAGTCCCTTTTGTAACTGAATTGAATGGATCCATATATTAACTATTCGTACATTCAAAAGCAAAATATAAATGTTTGACTTTCGTATAGTTATTCGCTACATATAATGGTCATACATATACACACTTGTGAAAGAATTTCACTTGTGGAATAATTGTCAACAGTAAACTATAAACTAATCGGTGGCTTCCCAGCAAACATTAAATCGTATAATTTTGCACGTGCCAAGTCTTACAAGAAATCCGAATAAATCATAATCGCATATAATATCAATCAAAGTATGTATCGTGTATATTTGAAATCGCATAAAATGTAAAAACTCGATTTTATATACCATTACCAAATTAAGTCGCATATCGGTATAATAAACATCAATTTTATGATGTACATTGTCGTAAAATATATTTAATCCGCATCATATGCGTATATTACGCTGATGCAGTTTGTGTGTCGTATAAGCGTATAATTTAAATCGATTCAGTACTGTAGTAAATCGTGTTGCATGCTGACGAAAATCATGAAACAGTAAATCATATTAGATCCTAATAAAGGACATATTACATCATATTGAAATGTCAATGAAATGCTGATGCACTCGAAAGTTTTAACCGCTATTGAATTAAATTGCAGATAGCCGCGCGAGATAGCTGGTGGATGATAATCCAGAGGACCGGAGTTCGAACCCATAACGGAGCAGTTTTCACCAAACATCAATCTGTGCCATTTTAAACATTCAATTCCACTCCCAACACAAGTCAATCAAACAATTATTATTTCTACAAACATAAATACTCAATAATAAATATATAATATATAAATATATAATACATATTTTGCGCCATTTGTTTTTTTTTCTATGTCTGTAATAAATCGTATATGAGTATGGCACTAGTCGCTATTATAGCCGGTCAAAGTTGCATATTCATCCAAACAAATTCGGTAAGCATTTGCTATGTATGTATATGGCCTCCACTTTTGCATGCATATGCCAGTTAGGCGCATTATATGCCAACCAAATTTTAGGGCATATGATGTTATATATACGCTTGTTATGCGATTTAATGTTTGCTGGGTTATGCTAATTTTTAACAGTTACAGTTTCGGGGAATTTTTTTTATAATGCACAATATCGACAAGAAAACAAGAAAATGAAAAGGAAGTTCATAGAAATCCTTTCATATCATTTTTTCATGCTCAATCTAAATAAAGGCATTAATTCCTTGTTTACCAAGAATACAGAGACAAAGAATATTGGAAATATGCAAACTTTATATTCCAGAACCTTTATCATCTGGTAATTATCTATGATTATCGTTATACATTTTTCTCTTTGATAAAAGACCCAAAAAATACGCAACAACTGCATGAGATGTAAAAAATATGTTTGTTTCGAGCATGCAGTTATGCTATGTTCTGATTCTTACACCAATGAAACCACAATGGATTAATACGTTTTTATGTTGTTTCATAGCTCTTTATACTTCCATGAATTATATTCAGTCGCTTACTTTTAATTTATAACAGTGAAAAATTCGAATTTCGTAATTTGTGTTGGAGTATCAAAAATTACTCTGTTTTGAGGAGGCAGAATTAGATGACTATTAAAACATAATAAAGATGAAGAAATCATATTTTTTGGAGTTTTTCATTCAATCATACCCTCTCCTTCGAATAAATGCCAATAAAGTCTGAAAAATACACAATGGCAATGGCAACACAATGGAAGTTCAATTTTCGGTCTGTGACACCGTGCGCGAGTATACGTGTTATGATTTTGCACGCGAGTACAGGAGGGTTAATGAATCTATTGTGCGTCTATTCCCTAGCTGGACACGACTCTATAGGACTCTTGTTTCTCGATGAAATTGCCTTTGCAAAAAGACGGGTGGGTAATGTCGGGGACATAACCGGAGTGACGTAGGACTATACAAAGGGGACAGCTTTTGTTAAATATATATTTTAAATATATTGTTTTATTTTCTTCTTCTACGTGAATACCTACCTATCTACCTGAAAAATGGATTAGTTTACTGTTTACCCTTTATGAATATGTTGATGGTTCTGAAAAGAACCTTTGGTGTTGTGTTTTTGTTATCACTCGATATTCCCATCTTGTTCGGTTAAACCTTTCTGTTTAGCTATTGCGTTTGCCACTCGCCACAGCTTTCACAGTTGGAAAATTTCTTCCCATCCAGCTTGTGACATATTGTTCAGTAAATTACATTTAATGCGACGTGCCGGAGAAACACTTTGCCACTCACTGAAACTAATTGTTGTCTTGATGAGCGCCGAACCGAAGCTGCTCTGTTCTTGATGCGGGTTTTCTGATTGTCGTGAGCAGCTTTGCAAGCCAATTCGAGCACTCTGACGGCCGAAACTCTATAATCGCTGTTAGGTATACTGGTGCTCCGGCACCAATCCGTTCGGCCTAGTTACCCTTGCGGAGCAATCAGTGAATGCGACCAACAGGGAACTGGAGACCTGCACGATTCGAGTGAGACTTTGCCTTTCCCTTAACTTGTCCTCCTTTGTTACGTCCACGATGCCGATGCCGTACAACCACACGGGTTTACGGTTTGAAAGAAAATAAGATATTTTTTTGGGGTCCGCGTGTTTTATACTCTAGCGGTACACACTCACAGGATAGAGACAAATCGGCAGACTCAGCCAGAGGGGCGAGTCCAACGAGACGAACGAATGAGCGTTAAAAGGGAACGATGGCAAAAAAATACATTCATTACGATTTGTTCGCTCGTTGGATTCACATGCAGGCTAAAAAGGGTCCTTTTCTGGATCACAAAATTATCTTCAATCTAAAGAGTTTATTGTTTTGTTGTCACTCGATATCCCCAAGCCGAACAACTAAACCTTCCTGTTTAGCGATTTGTTGCCACTCGCCACAGCTTTCACAGTTGGAAAATTTCTTCCCATCCAGCTTTGTGACATGTTGTACAGTAAATTACATTCAATGCGACGTGCCGAAGCGCCACTCAGTGTCGCATTGGAGGCGATTTTAACCTGTAATTGAACATTTGCGATGACAGTGGTACAGTGTCGACTTTCAATGTGGGGTCATAATTTGGATCTCTATGTTTACAAAAATGTCCAACTAAATAAGTCGCATTACATGTCCGTCCAATTAGCTAAATGTCGAACTAATTGTAAATTACTGTACTTTCAATCTGGAAACAATTTAAGAATTGGTGAAAATTGAATAATCTGGAAAGTCCCCAACTATCAATAAGCTCAGAACAACTGCCAAATTCACATACTCATCAGATCCTGGCAAACAAATTATGAAAAAATCAATTTGTGTTTTATTATTATTTTGGATAATGTTTTAGAAAGCATTGAACTGTATTTCGTAAACTCTTTTTTGGAAGGTTTAATGGCCCTGAAAAGCGCCTTGTTTTATGGAATGGTTCCAATTTAGAAAACTTAGTACTCGTGGTTTTGAAAAAAACCATTTCGAACGCCCTCGATGATTGTATGAAGAACAAACTTTTTTTTCTGCTACCTGCTGCCGTTTTGCGATTGCGTTTGCGTCTGCCTGTTGTTGTCTTGATGCCCACCGAACCAAAGCGCAAGCAGTTTTGCCAGCCAACTCGATCACTTCGGCAGCCGAAACTCTATAACGGCGGCTAGGTGGACTGGTGCACTGGTAATAACGCGCTCGGCCTAGCTACCCTTGCGGAGCAATTGGCGAATACACCTACGGGAAACTGCAGTCCAAAATGGTTCGAGCGGAATTTTGCCTTTCCCTTCACTTTTCTTCCTTTGCCATGTCCAGACATGGCTGCTTGTGTTAGTTTGTTGATGTGTTGTGATGCGAACCGATGTGGTGTACGGTTTGAATGAGAATGATCGTTACGGCAGCGGAGCGGGGATTTTTAAGCTGACTTTATGGCTCGAGAATTACGCATGTGTGAGACTGCGACCAATGTTTCGTTCATTTTTTTTTCCTTTTTCCTTTCCAATCGTGCTTCATTCTATTTCGCTGCTGCTCTGGTTGCCCGTTTTGGTTGGTACGATTTGAGGAGCACAAAATGGACCAATCAAAAATGGGCACATAGTGCATTTTGACAATGCTTGATATTTCACAATTATTCAATTATTTATCTCAAGAAAAATGAAATGTTATTCGTTATGATAGATGCGTAGATATATTTCCTATCAATTGATGCAAAAACTTTTACGATCTATTGAGAAATGCTCGAGTTATAAGCGTTCCAAATCTTGCATTTTTTCCTACTTGTTCAGTGCCTAGATTTCCATTTCACCCCCTATATCTTCCGGTTAGACGTAGTCCTACGTCAAAAACAGAGATCCCAGCAAACATTAAATCGCATAACAAGCGTATATATAACATCATATACCCTAAATTTTGGTTGGCATTCAAGGCGCCTAACTGGCATATGCATGCAAAAGTGGAGGCCATATACATACATGGCAAATGCTTACCGAATTTGTTTGGATGAATATGCAACTTTGACCGACTATAATAGCGATTATGTTGAAATTGAATTGCGATCTAATATGAATATATTCATGAATTCTCGCGTAACTTTTGAAAAGGTCCTATGTAACAAATGTAAACAAATCGAGTTAATGGACGCACGCTATTAGTTTTTAATCATTGAATGTATTACAAAAACAATCGTTCACGTATCTATCTTCTTCATCTTTTTGTCGCCGATACAAAAAATATCCAATGTACAGATTCGGATTTTAAGCACCCGGCTGTTACTTCGGACGCCACTTTCCTCCGACGGCCGAAACGTCCGAAGTAACAAAGCAGTCAAAACAACTCGCAGTCGTACTTTGGTCGTTTTGGAGTTTGTTTCATACAGGTGTTGTTATCGATTTCAGTGCAATTCAACGAGCGATAACAATAATAATCAGTCTTTAGAACGAAATGCTGATATTTGGATTGTTGTTTATTAGTTAGTTTCAAATTCTTATAGTGCAACGTAATATGTCCAATGTGCAAACGCGGCAGTCAAAACGTCCAATGTAACATTTTTCGCTCCGAGGCTTCAACCTTAATCTCAAATCACGGATCAACAGTTACGATTGGTTTTACGTCTCAGGTTTTACGGAGTTATTCTTGACAGCTAGTGGTGAAAACAGTAATAAAGATCGATAGTTTTTAAGACAATTCGCGAAATAATGTTCGGGTCTTCAACTTCGTTTTTCTCGAGTTGACGAAAATGTTACATTGGACCTTTTCAAAAGTTATGCGAGAATTGTCAACGCACCTAATATGACTTTTGCCATACTCATATACGATTTATTACAGACATAGAAATATAAACAAATGGAGCAAAATATTTTCGTGAAATGTTTATTATAGCCTCACGAATCGCCATTTTTATATATAAGTATTTATATTTGTAGAAATCATAATTATTACATTTACTTGTTTTGGGAGTGGAATATAAATGTTTAAAATGGCACAGCTTGATGTTTTGTGAAAACTGATCCGATGTGGGTTCGAACTCCTGTCGTCTGGATTATCATCCACCAGCTATCTCGCGCGGCTATCTGAAATTTAATTCAACAGCGGTTAAAACTTTCGAGTGCATCAGCATTTCATTGACATTTCAATATGATGTAATATGTTCTTTGTTAAGATCTAATATGATTTACTGTTTCATGATTTTCTTCAGCATGCAACACGATTTACTACAGTACTGAATCGATTTAAATTATACGCTTATAAGACACACAAACTGCATCAGCATAATATACGCATATGATGCGGATTAAATATATTTTACGACAATGTACATCATAAAATTGATGTTTATTATACCGAATTGCGACTTAATTTGATAATGGTATATAAAATCGAGTATTTACATTTTATACGATTTCAAATATACACGATACATACTTTGATTGATATTATATGCGATTATGATTTTTTCGGATTTCTTGTGAGACTTGGCACGTGCAAAATTATACGATTTAATGTTTGCTGGGAAGGGTATCCCAACGTTTACTAGTATGCATATGTGTAGGGGAGGTGAGGGTAAAACGGACATGTTAAGAAGAACCTCAATTATATTTTTGTAAACTCATCTTTTCCAAAACTTTGATGCATTTTTGCATTAAGTACAGTAATCGCTCACTAACTGGTCCTGGTTTAACCGGTCTGCTTTTTAACAGGGCGAACGTTAACTGGTCCTTGGACCAGTTAAAAAGCCGAATTTCGTAAACAATTGACGCCATTTTCAAATGGAAGATTTGCTGTGAGGGGCTTCGAATGTAATTTGGAATGTTATGAAAATTGACATTATTTTCGCATGACAAAAACATTGATTAAATTACAGTAAAATCATTTCTTCAAATTATATTTCATACCTGTTGTCGCACTCAATGCGAATCTTCCATTGAAATCCTTTTGTTTATCCAATTTCATGATTAACGCGAATCAAACAATTCATTGAAGTTCCCCTCGATTTTATTTGACGTTTTACACGCCGGACCAGTTAAAACGCGAATGTCGATAACTGGTCTTCCCTTTTCGCCCAGTTACCGAATGTTTACTGTATACTGTTTTTTTTTACCTAATTGGCCAAATATTTTACAAAAAAGTGTTTTTCAATGTTTTTTACTGAAATTGAAACAGACCGAAAGGTAAAACTTTTTTTTGATGCGGCTAATATGGACATATAGTGGGGGAATATGGACAGGCTTGTAACATACGAAGCGTAGAGGTTTATCGATCGCGTGAGGAATAATTTCATTCAACCAAGGTCTAAACTCGTCACGAATATCCGTTAAATGATGAAAAAATCGAATTAATCCACCTAGAAGTGGTATCGTGCTTTTCAGCAGTGCAAACGGACAGACCCTCAACTATTTTGCTTTTGGTTCCAGTCAGCTTCCAAACAGTCCACATTTGGCGATTTTATTTCCATTTATAGACGCAGGGCATTCCTTAGGAATAGATTAAAGAGACTTTTCACAGTCCATCTCACTCCCACTGGCAACTGTCCGTTTTACCCCACCAGTACAATTATTTCAATAATTTAAATTTTTCGCTCAAAAATGGATTTATTTTCCGTACATACACTTTTTACGTGCACTTTTCCGTACGTACATCGCTTCTCTGTTAACTCACAAGCCGATATATAACCATCAGCGAATTGAATTTTGATATTTTTTTTTTATCCCATTTATTTATTAGGCTCATTAGCATTTAGCTGTAACAGAGCCGGGTTTAATCGTGTACATGTACATATGTTTAAGTTTCTATAAATTGTGAATTACACAGTCGTTAGTAGTAGCCATTTAGGCGTTAAGTTTTCTGTTCCATTACATTATGGTAAATTACACAGTGGTAGCCATTTAGGCGTAAGGGTATTCTTTCTGTTCTTCCATTGTTCAGCAGACCGGACAGCGGAGACAGTTGATATTGATCATTGTTGAGTTATTTATAGAACAGCAGCCCGATATTTCTTGCAGAGCAGAGCAGTTGTATGGATGAATCGATCTTTGTTCCACCGTGGATCGATTTCCATCGCTGATGATGGTTGCGTGGACATATAACAACACAAAGATGGTCAATTGAGGGCCCTGAGTTTGAACTCACGATCGAACGCTTGGTAAGCGAACGCGTAACCAAGTAGCTACGAAGACCCCCCTTGAATTTTGATATTAAACCACTTAAAAAGCTCAATATCGAAGCAATAATTTTACTTCCACACGCGGAATCATGTATGATTTTCGGGTTTTTGTTTCGCTTTTCCACTTTTGATCAATATGTATTGCCATAGGGTGGCCTAAATATTATAGAATAACATGTAGAAGTTAATTTTTTTCCTAATTCCTAATTATTTTTTAGCTTTTAGTACATTATGTTCAATCACAATGAAACCGTTTAACTTAAAAAGTTTTTTTACTCATTTTATTATTATTTGTCTCATACATATTACAAATGTACAGGATACAATAAGTTTAATTCAAATTCCAATTCAGGTCATAGCATAACAGAAGCTAATTTTCAACACCTGGCTGTGTGAGAAGTTTCCTTCTTTTACGGGGCTTAGCTATGTGATTCCCCAAACCAGGGTGCTGCGGGCTGCTTTGCTGCTTTAATCTATTTTCGCGAGCTCGTACGGCGCTAGTGGTCGAGCTAACTTCTATTACATCCTTTAGTTTTTGAGAGTTAAACTTTTTCTGGCTGGCACTCAGCGTGTTCGAGCTGCCACTAAATATTTGTGAACTGCGTTGACTTGCGCCATCGGACCTTTCCAACGGGACGGTTTCGACTACAGCAGTGACACGCTGCTGGCTTCCTGCAATAGAGCTCCCAATAGGAGGGACACTTGGTCCCATGCCTAGCAAGAAATTGGTGGAATGAGTTTGAACATACTCCAGTCGGCAGAGAAGTTGTTGCTCGCGCAACAGATGCGCATGATTCTCCTCCCTCAATTGCTGTTTCTGCTCAGTGAGTGTATGCAACAGCTTCTCGTACTGCGCAGTTATCGCTCTACAACATTCATCTTTCTCTTCCTTGGATCGCTCAAGTCTAGCTTGAAGTTGATCGCATTTAATTGAAGCTTCCGATTCGGCCAGTTCCCGGTGTAACATAAGCTCTGAAATTTGCTTCGTGTATTGCGCCGTTTCTCTATCCAGTTGCGCTTTGAATTTTTCCTTTTCCCTCTCCACTGCTTCAAGATGATTCGCTTTCAAGTCGTTCAATTCCTTTTTGAGAGTCTCATTCTCATCCGAAAGCTCTCGGATGGACCGCTCATAGTTCGCTATATCTTTACGATTTCCAATCACGTTTATGATGTTGTTCAATTTCTTCGACATACGATTCCAATCGGAAGGTGCGTTGCAGTTCTCGTTACGTTTTTTCGTCGATTCCAATTGATCCTTGAGAAGTTTAGTTTCCAGTTGGGAACATCTCAGGTCCTTTCGGATTTGAACGAATTGCTGTCGATTGAAAATTCTGTAATACTGATTGCATGTCTACTATGCGATTTACCTCGAAAAAGCTCTTTGTTTCTTTTAAGGCTCTTGCCAGGTCCACATCGAGTGCAGATTGTTCTGGTTGGTTTGAGATTTTGATGTTGTGGGACATTACGTTAGAAATTACAATTTCGATTTTCAAATTATAATTATTTGTTTGAACACAAACGACTAGATGTCACGTGTTTGTAGAGATCTGTGAATGCGATGAAGCAGGGCTGCCAGATGAAGTTTTAATGGTGTAACGAAATCTGTTTTGGGAGTACAGTAAGTTACATTCAATGCGACATTGAGCTAATTGGACAGACCTGTAATGCGACACGTTTAATTGGACATTTCTTTGAACATCAAGTTCGGGGCCCAACTTATGGTCCCACCTTAAAAGTCCTCACCAGGTGTCGACACTGTATCACTCTCATCGCCAATGTCCAATTACAGGTCAAAATCGTCTCCAATGCGACACTGAGCGGTGCCTCGGCATGTCGCATCAAATGTAAATAACTGTACATACATATACTAGCTGACCCGGCGAACTTCATCCCGCGCAAAATGATTGTTTTGATATGATTTCTATAGGACGAATTTCTAAACTTTTTCTCTTCATAACATTGTTTTATGGCGAGAATACCACAAATACAACAAAATGAAGACAGCTCAAAAGGAACTTTCCTTTATCGGATTTTGGGATTTTGGGAGCAACACATTTGGTCTTTCATTTTTATTTATATAGATAGATAAAAGATATAGGAATGCGTTGTTTTGCCTGAAAATCCCTTTCCACTTTCGAACAAAGATCAACTTCGCTAGCGCAAATATCGAATGGACTAAAAACGCTTATCATGATGTAATTTTCGGTCATATGGGAATTCATTTTTTCGAATTTTCCGACATTCTTTCTGAAATAAAGAAGACTAAAATCGGATATTCCCTTCTTCGAGTTTTCCGCTTACGTAAAAAATACCCCTCTAGGAGAGTCATTTTTAAGGAAATTAGCGACGCACATGTTGCACCGTACGTTTGCTAAAAATGATTCGCTTGACGGCGGCAGCGCTAATTCGGTTTACTTGGTTTGTCGCCGGCTGTTCTTGATATTCTCGGGAAATTACAATATGTTAAGTTTTACCAATCTCTCATCGATAGTTCTCATAGGTTCTCGATTCTGTTCCCTCAGTGTCATGAAATTCCGAAGTATAGTATAGATACATTTAATGCAATTTTTCATTCATCGTGAAGAATCGTATTGTCTCTTTCGTCTGCAATGATTTCAAGGCAAAAGTACATACGAAATCATGAAAAACGTTGACGTATACAAGTTATTGTTACCAAACAAAACACCAACAGAATGCAAAAGATACTGAAGTACTGTCGTCGGCCATTGAGCGATACTTTGCTCACGACATCACTGCAATGCGACCTATTTTGTGCACGCAATCATTGTGGTGACACCGGCAGTTAGGCGCTAGTTTGCGCACATAACCACTGTGGTTACGTCGGACGACAAAGTGTTAATGAATTACCCAAAAAACAGGTCTAACGTCATGTGTATTGATATAAACTAAATATAAAAACTTTTTATGTATTAAAACCATGGAAAAATGTAATACGGCGAGTCAAATATCTTTGATGTGATAAATAGAGCCTCTCACCAGACGTCGACACTGTATCACTCACGCCAATGTCCAATTACAGGTCAAAACCGCCTCTAATGCAACACTGAGTGGTGCCTCGGCATGTCGCATTAAATGCAAATTACTGTATATGCATGTATTTCTATTGAATTCAAATTTTGCATATTGTCAATACGTAGTTGTAGAACACATGTTGTGCGGTCACAAATGAATCCTAAATTTGTCAATTTATTCGAACATCCGTGCAGTGTATTCAAAAATGGTAATTACAAATTTCCTGAGAAATACATAGGTTACTTCAGTAATCATACTATATAAATATAAAATACAGGGAACTCACTTTTAGTGATTCGTTACCGCACTATTCTGTACAGCCAGTTTTTACTCGCTGAGATTTTAATCCATAGACTCATTTATTGCACCCTAAAACATGCACATGCCAAATTTCGTTCCATTTCTTGATTAATTCTCGAGTAATGTATAAATTTGTGTTCCATTTGTATGACAGCCTCCTTTAAGAGAGGAGGAGTCTCTAAGCACCATAGAATCATTTATTGCACCATAAAACCTCCACATGCCGAATTTGGTTTCATATGCTTGATTAATTCTCGAGTAATGCAGATATTTGTAATGAAACACATGGCAGCTCCCCCTTAGAGAGGGGAGTGGAGTATCTATCCACCAATGAAACATTTATTGCATTCTAAAACCTCAACATGCCAAATTTCGTTCCATTTTCTTGATTAATTCCCGGGTAATGTAGAAATTTGGGTTTCATTTGTATGGCAGACCAACACACACCCCCCCCCCCCCCCCTAAGAGAGAAGGGAGGAGTCTCTATATCATAGAATCATTTATTGTACCCTAAAACCTCCACATGCCGAATTTTGTTTCATATGCTTGATTAATTCTCGAGTAATGCAGAAATTTGTGTTTCATTTGTATGGCAGCCCCCCCCCTCAGAGAGGGAGTGGAGTATCTTACCACCATAGAAACATAAACATTTATTGCATCCTAAAACCTCCACATGCCATATTTTATTTCGTTTGCTTGATTAGTTCTCGAGTAATGCAGAAATTTGTGTTTCATGTGTATGGCAGACCCCCCCCCCCCTAAGAGCGAGTGGAGGAGTATCTAACCACCATAGAATCATTTATTGCACCCTAAAACATGAACATGCCAAATCTCGTTCCATTTGCTTGATTAATTTTCGAGTAATGTAGAAATTAGTGTTTCATTTGTATGACAGCCCCCCCCTTAGAGAGGGGTCTCGAACTATCATAAGAACCTTCCCCGACCAAAAAACCCCTGCATACCAATTTTCATGTCGATCGGTTCAGTAGTTTCCGAGTCCATAAGAATCAGACAGACAGAAATACAGAAAGACAGAAAAACAGAAAGACAGAAAGACAGAAAGACAGAAAGACAGAAAGACAAAAAGACAGAAAGACAGAAAGACATCACTCCATTTTTATATGTATAGATCACCCTGGAAATCGGAGTCGGAGTCGGTGGAATTTTTCCGGATGCCATAAGAGGTTCATTTTATGTAAGTGAGAGGATGAACAGCATATGACAAGGGGCCCTATTTTAGAAATCGAGACGGAAAGAATTTTGCTCGTTAGCCCTATTTTGCTATTATAGATACCGAGCAAGTCGATAGCCACACACTCTTTACAGATACCCGGGCCGAAGGTTGTTCAGTCCACTGATCATTCAACAAGAGTTAAAGGTTGTACCACTCATGACAACTCTACACGAGCTGATGATTGTGCCGGCTAGTGACCATTCTATCCTGGATTCCTCGAGTCGAGAAGACGCACCACGCTATATATGGGCTACACACTACATGGGGGCGTTGCTGATTAATGGTCAGCTGCATCCTAATAGGAAGTATCCCGTGTCGGGCACACGTACAGAGCATTGGAGACAGCATCATCCCAATTACGAGAACACTTGTAATACTAACCTCGAGCCAACCGAAATCGGTTGCATATTACTAACATAGATAATAAGAAAAATAGTCATATAGTCAATATTGAACTCCCAGGCTAACGCCGCTAACCTTGATAAAAATATATAGTTTGCAAAAAAAAGTCGATGCATCGACCGAGTGATAGCTATCGGTGCAGCTTTCAGAATTTTTCGAGTTGTTTGGTTTGCTTGTCGCATACCTTCAGAGAATTGTTTTGTTTTGGTTTGATATTTTCCTTTGAGAAACATTTCACAAACGACTAAATATATGCAATAGCAACACATGAAATTCTAGCTCGGTACGAGATTATCTCGATTTACAAAATACGAGATTTTGGTCGGTGTGATAGTGATAGTGATTGTATCGAATTGTCAATTCGATTTATATAATAGGGCCCAAGGTGTTCTTTCCGCTGGTTGCCAAATCAGATCAGAGATGCCACATTCGGACATATGTCTACGAATTTTCAGACATTCAACTTTTGTCACAACCTTTTATTCCTGTTGCTTTTTAATAGTTACAAAACATTATAATACTTTCAGTATTATAAAAATTCTGCATCCTAAATGTCTACAAATTCGTAGACATATGTACATTCGCATCTCTGATCCAATTTGACAACCAGCAAAATGAACACCTCGTCACATGCAGTTCATCTCCTCACTTACATAAAATCAACCTCTCACGGTATTTCATATGGCTGTAGGAATAGAGTGAGGAGAATTGCGTGATGGTGATATGACAATTGTTATCTCACCTCATACGCCGCGCAGAATCAGGTGGATATAGTACCAGGCAAGCAATTTTCAAAACTTGCTGAAACTGCGTTCGCACGATGCAACTATAAGGCGGCGGTGACACTGGATGCCGAAAAGTGGTCGTACGAATTGTATGCAATAGTGAAAGTAAACAACCACATTGAGTTGTATTGGTGTGGTTACATTGGTTCCCCCTTGCTTCGTTCGAATTCGTCAGCATCTATCGAACAAAATTGTTTGTTTCTATTCGTACAATCAAATTTTCGTGCGTACTCCGAGCCAATGTCACCTTACCCTAACTGGAAGCGTCGGTTACAGGATGTTAGGATAAAATACATCGAGAGAATATCTGAGAATAATGTTCAAGATGCCTAAAGACATCGAAGAGTTCAGGTCAGGGGTTGGTCCTTCATCTGCATCTTAAACACTTCCACCTCTGATACAAGTTCCTCTGTTTCAACATCTGATCCATGATCCTGATCCAATTGATCCATGCTTATAGATGTTATTTATTCTCGTTATAAATGAAAAATCTGATGCTATATCCGCTATAGCAAGGGTGGACAAACTTCTCACCACCCCTCCTACCAATACAATATGTTTTTTAAGTCATCGTTAATAACAATAGTTTGATTGTAAAATGTTGTTTTAGGTAGCGAGAATAATGATTTCTTTTTAAAAACTAGTTAGTTATAATAACAATAGGGTCTTTTATTTTTTATGTTTTTATTTTTATTGCGAACAATTTTATTTTAAACACATTTTATCCTGAATGTTTTTTTTGTATCTGATAAAGCGCTGGAAACATTAGGTTGTACATTTTCGACATGTTTTTAATATTTCTGTTCAAATGCACTCAAATTTATTTGCAAATTTAGGTTGCCAAATAGTAATCAGTCAAATGAGAGCGATGTTTTGTTTCGATTGTATTCATAGTAGAAAATATTGTTTTCGGGTCTAAGTATATCCGAAGAATGTTATTAACAACACATTTCCTCGCAAAGTAAATTCCAATAAGTACAGTAAATATATTTTCGAAATTGAAACACTTTTAAAATCAAGCGCTTCATCTCTCTTGATTTTGAAAATATATCGCCATGAAAATTGAAGATTTCATTTTCAATCAATGCTTTTTAATTTCATTGACATTTCTTAAATGTTCATCCCATCATTGAATGGAAATGACATGAATGAATATGATGAATTATATTATTTTTGAAATATCTTCATAGAAGATATCTCATTTCGTAACAAAGAAATTTAATCTGCATAACGATCGTATTCATGTGTTTTAGTCTGCCGATTTAGTTGCAATATTTTCGAATTGCTTTGAATCTCGTCTCCTAAATTGTGTTTTCAGTTTTTATCCCTAATGTTTCAAATTTAATTCATTTTAATTCGCTTTCATGACACAATGAAAAACGAGATCATGCACCCACTTTTGAGGGTATGATTTATTGGCAGTTGTCATTAGTTCTGTAAAAAAAACTTGGCACCTCGGGGTGTAATCCGATATTTGATCCACAATTCTCTTGCCCTGAATTTGCGTTTCTGCAAACTGCTTTTTATACGTAGTTAACAATTTCCACTTACTATATTGACGGATTTCAATAGTTTTGCTCACAGTACTTGGTGATGGATACAATGGTAGTATTTTTTTTGAATATTATCATCAATTTTGCAATGAATCATAAAACCATTATGACTTCCAACCGAGCTCCATAAGTCGTAATCGATACCAATTTTTGTATTGGAAATCATGCTCTAGTGGTGAAGGACTTGAACGAGTTGCATATGTAGTATGTTCCTTCATTGCTAAAAAATTGTTAAGAAAACATCTTTATTAGATATATCCTGCAAACACATCCTTTTGGCTACACATAACTATGGCCCCTATTCCAGAAAACGAGACGAGCAGACGAGCGCTTGTCTCGTTTGTTTTGATATTCCAGAAGCCGAGCTCGACTAAAAACAGACGAGTAGCTCGTCTGGTTTGACGACCGTTTGGCCGCGCTCGTCAATGAATCAGTCGAATCTAGTTTGTCTTGCTTGTTTGATGTGTTTGTTCACCTTGTTGATTGAAAGCATCGGTTCTGCTCCGCCTTTATCTTCAAAAATGGTTTCACGACTAAACTAGTATTGCATAAGCAATGTATGTTTTCAACTGCAACCATTCAAATTCAATTCAGTAATTGCAAGATTTTACAGATTTTCAAATGGGCCTCTTCCAAACAACACAACCAAATGTAAACATTGAACTCATATCCAGGGATGCTAGATGACTGTTTTGAATATATCAACACGGCACGAAAAGGGTCTTCACATATTGAACGAAAATGAGCAATTCAAAACAACTACTGTATTGGAAATACGTATATATAGATTTAAAACTTTCCTTGATAAATCGTTGATTAAGTGAACTAACATTGCCCCCAATAAATCCATAATAACAAAACGTCTGAGTGATGAAACCATATGCTCGAGGAAAAATATCAATGAAAATAAAAGATATATGAAACTTATTCCTTTTTGTTATGTTTTTTAATAAAGGGTGTGTTGCATCACGGAAAAAACGCTGTAGAAATTAATTTTTTAGGAATTATATCTTCAGCTTTCGCTTATAATCAGATAAGAGTGTATAGATCACGTTGGCCATGCTTCACTGTCAATTTTTCGTAAATTTGGAAAAATGTCGTCGAACGAAAAAGAGCGTCGTGAATTAATCCTGCGCACTCATTTCGAGAATCCGGAGAATCACTTCGGGACATCGGTAAGATGCTGGGAATCGTCCAATCCACGGTCAGCAGAGTACTAAAACGATACTTCGAGAACCTAACCATCGACCGGAAGGTGAAGAACGGCAAAAATGGATGCTCCGTCAGTGAAAAAGATCACAAGCGCGTAGTTAAGCAATTTAGACGTGATCCGAGAAGTTCGGTCCGGGATGTCGCCAATAAGCTGAATTTGTCAAGTTCATTCGTCCAGCGGACCAAGCAGCGGGAGGGCCTGCGTACATACAAGGTTCAGAAGGCTCCTAACCGCGACGAAAGGCAAAACATGGTGGGAAAGACGCGAGCCCGGAAGCTGTACACCGAAATGATGACGAAGCCGCATTGCCTGGTAATGGACGATGAAACCTACGTCAAAGCGGACTTTCGTCAGCTGCCGGGCCTGTTGTTCTTCTCCGCAGAGGACAAATTCAGCGTTCCGGAGGAGATCCGCCAGCAGAAACTATCCAAGTTTGCCAAAAAGTACATGGTGTGGCAAGCGATCTGCTCTTGCGGAAAGCAGAGCGCTCCCTTCGTGATGACCGGCACGGTAAACGGGCTGGTTTACCTTAAGGAGTGCCTACAGAAGCGCTTACTATCACTATTGAAGCAGCACGAGGGCCCGACCATCTTCTGGCCGGATCTCGCTTCGTGCCACTATTCAAAGGACGTGTTGGAGTGGTACGAAGCAAACGGGGTCACCTTCGTGCCAAAGGAAATGAACCCGCCCAACGCGCCGGAGCTTCGCCCAATAGAGAAATATTGGGCGATTATGAAGCAGGCCCTCCGAAAGAACCCAAAAGTTGTCAAATCGGAGGCGGACTTCAAGAGAAAATGGATTTCTATTCAAAAAAAAACTACAACCTGACGTTGTACAGAACCTTATGGACGGGGTAAAGAGGAAGGTGCGAGCATACGGGCTTGGGTTTGAAGTATGAATAAAAAGAAAATGCCAAAAGTTGTTTAATAGTTTTTATTTTACTGTCTAAAGTTTTCAAAAGGATCGGTCTACTGGGCGAATTTCTACAGCGTTTTTTCCGTGATGCAATTTGATGTAACACAACCTTTATTTTGGCACTGAGAAAAGAGTATCGATTGATCAATTTTAAAATTGTTTGTTGTTTTTCTCAAAACAAAAACATGTCTTCTCATCTGACATCACTGACCATACCGGGAAAAACTGACTGAAGTCTCTCCAGTCTACCAAATAAAACATTTCAATGAAACTCGTGTACTGGAATGGGATTTTTTGCTCGTCTCGACAGTGACTGAAGCCGAGACGAGACGAGACGAATTGCTCGTCTCGTTTTCTGAAATAGGGCCCTATGTGGTATCAGTTGATTCGTCGATTTGTAAGAATGCAACCGGAAATCATCAATATTTTCTATCAGCATTTTCTGAAATAGGGCCCTATGTGGTATCAGTTGATTCGTCGATTTGTAAGAATGCAACCGGAAATCATCAATATTTTCTATCAGCATGTATCAGCACAAATTTTAATTTTTAGCTTCTGTTCTACGTATAACTGTGTTTCTTGGTAGCAACTTTTTTAATCAAACAATGTGACAATTGTTATCTCACCTCATACGCCGCGCAGAATCAGGTGGATATAGTTCCAGGCAAGCAATTTTCAAAACTGAAACTGCGTTCGCACGATGCAACTATAACTGGAAGCGTCGGTTACAGGATGTTAGGATAAAATACATCAAGAGAATATCTGAGAATAATGTTCAAGATGCCTAAAGACATCGAAGAGTTCAGGTCAGGGGTTGGTCCTTCATCTGCGTCTTAAACACTTCCACCTCTGATACAAGTTCCTCTGTTTCAACATCTGATCCATGATCCTGATCCAATTGATCCATGCTTATAGATGTTATTTATTCTCATTATAAATGAAAAATCTGATGCTATATCCGCTATAGCAAGGGTGGACAAACTTCTCACCACCCCTCCTACCAATACAATATGTTTTTTAAGTCATCGTTAATAAGTAGTAGTTTGATTGTAAAATGTTGTTTTAGGTAGCGAGAATAATGATTTCTTTTTAAAAACTAGTTAGTTATAATAACAATAGGGTCTTTTATTTTTTATGTTTTTATTTTTATTGCGAACAATTTTATTTTAAACACATTTTATCCTGAATGTTTTTTTTGTATCTGATAAAGCGCTGGAAACATTAGGTTGCACATTTTCGACATGTTTTTAATATTTCTGTTCAAATGCACTCAAATTTATTTGCAAATTTAGGCTGCCAAATAGTAATCAGTCAAATGAGAGCGATGTTTTGTTTCGATTGTATTCATAGTAGAAAATATTGTTTTCGGGTCTAAGTATATCCGAAGAATGTTATTAACAACACATTTCCTCGCAAAGTAAATTCCAATAAGTACAGTAAATATATTTTCGAAATTGAAACACTTTTAAAATCAAGCGCTTCATCTCTTTTGATTTTGAAAATATATCGCCATGAAAATTGAAGATTTCATTTTCAATCAATGCTTTTTAATTTCATTGACATTTCTTAAATGTTCATCCCATCATTGAATGGAAATGACATGAATGAATATTATGAATTATATTATTTTTGAAATATCTTCATAGAAGATATCTCATTTTGTAACAAAGAAATTTAATCTGCATAACGATCGTATTCATGTGTTTTAGTCTGCCGATTTAGTCGCAATATTTTCGAATTGCTTTAAATCTCGTCTCCTAAATTGTGTTTTCAGTTTTTTCCTTAATGTTTCAAATTTAATTCATTTTAATTCGCTTTGATGACACAATGAAAAACGAGATCATGCACCCACTTTTGAGGGAGGGTATGATTTATTGGCAGTTGTCATTAGTTCTGTAAAAAAAAACTTGGCACCTCGGGGTGTAATCCGATATTTGATCCACAATTCTCTTGCCCTGAATTTGCGTTTCTGCAAACTGCTTTTTATACGTAGTTAACAATTTCCACTTACTATATTGACGGATTTCAATAGTTTTGCACACAGTACTTGGTGATGGATACAATGGAAGTATTTTTTTGAATATTATCATCAATTTTGCAATGAATCATAAAACCATTATGACTTCCAACCGAGCTCCATAAGTCGTAATCGATACCAATTTTTGTATTGGAAATCATGCTCTAGTGGTGAAGGACTTGAACGAGTTGCATATGTCGTATGTTCCTTCATTGCTAAAAAATTGTTAAGAAAACATCTTTATTAGATATATCCTGCAAACACATCCTTATGGCTACACATAACTATGGCCCCTATTCCAGAAAACGAGACGAGCAGACGAGCGCTTGTCTCGTTTGTTTTGATATTCCAGAAGCCGAGCTCGACTAAAAACAGACGAGTAGCTCGTCTGGTTTGACGACCGTTTGGCCGCGCTCGTCAATGAATCAGTCGAATCTAGTTTGTCTTGTTTGTTTGATGTGTTTGTTCACCTTGTTGATTGAAAGCATCGGTTCTGCTCCGCCTTTATCTTCAAAAATGGTTTCACGACTAAACTAGTATTGCATAAGCAATGTATGTTTTCAACTGCAACCATTCAAATTCAATTCAGTAATTGCAAGATTTTACAGATTTTCAAATGGGCCTCTTCCAAACAACACAACCAAATGTAAACATTGAACTCATATCCAGGGATGCTAGATGACTGTTTTGAATATATCAACACGGCACGAAAAGGGTCTTCACATATTGAACGAAAATGAGCAATTCAAAACAACTACTGTATTGGAAATACGTATATATAGATTTAAAACTTTCCTTGATAAATCGTTGATTAAGTGAACAAACATTGCCCCCAATAAATCCATAATAACAAAACGTCTGAGTGATGAAACCATATGCTCGAGGAAAAATATCAATGAAAATAAAAGATATATGAAACTTATTCCTTTTTGTTATGTTTTTTAATAAAGGGTGTGTCACATCAAATTGCATCACGGAAAAAACGCTGTAGAGATTTAATTTTTAGGAATTATATCTTCAGCTTTCGCTTATAATCAGATAAGAGTGTATAGATCACGTTGGCCATGCTTCACTGTCAATTTTTCGTAAATTTGGAAAAATGTCGTCGAACGAAAAAGAGCGTCGTGAATTAATCCTGCGCACTCATTTCGAGAATCCGGAGAATCACTTCGGGACATCGGTAAGATGCTGGGAATCGTCCAATCCACGGTCAGCAGAGTACTAAAACGATGCTTCGAGAACCTAACCATCGACCGGAAGGTGAAGAACGGCAAAAATGGATGCTCCGTCAGTGAAAAAGATCACAAGCGCGTAGTTAAGCAATTTAGACGTGATCCGAGAAGTTCGGTCCGGGATGTCGCCAATAAGCTGAATTTGTCAAGTTCATTCGTCCAGCGGACCAAGCAGCGGGAGGGCCTGCGTACATACAAGGTTCAGAAGGCTCCTAACCGCGACGAAAGGCAAAACATGGTGGGGAAGACGCGAGCCCGGAAGCTGTACACCGAAATGATGACGAAGCCGCATTGCCTGGTAATGGACGATGAAACCTACGTCAAAGCGAACTTTCGTCAGCTACCGGGCCTGTTGTTCTTCTCCGCAGAGGACAAATTCAGAGTTCCGGAGGAGATTCGCCAGCAGAAACTATCCAAGTTTGCCAAAAAGTACATGGTGTGGCAAGCGATCTGCTCTTGCGGAAAGCAGAGCGCTCCCTTCGTGATGACCGGCACGGTAAACGGGCAGGTTTACCTTAAGGAGTGCCTACAGAAGCGCTTACTATCACTATTGAAGCAGCACGAGGGCCCGACCATCTTCTGGCCGGATCTCGCTTCGTGCCACTATTCAAAGGACGTGTTGGAGTGGTACGAAGCAAACGGGGTCACGTTCGTGCCAAAGGAAATGAACCCGCCCAACGCGCCGGAGCTTCGCCCAATAGAGAAATATTGGGCGATTATGAAGCAGGCCCTCCGAAAGAACTCAAAAGTTGTCAAATCGGAGGCGGACTTCAAGAGAAAATGGATTTCTATTCAAAAAAAAACAAAAAAAAAACTGTACAACCTGACGTTGTACAGAACCTTATGGACGGGGTAAAGAGGAAGGTGCGAGCATACGGGCTTGGGTTTGAAGAATGAATAAAAAGAAAATGCCAAAAGTTGTTTAATAGTTTTTATTTTACTGTCTAAAGTTTTCAAAAGGATCGGTCTACTGGGCGAATTTCTACAGCGTTTTTTCCGTGATGCAATTTGATGTAACACAACCTTTATTTTGGCACTGAGAAAAGAGTATCGATTGATCAATTTTAAAATTGTTTGTTGTTTTTCTCAAAACAAAAACATGTCTTCTCATCTGACATCACTGACCATACCGGGAAAAGCTGACTGAAGTCTCTCCAGTCTACCAAATAAAACATTTCAATGAAACTCGTGTACTGGAATGGAATTTTTTGCTCGTCTCGACAGTGACTGAAGCCGAGACGAGACGAGACGAATTGCTCGTCTCGTTTTCTGAAATAGGGCCCTATGTGGTATCAGTTGATTCGTCGATTTGTAAGAATGCAACCGGAAATCATCAATATTTTCTATCAGCATGTATCAGCACAAATTTTAATTTTTAGCTTCTGTTCTACGTATAACTGTGTTTCTTGGTAGCAACTTTTTTAATCAAAGCAATTATTTCAGATTCGTTGTTAAAATTATCAAACATTAATTCTGTATGTGCAATAAAACTGCTTTAACCGTCTTCAAAAGGCTTCTTATGCTTTAATAAAATTTCATTTACTTCAAATGATGCAATTTTTAAATTCTTGGATCTTGGTCCTCGGCAAATGTCAGGTTTGACGCCCGCACACTACGCTACTGGTACCAGGTGCATGCAGGAGGTTACTGCCTTCATGAAGAAGTATCACTCGAAATAAGATAAGTATCACTCGAAAGAAATAAGATAAGAATAAGGACCTGGCTTCGGCCCATTATGCCAAGCGACCACTGAAGGAAATGGACCAGCTGAAATTAAAAGTTGTACCGAAGACCACCTCTCCAAATGTCCTTGTTGAATCTAGTACTTATTTTGTGCCCACGCCATAGCCCGTGCTAGCGACGAGAGATTTTTATCTCGCTTTTCTGGCAGCCCGATTTGTACAACTGATAACCTAGGTAGTGCGGACTGAATCAAAACGGCTGTCAAAAAAGATCCAATTGAAATGTCAAAAGAGATCCAACGATCAGGAGTGTTATTTTTCTTATGATAATCAACACTATAAAAGAGGTATTGTTGTCAAGGGCAAAAATAATTAAAATTATAAAATGAACGAACTACATTTTTCCGTCAATTGTTCAATTAACCATTGCATCTCTGAAAGAGCATCTAAGCCTTTCACTGAGAAACGCATTTTTAATGTCCCCTCTCTTTGACATAACGTTTTTCCGAACGAAATAAAAACAAACGAAGTCAGAGTCACGTAAATGTTTACTCCTGCGATTTGAAAATATTCGATAAAAAGTGGAAGGAAGAGATGCCAGATAATTTTTAAAAAAAGTCTGTAAAAACATGTGAATGTCTGTTAAAAATGGGGAAAAGTCTGTAAAAGTTTGCAGATCTATAGAAATATCTTTTAACGTTAATTTTCACATATTCATTAATACTTTGTACATCGCGCCAAACCAATATAGTGGTTCTCAGATCTTCGTCAAAAGTTGTAATTTTGTTCTTTATCGCAAAACATTAGACTCGTATCTTTTTTATTTTTCATTAGGATGCCCATTTCCATTTTAGGGTGATCTAAAAAATCATTTTTTCCACTTTTTCCCAAAATGCCTTTTTTCAAAAATTTATAACTTTCGAACCACCTAACCGATTTAGATGATCGACACATCAAATTGAAGCCAATGAGTTTTAATTGAGAAATATTGAACTTGCAGATAATATGGATCCTATTTTCGTAATTATTGATTGTAGTCGTTTTTTAATGTTTTCATGGTTTTGGACTAGGGGGCACCATATTTTTTTATTTTTTTTTTCTTGAAAGCTTAGAATTTTTTTCATAAAATATCTTGATATCAGATATGCTATTTTTTTGTTTTTGAAATATGATTTTTCAAAACTAATCGATGGTTCGAAAAACAATTTTCCCCATTTTTCCCGCTACAAAAAGTCATAACTTTTGAACTATTGGACCGATTCATATTATCGGTATAATCAATTGAAGCTTACGAGTAATTTTTCTTTGAAAAAATATTCCTTTGCGAAAAAATTGAATTTTTGCTTTTGTAATTATTGATTGAGTTAGTTTTTCATTGTTTTCTCGGTTAAAGATAGGAGCGCTATATATTTTTATATTTTTTATGGAAAGCTGAGGATTATTTACCTAACATATCTCGATACCAAAGATGCTATAATTATCGTTTTTAAGTTATAATTTTGTAAATTTAACATTTAACATATTCATATGTGACTAAACTAGACCTATGCTACTAGAATCCAATCTTCCCGCAGATGTGATATTATTGGCTTGGCTTATTGGCTTCAATTTAATATATCGATCATCTAAATCGGTGTATTCAAATTAATCAAATGTTATGATTTTTTGCAGAAAGTTATTTTTGGACAAAGGAAAAATGATTTTTTGAACCACCGGTTAACTTTGAAAAATCATATCTAAAAAACGGAAAAATAGCATCTCTGATATCGAGATATGTTATGTAAAAAATCCTAACCTTCAAGAAAAAATATAAAAAAATATAGCGCCAGTCATGAAAAATAAAAAACGACTAAAATCGATAAATACTAAAATATAATTATTCTTTTCGCAAGTTAAATATTTTTTAATAAAAGGCTAGGTCATTAGCTTCAATTTTATACGTCGATCATCTAAATCGGTTCAGTGATTCAAAAGTTATTAATTTTCGTTTGTCATTTTTGGGAAAAAGTGGAAAAATCGATTTTTCGGACCACTTAATAACTTATGTGTTGTAAGTGTGTTTAAATGTTTCAACGATCTACATATACATACATACACATACATACGCGTTGTTAATTTTTATAAAATTCATTATTTCTTCGTTGATATATTGGACATCCACCAAGGCTTGCGGTCTTGTCGTTGATGAAATTTATAAGAAAATGTGTATACCATCCGCCATGCAAGGCTATACAAGTTTTAGATCACCACACGGCCATGAACCATGTCTGTGGTAACAATATCGAATAGTAACCCATATTTCGTCATAAGCAGACCCGAAAGCGAATGTAAATTGTTGAAAATAGAATGAAAATTTTTATTCGATTTTGATCAAAAAAAGACATAGTCCTGACCCTAACTTAACTATTTTCAATAAATCTCCTTGCATTTCAGCAAAACAATCTTATCTAGAACAGAAAATAATTATCAGAGACAATTTTCGTTCAAGATTTTTCCTTAACTGCATAGAATGCAATTTTTCATTAATTGTGTATAACCGTATGCTCTCTTTCGTCTGCAATGATGTCAGGGCAAAAGTACTTATGTGTATGAGTTCCAAACTTTATACACACCAGATGGGCCAACCAGAAAGACTGCCGGGCCGCTGGTTGAGTATCGCTGGTCAAACGTCATGTGTATTGATATAAACTAAATATAATAACTTTTCTGTATTAAAACTATGGAAAAATGTCATATGGTGAGTCAAATATCTTTGATGTGATGGATAGAGCCTCTTATTTTTCAAAAACCTGTGAAATATTGTTATATCCAAAAAGTCTAAAACAAAAATAGAAAGTGTTTTACAGAAATGTCTGTAAATTTACAAACATATTTGTTCACGACTGAAGAAAAGAGAAACCGCAAGAGAAAACATGTCTGTACATGTTCATAAGGAACAAACGCCCCTTTTCTTTGATTCCCCTTCCAGCAGCGCACGTGCATTACATAGCGCAATAACGGCAACAACACAAGAGATAAAAATGCTGTCCATCGCTATTGCAGCATTACCGTTGAATAAAACTATGCGTTTCAGCCAGTGAGACGCTCTCACATCAAATTTTATCTTACAGTGCCAAAGTGTCTTTAGCTTGAACAGTTTTTGACGTAGGACTACGTCTTTCATTTCTATACCGGGGTGTAAAATCAAAGTTTCGAAAACGAAAGCGTTACGCCGGAAACCGAGATTTTGAGCGTTAATAGCTCCTAAACAACTGAACGAAATGGTATGATAAACACTTCATTCGAAAGATAAAATGTCTACGCGTTCTATACTTGTTACTTTCTGATCCAAAAACTTGTTTCAATAGTCTTAAATTTGCTTTCAAAATAGGCTATTGAAATCACCAATCGGTATATAAGCGAGCGCCGCTCGGAAATCCACTCAGTTCTAATTGAACAGCGATTGGAGCATGTTGTCGCTGTTGTGGTGAAGCTCTTCATTTATCATGAAAGCGCGGATGAACGGTGTCACCAAGAGCATGTTTGTGCACCTTAGGCCAGAAGGGAATCCATCAGGAGGAGAGTGATGCTACAAACGGTTCCCCGGGAAAATCTCGAAGCAGCCGCTACACACACACACATACACGCACGGAATTCTTTCCGTTTGGATCGAGAAAGATCCGGAAAATAATCTGCCAGTTCCTCTAGGAATTTAAAAATACATTCATGTGAAAGAGTTTATTTGAATGTTTTCGATCCATGTAACACTGTGACCAAATATGTTTCAATCAAGTGCTATTACCAGATGGTTATCGAGTTAGCATTAACCACTGGTGGGCTTCCAGTATCGAGGAAAATGTGGAAATATCTAATCGTTACTGAAAATAATCTGCCAGTTCCTCTGGGAATTTAAAATTACATTCATATGAAAAAGTTTATTTTAATGTTTTCTATCCATGTAACACTGTGACCAAATACATTAGGTTTTGTGATTTTTCAATCAATCGCAATCAACAGGATAGCTTCTGAAGATTATTCTTCCCCATCAGTAGGATATTTCCGTATCCAATATTGGATGCATAAAACCTTGTGCCTCCAACGTAACGCTCTCGTTTTCGAAGTTCTCCAAATATTCATTCATTCAGAATGTATTCAAATTCAACTTCATACAAATGATCTCTAAATCAACGATAGTCCTACGTCACCCTTGCGGTTATACCATAGATATAACCCACTTCCTGTTTTTTACAAGTGTTTCTCTTTTAGTCTAGAATAAGTTAGTATAATTTTAGATTAAGTTAGGGCAATGTAAATAAAGTGTATTATAAAAGACAACATTCCGTGTATTGAATTTCACAGTGTTTGAGAGTATTTATCTAGCAGCTGATTCAACGAGAGTGGTCGTCAGCGTAGATCAGCAAGTGGAAAGTTTCGCAGCACGCAGCTTTTCAGCCAGCTACTTCCCGGCGATTGTGATTGTCGCATGCGTGAGGTATCACCAGCTGTCCAGTTAAACCGAGGAAAGGTCACGAGCATCTTTGCCTCCTCCCCAACCATATACAGTCCACTATCGAACCACACAATATTTGTAAATCTGGCATCTCTGGTGGTCTGAGAATTTATTGCAAGAAATCGCTTGAAAACATGCATGAATTTGCTTGAAAATGAAGTAGATTGAGTCCGCACCACTTAGCTGATAACGATTGTGGTTAATACCGAGTCAACCGAACCGTATCAAGTCAGTTCCACTTTGTAAGCTGTTCTGCTGGTACGGAGTGAGCTGTAAAAATAACACAACGTAGGACTACATTGGTAAGCACCAACAGTCCTCTTGTTGCGACTGATAGAAATTTTTGACGTAGAACTACGTCTTTCAGGAAGGATGCCAAATCAGAAAACAGGTCACGTTTTTGTGAAATAAAATTAACGTTAACAACTATTTTCACAGCGAACAAATTCTGATGATTTGCACACCAATGGAATCGAAAATTCTCTAAGATTTGTTTGATACACTATACAGTACAATCCACTAATGCCTAAACAGTTCAAAATGATGAAAACTGGAAGCATTCTCATTTTCCCATACATTTGTTCTGCCGATTTGTGTGCATTCCCGAACAGAGCTGTGTATAACGGGCAACCGATACATTCGTTTCTGTCCGTTTTCAACATATGTCGAGTCGAGCGGGAGAGGATTGTTTTCTTGACGGATGAAGGAGGAGTATGGAATAGATTTTTTTTTCACAAGAGCCCTTCTCGGGGTTAGAGGCGGAAACCAAAAATAGAATAGAATGAAAACACAGATGCGAGTGAGCTAGCATAACACAACGAGCGGATATCATTCATGCCTAATGCTGATTTCACACGCATACACACACAGCTCGATACAAGGAGAGGAAGCCCACTGTATCGAGGTGTGCTACGACAAAGAAGAACAGCATACGAGAATTTTTTGTGCTAGTGCGGATATGGAAGAGTATCCTGAATTTTGGAATATAGATGTACACTGCATTTATTTAGATACGAGGTATGGCTATTAAATAACGAGACTGGTTACGAAAGGGTTACATTTCAAAAATAACGGTGCAACTATATGTTCTCCTTCAATATACTCCCCTTGTCTCCTCACACACCTTTCCATACATTTTTTCCATTGTTCGAAGCAGTGCTGAAACTCTTCTTTTGTGATGGCGTTCAAAAGCCGCGTCGCTTTTTCCTTCGCCTTTTCTACGGACTAAAATCGGGAACCATTCAACACGGATTTGATCTTGGGGAATAAAAAAAAAGTCGCATGGGGCTAGATCTGGCGAGTACGGGCCATGTTCGAGCACTGGAATGCCCGGCTAAAAATTGCTTCACCGACAGCGCGTTATGGGCCGGTGTGTTGTTGTTGAACGCACTATTCGTTTTTGCCCCCACCCCTCTAGGGCGCCCTCCAGGTGCGCAGTCTCGTTATTTAATAGCTATACCTCGTACACGTATATTTCATGAAAGTATGCTTTCAAATTCCAGCAGGGTAACCTTACTGTTGCATGTTGTGGGGTTCAACCACATCTCAAGCGGAATATAGGACAATATAGGAGCAAAAGCGTTTATAGTTGGTGATAGATATCTGAGTGGGAAGGAGAAAGTTTGATGCGAATAGAACCAGATAAACGAGAAGTGCTGATAGCTTTCGACTCTACTCGGAAGAGTCGAGTCTACTGAAGCAATCAAAAATTACAAGTCTCAAAAGATATTACAAAAAAAATCGATGCATTCTAAAATAATATCCGCTGACAAACAAAAGTAGTGAATAATATAATTCTGTAGTTCTACGTCGAAAACTGCGGTGGTGTCCTAGATACAACCCATTGCAATTTTTTAAGCCGGATCTAGAACGTAGGATCTACTCTAATAGTTTTGTGGCCAAAACGAAGAAACACTTGATCGTCAAAGAACTGAAGAACATGCCGAAATCCGTCTTTCCATCAGCTATGGCTAAGGATTCGTCCAATTATCGGAAAACCAGCCGACAGGGCGTCGAAGCGGTTTTGTAAAGGCCTCATAATCGTAGCGTTCAAGAGAAATTTGTTCCATTGGTTTAGCTTCTGTAGTTTTATTATTGCCGTCTGAAATTCAACAACTGGGGAATTTGTCACTGGAAATAGCGGCAAACATTAATCAAACTCCACAGGATAGTCAAGTCGAAATAGAAATATTAGAGGATTTAAGAACATTGTCAGCCGTTATTATATCAACAGGAAACAATGTTGAACATATGCTACCACCTACACCGGAGTCCTGTTCCAGTCTAGCTGATGAGTTGCGTGCGGAACTTACTCCTCCAGTTAATCCCCCATTTTACCCTCCAGAGAACTCAGGCTGGAGAATTTTGGATTCAACAAGAAGATGGAAGCCAGATTGGTCTGAGTATGATGCACGGCAACTCCGTAGAATAGAACAACAAGAAGAGGCAGATAAAGCCAGAAAACGGCGTAAACAAAATCGCCGATACAACAATAATAATAATAACAGATACAATGGTAGCCCTAACAATGGCAGCAGGAATAGGAATAATTTCAACAATCGTAGAAATAACAACAACAACAACGACAATAATAATAGGAATAATCACAACATCCGTAACAACAACAACAACAACGACAATACTTGGAAACATGGCTAGCGGTCAACACAGAAACATCCAACTTCCAACGGACAGAGAGCTTCTGGCGGCAGCGAAGTATCAATTCTCTGGGCTACCGGCTAGCTATCGACCAATACAATTTGAAAGAGGGGAAATTCTCAACCCCTACATGACACCCAACGTACCACATTGCGTTCAAGCGCATTCGTCCTGCTGCATGACTTCGGGAGACTCTACAGCTGCACCGTGCAACATATATTCATGCAGGCATTCGTGTTTTCCCCGGAATTGACGAACCCATTGGAGGATGACAACTCGCCACTTCCTGGCGTAAGTCAAGACATGACATCTTCTCAGGAGGAGATGTTTCCATTAACGAAATCAGACGTCCCAGAAGATAATCAATTGTCAGCTTCACACCAAGGAGAAGTAGTAAGTTTTAACAATTTGTATGCCTCGTCATACCAAGTAGTAGATAATGAACCATCTTCCTCGCCTCAACAACTAAATGTAGTTGAAATTTTGATATACTGTCAAAATTTCAACCGTATGAAAAATCCACTTAAAATGAAAGAAATCCTAATTAATGTTCTGAATTCTTCTTTCTCGATAATTATGGCCACAGAGACAAGTTGGGATGATAGTGTTAGAAGCGAGGAAGTATTCGGAAATCATTTTAATGTCTTCAGAGATGACCGTAATCTTCACAAATCCCATAAAAAATCGGGAGGCGGCGTCCTTATTGCTATTAATTCATTAATAAATTCAGAACATATTCCAACAACAGAATTCGACGAGTTTGAGCAAGTGTGGGTCAAAGCACTTATTGCTGGAGAGATACATATATTTGCATCTGTTTACTACCCCCCCTGATCGTGCTCAACTTAGTTGTTATGAGAAATTCTTTGAAGTTGCTGAAAATATTTTATCTTCCTTTGCACCAGAATCAAAAATCCATATATACGGAGATTTCAATCAACGAAATGCGGACTTTATCACTGATTTTGAAAATGAATTTATCTTGCTTCCAGTTGTTGGTGATAATAAGACTCTGCAATTTATTTTTGATAAAATAGCCGGTCTTGGGTTGAATCAAATAAACAATGTTCAGAATCGACAGAAATGCTTCTTGGATTTCTTGCTGACAAATATGACCGAAGATTTTTGTGTGACCGAATCATTAGCTCCACTTTGGAAAAATGAAGCTTTCCACACAGCTATCGAATATTTTATATTTATAGATAACACTCAAAAACCATTTGATTATGAATTTGAGGAAGTCTCTGATTACACTAAAGCAAATTACCAATCAACTAGGTGTAAGCTTAACTATATCAACTGGCAGGATTTATTTAGAAGTGTGGAAAACATTGAAGTAGCAGTGACGACTTTTTACTCGATGATCAATAAAATTATAGAGCAGGAGATACCAACAAGACGAAAAAGGAGAAATATGAACACAAAACATCCGATTTGGCTTAATCAAAGCATAAAGAATCTAAAAAATAAAAAACAGAAGGCACATAAATTTTATAAGAAATACAAATCAGACGCTAATCTCCAAAAATATCTGAACATTTGCGAACAGCTCAACTCAACTGTTAAAAGCGCTTTTGAAGATTACAGCATAAAAACAGAGTCGGACATAAAATCTAACCCGAAAAGTTTCTTTAATTACATAAAAACAAAATTAAAAAGCAATGGTTTTCCATCACGCATGCACCTTGACGATACCGTGGGGAATGACCCAGAAAAAATTTGCAACCTCTTTGCAACATTTTTTCAAGAAGTTTATATTGTAACAGCTGAGGAGGACCGAGATCGTGACTTCTTTGCATTTCTTCCAGAATTTTCATGTGATGTTGGAGTCAGAAAGCTAACTTACATTGAAATTTTTGACGCATTAAATAAGCTCGATGTCTCGAAAGGGCCAGGTCCTGACGGAATTCCACCGGTTTTTATAAAAAATTTGGCATCTGAATTAACTCATCCACTTTTATGACTTTTCAATACGTCATTGGAATCAGAAAGGTTCCCAAAAAATATGGAAAAACTCTTTTCTTGTACCAATATTCAAATCCGGCAATAGATCCGATGTAAGAAATTATCGTGGAGTAGCAATCATTTCTTGCATTCCAAAACTCTTTGAAGCCATAATAAACCAAAAACTTTTTCAACAACTAAAGACACGAATTACGAATAAGCAACACGGTTTTTTCAAAGGACGATCAACAACAACAAATTTGCTGGAATTTGTCACATTCACTTTGAATGCAATGGATAATGGTAATCAAGTTGAAGCTCTATACACTGACTTTAGTAAGGCTTTCGATCGTGTTGATATACCCTTACTCCTTCTTAAACTTCAAAAAATAGGGATAGAAGTCAAGCTATTGAAATGGCTAGAATCATATTTGACTGACCGCACCCAAATGGTAAGATTTAATGGGGAAATTTCAAAACCAATATTTGTTACATCCGGAGTTCCTCAAGGATCTCATTTGGGACCACTTTTGTTCATTTTATTTGTTAATGACTTTTGCGTTTTTCTTAACAGTGTTAAGGCACTCATCTACGCAGATGATATGAAACTGTATATGGAAATAAAGAATGAAGAAGACTCTCAAACATTCAAAAATGAAGTTGATGAAGTTGAAGAACACCATTGAACAATGGTGTTATACTGGGTAATCAACCCATCAGTAGATGTCAACGAGTAAGAGATTTAGGTGTGATCTTAGATTCGAAACTAACCTTCGTGGATCATTATAATACAATCATCCATAGAGCAAATAATATGTTGAGCTTCATTAAACGCTTTAGTTACCATTTCCACGATCCGTACACAATAAAAACATTGTATATTACATACGTCAGATCAATTCTCGAATACTGTAGTATTGTATGGTCCCCCTACATAACTTCACACGAAGACAGAATTGAATCTGTACAAAAACAAATTTTGTTATTTGCACTTCGTAAACTAGGCTGGTCTTCATATCATCTACCTCCATATGAAGCACGCTGTATGCTAATCAATATTAAAAGCCTAAAAGAACGTCGGAACTCTGCCATGATTCTATTTATTATTGATACCACAACGAGTGGACTCAGAAGAAATATTAGGAAACCTAAATTTTTACGCACCGATTAGGAACCTGAGAAACCCTAACATTTTTTACATAGATTATCGAAGAACGAATTATGCCAAATATAGTCCTATTAATCGTATGATGAGCCTCTGTAACGAACACAGTGAAACAATTGATGTAACCATGTCAAGATCAATGCTCAAAGACTATCTGAATAGCATAAGATATCGTTAAATTTCACTGTAATATTTGGGCAGCATATTTAGTTTGGTTTTGACGAAATAAATAAATAAAAAAAATTGATTCTGTAACTTGTTAAAATCGTCTTTTAAATTAAACCAATAAATTATCCAGCCAGCTCTTTAGATTTTTAGTTTTAAGTAAGTAGTTTTAAGTAGTATTAAGAATGTATCGGTCTACAATTTAGATTGACGACAATAAAAATAAAAATAAATAAATAAAATTAGTCAATTTTCCAATGCATTAGTTAATGATGGTTCAAGTTTCGAAGGAATGTACCAATCATTGCATCCAATTCAAGAAAACTCGTTTGCTCGTGAACATGAAATTCTTTCCTGGCCGGAACGCCATAGTTTACTTTTTCAACTTAAACAACTACCACTGAATAACTTTATTAAATCTCCATACGTTCCATATTTACAGTGTACAACATTGGTTAGAGCTTCTGATTTGTTTAAATACATTCCTTCTTATCCTTCTAAAAACAAAGTAATCGTGTAAGTAAGCGCGCGCGTCTGTCTCATGTTTATTTAATCGGTAAATAAATTGAGCATTGTTGTGTTAAAAAGAACCAAAAAAAAAAAACGTAACCGACCACTGCTTGTGGGGCGCACGGGGGAACTGGTGACGCCTCATTTCGCGATGTATCGATCCAGGTTGTCCCAGTTGCACGAGTAATCGATCTGCAGCAGACCCTTCTTGCTGAGACTGAAATGTTGCGGAGTGTAACATACGTTAGCATTGGTCGCTGCGATCGACACCGCTGTGGCAGGGTCCATCACCGGTGGGGAGATTCCGATGTGGCTGGGCCGTCTCGCGACGCTCATACTGGCCACGCTGACGCTCCGGGAGCGCCGATGCATCGGACTGGTCTGGCGGCTGGTAGCGTACAGTGGGATGTGGTCCACCTCCTGGCGGGCACACTCGAAGCAATCGTTGAGCGCATAGTAGTCCCCACCGCTGGCAATACTCGGGGAAACGGTTGGAGGTTCCAGCAGCGGGATGTGATGCGGGGGAATGGCTGGCGACAGGGGCATGTAGCAGCAGCTTGCTTCGTAGTAATCGTACGAGGGTGGACCTGGGAATTCGAGGTGGGGTACGGGTTTGGGAAGTACGATCGGTCGCCGGCTTGTCTTACCAAAACCGGGCGTATGTAGCCGCAAGGTGGACATGGTGCTGTCGCACGAGCTCGGATGGTCCGGCGATGATGAATCCAAATCTGTGAGGGAGAGATGAAAGAAGAAAAATTGATTACATTGTAGTTGTGTACAAAGAATTAATTCTGATTCCACCCTTGGGGTTGGGCATCTTGTGCAGCTTAATTTCGGTAATAACCCGTGCCCACATTTCGCGCTCCATCGTGGTCAGTTGTTTGGTGTAAACTGAAACTGACCACGTTTTACTCTCCGCAATTCGGCTTGTCTCACGCGATCGACTGTAATATTTGATATCTTTCATTCGGGAGATGAACTTACAGCACGTACAACATGCGGAACTTGCGTAACAGTGCAATAGATAGCCTCTGTGAAGTGAGGAAACTCTACAACGAATGATGCACGTAGATGTGGGTGTCGCAACGAAACGTTCATATTTTTGTCAGAGAAAAATCATTTGAAGTCATCGCTGGATGCGATCGGATGCTACGTGAAAATGCATTGTCAAAAATGGCTCGGTTGCAAAACATAAACCGATTGCACATGTTATGAAACTTAGTGAGTGTTTCAATCGATTTGTTTCGTTTACGGGTGTAGTTGTAAAATTAACAGCCTAGTAATAATAATAATGTTAACATCAATATGTTTACATTGAAAGTATTTATTGGTTCAAGACATGATTCGATTTGATTCTGTGTAAGATCGATGGATACAGGCCTCGAAATATTTTCGTTTTGTTTTGTGTTTTTTTGTTCCGAAAAAAGCCGTCTTATTTCTTTCTACTCCCGATGCTAATAATAATAAATAATAAATGATAAATAAGACAAAGTTCACAAACGATGATTCCATTAAGACTAAATTGCTTAATAAACTGAACGGCTTTCCGAAACAAGAGCACTTTGAAGAATGGAAGAGTTAGCGAAGAGTAGCGAGGACGGTTTGTAAGCAGATCTCCTAATTAAAGACAATAAAATATCTAACATAGGGCCTGATCACGAACGCCACTTCACGCTGCTTCTGGTAATCATCAGTGGGTAATAGAGAAATTAGAATGGGAATTTTTAATTTAAAATATTCCCGCTGAACATTTTATCTAATGTCAGCGGTCTTAAGGAGTCGAAAGTGTCGAAAAGTAGTCTTAAACATTTAACACGCTATTACACACAAACGGGTGAACTTTTTTTTGTCGTGTAATCAGAGCACGCTTAATTTACATGTCGAAAATCGAAATACAAGTCATTTAGTCATTTAAGTCATAAAGTTGTTTTCGAAATGTCGCGGATTGGTTTAGAAATTAAAAAGAAAATTCTGCACAATTGGTTCACCGAAAAGGCTGTTACATAACACAAAATAGCAAAAAAAACATAGTTTTTGTCCAGAAGGAATCGTCGCGGTAATGAGTGTTCTTTCGTGGATCTCAGCAGAGGTGGACGAAAACCCGGTCCAAGTAATCCCGAATTGGTCCGAAAAGTTGTAAATTATATTCAGAAGAACAGGTCTGCATCTATTCGTGACTTGGCCAAGAGGTTCAAAACCAGTGTTGGGATGATTCAGCGGATTAAACAGAGACATGGTCTAAAGACCTATAAAAAGCTATAAAAGCAACAACTATCCCTTCCTTGATAATTGATAATCGCTAGGGAACCACGCTATAGAGGCGACCCTTCTGGCCTTCGGGCGGCGAATATCATACTAACATTCCTTCCCTTCTCCTGGTGACTGTATGGACGTGGCCGGCGTCGTTATTGATTATTCAAAACTCGATTTACCGAAACTTGCTCAATGAGAATGATTTGCTACTCCCAAGTAGTGTTGCTACACGTACAGATTTTTTTCGTTATTTTTGGTATAGATTCATTGATTGAATAGTTTGTTCCAGGTTGGGAATTCACAAATTGAATCGTTTGTTCCAGGCTGGGAAACATGAATTCACGATGCTACAAGAAGAGCTGAAAGATTTCTATCTAACCATTCAACTAACCACTAATATCTGCGAGAAATCTAATGTTGTTTCAATGTCCTATGCTATTAAATTTGAAGATCATTTTAAAGCCGGCAAGAATTTTTAGGTTGGAATGGCAACAAAAGAAATTTTCAGAACAATGGAAAGATAGATCATTTTCAAGAACATTTGTCGCACTTTTTCGTGGAGCCGATCGGGCAAATGAGAAAAAGATTCGAATTTGATGATCCGACGCTCAAGGTTGCAACAATGTTAAATCCCAGAAACTTTTGCAATTTGACAAGAATTAACGTTTCCAGCAGGGTTGTCATAATAAAGTCTGTGTTTTTGGTCTCAAAAAATCTTTTTATCTGCGTTTTTTTCTCAGAAAATCTGTATCGAAATCTGAATTAACTTTTTGCGGTAATTTGTCTGCTCTCAGCCACCACAGCAAAGAAGTATACTAATATTATAATGCAACAGCGTATCAATTCACACATTTTCTAAACGAATTTAATGTCTTGTGAACCTATTCACGAACCAAAACGGCGCTACTTTCAATAATAGATAACGGCACTCAGTATAAACAAAAGTTGTCATCTATGCTTGAGGGAAGGATAATGGAAAACTCCATGTATTGCGGCACTGTTTGGATGTAAAGAGCCTTGTTCTGTATGTTCAAACAGAAAGATAAAAGGCGAAGAACGCCAAAATAATTGAGGGGCTAGCGGCAAATGGAGTCAGTTACATTTTCTAAAATTTCGAGTAAATCGCAAAAAAAACGCATTTTTGAACCCGAATGATAACATAAAATGAAATCTCCTGAAGAAGATCAATTTTATCGTAGTAATATATACATTTTGAATGTTGTTGGTTGCTCAGCCCACAATGTGCCTTTTGACATTTTTTTTTCAACGAACAAATTTCAGCTTTTCTACATGCAATTTTTTACACTTTTACACTTTGCTGGTTTCACATGAAGAAAATCTGAGTAAACAGTTACCGCATCATAAATCTCACGAATAAGATTATTGCTTATCAATTTATCACATTTCCTACACCGCAACGTTGAAGGAGGCAACCGCAAAGTACCTCGTCGCTCCGCTAGGAGTGCTCCAAGCAGGTTTTCCTCTACGCCATTCGATCCGGGCCGTTTTTTTACTTACGTAGTAATAAAAACCCGTGAAATTAAAAAAAAAATGCAACTGACTCCATTTTACCGCGAGCCCCTCAATTTTTTTTCGTTATAGGGGAAGGGTGGTAGACACCCTAAGTAAAAGTTGATTTTTTTCGTGAATTTTACAAAAAATATATAGCTATCTCACCCGAAATTACAAGTATAGGTCTCTTTTTATAATAAAATTCGTCTTTGAGGCAGAAATTTTGAAAAATAAATATATCCGGCATCTTTGAAAAAATAAGATTGAGTCGGGAAAGACGGAAACTAACTGAAAATTCAAGTTTATGTGCTCGATAAGTTTTGGAGGTCTTCAAATATGCCTTAAAAATGATCTAAGAAAAAGGCTAGACTCGAATCACCTAGAAGGGCTTGTAATTTTTCTAATTTTTTCATGGTTAAAATAGCTTTCGGCAAAAGGGGAGATACTCAAAATGTTTGTCTTTTGTCGGTGGAGTGTCGCTCTTACCCAACTTGATAAGGATTTTATTTTCGTCAATATTTCTGGAGTAAAAATGAGAAAACTTCACCACTGATTCGATAAAATAGAAAAAAAGTGATAGTGAAACATTCACGTAATGAGAATACCCCAAAAAATTTCTCGATAACAATGAAAAGCTTTTTTTTCTGCAGACGAAAATTTACATCATGCTGCTATTTGTAGATTACTTTTTTGTTTTTATTTACAATTTTAACAGAAAGCCAGCTATTTGTACACAGTAAGTGTCAAGAGTGTGTCAAGAGTATTGCACGTTTGTACATCATTAAAATTTAGAATAAAAATGTAATTCATCAATTATACAGGGGTGTCCGTCTTTCCCGACTTTCCCTTACATGCGAAATATATCACACGAAGAAGCATTATAGCAAATATTGTTTAAACATAAACATAAAAACATTGTTTAGTAAATACTTATCAGAAATTTGGAGAAAAAAAATAGAGGAATCTTTTTCATCTTCCATAGTCTCACAAAGTTATATATAACTGCTTTTTCAAGTAAAAATGATTGCGACCAGTACGACACACATGTCGAAATTTAATACGACTGCAAAGGGTTAAGGGTTTTGAAGCATAATCTTAGCTCTAGTATCATTGATTGGCATAGTTATTATGAGTTTGACGATGTTGATGGTATCCACGTATAAATACGCATTCACTGTGCTTTAGTAGAAAAAAAGATAAACAGTGTTAGTTATTTATTGTAAAGATAGCGAACATGAGAAAGCAGTACTACACGCTACATATGAATGCCAAAATGACTCTCATTCAAATGATTCGGTGAGTTGGGAAAAAATATTATTGAGATCACTCTTTTTTCTTTTTTTTGATTTCTGTATTATAGTGACTTTCAACACTTTTGGCTGGCTCGTCACCCCATGTCGGAATGTGAGAATGTTGAATAGCACCTTGACATTGATACTGATATCGAATGTCAGTTAAGTTGAAGTTGATTAATTATTAATCGATTAAAGATTTACATTATACTTAGGAATATATTAGGCTGTCAAAAAAGTCCTGCGGTATTTTTTTTTGAATTTTCATTTGTTCATAAAATTAATTACAATCATCTGTCTTAAGTCAAATATGCGCCGTTTTGTTCGATGACTTGTTCCCAACGAGATGCCAACTTCATAATACCCCTGTTATAGAAGCTCGCTTCATTATTGGCAAAAAACTCGGATAGCCAATTTTCACAGGCCTCTTTTGTGGCTAACTTCTGACTACCTAGCTCGTTCGCCATGGACAAAAACAGGTAGTAGTCACTTGGTGCAAGGTCCAGACTATACGGCGGATGCAAAAGAACCTCCCATCCGAGCTCCCGGAGCTTCTGGCGCGTCACCAAAGAAGTGTGTGGCCTGGCGTTGTCCTGATGGAAGACAATGCGGCCTCTGTTTATCAAAGATGGCCTCTTCTTCATGAGTGCTACCTTCAAGCGGTCCAGTTGTTGGCAGTACAGGTCCGAATTGAGCGTTTGGCCATAGGGAAGCAGCTCATAATAGATTATTCCTTGACAATCCCACCAAACACACAGCAGAACCTTCCTGGCCGTTAATGAGGGCTTGGTCACCGTCTGAGCCGCTTCAGCGGGTTTCGACCACGACCGTTTGCGCTTCACGTTGTCGTAAGTGACCCACTTTTCATCGCCAGTCCGCTTCAGAAACGGGTCGATTTTGTTGCGATTGAGCAGCGATTCACATGCGTCGATACGGTCAAAGATGTTTTTTTGCGTCAACGTGTGTGGCACCCATACATCGAGCTTCTTTGTGAATCCAAGCTTCTTCAAATGGTTAATAACGGTTTGATGACTTATCCTCAGCTCTTGGCCGATGCTACCTACGGCTGCTACTATGCCGGTCTATCTCGGCTAATTCAGCGATTTTGTCGCAATTTTCGACGACAGGCCTTCCGGAGCGTGGCGCATCTTCGACGACCTCTACACCAGAACGAAAACGTTGAAACCATCGTTGTGCGGTGGAAATGGAAACTGTATCGGGTCCATAAACTGCACAAATTTTATTGGCAGTTCGAGATGCATTTTTGCCTTTGTCATAGTAGTACTGTAAAATATGTCGGATTTTCTCTTTATTTTGCTCCATATTTGCGACACTATAACTCACGAACGACTTAACCAAACAAAACACTGTCAAGGACTATAAAATACCTTTCCAACAAGCTATAGTATGACTCGATACAATGAATACAACTAGAACTACGCGCTTACAACGACACCTTGCGGAAATACCGCAGGACTTTTTTGACAGCCTAATATTTTTATATCGATATTTTCATTTTTATTCATTAATGTCGACGGGTTTAGCCCTAATGATCGGATTAAATGTATTTGATATTTAATCTACTAATACCACTAGACAACTGACTAATGTGTAGTTGTACAATGAGTAATGTGTTAAACTCCGTTATTCTCAACTCATTTTCTTAAGTTTTCGTGATTGTTACACATACGAAATGATAATGGGCCAGACGGGTCACCCAAAAGTGGGCCGCAGGTTGGGTATAGCTGATCTAATGCAATCAATAACTCGATTTTTTTTAAATTTAGCGACTTGGTCCCCTCTGATATAACACCGATCATTTGTTCCCATCTCTGTAGAATTCGCTTGATGGGAAAATATCGGGCGGCATAAGAGTTGTCGAAAATCACTTGATATATTTTTTCACCGAAAACCCACAGAAGTTCTACACGGATGAAATAATAGAATTACACGAAAAGGGCGAATGGTCATAAATAATAGTGATCAATATGTACTAAAATAAAATTTATATTCAATGAAGAAAAACTTCTTTCAAGAATTGAAAAAAAAATCACGGATACTTTTTGAATGAGCCATAATTTTTTTTTTTTTAGGGATTCGTAACATTTGGAAAAACATAAATAATTGCTACGAGTCAATCATATTTTCTTGCATAAAATATTGCACATCGTGAGCGGTGATCATGTGTTGCTTTTTTTAGAGATCAAGTGGCAGTTCTCTGTCAATGTTCGATCTCTCTGGCACCGCTCATATTTGGGTACTACTGAACAAATTAGTGGGTCTATTGTTTCACGAAAACGATTATCTCCGAAAACCTGGGTTTGTCAATGATCACTTATTGAAAATCGAATCAACGATCAGCTACACGCTCTAAATTTCCCTCTCACTCAGGTCTGACATAACCTGCTCAACACGACAACATCGTCTCAATTCCTCCATTAATCGAGCGATTTGTTCGTTCCGGTTCTATGGTCACGCAAAATCACTGCATACCGCGCATTTTGTGCCGACAGAAAATTGGCACTCATTTGCGTTGTTCAACACCAACAATTAGTCGATTCGAGCGAAACACATGTTTTCGAATCACCGCGCGGAGTACCTCGCTGTCAATTGGCGGAGTAATCGATGGCGCACAGACGCACTCACAAAACACCGAGCAGCTGAAAGTTGAGAAATTCGATCGACAATTTATCGCCGCAAAACGCAATTACCTGTCTCAATCACGCTGGCTCACGTTGCTGCACTTGCCTGCCTGCCGCGCGGTGCCGAAATATACAAATTTCGAATCATGCACGCGACTCAGGTTTCACGCCTGTTGCACAATCGCACAAGCGCCGGCGAGGGAAACACCTCAAAAGGTGGTTGAACTTGAAATGACGGACTTCATTCCGAGGTGTTGCGGGGAAGGAAGAAAATCAATCATGTGCAATTTTGCGTCCAATCCATAAATTCCTACTAATCGAATATGTTTTTTTTTGGTTCGTGGATTGACGAATGGTTTTGATTTGAGACGAATTTCAATTAAAGGACAACAATTTGAAACAAAATAACATTGACTGTATGATTTGACCGGACAACTGTTCCGAATCCGGCAGTGATCGACACATTCCATTCCTATCATATCAAACAAATTCAAGGCGAACGAAAAAAAAAGTTCCGTCATATGTAAGCAACAACTGTCCACTTGACGGATTCTGTCGTTATCATCAACTTACCACAAGAAGGTGTTTATTTTTTCAGTAATATACAAGACGTCCTTCGTGGCCAGTGACTCGGCTTGTCATTATTTACGCGCGAGGGAATTTCATTTCTTGAAGATATACAGACTCATGTGCTGAGTAGAATGGTAAGCAACCTCATACTGATCCACCTGAGCAAATAAAAAGCGCAAAAATCGTCCCCTTGCGTTAAGGTTTGCGAGCTAATAGGTGCCGCTCTGTCGCAGCTCTCGACTTTTCTTTCGGCCGAAGGATTTTTACGATTATTATTTGTTATTGAAGACAGACTAGCAATGTTTATGTTCATACAAAAATAGTTCCAGTAGTAATCAGTACTTTTCAACCGAGTGAAGTTAACTGAAAACATACTTTAGTTATGCTTAACACTAAACCTACCATGAGGGGTCAAATGACCCATTTTAAACTTTTTGTCAAAATTTTCATGCAAAGTCCATTGTCACAACATCATTTGCCTACACTACTTTTCTTAAAACATACATAGAATATATTTTTCAGTGTTTACTCCTCTCTTTTTTTTACTGAGAATTATATGTAATCTGCCCTAACTACCGCAACGGGTCATTTTACCCGTACACACATTCATATGATATCAGAAAGATTTGAATGTGTGGTTGTGATACAAAACCATTGCTGTACACATTTTTGCTATTGTTTTATGTATTTTGTGAATGAATAGTGAGTTATTAGAATTAATTCTATTGCTGACTACCCAGACGAACTAACAGTAACCATTCTAAGCTACAGTGCTATTTTGTGCATCAAAAATTGTAATTTCATTATTTTGCTAATAATTATTATCCCAAAATGTCGAAATATACAGTAGTTCGGGATAAAGGTGCGCATTGGCCTTTTTGAAGCAAACGAGCATAAAGTTTCGACAACAGTGTATTCGTTTGATACATTACGAGGGTCACTATTTATATTTAGGGAATATGAACAAAAACAAATAGTTAAGCTGCTAATATATTTTTATTGTTTTTCAAAGTACTCGCCACGATGATCGATACACTTTTGCATGCGCTTAAACCAATTTTCAAAGCATTTATTCCAATCGACACGAGCCTTTTTTTTGAGCGATTGTCAAATTATGTGGGATCCAACGTGAACATAATTTTCGCACAACTAAGTGTTCATGTAAAATCGCATATATGCTGGTGGAACTAATGCTTAGGGATGCCTCAATCTCACAATAGGTTACATGACGATCTTGCTTAATCATTTCGTGCACAGCATCGATGTTTTCTGGCACTACAGTCGGCACTTGGACGACCTTCACGAAACGCGTCGGACAGCGAACTACGACCACGATTGAATTGACTATACCAGCGATACACAGTGGTTTTTGATGGAGCTTCATCGCCAAAAGTGAAATTAAGTTGATTGACGCACTCTTGTTGTGATAATCCACGACGAAAGTCGTAAAAAATCATCGCACGAAAATGTTCACGATTCAGTTCCATTTTTTTGCCGAGACCAAACTTTCAACTAAATATAAAATAAACAAATAGCGTCCGTATGACAAAATGTTCTGAGTACGTATATCGTCAAAAATGTCAAACTGTTTTTGTGAAAAAGTTCAAAAGCATTTTTTTAAATTTTATTAGTTCAAAAATTGTTGGTGGGGCAAAGGTGCGCCGTGGCTGTGGGGCAAAAGTTCGCACCAGAGTTTTACGCTTAATAAAAAATAAAATGTTTTCAATAAAATTTTTAACGGGACCCACAAGGAGAAAACTGATTTGAAGAAATGTGCTCCAAAAATGCTCAAATGACCCGACAAAGGCTTCGGAGTCTCGAAGCATCGGATTGCGGCAAACCTCGATATTTCTGAATTAGCTCTGAGAAAGAGGCTCATATAAGTGAGAGATTTTTTATTTGAACAATTTCATCATTAATCTTTTATTGACATTTCTACTTCTGCTGGGATGTGCCAGCGAGCACCTAGGGCGGTTCAGACAAGTATTTACGAGTGAGCAATCTGAGGATCTGGCGAACCACTGCAGAGCACTGGCCAAAACTTTCTATGGTATGACTCTCAAAGATTTACGGCGTCTGGCGTTTGATTTTACGGAAGCCAAAAACCTCCAGCACGATTTCAATCAAATTGCAAAATTGGCAGGAATAGTTTGGGATTCTAGCTTCATAAGGAACCATCGTCTGTCTCTTCGAATCCCACAACAGCGCAACGAAGCAACAGCTAACGAAGCAAAAATAAAAATGATTTGGTGTCCGTTCCTCACGATTTAACTCAAGAACGGAGCAACGGATTTAAACAGTCAGTATCAGGATTGATGCGTCTTAGTCTGCATCAGGTTTATATGCCAAAAAAGAAATTATATACCGCGAGTATAGATTATGTATTATTATTATAGAAATAATTTCTGTGGGAGCTTGAGTGTTCGAAATTATTTATATCAATATATCAATTGTGGGTGGGACGAAGTTCGCCGGGTCAGCTAGTTTGTTAATAAAAAGAGTTCTGTTTCAAATGTTGGACATTTCCAGATATCTTATATTGTCAGTCTCCTCCATCCCAAAAATTTTCACATGGTATGTTCGACCTTAACACCCACTCATCTCCACTCATAAAACATCATACAGCACCCTCCTCCTCCCCACTGGATGGTGCCTACACACTCTGGTAATGATGCCTCTTCCGCTGGTAATGATAAAGCATTTATTTTTGTTACAAGTCACCTCAGAAGTACAATTTAATAAGTGCGCACTTTTGCCCCGTACGGTGCGCACCTTTGCCCCCACTATGGGGCAAAAGTACGCATTTTCCATTTTGTTTTAAAGAAGGTTTTTGTCTAACTACAAACAAAACTCGAGAAATTTTGTACTTCGTTTCGAAGGTAATATATATAGTTGCAATTTGGTAAGCAAATTGAATTTTATTTGATTTTACTTCAAGAGTTATTGGACGACAACAGTTAGGTGCTCTTATTGGGTCGGACACCGTCCAGTAGATGGGCAACATCGAGCCCGAAACCGGTCGACGAAAAAGGTAATTTTAACCCCTTTTAATGTTTATAAGTATTATAAGTGTTGTGTCCTAGTTCCGTGTCGCGTCTCGTGAGTGAATAGTTAGGTGCTCACCTTTGCCCCGCACTACTCTACAGGAGAAAAATGGTATGTCACGTTTCTCAACAAAACTATATAAATCGAGTCATTGTTCACTAACTATTTATAAGGGGTCACTTGACCTGCAGTGGTCGGAATAGGTATACAAGAAACATCGGTAGGTTTAGTGTTATTGAGGATGGAGCGAGGTTTCTTTATATTTAAAAAAATGTGTCGTAATGAGAGCATCACGATTAGGCAGCAGGAGCCGATGGAGTTAAGTTCCAGGAACAACAGACCGAGTGATGTGTCGAGACGACGTTCAGTACGGCTGAGAAATTCATTTGCGAGTGGGACTCGCGAATCATTAGCCCTAGTGATGGCAATAGCACCGGAATCCCCTGAGTCACAAGATCCACAGCCAGATCAAAAGCTACAACGCCATCTGGGTGTTCATTTCGATGAGGCGATCACACAGTATCGTGACACAGATTGTTCGTCGCGCCCAAAGATCCTGAAGTTACAGCAACTCCGCAGGCAGACAAGTGCAGTAAAGATCATGAACGAGCACATTCTTCCGCTGCACTTGGTTGATGCCCAGAACATGGAGAAAGTGAAACTGACAGTATGCTAGGTAATGTTCGATATACCATGTCAAGAACCAGCCTGCTCCAACATCTCCGTGAATGACAAACGCGCCACAATTGGAAGACCGACGGCGTACAAAAGAGACAACAGATCGGCGAAATTACATCACCAAGTTGCTGTGATCGTGCGGCCTACTGAAACTGGACACACTGGTAAAGAAATTGAGCACCCTATCAAATCGACAGAAACCTTACTCTGACTCTGCAAACCACCAAGAACAAAATCAGATGCTCAGAGATCACGAGAAAGCATTTGACGGTCACATAAGCAACGAGAACCCGATTACAGCGAAGGTTTGCCAGATATCAGCGATGTAGAGAGCTTTTGGGCTGGTATTTGGGAGACCTCAGTCCGATATCGCGACGGCCAAATGTTGTTGAGACGGGATGAGGAAAGTTCAGACCAATAACGTACCTATCGAGTCTGTACAAACTGCTAAGCAGCATCATACCTGCCTAAGTTTCTCATCACTGCGAATAGTATAACAGTATAACAGCTGATAGAAAGAATGCAAGGAAAATACACATGACGGCAAAGATCAGGCCATCATCGACGCAGCTGTTTACAACCAGCGGAACTTGCGTACTTGGTACGGCCTATATCTACTATAGGAAGGCTGAAGACTTCATACGTCACTCGTCTTTCGTCCGGGTGTTAAGTTCTACAAAATTGATCCCGCCGTTCGTGCAGCATGTGATGATTCTGCAGTTGAGCAAGTCTCTACACCTCAGCGATGGAAAGAATGTGTTGTAGTCTAAAACTCTGCAAATAAAAAGGGGGATATCTGAAGGTGACTTTTTTAGCCCGCTGCGGTTTTGAGTAGCACGGAACCCCTTTTTTAGGACGTTCAATAGAAACAGTCGTGGGTATAAAATAAGGTATGGCGAAGGCATTCGCGAAGAAGTGTCCCACATCTTTTACATGAACGATCTCAAGGTCTACGCTGATTCACGTCAGCGTCTAGCTGTAGCTATCCGGGTTGTCGAAGATATGAGCAAGGCCATCTGCATGGTGTTCGACCTAATGCCGACAAATGCCGCTGTGTCCGTCTATTAAAAGGACAACTCATCGAATTCGGAGGCTACGAGGTCTCTGACGACGAAATGATAAGGGACTTGGTCGTGTCGAATCTTACAAGTATCATGGATTTCGAAAGCGCATTTGGATTCGATACACCGACTTCAAGGCGGAGCTGAAAGATAAGTTCTTGAGTCGGGTGAACTGTGTCTTTAAGACATTCTTGAACGTACATTGAATGGGGACTTGAAATCATGAAACTTTTAAAAACGATGCTGGATGTGTCATCAACAATGAGAGAATATATAGTTCTCGATCCACCACAGTCGTCCAGACAAGAATCACCGACAAGACACCATAATCGATGCTACTATTCAAAAATCTGGAGGAGACCCATGGTCACAAAATTCCTAGGTACCGACCGTTGGCCGTGGAACTCAAGGAACTGTGGGACTAAGGGAGGTCCCAAGTATTGTTCCAGTTGTTCTCTCTTGAAATGGAACTATCCCGAATACACTTCCAGAAGCGCTGAAGGTGTTGAATATGGAGAAGGAATTGGCCGGCATCCAAAAGTCGATCATCTGCTCGATTGTCCGACAATTCCTCGGCCAGGCACGGTCAGGTCAGCACGAGCATGTAGATACGTGTATTCCGTCTAATTCCCCTTTGGTATTGAGAAGCCCAGGGGGCAGGTGAATATTCTGGCTAGGTTCGCCTAGTCAAGAAAAAAAAGACTTGCGAGGGAGATTAAATTTATGTTTACGAAGAATCATCGAAAAAATAATTCAAGAAAAGGAGACTGAAATGTGAAAGTATTTTGTGAAAAGTATATAACTAAAACAACAAAAATCGATAATCAGAAGAGATTCTGCGTGCTCATGTAATCTTTGCTACTTCGGTATGACCCATTTTGAGTGGGTTAACTCATAACCCTTCGATCTTATTTTCAAAAGATCGAACCAAAGCGGTACAAGGTGCGGCCGTTTGGTCACTAAGTTGATTAGGGGGGCGATATATACAAAACAATACGAAACAAAGTGTAAACGAGAAGAAGGATCTTACGCCATTCAGTGGCGTCGACTTTCGGATTTGGTAAATTAATAAACACAAACGCTATTCGTACAAGCGTCGCCTCTCTACTGTATTCTGTCAACTGACATCTGTATTCAAAGAAAAGACTCTCGGGGCTTAAATACTAGTTTACAAAAATAGGCTTAAACTCTACACAGAATATTTACAAATTATGCTGGGCGGAGCATCGCACCAGCAGTTAGAGTGGGCTGTGATGGCCTTGGTCAGACGCGTTCTTCGGAGAGAGAGAGAAAGCACTTCTTTGTGGGTCAAAGTAAACAGGAAAAGAAAGTGCTGAAACATGTGTGCCGGATGCGCGCCACATGTTTGGTTAAATTTCTGCTGCTAGCTAAACTCGCAGCGGGGCGGAAGGAAGACAAACTCGCCGCTGCCGTTGGTGCGCGTCGAGTTATACAATCATAAATAGTAAACGAACCCTTGGGCCAGATTGCTGGCTCGGGTATCGTATCACATTTTATGTTTATATCGCCCAGCGCCCTCGGGGGTGGTTTATTGCCTTAGAGGTCTTGAATATTGATGAGTTGGGTTTAAGCGTGATCATATTACACCTTTCCCCTTTCGGAGAATGACGTAACATTGAGAAGTCATTCAAGTTAAATTAGGTGGAAAGATTCGTCTGACCTTACAATTTTAGTGTTTATTCAATGTTTGTGATATGTACATTTTTCGTGTATTCAGGTAAAAATTAAGTTTGTTTATAAAGATTATCCTTATAATATGATTATACGGATTGTCTTCGTTGGGTGTTCTATTTGCTTATAAATATATTTATTTTTAATATTTGTTTAATATATACATTTTACATTTGATAATAACTGTCGGAAGGATTAACTGCTAACTAGGTATCCCTTTCCCCTTAGGGTGGGGTTGCTCATATGGTATTATTCTGTTTTTATGTACAGTCTGGACTTTATTGGTTTGATCATCTCTTATTGTTACGTTAGGGTGTTTAATGTCAATTATTATATATGGTCCTACGTATACTTTGTCTAATTTGGATCTGTTTTCGTTTGATAGAAATACTAGATCATTAATGGCTACTTTTGATGGTCTAGCCATGGTTTTCTGTGTCTCATTTCTGGCTTTTCTTACCTTATCAATTATTTCCCTAGCGGTATTTGATGCTATTTGTAGTTTATATTTAAGTTCTTTGTAATATAAATCCATGTTGTAAATTGGTTCTACATATGTGCTTGTTGTGAGGTTTTGTGGTAATTTAGCATTCGTTCCAAAAACTAACTCGAATGGAGTGTATGAGAAATCTGTGTGTGGTGTTGTGTTGTAGCAGAATGTGTAGTAAGGCAACCATTCATCCCAGTCACTCTGTGCTTGGTTGACGAATTGCCTTACGTACTCGTTAAGACAACGATGGTTCCTTTCCAGGCTTCCTATTGATTGAGGGTGATATGGAGTGGAAAAATTTTGTTTAAGCTTCAGTAATGAAGCTATGTTTTCGAATAACTCGTTCTTATATTCAGTTCCTTGGTCTGTTTGGATGAGTTTTGGAATTCCATAGACCAGAATTAAGTTTTCTATGAAGGCTTTGGCTATGGTGGATGCTTGTTTGTCTACTGTGGGTTTAATAATGATGTATTTTGTTAAGTTGCATTGAATGGTCAGTGCGTATCGGTTTCCATTATTGGATCTGTTAAATGGTCCAATTGTGTCAATCGATACGCAGTCGAATGCTTTTTGGGGTGTTTTAATTTCGACGAAATTTTCGTTTGTTCGTATTGTGTGTTTATTTTGCTGGCATTTTATGCACTTCTTGATGTAGCTACTGATATCTTTTTTCATGCCACTCCAAGAATAGAGTCTGCTTAACTTTTTGTATAGTCTGGTGACTCCTGTATGTCCACCAGTGGGTGTATCGTGATTGTTTTTTATAATTTCGAACCTTTCGTTTTGGCTTTCTATCACACGCTTGGGTGTGTAGAGCACTATTTGCAAGTCTTTGAGCGTGTCATTACAAATCTTCTTAAAGGTTTGCACGCTGCATATTTGGAAAATTACGCTTGATAACGCTAGAGCTATCATGCTAATTTTCAAGTTTTTGGCCATATTTTCAACTTTCTTTACTAGTTTTCCCAGGGATTCTTTTGTGTTGCTTGCATTTTCAATTATTGTCGACGACTTTTCTTCGGTTCTTTTTTTATTCATTATTGCGCATTTCAAATTTTTGTTTCCGCTAGCGTTTGTTTCTTTATTCATTTCTAATGCGCGTCCGCATAGAAGTTTAGGTAGGTTTTGCCACTCTCGGGGTTCAATAGCCTCGTACGCTCTGAGCTGATCAGACTCAGTATCGTCGGGGTTTGAATTATTGTCTGTAATTTCTGTGTCGTTATTCGTTTCGTTTAGTTTTCTAGTCATTGCTCTGGTTTGTATACCCAGGACTTTTATAGTTTTAAGTGCCTCGGAATTAATTGCTATTCGTGATAGCGCATCTGCAGTCACATTTAGCTTACCTTGAACGTATTTTACATCAAAATGGAATTCTTCAAGATCCAACCTCATTCTTGTGAGTTTTGATGAGGGATCTTTCATTGAAAATAAATATACTAACGGTCTGTGATCCGTTTTTACTGTGAATTTCCTCCCGTAGAGGTATGGTCTAAAGTACGTAATTGCCCAGTGAATTGCTGTCAATTCCTGTTCAATTGTCGATTTATTGGCTTCACCTTTTGTGAAGGCTTTGCTTGCGTATGCAATGGGTAGTTCTATACCGTCGTTTTCTTGGGCTAAGACGGCGCCGCATGCTATTTTTGAAGCATCGGTTATTAGGGTGAATTCTTGTGTGAAATCGGGGAATTTGAGAACTTTTGGTGAGATAAGTTCGTTTTTCAATTTATTGAATGCATTTTGGCATTCGGGAGACCAATCAAATTTTGCGTTTTTTCTGAGCAATTTGTTTAATGGGTACGCTATTTCTGCGAAATTTTGTATGAACATCCGGTAATAGTTGCAAAAGGCAACAAAACGCCTCACTTCATCTGCTGATGATGGTGTGGGGTAGTTTGTTACCGCTGAAAACTTAGATTGGTCGGGCTGTATACCTGCCGCTGAAATGTTGTGACCTAGATATGTTACGTCTGGTCTGAAGAAGGAGCATTTTTTGGGATTTAATTTTAAGTTGTAGTTTTGTAATTGTTTGAAAACGTTTTCCAAGTTAATAAGGTGATGGTTTATTGAGCAGCCGACGACGATGATGTCGTCGATGTAAAGGAATGCACATTCAGGTGGGAGTCCGCTAAGTGCTATGGACATCATTCTCTGAAAGCTATTTGGTGATATATTTAGACCGAATGGTAACCTATTGAATTCGTAGTGGCCGTTAGAGGTCGAAAATGCTGTGTACTTTTTTGATTTTTCGTCAAGTTCGATTTGGTGGAAACCTGACATTAAATCTAGGGTTGTAAAATATTTGGCTCTGCCCAAATGATCGAGGATTTCGTCGATTCTTGGTAGGGGGAATTTATCTGGGGTTATCTTTTTATTTAGTTGTCGAAAGTCAACCACTAATCGCCATTTTTTTATCTTGAGTATTTGATTTCTTTGGGACTAAGAGGATGGGAGAATTGTATGGTGAGGTGGAATTTTGGATTATTTTGTTATTTAGCATGTGGCTGATTTGGTTATTTATTTCTGAAATTTGTGCTTCCGGGGTTCGATAATTCTTTATGTAAACGGGTGTCTTGTCTTGAAGGTGAATGGTTTGCTTGTAGAAGTTGTTGGTTGTCAATATGTCGTCTTCTAGTGCAAAAATGTCGTTGTATTTAGTGCATAATTCTGTTAATTTCTCCTGGGCATGTTGGGGTGTATGATTCAAATTGAGTTCCTTAATCAGTTTCTCGTGTCTACCTTTTGGGTTTTCTCCTAATTCCGTTGTAATGTGATTTATGGTGTATTCTTTAAGGGGGATAGTGGTGGGGGCAAAGGTTTTTGGGATTGATGTTGGTGTGGTATTTGTGTTAATTATTGTAATGAATTGTGAGTTTGGGTTTATTATTGTGTTTGCGCAAAAAATGCCTGGTTTGATTTCTTGTGCGATCACAAGGGCATCATCGTTTAGGTTGAGTGACGGGAAGTGTTTTATAATTTGGCATCTAGGGGGAATAATGTAATTGTTTTCCCAGCTATCTTGAATCGGAATTTCAATTTTGGTGTTTTCATAGTTGAAGGTCATTAGCCATGTTTTGAGGCATAGGTTACATTCATATTTGGTGAGGAAATCTCTGCCTAAAATGCCATCTGCAATTATAGGAAACTTGTTGTTGACGATTTGAAATTGGTGTGGAATTTGGATATCGTCAAAAATGATATTTGTATTTGTGCTCGCTATGGATTCGGTCTTTCCCTCCGTAACTCCATTAATAATGCATCTATTTCCGGGGTGTATTAATTGTTTTCCGTTAATTTTTTCTTCTTTTACTATTGAGATGTCAGCGCCTGTATCAATTATTAATATACATGGTTTGCTTGACATTTGTAAGTATAGTGTAACGAACATTGAACAATTCACGTCGCATTTAAAAATATTTAATGTTGGTCTCCGTAATGTTTGTTTTCCTCCAATGTCAATGCCGGTTCGGACTGGAGGGCATCCGTCGGTTGTGACTCGTTTCCCGTTAGGCGGATGTATTGCTGAGGGCGGTTAAAATTTGTATTCCGCCTATTGTTGTTGTTGTTATTTCGCTGTGGGTTTATGTTTGAGAATTGGTCTCGAACTTGGTTTTGCTGGCCAAAACGGTTATAGTTATTACGCGGTTGGTTTTGGAAATTATTTTGGTTGAAATTGTTGCGGTTGAAATTGTTTTGGTTTCTACCGCGGTTATGGAAGTCGTTTGGCCTGCGCCTGTAATTATTATAATGTGTGTCAACGTTGTTGTTGAAACGGTTAGCGTTTCTGTTGGTTTGCGAGTATGCAAATACTGATGCGCTCGCATTATTTAAGTTTTCCTCCAATGCTTTAGTCATCGCGTCGGAGTATGAATTGAAATTCCCTGCTCTTATGATGAGCGAGGTTTTTTCGTTTTTTAACCCTCCGGCTAAATGTTTGACGCCTTCTTTGTTTGCCATAGATTTGGCAACTTGGGGCGGAATTTCTTTAGCGGTGTACGCTGTTTCCAAACTGAACACCAATTTTTCTAAATCCAGGCAAAATTGTTCGATTCCACCGTTTTGTTTCAAGTTAGCCATTTTAGCTAGAACTTGTTCCGGTGGGCTGGTCGTTATTTTAGCTTTTAAAATTTTGCTTATCTCGCTCACCGATGTCGGTGTTTCAGTGAATGCATTTCTCGCCCGTCCCTCTAGTTTGGTTAGTATGACGTTAATTATGGTTGCTTTGTTTTCCGGTGTTTCAAATGTTTTCACCAAGTTTAAAGCGTCAGCGAAGGCTTTCAGTTTGTCTATGTTTCCGTCGAATTGCGGAACTATAGACGATGTAGTCTTGATTATTTCGAGTATGCTAGCCATTTTCGGTTTTCTTTGTAACCTGAGGCAAAATAGGACGGCTAGCGCAATTTCCTTGAGTGTTCTTGGTCTACCCTTTTCGATTGACGCCTTAATTGCGTTCAAAAGTTGGTCCGCCTTTTCGGTTATTTTTATGATTTCTGAGCCGTGGGTTGTGTCTAGTAACGTAGACGACAATTTTTTAATCTGTTTCACAAGCGCTTCCGCTTCCGTGAGGCGTTTGGCTAAGGTACTTTTCCTTAGTTTTCTGACCAGTTCCTGTTGTATAGTCAGGTGTATATGTTTTAGTTTTTGTATATTCAATTGGATGAGCTTTGTTACTTCGTCCATTCAAGGAGACAAGGAAAAATGGTTATCGGTAAAGAATTTATTATGCTGAGGCTGCGTTCGAACGCATGTTTTAAAATTTTCGAATTCTTTTAGACGGTGTCGACTACGGCTGCGTGAGCTTTTGCCGCTTGCATAGCATGTGCATTCATGCATGCCTTATATGCTTTGTATATTTTCGAAATTAGTAGTATGGATATGAGGGCAAGTGTGACGCAGATAATCGCTCCTTGAGCTTCGTGCATTACACTGTGGTTCTCTAGGTGATTTAAAATTTGGATTTGAGCGTCGCCCGTGTTACTAACGGGTTTGGTATTAAATAACCCCATTTTCAACGGTACATATGTAAAACCAATTTTGTGGGTATTGTAATTGCTTTTTTTTTTTCTAATTCCTACTACCTATTCCTACTGCCGCGTGGGTATTACGATAAAAAATATTTTGTGCCTCGACTATAAATTTATTACATGATATCCGTATATAAAAGGATTAGACTAACTCGAGTCTGACTTACGCCACGTTTTCTCCGCAAGTGTCCTCTTCTCGGGGGTGGGGGGGGCGTGGGTGCCTCTGCGTCCGTCAGATCTCAGGGGTGTCCAGTTGGATCCAAATCGATGTTCATTTTTTTTTTTTTTGAAATACTGCTTGGCTTGTAACTGCTATTTATTCTGTTCCACTACTTCACTGTCCGCTGTACGATTGTGGTTCCACTTATGTTTTATGCTCGTACACTGGTCATTCGTCCTTCACTTCAACGTGGTTACAACCACTTTTACACTAACGGTTTTTCGTGGGGTTCAATTTCTTCGCCTTCTTGGCGATTTTCACCGAATTTTTCTTTATTCAAATTACCCGCACTCACACTGCACCCGGGACGGTTCAAAAGTTCGTTTAACTTCTTTTTTTTTTTTTTTTTTTTTTGTAGAGAATTTTTCAGTAATAACCAGTCGGGTCCAAGGTCCGCATTTTAGGCTGACTTCAACACGCGATCACGGAATCGGTTCACTGATCGTAGAACTTGGTTAACTGATCGTGGAGCGCGGCTATTGGTTTCTGTAACGATAGCGATAACTGGCCATTTGCCACTTTGCCATCACGCGGGCCATTTGCACTTTTTCACTAGTTCCGAAGTGACTCGGTGTCAACGGTCGCCATGTAAACGAGAAGAAGGATCTTACGCCATTCAGTGGCGTCGACTTTCGGATTTGGTAAATTAATAAACACAAACGCTATTCGTACAAGCGTCGCCTCTCTACTGTATTCTGTCAACTGACATCTGTATTCAAAGAAAAGACTCTCGGGGCTTAAATACTAGTTTACAAAAATAGGCTTAAACTCTACACAGAATATTTACAAATTATGCTGGGCGGAGCATCGCACCAGCAGTTAGAGTGGGCTGTGATGGCCTTGGTCAGACGCGTTCTTCGGAGAGAGAGAGAAAGCACTTCTTTGTGGGTCAAAGTAAACAGGAAAAGAAAGTGCTGAAACATGTGTGCCGGATGCGCGCCACATGTTTGGTTAAATTTCTGCTGCTAGCTAAACTCGCAGCGGGGCGGAAGGAAGACAAACTCGCCGCTGCCGTTGGTGCGCGTCGAGTTATACAATCATAAATAGTAAACGAACCCTTGGGCCAGATTGCTGGCTCGGGTATCGTATCACATTTTATGTTTATATCGCCCAGCGCCCTCGGGGGTGGTTTATTGCCTTAGAGGTCTTGAATATTGATGAGTTGGGTTTAAGCGTGATCATATTACAAAAGTGAAAAGGAGATTGTTTAGCTGAAGCGTGAAGGGGAGGGGTTGATAACAATAGATTGAAATCATGCATTTGACTTGCTGTGAAGATATTTGATTTTGTGAAGGCATTTTGTAGACATTATGAAATATGTTAAGACATTGCAGTATGATATCGTACGTGGGTTTTTGAGAGATATTATTCCCATGAAATTCAAAAGATGTAGGGCTTTTGTCTCAATGTCAATCGTTTGCTTTTTTTTTATCATTGTCACTTGTTTACTTTTGTTCTTAGTAATCAATGGAGACTCTTGTCTCCGTTGTCATTCACTTGCTTTTTTCAAACTTTTCCAAGCAGAAAATCCACAAGCATACAGAATGAATTAAACAATAAAATGACTTTTACTTCAAATTCTGGAGAACTTCAAGTGGTTTGAATACATGTTGTCTCTAGAAGACATTCGCTCATTTGCGCTCGAGAATTCGAACTATTGTGATATTGTATTTCTATTATTTTGGAGCTTTAATTTACAATAGATTGATTTAGATCTTTCATATAACCACTGCACAAAACGAAGGTTTTCCGGTTACATACAGTGACACAAATCCTTAATCGTACTCCACCATGCTTTTCCCTTCTTTTGAATATCGAAAACAAGCTTTCGGAACATTCTATTTAGACATAATCATAGTGTCATATGAGAGTTAAAAGGTTTGCTATCTGTTTTCAGAATAATGGTTTTTATTTCTCTCAAAATGGCGAATGCATGTGCTAATGTATATAAATTCACTCAAACTCATAATCGTACGCTGGATGAAATCTCAATTCGATTTCGAAGGCGTTGGTCAACTTCCGACTTCCATCATTAATATGGTATCCCTTGTTTATTGTAACTATTTTTAGCTGTTTTTGGCCTGATCTACGATTTTTTGGTGTATTCGAAAGGAATATTTTCATCAAGTAGTTTTTAAAATCGTTATTTTTAGAAATTTACAGGTTTCTAAATTTCCTACACAGATAACTTCCTCAGTTTTTTACTGGGATTGATGTCGGATGAGGAATATCAATAACTTTTGAGTAATTGTAATGTGACCATGTGCGAACTTTATATGTCTTGAGCTCTGGGCCATTGTCTTGGAAAAACTTGAATTCTCGATTCCATCACATTTTGTTGACACTTTGTTTCATATTTTCCTTCAGGATGTTCAAGTAAACATTCTAATCCATTACACCATCGATGAAAACCAAATTGCTCATACCTGCACCCTCATACCATCCCTCCACCACCAAACTGAGGAAGTTATCTGTGTAGGAAATTTAGAAACCATAAAATTTCTAAAAATAACGATTTAAAAAACACTTGATGGAAAAAATGGATGTATGTTTCCGAATAAACAAAAAAAATCGTAGATAACGGCTAAAGACAGCTAGAGATAGTTGCGACGAACAAGGGATACCATACTAATGATGAAATTCTGATATTGATCAATATATTCGAAATTGAGTTGAAATTTCAACCAGAGTACGATTATGAGTTTGAGTCAATTTTTATACATTAGCACATACATTCTCCATTTTTAGAGAAATAAAAACCATTATTCTGAAAACAGATAGCAAACCTCTCAAATGACACTATGATTTCATCTAAATCAAATGTTCCGAAAGCTTGTTTTCGACTTTCAAAAGAAGGGAGAAGAGATCTGCATGGTGGAGTACGATTACGAGTTTGAGGCACTGTATCGATTCATTAATTAGCTTTATGGATACGGTTTTAGTTACAACCAAAACTTCAAAGCTGAAATAAACAAATTGAGTTACCACAGTTTAGAGATGGGCGAGCGCTCACGAGCCGCTCATTTGATCCGGTTCATCAGAAAGAGCGTATGATCCACGGTTCTTTAAAAATGAGCTGCACCACGGTTCAAAAAAGAACTGCGGTTCATAAAAGAACCGTATTTCTTTTTAGAGAGTTTTATTTAGCTGTTTGTATGTTTGTAAATTTTGGCGGATTACATACTTTCTTGAAATACCATAAATATGGTTGTTCATGAAATATGCAAATCCTAAATGGCGACCGTTACAAAATGGCAGACTACATTTCTTCTGAAAACCCCATCATATGGGTATCAGATGAGAGAGCTTGGCTAGTAGAGCGCAGTTATTTATAATAAATCCAACTCCAAAATGGCGAATTACTTTTTTCATGCAACTCTCGCATATGGGTATCGAATGAAATGACTTGACAAATATAATACAGTAAATCATGAACACATTCTATTCCAAACATTTTTAAAATGTTTGGGATATAAAACGGGGAGAAAAATGTGTCGTTACCGAAAACTGTTATACTCTCCCGACAGATAATTCGACATGATCAACACTATATAGATCAAGAGAAATGAGTTCTGGTTATTATAAAAAAGCTCTGAAATGAATTGAAATCGGAGCTGGTAATGTGATTCACAAATCTCGATTCAGACGAATTAGTTGCCTAACCAATATTGTTAGATCCTCGGTTCAAGCAGAAAGGATTCGGGGATAACAGAAAGTACAACTATGCACACCAGTCGTTGATAAGGCGCTGAAAAGACATCCATAGAATACACGCCTACGAAACTACCACCAATCGCGCGATCATCTGTAGGGGAGGAACTTAAGGCATTGGTTGGCAATCTTCGATCCTCACATGATCCAAAAGCTGCTGTAATATATTAGGTGTACCGGTAAGATTCTTCGGTTTTTAAAACAGATGGCGTAACATGATTATTATTCCAGTGAATCAAATTTCCAAACATTCGTTGGAGAGCTACTGTCATTGCGCGTCTTTTTCAGTATATGTCAAAAAGTTGAAGCGTAAACAACATAGTTTTATGCCACTTCGAATATGTCGAATTTCGGCGAGAGTATTCTTGCAGGGAGTGTTACTTCATTGTTTCAATATGAAGAAAAAAGCTGCGGAAAGTCATCGCATTTTGGTGAAAGTTTATGGTGACCATGCTCCAACTGAGCGAACGTGTCAGACGTGGTTTGCACGGTTTAAAAGTGGTAATTTTGATTTGGAAGACGAAGTTCCGGACCGCCAAAAAAGTTGGGAAATGAAGAATTGGAGGCTTTACTCGATCAAGATCCGTCACAAACGCAACAAGAACTTGCATATACACTTGGAGTAGCTCAGCAAACCATATCCGATCGTTTAAAAGCAATGGAAATGATCCGAAAGATAGGACATTGGGTGCCGTATGAATTGAACCCACGAGACGTCGAACGCCGTTTTTCACGTGCGAACAACTGCTTCAACGGCATAAAAGAAAGGTTTTTTTGCATCGAATCGTTACTGACGATGAAAAGTGGATCCATTACGACAATCCTAAACGTCGGGCAAGGTATGGATATCCCGGCCATGCATCAACATCGACGGCCGCGCGGAATATTCACGGCCTGGTTATGCTGTCTATTTGGTGGGACCAGCGGGGTGCGTTGTACTATGAGCTGCTAAAACAGAATGAAACCATTACGGGGGATCTCTACCGATGACAATTGATGCGTTTGAGCCGTGCACTGAAGGAAAAACGGCCACAATACTTTGAATATTAAATTTGTAACCATTTTTGCAGAATAAAGCATTAATTTGTGAAAAAAAAACAAGAAACTTATCGGTACCCAACGATTAATCCATAATCGATTAATTGAAAAAATAGACATCTCTGATTGTCTCGAGCAGTGCCATTATTATAGAGACGGGAGCTCTTAAATTGTCCCTATAAAGAAGTTTTATTTGTTGAATTAGTTAACTATCAATTATATACATTAATACTGGTTAAGATAAGAATGATTATCAAGAATTGTTCTTCATTTGTTTTCCTATTATGATGATGTTTTCATTGCTATTTCTATCGTGTTATAAATTTTAAAGATTTGATCACCCTTGATCAATGAAATTTAAAACAATTGTATCATAAGTTTTGAAAACAATACAGTTTACAGTTTTAAAAGGGACGCTTATTATTTTTGGAGCATTTGCCTATATGTGCTATACAATCAAAAGAACAAAAATATAGGAAGTTGTGTCTAAGATACGACCGCATTGTTGACGTAGAACTACGCTGTTCTTTCATATAAGTCGCTTGTTTATAACTTCTTATATTACTCTAGAATACTGTGAAATTTTAGAAACAACTGCTTAGTAGAATAATCTCTGAAATGTTTTTTTCATTGTAGAATCAGTTGACGATAATTGATTGATGATTCATTCTTACCCTCGTTGAACATTACACTAGCTGATCGTATGTCGCAATTTATTCCATGTCAATGCATTGAAAATTTACCTCGAACGCTATTCCGGTGGCCTTTTTCGCAATTGACATAGACTCGGCTACAGTCGATTATATGCATGTTGCACCAGCACTATTATTTCACATCTCATAGCTCCATCAATATATCTTTGGCACCGTATGGAAACAATAACAATGACAATACTTGCAAGTATCAAATATCATGCTACATGTTATTTAGTATTGCCTCAGAGGAAACGCACCTCCAGGCATCGTTCGTTGAACGTAATACAGTACGACATTCAAGATGCTTGGTATTCCTCAAATAATTTTTTGACGCACAACCTTAACGCCTGCTTCGCCATAATGTCAGTTTAATGCATTGATGCAATGTCATAGGCACCAACGAAGCCCCTATGATGACGGAAAACAAACAATATTAACTGCTTAGAAAAAGACTGAACATTTGCCTCAGCAGGGATTCATTACTAATACCCTATTTCATTCGCGCTATCTTCTCTCCTTGTTTATATTTATCATTATGTCTGCATAATTTGCACAACCAAAATTCACAGCACCAAAAATTACGCGATTGTTGCATCGTGACAGGGCCATTGCACACGGGAGCAGATACAAATGGGATTTCAGCGTAGAGAAGATGCACTGTTTGTACATCCGGGTTACGAAGCACGCACGTACGCACACAAATATATATCTCCATATATCGATGGCTTGAAGCAACTAAATATACACACACTTATCTCCGTTTTGCGCTGTTCTCAACAGAAGCCCTTTCTGTTAATATTGCCGGTCTAGATTAGCTTAGCTGCCATCCTTGGTGGAGAGAGTTTTGCTCCCGTCATGCGAAACCAAATCACAGGCAAAATTCCAGAACATTTAATTTCTTGGTGAGCCGACGATAGCCTAGCTTGATGATTCCCCACACAATTGTATAGCTCAGAACATTAATGCAATGGCGTCAGTTTGACGCAATGATTGCAATGCCAGAGACATCCACGAATGAATAATTCGGTGGCGTCCACAACTCAATCCGAAACGAAGACATGTGATGACGCAAAACAAAGAAGAACTAGCGATGCTCATTGGTTTGAATACAGAACGGAACTGAAAGTTTGCCTCAGCGAGATTCACTGTTTATACTCTAGGCAAGTGTTCCCCTTCATTCTTCTTCTTTTCCTTTGTTCACGGAGACCTTAATTCCTATGATTTCCCCTTCCTTGCTCATCATTGACAGCTCTGTTTGGGAAACCACACAAATGGACAGGAAAAATGTATGGAAAAATGGAAATGCTTGAAGTTTTGATGAATTTTAACCATTTACAAACCAGGGGATTCTAATGTATGGCATAATAAACAAATTTTAGGGGACTTCCGATTCGTTTAGTATGTAAATCGCCAAAATCCGTTCGCGACAAAAATAGTTATTAACATTAACTTTATTTCATAAAAACGTGACCTGTTTTTTTGATTTGGCACCCTTAATGAAAGACGTAGTTCTACGTCAAAAAAAAACTGATTAGAAGCATAGCGGTGTAATTTAATTTTCTAGTATGACCGCTTACCTACAATTCACAGAACAGAAGTTAAATGAACTGAAACATTGTAAGCAGTAAAATTATATACTCCACTTGTCCTGTTATTGTCGCTGTCGTTGCCCGATCTATGTCATTCTCGTGCCATTCACCTGTGCTCTTCTCATCAGCATAACAAGGTGGCAATCTTGATAGGTCTCTCCATTTTATAAATAACTGAGCGCACTCTTTCCGTTCCCATGGCACATTTGTTTTTGCAAAAGGCAAAGGACAGATTGGTACAAATTGTTCGTAACAGTTACCCAACGGCCACAGTGTCGATAATGATCTAAAAGATGACGCGCGATGATTGTGTTGCCAATTAGGCGCACGGCGGCGCACTGTTTGTAATAGTATTTATCACTAAATTATAATCGCTCTAACGTAACCCCTCAAACCCCCGAAACGGTAAAGCTACTCACATCTGGATCCAAATATGAAACGCGCCCTCCTTTCGAACATCTCTTTTTGGTGGCCCACCCTTCGATGCTCGAGGTTGCGCAGCTGCTCCAAAGATAACCGAATGAATAAATTTCGCGATGCAAGACGGCTAATTGTTGCTCTTCGGTGAGGCATCAATTAAACGCAAGTCACGTGAGTTCTTCAATGACAATGACCTACAGAGAGGCGCTTCTTCAGGGCACAAACGTAACCGTGCCGGTTCAGTGTTATTTTTTTCTGCGCTTTCAAACAATCGAAGTTGCCGCAACAATTAGCGAACAAACAAACCAGCAACAACAGCACTTGCACCCATTTGTTCCGAACACAGGTTGAAGAAGGCTCGCGCCACCTGCCACCGTTTTGAAGTACACTTGAACTACAAATCACTAATTGCTATGGCAATGCACCAAAAGACACATCGCGGCACTTGTTCTCACCATGAAAACAAAACACACACACACACGTGAGAAGTCGCTCCAACGAATGGATTAATTAATTACCAGCCATGGTCCATTGTCTTCTGCGGCAGCGCCCATGCAAAGTTCCACAAACAACGGTGCCGCGCGTATTCGGAAAGGTATTTTGTTTCTGCTGAACTACACTCTCGCGAGACCAACGACAGACTACGAATATGCAGTTTCTGGCGGGTGTCAGAGCGCAACAGAACCGAAGACAAATGGTGTGTCTTTGGTGGGTTTCTTCCTCTACCAGCCTACCAGATCTTACTCTCTTTCGGCTGCACTTGTCTTTTCGGCGGATACCTGCCCGAGAGATTCACAGGTGCTGAGCGACCGCAGAGATCGGCTCAGAGAGAGAGAAAGATCACAGTATTGAAAACAAGTGGTGCCCTGCTAGAGACTTGTCGACCACTTGGGGAACTTGATTTGAGTGAACCGTTCAATACCATCAACCCCTTAGGGGTTGATAAGATTTTTCCAGATTACCCAATTGGATAATTAATTTTTGATTGCCCAATTATCACCGTTGGTTCGATTAGCATTTGCTAATTGGTTAAACGCGGCACACCGACTGCGCATTGCAAACGAAACCGAATGCAAGTTGCAACAATTCTTGCCATTTGCTGTGGCAAGTCGGCGGACAAAATGAATGGTTTTCGTCCTTCTTTTGCAAGTTATAGCAAGAGCACGTGCTAACAGTGTCGATCGTTAACGCATGTCGTTTGAGTCAATAATTAGCGCGTTCTTTTCCAAGCGTATCGGCGTTTCACGCCGCTGTGATCAACATTTGCATCTGTCGCCACCCTTCCTTTTTTTGTGGAACTCAGATGCCGCGCAAGAATGTTTCCTGTTTGACCGACACATTGGATCAATTCTTCCACTTTGCAATAATAATCAGCTTAACACAGGTGATGTAAGCCCGATCAAGGCCGTTTTATTTTTGTGAAACGGATGCGCCGCTCAAATTCTTAACCGCCCACTTGGAGAACGCGCTGTCGTGATTACACACACGCTTTCGGTGCTTATCAACATGGAACACCAAGGACGCGTGATGACGATAGAACAGAAACAAGTTTTTACGTTTAAAAACTGCGATAATGCGTCATCTACGTGAGAAGACTTCACGGATGTGAATCTTCAAGAAAGTAGCCGAGATGTTTTTTTTGTACAAATCATAGTGTGATAAAGCTATTTATACCTTGTTATTGTTTTTAACCAACCCGGGTGGCTGAAAGTTTCACAAATAAAGAATTGAATAGTAGAATTATTGTTAATATTCTTAATTCAGGGTGGCCACTCAATTTCAATTTTTCAGTTCCCGCATTTTTCCCGCATGAATTCACGCAATTCCTGACTCTCAAAAAAAAATTAATAATATTGTGTCGTAAGTTAAAAATTGATGTTTGAAACACAAATTGCGAAAATGCTTCTACTTTATTGTTTCCAAGATCCACATGTGACAAAATATTGGACGGCGTGTTTCTCAGCAACAGATATAGGGACATGAAGCGCTTTAAAACGTATCAGATCCATCTCTACTTCTACTTCCTCAGAATTCAAAAGGTTTCATTTATTAGAATAACTGACCAGAACCTCATTGATTACATCCAAACATATTTCGAGCATATCCCGGATACCCTCTATTATCCGTTCCTGAGTTGAACCGAAGATCCATAATGCAACTCTTCTATACAATCGAAATTCTACAATTAATTCAATGTAAGTCAAATGAAGTAAAAAGTAACTTAAAGAATAAGTATCTTTGGGAGCGGGGACCGACATTGATATTGTGCAAATGCTCTTGAAGCGGGCTGGATGGAAATCGCATCAAGAAAAAATCGGGGCTCATCCTGGTAAATCAAATCTCATCCGCATGCCTGAACAATCATTTTCTGGCCAATTTTCGGTTTCCTTCTGTGCGTTTTCCAAATTTTTATTCGTTTCACCTGGAGAGATTTCTGCTTCTCGTAGCCGTTTCATTAATTTTCATTCATTTGGCGCGAATCCCATTGTCTTCTAGATAAACAGATTGAGTATTTATTAGCTCAACATTTTTGCTATCCTTTCAAAACTAAGCAACTTTATGACTTTATGATTATGATTACTTTATGATTAAAAACCGTCTATTCTTGCGCTGTTCACCCTTCGGAAGGACTAAGTTCACCTACAGCCAAAAGCAAACAACATATACTGAAAAACCTACAGATAGTCAAACTAGTTAAATTGAAAATCTGTCTTGTTAAAATAATGCTGGACAAAAAAGTGTGGCAGGAATAGGAGCATATGAAACGAGATGAACACGGAAAAGGAACACATTCAATGATCCTGAATCTGACTCCTTTTTCTTGATTCATTTGCAAGACTTGTTTCGTATGCAGTATCTACATTTCAACTAAGATACGAATGTTTCTATTGGGTGCCATAAGAAAACCATAAGAGAAAATAATGTTAATTAATCGTATTATGTTTATAAGACGTTACTACAAATTCAGTTTCAACACTTTTTGAGCATTTTAATTTTTTCGTCCTTCAAGGCTGGATCTCTCTGGACATCAGCCAGCATTCATCATTTTTTGAGCTTTAAGTTCTTTCGCCTCGAATTTCGAGACAAATTCGATGCAAACAAGACATCCTTCATCTAGGTACACAAAAAAAGAAAGTAGTTGCATCTCGTACGACTTTTCAACGCGCTAAAAACACATACAGTAAGATTTTAGAGCGCCGAAAAAAACATTGAGCAATAAAATCCCGACTTCATGAAGCAATTCCCGACTTTTCCCGCAATTTTCCCGATGGATTTTGATTTCGGACTTTTTCCCGCATACCCCGAATGGGTGGCCACCCTGGTAATTGATTATGAAAAAATAAGCAGATAATTGTATCATACTTAAAATTGTATAATTGTATAAAAATTCTATTATTCTGTTCTATTCTCTTTCAACTCAACCCAATTCTATAGAACCATTTCATCAAAAAAGTACGGGAAATGCAAGAAGCGTGGTCCATATTGGGTTTCGTTTAGACATTAAAGGTGGATGCATCTTACTTCTAGTCGTGGAGGGGAGGGTGGATAAAACGTTACTGTTTGTTTTGACAGAAGTGCATGTTTAGGACTCAATAGAATCAATCATGTTAAAAAGTAAATGATCTTCTTTCTGGATATTATATTAATTGATATTAGTGAAGATTTCTGTGTGTATACATGATTTTTGATTTGACTATGTGAAAAAAAAGAAAATTTTCATACAAATATTAAATGTGTTAATCGGGCAATCGGAGAATCGACAGGTACGAGTAGGTACGAGGAATTCAACATCGCTCGACAAATTTTTGACAAAATAAGACATAAACTAAACGTGATAAGTTGGCGAAAGAATCTTAGAAACGATAGTAGTGTCGAATCCTCTGTGAACATATTTCATTGAAAATTTGGAAATATAATTGACCAATTACCAATGAAAAAGGGAAAGACGAAGAGTTAATCCAAAACATACAGTTTGGTATAGAAAACTAAAAACAAATTGAAAATATCGTGAGCAAAAAGCATATGAAATGTACAAAAGAAATAGTAACGACAATAATTAGCCAGTTGTGATCAAATAAATTCAGCAATTAGTATTGGATTTGAAGAATACTACTATTAAACTGAACTAAAAATGAAAACATAGCCAATAATCATTCAAGTACGTTACAACCAAACTTAAATTGCACAATTTCCCGCCAATAATGTATTTCAATGAAACCGTTGCGAATATTTCTCAAAGAATATCCCTTTATCTGAAGAAGTTCGTGAGCTCAAATATTTCCTGTGTCATATATTAAGGCAGTATTCTAGTCTAGAAATTTGAAAAAAATCTTTTTTTTTTCCTTCGTATTTCTGTAGTTTAGGCATTCAAGAATATATCCTAGAAAGGACTCATCGAAAATCACGTTATTTACCGAGTTAGAGCCATTTTAGTGATGCGGCATCTATGCTGGTATGGCCATAGCAACGAACTTCAAACGTGTTTTTCTCGAAGCTATTTTCTTCAAACTGGCGTACATGATATTAGGTTAGGAAAAAGTTATCTATTATTTTCTCGTTTGCTGACTTTAGCTGTCAATATCTCGCGTAATATCGATCAATGCAATGTTTAGGCTCATTGTAAAAGTGGCATTTCACACTAGAAAAAAAATCCTTTGGTTGTTTTTTGTTTGTTCCATTCAAATGGAGGTCAACAAAGATAAAATTCGGTACATTTTACACTTTTTATTTTATAAATGCGAAAATCCATGCCAGGCCGCTGAAACTGTGATTGATGTTTATGGTGCCGATACTGAAACAGTAAAAGACGTACAATTAAATTTATTTTCAAATTTTTTTAATTTTTTTTTGTAGTGGACATCCCAAATTTAAATAAATTTATTTTATAAAATATTATATTATAAAAAAAGTATTTTTTTTAAATGTTTTTTTTAATTTTTCTTTTATTTTTTTTTTAGTGCAATATACTAAATTATGATCTCTACTGTCAACTAAAGGGCCGTTTGAAGCTAGCGATTGACCAGAAACGAAATTGGCCAACAGAAGAGGTGTTGTGTTGCATCAGGACAACGCAAGGCCACACAATTCCGAGAGCTTGATTGGGATGTTTTCATGCATTCACCATGTAGTTCGGACCTGGCACCAAACGATTATCACATTTTTCTCGCATTGGAAAATTTCCAGAGTGATAATAAATTGTGATTGTAAAAATCTATTGCTATGGTTTTTCGCTAAGAATGACTAAGACCTCTATGAAAAAGACATTATGAAGCCACCTTCAGAATGACAACAAATTTTCCAACAAAACAGTGTATATTTGACCCGAATCGGACAATCCATATCAATCAATCCAAAGCATATAAAAATAGTTTTGAATTTCACCCAAAAATAATGGATTACTTTTTCCCCAACCTAATATCTCAAGTTCTACTGTTCCGATTCATGTCGAATTTATATGAATACAATCTGTATGCATCTGTCTATCGCATGTACTACTAAGAAAGTAATACTTTTTTAAATTTTTCTATTTAAAAAAAATCGGGAAACGTATGAAAAACCGTTTTAAACCGCTTTTTTTTTCAAACAGCTGTCATTTCATCAAAAATGATGTTTTTGACTTGTCCGAGGTTCATGCGATAGCGGCATTTTTACTGATTCAGAATCTGTTCGATTTTTTAGTTTCAGGTAACCACAAGGGCTGGAATCGTGTACGCCATGGCACAACTTTTTTTTACTTCCTCACTTCATCAGCTTGTAACTCTCTCCGTTCAATTTTTCGTTTTATATAATTTAATAGATGAACAAATAATTATATAATGGATTGTAAAAATACTCTTTATTTTTTTTTACGGAACTCAAAAAAACTCCGAAATTCGTGTCTCTACACTAGAATACCCCCTTAAGTCAAATCATGTGGAAAAGATGAAATTATAGGAAGGTACCGGACCTGAGACGATCCCACATTTTTTAATAAAGAAGTCAGCAATGTAACATATAACGAAGACGAGCCATAACACGTGCAAGCAAAGCAACTGTAAAAAATTAACTGAACGAGCGAAACAGGAGACACATTTAAATGAAAGCATATGAAAGCTTTTCGTACAGTTTGCCAAATACACGGCCCAGACAGAGAAAGATATATTCTCGTTCATGTTCTTATTTATCCTCTTAGAAAACACTTCATTTTATGATGAGGTGTAATATTATTATATATTTTGTTATATTTTAAAACCATTGTTTCCGTTTTTCTCCTTACAATAGACCAGCGGTGCTCAATAGAGGAGCCACAAACAGGTGTTTTTCATGGTGTCGCGGGTTGCAAAAAAAAGAAGGGTGGTGTCTAAGCCAAGCCAAAAATTCAAGAATGAAACTCTTTAGCACAAACATTTGGCAGCACAGACAAGAGTCGACGAATAACGAATTCACTGCGTGAACTGAAGGCAATTCCTGAATCTATATAAATATAATATATAAAAATGGATTTCTGTCTGTCTTTCTGATTCTTATGAACCCGGAAATTACTGAACCGATCGACGTGAAAATTTGTATGTTGGGGGTTTTGGGGCCGGGGAAGGTTCTTATGATAGTTCGAGACCCCTCCCCCCTCTCTAAGGTGGGCTGCCATACAAATGAAGCATTAATTTTTGCATAACGCTAGAACTAGTCAAGCAAATGAACAAAATTTGGCGTGTGAAGGTTTAAGGATGCATGAAAAGTTTCTATGGTAAATAGAGACTAATCCCCCCTCTCTAAAGGGGGCTGCCATACAAATGAAGCATGAATCTGCATAACTCGAGAGCTAATCAAGCAAAAGGAACCAAATTTGGCAAGTGGAAGATTTAGGGGAAACAAAACGTTTTTACGGTGAATCGACATTCCCCCTCCTCTTTAAAGTGAGGCTGCCATACAAATGAAACACAAATGTTTGCATAACTCGAGAACTAATCAAGCAAATGGAACCAAATTTAACATTCGGAGGTTTTAGGGTGCAATAAATGTTTCTTTTGTGGTTAGTGATGAAATTTGTTGTGATGAAATAAATTCAGCAATTAGTATTGGATTTGAAGAATACTACTATTAAACTGAACTAAAAATGAAAACATAGCCAATAATCATTCAAGTACGTTACAACCAAACTTAAATTGCACAATTTCCCGCCAATAATGTATTTCAATGAAACCGTTGCGAATATTTCTCAAAGAATATCCCTTTATCTGAAGAAGTTCGTGAGCTCAAATATTTCCTGTGTCATATATTAAGGCAGTATTCTAGTCTAGAAATTTGAAAAAAATCTTTTTTTTCCTTCGTATTTCTGTAGTTTAGGCATTCAAGAATATATCCTAGAAAGGACTCATCGAAAATCACGTTATTTACCGAGTTAGAGCCATTTTAGTGATGCGGCATCTATGCTGGTATGGCCATAGCAACGAACTTCAAACGTGTTTTTCTCGAAGCTATTTTCTTCAAACTGGCGTACATGATATTAGGTTAGGAAAAAGTTATCTATTATTTTCTCGTTTGCTGACTTTAGCTGTCAATATCTCGCGTAATATCGATCAATGCAATGTTTAGGCTCATTGTAAAAGTGGCATTTCACACTAGAAAAAAAATCCTTTGGTTTTTTGTTTGTTCCATTCAAATGGAGGTCAACAAAGATAAAATTCGGTACATTTTACACTTTTTATTTTATAAATGCGAAAATCCATGCCAGGCCGCTGAAACTGTGATTGATGTTTATGGTGCCGATACTGCAACAGTAAAAGACGTACAATTAAATTTATTTTCATAAATGTTTCTTTTGTGGTTAGACACACCTAACCCCTCTCTAAGGGGAAGAGGGCTGTTCGAAAGTGGAAGTGGATTTTAATGTTATAAAACGCACACCTATATCTCCTCCTATCTATATAAATAAAAATCGCCGAATGTGTTGATAAGATGTGTTGAACTCGAGGAAGGAATTGTCAGATTTGGGATGTCTTTATTCCATCACATTTTCTGTATCAAACATTTATTCCATGTAACGGAGAAACATATTATTTGCGAGTGGTTGAAAAATCTTGAACGATAATTGTGTCTGAAAATAATCTGATTCTATAATGACGAGTTTTGATAGAAATACTAGGAATTTTATAGTAAAAGGTATAATAAGTTTTTATAAGTTTTTTTAAAGATCTGCGATTGGACCCATGAACGTGCGCTTCGTAAGAAAACATGAATGGTTGCAAGTATTGATAACAAAACATAAATTTTGGGCGGGACGAAGTTTGCCGGGTCAGCTAGTGAACTATAAAAAAACAAATACAATCAGTAATTACGAAAACAAAATTAACTTTTTCCCAAGTAAAATGTATTTTTTTTCAAAGAGACTAGCTTTTGTTGGATATGTCGATCATCTGAATCTGTTCAGTAGTAATTTTTTTTATTCCATTTGTTTATTTATTTAGGCTCATTACAATTTTATTAGTTGTAACATAGCCGAGTGTTAATCGTGTACATGTTACATGTTTATGGTTTCTATAAATTGTAAATTACACAGTAGCCATGTTTTTAGACGAAAGAGTATTCCTTCTGCTCTTCTATTGTTCTGCAGCCTGGACAGCGGAGACAGCTGATATGATTATTGTTGTGTTATTAATAGTACAATAACTCAATGTTTTTTTTCCTGTTGCAAGCAGAGCTTTTCCAAAAGCCGAGCATGCATGATGATCGTAGCGTGGACGGAGCTATAACAACACAAAGACGGTCAATTAATGGCCCCTGAGTTTTGAACTCACGATCGATCGCTTAGAAAGCGAAACGCAACCATTGTGGCTACGAAGCCTGCCCCCCCCCTGATCCAGTGGTTAAAAAATCATGAGTTTTTGAAAAAAATCATTTTTGGAATAAGGGGAAAAATGATTTTTTCTGGACCACCGTAAAAAGTCAATGGGTACCCTAATGAAAAAATTAAAAACGGATGTAATATTTTGCGATAAGGAACAAAACTACCAATTTCAACGAAAATCTGAGAACCACTATCGCATGGAACGGCTGGTTAGTATTTTTCTCTACAATTAAATCATTCAACTTTTAAATTTTTTTAATTTCTTACTCAATTTTTTTTAAATGTTTCCATCATGTACTGTATTCTATTGGTAAAATCATTTCCTTCGATACTGATATTGAGGGGGGTGTTCTCCAAGTCAGGTCCATTCATTTGATACACATATCCCAATAACCTTTTTTGAGAAAGTATGAAATCAGTCATTTTGTATCAAATTCGATTTGTGATATTATGGAATACGCATAATTATAATGACAACATAAATATTGTATAATATTGTACTAAATTCAAGAGAAAATAATCATAAGGAAGGAGATCTCTCATATGATACCTTTATGCGTGAATTGCATGAGGAACTGGCCATTTTGTGGCAGCGGGTCTATTAATGTACAGTAGAGTGCAAAACAATCGACTTGAGTTCCTATGAATTATGTCGAACGCTATGAACATTAAACAACAGATGTCGAACGCTCTTTTATCACACACGGACAACTGATCGAAAGACAAAATCGAATGACCGATATTGTGGCAGAACTTTTTACAGAGAAGCAGAAGGCTGAGTCAATGCTTGGATCGCCTCTAAATACGAGTAAGGCATATTTTGCTGAATTAATTTGCAAAAAGTTGCCAATAATAGATAACACTTTGCATAAAAACAGTGTACCAAAATCACTGAATGAAGTTTCGAAGCTACGAGCAACTCAATATTTGTTTGTTATGCCTAACAATTTTCTATTGTGTTCAAAACAGATGTGTTCATTAAAATCAACGCATTCCATTCTATGGAATAATTAAGGAAAATATCACAAAAAAGTGGTATGCGAGAACTCGAGACAAGTGATATGTCCTTATTAAGGGTTATGGTTGATGGTTTTGATTGGAAATGCAAATCTTAAGCAGCAAATAGCAAACAAGTAGTTTAACAATTCTAACAGCGCTTCGGCATAAGTTCAGTATTAGATATCTTCCCACCGTCGACCCGACATCGACCGAATGCCGTTACGTGCCACAAGAATCTGGAAACAAACCCCGTCTTTAATAATTGTATGAAAGTAGTTATAAAAAATAAATATTTGTAAAATATTTTTAATATTGTTTCTTGAAAACTTACAACTTTCTAGAATACAAACAGAACCATAAAACGGTCGAGCAGTGCTAGATTGGCACAGTATTGGCTCAAATACGTATCAAATCCGAAAGATAGGTTGGCACCATCTTGACACTGTTGTCGACACCTTTTCTGGAATCTTTCTGGCACAAAAAAGTAAGTAAGTTTACAGTCAATAAAATAATTTTCTATCCTGGATTCCTCGAGTCGAGAAAGACGCACCACGCTAGATATGAGGTACAGACCTGGGGGGGGCGTTGCTGATTAATGGTCAGCTGCATCCCAATAGGAAGTATCCCGTGTCGGGCACACGTACAGAGCATTGGAGACAGCAACATCCCAATTACGAAAACACTTGTAATACTAACCTCGAGCCAACCGCGAGTAATCGGTTACATATTACTAACATAGATAATAAGAAAAATTGTATTGAACTCCCGGCCCCGTGAGGCTAACGCCATATGAGCCTTTATAAAAATATATATTTTGGAAAAAAAAAAAATAAAATAATTTTATTTGAATGTCTGTAACGCTTCTAGGCGTAGGTATCGTGTAGAGTATTAGTGAAAAAAAATTTACTTCTTGAGGAGTTCTAAAGTACAGTTATTCTGTAATTCTGAATGTATCCGCTGTACATGTTTTAGTGTCTAGTGTCGACATTTTTCTTTAAGAAATTAAAAAAAAATCGATGGAAAGTATGTCATTCAAAAAAGAATGTTTCCATCATTTTAAAGAACATGGCTCTCCTAAACTGTTAAGAAAATTATGAAAATTAAACATGTGTGTTGTGCGTGGACATCGACTGTAACTTCACCGTCGAAAGAGTCCTTGGTATCATTTGACCGTCACCGAAGGTAGCCTCAAAACCAAAATCTATTGGACAAATGATCTACTAAAACACGCACATTGAAGTGTCTCCAAAGTCATAAAGCCGTACTTCAATTGTTGAACATTGTCATAATTAACGCTAATGCTTTATTCATTATCTCGTCGCGATGGCGGGTGAGAATCGCTGATGGAACGCGCGGAGAAATTTAATGTGATTCGTTTCTTCTTTCTTGAAGTTTACCTCGAAGCTTTCGCTCTCATTGAAAGAATAAATTGCATCCGTCAGGTTTTTTCCATCTCATTACCGCTGGCGGTGTTTAGAATTCATGCGCAGCATGATGGTGTATGATGTGATAATATAAATAAATTATTTAATTGCTCCTATTAAGGCATCAAACATCATTAAATCTCTCAATCAGAGCCTCACAGAACTCCTTTAATGATGAAACAAGTTTTTCGAAATGTTCTTGGCTCTCAATTCTCGTCTATAATGGTTGTGCAGTTGCACAACATCAGATACCGTTTCGTCCAGCGCAAACGATGCTTCCAATATATGGAGATCAAGGCAAATTCTTCACAGCATCAGGCAGCATCAAAACGGATGTTGTTTATTGATGCATAGTGCGTCAGACGATCTTGTCCGGGGGCTATCATGTGTCGCGGCGCTTTTTGCGTAGTTCTTCGCCACCTTGAAGACGCATTTCGCAGCAGCATTTCTAGCTGCAATGTTGAGCCATTTCAGTGCAGTGCAGATTTCGCAACGGTTTGCCGTGATTGAATAGATGAAGCAATCACGGTGTCCCAGTTGCAGCGCCTTCATGTGTGCAGGTTGTGCTCTAGCTGATGGCCCCAAGAGCTGGTTTATCCCGCTTGGTGACCTATATGGTAAACTAGCTGTGCATATGCGAGCGATGAGTACTCGTTTTTGGAAAAAGAAAGGAGCTGCGGATCGGTATTTAGTATTAGCCAGCATAATTGAGTGAACTAATAAAACTAACATAGATGATCGTTTTACGGATCGGTGCTCAAATGCGATTGCGTTGTATTTTGGTAAAATACAACGTGACCGGGTTTAAAGCGATATTTCCTTGCAAATATGTAGGTTGTGGTATAGTTTAAATTTCGGCTGATTTACATTTGGGTTAATCTTCGACAAGTCACTGTAATACATGTCCGGCATTTGGATGTGATTTGTTACGATGCGAGGTTCGCTAACTCCGCAAAGTAGTGTAATGCGACACAAATCACCTTTTCGCCTCGGTGAATGCTGATAGCATAGCAATCTTGCAATTGGATTATTGAATTAGATAATGCCAGTAGGACTGTAGCTGCTGATCTAGTTTTCTTTAATCATGAAAATGTCGCCGATTGCAAACCATAAGAAACAAAACGGAAAGACAAAATGTCGTTCTCGACCAAAGGTACAGCGGTATGCAAATCATGTTGCGAAGCTGGACAATGCCGGGTTGCGGAAAAACTCGATCTCAGCTCGTGTTTTATGATCGCTCGTCAACGGAACGTTGCTGCTGTTAACACTGGAAGCGACGGAGAAAACGTGTTTAACGGTCGGATTGTACCCGCGCGATCGCTATACTGTGATTGTGAATTATCGTGGGGAAAGGTATCACGAACGGTCCAGTGCAATTTTCCAAACAAATTGCTGTTATGTAATATGCCATGATGTTGTCGCTGGCGGGAGAATAGCATGGATTTCCGGTTCAAACGATTGAGATATGAAAGGAGAATTCATATCACGAGTATTTGATGTTTTCAAATATTGCAACTTTGCACAATCTTATGAATGTCGAGGAGTCTTGCATCAAATAAATTCTTTGTTATAACACGATTAAAATAGCATTTCTTCTCGATTTCTGGGAGCTATGGAATTTTTTTTGCGTCTGCCTGTTCAGAGAAATTCTTGGAAATTGAATATCAAGAAAATGAACTTCAAAGTTTTCGGTTTCTCTCCTAATCATGTAAAGTTTTCCGTTTGCAAAGAGGAAAATAAATTTTTAAATATAAATTTATAGTAACAAATGCAGTCATGAAAACACAACCCCATCTATGTATCGAAATTCTCGGATACTTGGGGGTCCAGCCAAAAGTGCATTTGCAAATTTGAACGCTGCGAGTTTATCTGCAAGAAATTATAAATTACTAGCTGACCCGACAAACTTCGCCCCGCCCAAAATTTGTTTCATGTTATCAATAACTTCAAAAACTTTGGTTTCCTTTCTTAGCGCAAGTTCATGAGTCCAATCGCAGAACTGTTCATTGATTGATGTTCTAATCGACCCCATTGAATTTACCTTTTACTAAAAAATTCCTAGTACTTCTACCAAAACTCATCATTATAATATCAGATTATTTTCAGATACAACTCTCGTTCAAGATTTTTCAACCAATTGCAAACAACATGTTTCTCCGTTACATGGAATAAATTTTTGATACAAAAAACAGGAAGTGGGTTATATCTATGGTATAACCGCAAGAGTGACGTAGGACTATCGTTGATTTAGAGATCATTTGTTTGAAGTTGAATCTAAATCCATCCTGAATGAATGAATAAATAAATATTTGGGTGACTTCAAAAACGAGAGTGTTACTTTGAAGACTCAAGGTTTTATGCATCCAATATTGGATACAAAAAACCTTGTTCTGAAGAATAATCTTCAGAAGCTTTCCTGTTAACTGCACTTGATTGACAAATCACAAAACCAAATGTATGTGGTCGCAGTATTATATGGATAGAAAACATTAAAATAAACTCGCTTGAATGTAATTTTCAATTCCAAGGGGAACTGGCAGATTATTTTTCAGCAACGATCATTTCTTTCCAGGTTTCCTCTCGATAACCAGCAAACGAAAAGAGTTGCGTGTATGTGTGTGTGTGTGGCGGCTGCTTCTATGTCTTCCCGAGGAACCGTATTTCGATGCTGATACTCTCTTGGTCACCTTCTCTTCTCCTTCTGATCGATCGGCCTTTCTGCGCTCCCTCACAGTTAAAACAAACTGATTGCATTTCAGGTCAGGTCAAGCCAGGTAATGAATACCTCGATCCCTCGCCGTTCAGCTCGTTCAGTAACGATGTTGTCTTGTCGATGTCCTCAGGCGTCGTGCACAAATTACGTAACGCAAAAATCCGGATTTTGAACCTCCCCCCCCTTTCGTAACGCAATTTCCTATCTCTAATAAACAGAAAGTAACGCAACATCTAACCCCTCTCCCCTTATAGCGTTACGTAATTTGTGCACGACGCCTCACGAAAAATGAATGGGTTTCACCACCAGAATATCATTTCAGTATGCTTTTCGTGCGTGATTGAATCGAGAGAAGGTGTGGTTTACGATGGCAATTTGGAAGGCAAACTAGAGGAGAATGAACTCTCTGAATATGAAAATTTCGGCGACTGAGCAATAATCGATTGAAAATTATATAATTTTGGCGATACGAAACATTTTCCGTTTTTCATGTTATGCATCCATTATTGGATACGAAAATATCCTACTGATGGGAAAGAATAATCTTCAGAAGCTTTCCAGCTAATTACACTTGATTGAAAAATTACGAAATCAAATGTATTTGGTCGCTGTGTTCGCCATATAATTAGAAAACATTAAAATAAACTCTTTCGCATGGATGTATTCTTCAATTCCCAGGGAACTGGCAGATTATTTTTCAGCAACGATTAGATCTTTCCGGAATTTTCTCGATGCTGTATGGCATCCAAACGAAAATTCTCATTTCAGTTTGGCCTGCAAAAAACTTTTCTGAACTCTAATCCATCAAATTTGGAGCCCTGAAAAGGGCCGTTGATTATATGCTAAGCTAATACAGCACCCTCTCCTTGGATTCGACGGGCCAGCTGAATGTCCTTGGGCATGATGTGACGCGTTTTACGTGGATAGCACACAAATTGGTATCAACGAATAAGCCTCCTGCAGCGTCATAACCGCGGAACTTTGGAAGCGCAAGTCGGTTTTGAAGTCCTGAGCAATTCCACGAACCAAATGCTGCAAAGGTAGCTTGCGGATCAGCAATTCGGTCGACTTCTGATAGCGACGAATTTCATGCGAAGTTCCCGGTCGATAGCGATGTGGCTTCTCCACCTATCCTGCTACTGGTGCGCTTATCCGAGCTGCTTTCGTGGTGCCTTACCACCGAAGGACTAACGAGCTGTCTGCTTAGTCCCGATGAAACGAGTCCTCACGGTGCGAGAGTAGAGTAAGAAATGAACGAAAGCAAGGGAAGTGTCATTATATAAAACATAAAAGAATCGAATGTAAACCCCACCCTCTTTATTGTATAAGCTTACTGTATACTCACGAATATAATAAGGGTGGGATTTAGATTCTATACTTTTATGGTTTATAAAATGACGCTTCCTTTGCTTTCGTTCATTTCTTACTCTACTCTCGCACCGTGAGGACTCGAGCTCGTTAGTCTTTCGCAGACAGCTCGTTAGTCATTCGGTGGTAAGGCACATTAAGTCAGCTCGGATAAGCGCACCAGTAGCACGATAGGTGGAGAAGCCACATCGCTATCGACCGGGAACTTTGCGTGAAATTCATCGCTATCAGAAGTCGACCGAATTGCTGATCCGCAGCTACCTTTGCAGCATTTGGATCGTGGAATTGCTCAGGACTTCAAAACCGACTTGCGCTTCCAAAGTTCCGCGGTTATGACGCTGCAGGAGGCTTATTCGTTGATACAAATTTGTGTGCTATCCACGTAAAACGCGTCACATCATGCCCAAGGACATTCAGCTGGCCCGTCGAATCCAAGGAGAGGGTGCTATATTAGCTTAGCATATAATCAACGGCCCTTTTCAGGGCTCCAAATTTGATGGATTAGAGTACAGAAAAGTTTTTTACAGGCCGAACTGAAAGGAGCATTTAGCGAAAATCGTGGTTTCGATAATAATTCGTTACCGATAGGTGCCATGGATATGGATTTCTTAACGAAGAATATGAAATACATGACATGATGTAGTGAATATATCCGAAGAAATCGCTTTGGTGAAACTGCATTATAAAATTATTTGTGTACGAATGCCGCAATCGATAGTCGACACTAATTTGCGCTGGGCAATTTCCTCGAAGGACTCGATTCCACCTTTGAGCATTAATAATCTCTTTCTGGCAAAACGATGTGGTATGAATCACATTATTTGAATGATAGAATGAAGAAGTTTTCTGCCAATTTCCTTCAACCTCCAAACGTATCTTTCTCCCGTTTGTCGTTTTCGCGTTCGCTAATCCTTTCTCACAACACCCATTTCTCGTTTGAGAAATTGTTGAGTAAACATTGTTTGCCAGTGCGCGTAGAGCGGGAATTCCTAAAGATTCATTGCACCTCTAATAAATTGCCGAAAGACATGGTCTTACGTTGATCGCACTTGATTGAAAAAATCCAAAACGAAATGTATTTGGTCGCAGCATTATATGAGTAGAAAGCAAATAATCGCTCGAAAATGACTTGATTTTCGCGATGTGAAACATTTTCCGTTTTTCATGTTATGCATCCAATATTGGATACGAAAATTTCCACTGATGGGGAAAACAAATATTCAGAAGCTTTCCTGTTAATTGCGATTGATTGAAAAATAACAAAACCAAATGTATTTGGTTGCAGTGTTATATGGATAGAAAACATTAAAATAAACTCTTTCGCATGAATGTATTTTTCAATTCCCAGGGGAACTGGCAGATTATTTTTCAGCAACGATGATAGCAACGAGAATTCCGCGCGTGTATGTGTGTGTGTGTGTGTGTGTGGCGGCTGCTCCGATGTTTCAAGCGGAACCGTGGCATCACTCTCCTCCTGATGGATTCCCTTTTGGCCTTAGGTGTACAAACAGGCTCTTGGTGAAACCGTTCATCAGCGTTTTCATGATAAACGAAATTAGCTTCACAACAACAGCGACAACATGCTCCAATCGCTGTTCAATCATAACTGAGTGGGTTTACGAGCGGCGCTTATATACCGATTGGTGATTTCAATAGCCTGTTTTGAAAGCAATTTTAAGACTATTGAAACAAGTTTTTGGATCAAAAAGTAACAAGTATATGACGCGTAGACATTTTATCTTTCAAATGAAGTGTTTATCATACCATTTCGTTCAGTTGTTTAAGAGCTATTAACGCTCAAAATCTCGGTCTCCAGCGTAACGCTTTCGTTCTCGAAACTTTGGTTTTACACCCCGGTATAGAAATGAAAGACGTAGTCCTACGTCAAAATATGATAGAATAAAGACAGACCCCTCCCCTGTTCTTCACTTAGAGAGGGGGGAGGAGTGTCTATTCACAACAGAAACGTTTCATGCCCCTTAAAATCTTCACATGCCAAATTTAGCTCCATTTGCTTGATTAGTTTTCGAGTTATGCAGAAATTTGTTTTTCATTTGTATGACAGCCCACCCTAAGAGAGGGGGGAGGAGTGTCGAACCACCTTAGAAATGTTTCTTCCCCATAAAACATCATGCCCAATTTAGTTCTGTTTGCTTTATTAGTTCCTGAATTATGCAGAAATGTATGCTTCATTTGTATGGCAGCCCTCCTCCCCTCTCAGAGAGAGGGGGGTGGAGTGTCTAACCCTCATAGAAACATATATTGCACCCTTAAATCTCCATATGCCTAATTTAGTTTCATTTGTTTGATTAATTATCGAGTAATTCAGAAATTTGTGTTTCAATTATATGGCAGCCCTCCCTTAGAGAGAGGAGAAGGGTCTCAAACTGTCACGAAAACCTTCCCCGGCCCCAAAAACCTTCACATACCAATTTTCATGTCGATCGGTTCAGTAGTTTCCGTGTCCATAAGAATCAGACAGACAGACATAACTCCATTTTTATACCTGGTTTCATTTGCTTGATTAATTCTCGAGTAATGCAGAAATTTGTGTTTCATTTGTATGGCAACCCCCCTTTAGAGAGGGGGGTGGAGAGTCTAACCATCATAGAAACATTTATTACACTCTAAAATCTCCATATGTCTAATTTGATTTCATTTGCTTGACTAATTCTCGAGTAATGCAGAAATTTGTGTTTCTTTTGTATGGCAGCCCCCCTTAGAGAGGGGTGGTGAGTCTAACCATCATAGAAACATTTATTGCACCCTAAAACCTTCATATGCCAAATTTGGTTTCGTTTGCTTGATTAATTCTCGAGTAATGCAGAAATTTGTGTTCAATTTGTATTGCAGCCCCCCTTAGAGAGGGGGGCGGAGTGTCTAACCACCATAGAAACATTTATTGCACCCTTAAACCTCCATATGCCTAATTTTGATTCATTTGTTTGATTAATTCTCGAGTAATTCAGAAATTTGTGTTTCAATTGTATGGCAGCCCTCCCTTAGAGAGGGGAGAAGGGTCTCAAACTATCACGAAAACCTTCCCCGGCCCCAAAAACCTTCACATACCAATTTTCATGTCGATCGGTTCAGTAGTTTCCGTGTCCATAAGAATCAGACAGACAGACATTACTCCATTTTTATACCTGGTTTCATTTGCTTGATTAATTCTCGTGTAATGCAGAAATTTGTGTTTCATTTGTACGGCAGCCCCCCTTTAGAGAGGGGGGAGGAGAGTCTAACCACCATAGAAACATTTATTGCACCCTTAAACCTCCATATGCCTAATTTGGTTTCAGTTGTTTGATTAATTCTCGAGTAATTCAGAAATTTGTGTTTTATTTGTATGGCAGCCCCCCCTTAGAGAGGGGTTGGTGAGTCTAACCACCATAGAACCATTTATTGCACCCTGAAACCTCAGTATGCCAAATTTCGTTTCATTTGCTTGATTAATTCCCGAGTAATTCAGAAATTTGTGTTTTATTTGTATGGCAGCCCCCCCTTAGAGAGGGTGGAGGGGTCTCAAACTATCACGAAAACCTTCCCCGGCCCCAAAAACCCCTACATACCAATTTTCATGTTGATCGGTTCAGTAGTTTCCGAGTTCATAAGAATCAGACAGACAGACAGAAATCCATTTTTATATATAGATTGTAACGTGTTTGAATGTTTCAACGATCTATAAAATTAATCGAATGTGATCAACAACGCAGATCGAATGAACAGATTTGAACGAAAATGTGTATAATGTTTCTTGATTCAATGTACTGATATGTTTGGTCTCCTAAAAGTTAAACGTAAAGTGAAAAAAGTAATATATTTTTTTCGTATAGTAGAAAAATGAAATGAAGAAAATCTGTATCAATTTCGTTCGATTGTTGTCTCGGTGGAAAATACGCGCTTGTCGTTTTGTAGCGCAATTTTTCGTCGTTTTCATTCGATAGAATATTCACATCGGTATTCTGAATTTAAAATACAGATATATTTCGTCCATATTCACAGACTTGCGAATTTATTTAATGTTTTACATCGAATTTCAGAACTTAACATTAATATGAACATTGTGTGTTTTGCTCTGCTGAGACGAATATGGTACTGCCGAACGATTGCCAGATTCAATGTCTGCATTGTTGATTTCTGTGGATGATTGTCTGCCGTTGAGGCAATCTTTAGGTAAACGCCTTGTACTTATTACATCCGCCATGAAAGGCGTTAAAAGTTTCAGATCCACGCATGAATTATGTTTGTGGTTACAATATCGAACAGTCACCCATATCCCAGAATCCGATTGGTTTGAAACTCGACTTCACGATTCGATCGAAATCATCTTTTGTATTCTTAAATCCATTCCTTTCAAAATCATTAGTTCTATGTAAATGTGGCAACCTTGCAAAACAAACGTCAAAATGATTTATCCATATTTGTGGCATAATTTACTCTCTATCAGATTGGCAGTCCCGGAAAGAAATTCAAATTGATTTTAACAATTATTAATTGAAAATTATTACTCGATGTCGTTTGAATACATAGAAGATACAGTCCTGACCCTAACTTAACTTTTTTTCTATGGATTTCCTTGCATTTTCACCAAAACTTCATCTATAATATAAAGTCATCATCAGACACGATTTTCGTTCAAGATTTTCCTCACTTACAGAGTGTGTATTACCTTTTTACATAGAACACATTTGATATATAGAGCTAATTTTTAATTTAAATGTTTTGTTTTGAAAGCGTATTTGTTCCATCCGAAAATCCATAACCATTTTTGGTTCACATAAATGCTCAATGTCGGCTATGTCGAATTGTATGGCAAGGTTACCAGATTTGCACAACTCGATTGGTTTTGAGTCGAACGGATAACAGAATGCAAAATTGCAATCCGTTCGGGTAATTCTGATTCGATCGGATTTCAGAATACGGGTTTGGAGTTGGTCAGTAGACAGATCTGGAATTTCTAAGGAAATGACATTATAGATATCCTCAAGGCCTATCGATTCTGTCGACTAACCAAACTAAAAACGTTTGTGTGAGGTAATCCTCGTGTCTTCCATTCAACCGAATACATTCAGCAATATTTTTGACCGAACCCGACATGACTTAATTTTTTGTTTGAACACATGCTCTTTACCTTCGCGCATATGTCGATCATAAACTGTTTGGACAGCTCATGAAATCCTAGAATGGCGTTGTCCTGATCATATAGAATCAGCATATGTTTAATGTTTATGCAATATCCGTCTTGCCTTATCAGAACAGCTGTGGGATTTTTCTTCTAAGAGACCTTTCTGACTTGCATTATAGTCACACATGTTCCTGAGCTAGTCACTTAGAATACATTCAAGACGTATTGCTTGGCAAAGAAATCTCAACCAAGTACTACTAAAAATTATGCAAGTAATACTACGATGATAAGGCGAACGTTGGGAACGTTAATGCTGTTGAAGAAGAACATGGAGAGAGTCGTATGAAGGACATCGTTTAACGATGAATTCCAGATTATTGTTTTTCTTTGAATCACAATTTCTCGCGTCACCATCTATGACTCAGTCGCTGTCGCTATCTATGATACTAGCAATGCTTGCACATTGAATTTACATACGTGTTCTCCAGCAGGTGTTTTATCAGAATTGATGCCAATAGCGTGATTGTAATTTTGTGAACAAGTGTTATTTGAAGTATATCAATAATTCGTTTTCAGAGTGATGTTACTGGCGAATGTTTGGATGAAAGTTTGATGTAGCGGGCTTAGTGATTAAACCAAGAGAGGAACGAAGACTGTTGTTTGCATATTCGAGCTGTATCAAACATCGCAAACCATTTTCGAAGCCTACATATAAGTTTGAACCGCATATATCGTCCCGCTCTACTATAGCGAAACCCACTGCACATACAAGTGCAAAGCAATTAATGATACAAAAAAAAATAACGTCATCATTCGGTCACTATTTGCGAAGAGCAACGAATGGGAAAAGAGAGCGGTGTTGCTAGTAAAACTATGCGGTTTATATGAATATACATTAGGGTGCCAATGAAAATGGTCATCTCGAGTTTCAAAAAGTTATCCCATAAAAAATGTTCACCACCTCGAAAAAATACCCTATGCAAAATATCTGTTCAATCGGACTTAAGGGAGAGTGACGCAAAGCTGTCAAAGTTTGAGTTTTTTGAAAATCGAAAAATCACCCACGGGGGGAGTAAAGCAAATCGGGGTTTTCGAAAAAAAAAAGTTGATGCCAAATGTCTTAAAATGGCATGAAACGTCGTCTAGTGTCATCTCAAAAATTTTTGTTTGTCAAAAATCGGCACTCTGGGACTTTTTTTTCGGGCATGCGAAACGAAAAGTATGGTTTAGGGTGCCAATAAAAACAGTTATTCGATTTTTCATCCGGAACTTGCTACGAAATGTTGATTTGCACAATAATATACCCTATGCAAAATATTAGCTCATTCGAACTTCATTTACTGGTGTCACAAACGTTAAAATTTGAGTTTTTTTGAAGAACGAAAAATCACCGAAAATCGGTTTTGACAAATTTAGTTGGATGCCAAATGTTCTAAAATTGCCTTACTCGTCGAGATTTACAGTTATCTAAAAAAAAAATTGTCAAAAAAAATGTTTTTTTTGCAGTTGGTCGTTTTTCCGTCTGAAAAATTGATTTTTGAAAAAAAAAGTCCCAGAGTACCGATTTTTGACAAAAAAAATTATTTTGACCGCTTTACGCTACTCTCCCTTAAGTCCCCGTCCCTTAGCCTATATCGAGCTAAATAATCATATAGTTTGCACTCTCTGAGACTTAAAAATCAGGATCTGCTATATTAGATGAATATGAATCATTCGCTTTGCGTAGTCCGTACGATCCTGCTGTTTCATGATGCATGGAGAGGTCGATATGCATATGTTAGAGGCAAAGAAGAAAATAAACTTTCTGCACCGAAAGCGTATATGATGGTTTTGCTTGCGTGTCGGTGTATCATGAAGTGCGAACCGATGCAGAGTTTACTCGTTCTCTTTTGTGTCGTGATTTGCAGCACGTAACAACAAAAGAATGCCGCTGGGAGAAATGATTCGTGTATGATCATATTTGAACGAACGAAAGCAATTTTTTCAGTGAATGGATCATTTGGCAAACACTGCTAATAGTTATTAAACATATAGTAATCGGTATCCTAGCGCTTTCGTATATAGTTTACAAACTATTCTACCAAGTATTTTTTGTGCATAATTTCATCAAAATCGCTCGAGTCATTCCGGAGGAGTTCGACCACGAACATCGTGACACGAGATGTTTATATAATATATATATATATATATATATATATATATATATATATATATATATATATATATATATATATATATAGAGATGACCACTTGGTATAATGTAGTTTGGACCTGGATTCTCCGGGATTTTTTATCGTTTCTCTTTTTCAACTAGCGGCGTACTTGGGACTCCAGATTAAGCAGACTAATAAGCCGAGCAGGATTCTGTCTCCGCGATGAACGGAACGCGAGTCAATAAGGATCATCTGAACGATACTGCCTGTCATCGCAGTGTCTCACAGCGTCCTTCACACCCAGCTACTTCCATAATGTACTACTAAATGAGAACAAACGGTGGCCTACCCGCTGCATATCGAGTTACAGCTATATCCGGCTTGTATCTAGTGATGTGCGATTTTTAAAATTGGTCGTTCAATTAATCGAATATTTTTGTACTCAACTAATCGACTCAAAATATTTGATAAATAGATAATTGTAGTTTCTAGGATTGAAAAATTAGAATACAAAACCTTTTACTCAGTGGAATAAATTATATAATAAAATAAGTAATAAAAACTTTTTGAGGTCAACGGTTTCTTTGTGATTAAACATAATAATAATACAGATAATGTACTAAAAGCTAGAAAATAATTAGGCAAGTAGCAGTTAGCAGTTATCATACCTCTTCCTTCATTAATCAAAAACATTGATGAGACTAAAATTCAATAATAATAAATGAAAAAATAATGAAACCATTAAATGCGGATGATGGCAGTCCAACGTGCCCCATGATTTTATTTTAGTCTCATCAATGTTTTTGATTAATGAAGAAAGGGGTATGATAACTGCTAACTGCTACTTGCCTTATTATTTTCTAGCCTTTAGTACGTTATCTGTATTATTGTTATGTTTAATCACAAAGAAACCGTTTACCTTAAAAAGTTATTTTTGATTATTTTATTTTATAAGTTTTATAAGCAAATTTCTCTAATAAAATCATTCAACTTTTTTTGAATTTTTTATTTCTTACCTCATTTTGCTCAAAATATTTTTATGATGTACTGTATTCTGTTAGTCAAATCATTTCATTTAATACCGACATTGAAGGGATTGCAAGGATAAATGGTACGTAACCCACAGACATTCAAATATACATACAAACAGGTCAAGCTGAATGACACCATTTAAAAAAGTAATTGGTTTTTTGGGGACGGCAGCCATCTTGGATTTGGATTTTTTATAATCTACTACGTAATAAAAGTCCTTTCATTTGATACCCATATTGATGGAGTATTGAAGAAAAAATATTCACCCTTTCACCGTTTTGCTGTGGTGGTCATTTTGGATTTGCATTTTTCATAAACAACTGTATTCTACTAGTCGAGCCCTTTCATTTGATACCCATATTGATGGGGTTTTGGAAAAACCCACATTGATGAGGTTTTGAGAAAATATGCAATCCACCATTTTGTAGCGGCCGTCATCTTGGATTTTGAAGATCATGAAATACACAGTTTTATAGTTTGTTCAGAGATAAAGGTGTGTTCCAAATTTCAGATCAATCGGTCAACAGGCCAAATTTCTATAAGCGCTACAGACAAACGTGTTACAGGGCAAGCTAAATAAAACCGTTTAAAAACAAATAGAATGCATTGTGCCGTTTAGAAGAGCTGGAAATATGCGAAAACTCTAGAAAGGTACATTTTAACGTTGAATCGTTTCGGAAGAAGAGACTAATACTATACAAGGTGACGATGCGCATTTGTCAGCGATACCGGACCTCAAGTATGTTGAACACATTTCACTCAACAGCTTTAGTGGTTTATAGTTTTTTGAAGCGAGCACAGTGTTTGAGTACTGTTTTATTTCGATAGAAATTCCTCCGGCGATGACATTGCTTTTCACCACCATTGATTTGTAAGTCACCCTCAACCCTCATTCCCTAAGTCACCCTCACCCTCATTCATAAATTGACCAATAAGGGGCTTGAAGGAATGGGTTTGATACCTACTAACTGCTATTTGCCTAATTATTCTCTAGCTTATAGTACATTATCTGTATTATTATTACGTTTAATCACAATGAAACCGTTTAACTCAAAAAGATGTTTTTACTTATTTTATTTTCTAGTTTTTAGTACATTACCCGTATTATTATTATATTTCTCTATAATGAAACCATACATATTTTTTAAATTTTTTTTAATACTTAATTTTTTGGAATGTTTTCATGATGTACTGATTCCTGTGACCGTTTTAGATTTATGTCATTCATAATGTAGTGTGTTCTTCATGTCAGCCATTTTATAGCGGTGGTCAAATTGAGTTTTCGATATTATGGAATACAAATAATTATAATGACAACATAAATAAAGGCGCTGACTTAATTTCAGAGCAAACAATCAAAAGATATGAGATCTTTCATTTGATATATATACGGGAGTTAAAAAAAAGGAATTGGCCATTTGTTGAATGCCGCCATCTTTGATTTGCGTTTTTCATAAATAACTTTGTTCTGCTAGACAAGTCCTTTCATTTGATACCCATACTGATGAGGTTGAGAAAATATGTAATCCGCCATTTTGTAGCGGTCGCCATCTTGAATTTGCATTCTTCGTAAATAACTTTGTTCTGCTAGACAAGTCCTTTCATTTGATACCTATATAGATGAAGCTTTGAGAAAATATGAAATCCGCTATTTTGTAGCGGCCGCCACCTTGGATTTTCAAGATCATGGAATACGCAGTTTTATAATGACTGCAGAGATAAAGCTGTGTTCCAAATTTCAGATCAAACGGTCAACAGGGAGGGGGTCAAATTTGTATTGATGTGGGACAGCGCTACAGACAAAGTTACAAAGTTCCCACGTAGGGGAAATGAGGTTAAAATGAACAGGGTGGGTAAAATGAACCAATGCTCAAACTTGCTCAAACTTCGATAACTTAACTAAAAACTAATTGATACTTCTTGATTATCCTATTCTTAGAACATTTGAAGCTATTTAAGACACCTTGTTATGAAATGCGAAAAATAAAAAATAAAACCGAAATTTCTTGTTGTTTGGAGCAAAATGAGCCACCACCGGATAACGACTTACAATGTTATGTTTTCTGAAGCTGATACGCCTTATCACATGCTGCTATTCAAGGGGCCCTTTTGTTACTTTGACCCTGGTAAAATATTCCAGCCCAACCTCAATATGTGAGCGATATGTGTTTCTTACTATGTTTTTGAACGTATGAGAAAATTCTAATTACTACTCTAGGTGAATAGGTCCAGATTATTTTACACATATACCTACTTTCTCAATAATGATTTGAATAAATTCAGACATGAAACAACGTATAAATCTAACCCATTTAGCTTTAGTGTAGTTGATAGAAACATGCAAGTTTATTATGTATTTTTTGTATAAAATCAAGAATAACACGAAGTAGCGAAGTTTTTGAATTAGAGCCAGTTTAAGGCAAACAGAGCCCGAAACAGAGAAAAAGTTCAATAATTCTGTCATTGTTGTAGTTCAAACATATGCGTAGAAGGATTTTTTTCATCAAATGTGATCCGATCCCGAAGGAATTCGGATTTTTTATATTGGAAAGGTATTTTATGGCTTTAAAGGGATGAATCAAAATTTAAATTCTTTTATATTCAAAAAACGATAAATCTATATATAAAAAATGGATTTCTGTCTGTCTGTCTTTCTTAGTCTTATGGACTCGGAAACGACTGTACCGATTGACATGTAAATTGGTATGTAGGGGTTTTTTGGGGCCGGGAAAGGTTCTTATAATAGTTTGAGACCCCTCCCCCCTCTCTGGGGGTGCTGCCGTACAAATGAAACAAAATTTTCTGCATAACTCGATAACTAATCAAGCAAACGGAACCATGTGAGAATTTTTGTGTACGAGAAATGTTTCTTTGATGGTTTGACATACCTCTCGCCTCTGGAAGAAGAAGGAGGCTCCCATAAAAATACTACACGTACCAACCATTTTAACAACTAAACACGACAATTAAAAATTTTCGGAAAAATCTGAAGAAAAATAGAAAAAATTGGAAAATCGAATTCCCAAATGTCCTACAATTACTTCGTGATAAGCGTTTTTAGTTCATTTGATGTTTGCGCTAACGAAATTGATCTTTGTTCGAAAGTGGAAATGGATTTTCAGGTGAAAAAACGCACTGCTATATCTTCTAACTATATAAACAAAAATGAATCGCCAAATGTGTTTGTATGCGCAAAACTCGAGAAAATAAAACTCTATTAAAGGAATGGCCGAGAAAACTCGGCTTTCCTCTACATTTTTGTTATGACAATATTCTAGTGACCGAAATCTAACAAGCATATGTTCGTAAAACCGAACAGTTATCATAGATCAGAACTATCTACTTTAAGTCGTAGATGTAGCAGACCGTACAGAAATGGAGAAAAAAGAACAATGGAGTCAGACAATGAAATCTTTTAATCGTCACTACACGAATAAACATTACTGTTATAAAGGGCATGATCTATTTGCATTCCAACACGTTTGGTTTGAGTTTGACTCTCTTACCTGTGTATGAACTGTAAACAAGCTCATCCCCGGCGATGCTGTCCTCCTCCATGACTACGTCATACCGCTCACTGTAGAATCCTTCCTCATCTTCATTTTCCACGTCCAACTCGTCCGCTTCCAGTTCATCGTCCATCACATCCTCTTCTTCCTCCTCGTCCTCTTCCTGACCATCAACATCTTCATCCTCCACATCGTCGTCATCGTCCAGTTCATCATGGATCATATGCTCCTTAAGTGGACTGACGATTTCGGGACCGCATTCGTGACAGTCCTCCAAATCTCCCGGAACGTAGTAAAACTTGGATTGAATTGGCTCCCCAGCCGGCGATGGAGGTATCTCCGATTCCGAGGTCGGATCTAGCACCTGTCTGCGGAGAGGAAAAAAAATTAGATCAATCACGCAGTTTCAATTGTACACGTGCCTGCACGGGTAAGTGTATAATTGCTAGCTTATATAATCACGTACAAACAACTATTTCCCGCCGCGGGTTAAGGAATGCAGTTGATGGCTACTGGAATATGCAACCCAGTTAGGTCACATTTGAATACCACACAACGGAACGAGTAAAAAAACTGCGTGTATCATCTGCACACGAGCCGCACGAATGCTTTCAATAGGGGGAAGCAGCATCCAATTTAAATTAGCATAGATCAGTTTGATTGCGAACAAAACAAATAAGCTGATAATAACAAGTTCCACACGCAAAGGAAAATGACGAACGAAGCGCCTCGTGGGCAGAAACTATTTCCATGTCTTGTCACGTGTATAATGAAAATTCCAAACACTCACCTCCTTATGTAGACATAATTCTCCAAATCCCACGGATCGACGTACCGTCGGCTGAAGATTTTATCCGTCATTCCAAGGGTGTCAATTACGCTCGGTCTCCGCATGGGCACCGGTAGCGGTCGCATGCAGTCCGACTCTTCAGCCGAGTCAAATTCTTTGGGCGAGTAGTAGATCGAATCCACCGATCTGCGTGGATACGCGAAGTTCTCGAATCCTGCGTAAGCCGGCATTGTGTCTTCTATTTTCACTTCCTAGTTGGACGAGTTTGTTACCGATTTCGGTTAGCTTTACTCCGTTAGTTCAGCCTCCTTATTTTCGCTTACTCCTCCAACTCGTTCTTGTTGACCAATGAATAGTTTACATATTCCTAAGCCGGTTGAGTATTACACTGCCACCGTTTTGGCCACACACTCCTCAAATGTCCATGAACTTCAGGCAAATGTGTTTGGACCGCTGGAACACAGAAGAGAGAGAAAAAAATGGAGAAATGATAATTAGCTGTTGCTATTATCCAACGTTTGAGTTTATCTCATTGCTGGGAATTCATCGCGCAACGTACGGAACGCGGCTTTCGGAAAATACGGCGACAGCACTGCTGCAACGATAATGTAACACGAGAAATGCGCATTAGCGGAACAAAATGTTCCGGCATATGATGGAACTGAGAGAAAGACTCAGCATTCGTAACAGTTGGGACGGAGGTAAATAAATGAATAGAAAGACAAACATAAAGGTTGGGTGGCTTGAGCTGCCGCCAGAGATGGTGGTCGGGTGGGAATCATTTGGTTTCAGAAGTCGGATTTTATTTGGGGGGTTTCGAAGATACCTAAATCATGAACCGTGGGAATAGAGCAGAGTTATGTACACCGAAAAGCTTGTTATTGTGTGTTGTAATCCCGCAAGGGATCAGAGTAACGAAAAAACGACCATCTCGTTTGATTTTAATTATGGCTTAAATTGATATAAAGGCCTTAGCACATTGCACATTGTTCTTGAGTGTAAATTTATTAACTTCTAATAATTATCGTGCACATGTCGGTCACATATCGAGTTAATTCGATCCAGAATCTCGTTCGTATAATCTCGATGATTTATATCGTGGTAGCAAATCCATTTGCAAAAAGGAAGAACCATGAGCTTGAGCTTGGGTAGTACAATGTACAATTCGTAGTTGCTCCCCGTAATTGACCTGAACCTGCCAAATTGCACAAAGAACACGCTGAATGACGCTTGGGAGTAGCAAACCATTCTCATTACGCAAATTCCGATGATTTGAGCTTCAATTAGTCAATAACGACGTCGGCCACGTCCTTACAGTCACCAGGGTAAGGGAAGGAATGTTAGTATGATATTCGCCGCCCGGAGGACAGAAGGATAGTAAGAATCAGGATTCACTGAGGTAAGTTCTTCTTCTTCTTCAATGGCACTAACGTTCCTAGAGGAACTCCGCCGTCTCAACGTAGTATTACTTGCGTCATTTTTATTAGTACTTAGTTGAGATTTCTATGCCAAATAACACGCCTTGAATGCATTCTGAGTGGCAAGTTCTAGAATACGCGTGATCACAGTGCAAGTCGGAGGAAATTTCTTTGACGAAAAAGTCCCCCGGCATGTTAGTTATGACGCTAACCACTCGGCCAAGGGAGCACCTGAGGTAAGTGGTATGGTTATATAAACGCGAACTATCAACCACTCGACGGAACGAAAATCCGAGATCGAGAACGAGATTAATTGGACCGGCTAAATATGCTATTATTTATCGCACATATTGTTCATCATAATCCAATCGCGATGGCGAAAAAATAACTGTTGGAAACCTGAGAAGGTAACCGAGAGAACTCCTCTACACCATTCGGATCGTCCGTATATTCCGTTATTCATTGCGCGTAATCTGGTAGCGACAATCACGACGGAAGAGAGTTATTCGTGGGAAACCTGAGAAGCTCACCCAGAGAACTTCTCTAAAACCAATCGACCTGGCGAAATGTTCCGTTTTTATCAAACTTCAATCACGACAAATAATCCCAATAATTTATTAAACAAAAAGGTGACAGATTATAGCTGGATTGATGTGGTACATTTCTATGGTTTGCGAGATTGAAAAGAAGAAAAAAAAGTGTTTTTTCCGTTTAGTATTGAGATAATTACATTTTACGTCAGCGACACATATTCTGGGACACGTTGTATAATGCTATGAAGCCTTGCCAATTGTCGTATACAGCGCAGTTGTGAACAATACAGCTGATTTCCGAGACCACATACTCGACCATGGCCCGCCCGGCCGACTCTTCTGGTAGACCCATCTGATATTACAGTAAAACCCCGAATATCCACGAAAGCGAGATCCATAGTAAATATATAAGGAATTTGTTAGTGAATGACAAGCTCATGCTCTTTTGTTTTGGTCATGGCTTTCACATTATCTGGCCACTAGTGTACAAGACCTTATAATGATGTATGTATTAATAAAACATAGTTCCCATGCTATTTTGTTTTCGTGTTTGCACCTCATTTTTAGTCCGTTATTGCGTTATCCGCGATTTTCGTTATGCGCGGTGACTTTGCCAGACAATCGGGGTCAGGGCTCTGCATAGTCATAGTCAACTGAGGATAGTCAGCTGACTATCCGACTGACTATATCCGTATTCAGTTTGTAATGACTTTTGGCTTCTTCACGCAGTTTCTCCGCCTAAACGACTAAATAGATAGTCGGGCGTTTAGTCGCTATCTCCCTCTACCGACTCGACTATATCATTTCATTCATCCCAGTCAAATTGTCCTCATTGCATTTTGAAGTGACCTCCTCTCTTTCGTTCCTCTCTTTCTCTCTCCCATGTACGTATGCATGCATCGATATTTGAGTTCAACGTGGTTCGACATACGCCACAGGTGAGCTAGATTATTTTGTATCGTACACGAAAATTACTCACACGTATAAAATAACGTGCAGTGTATGTGCGCTATTTTGCACGCCATTTACTAATACTAACGCAAGGACCTTTATAGCATACTTGACAAATGTCTAACTTCGTTGGTTTGAGTTCACGATGAGTAGACAATAAACCGACCATTGATGGGGTAACTTCTTTCTTGCATCAGAAATCATGTTTTCGTTCCTCTTCATATGGACGTAAAAATAAGATTGCGTACGCGGGTATAAATTTCTTTCGTAGGGTAGTAGAAATGTGGATTGAAGTCAGTTCAATGAAGAGGCAGGTTTGTATTCATTAGTCGAGACCGTTAGAATAACCACTGACTGGACTCGTTCACCAGTCATCCTCGCTAGTCAATTCATTTTCAAGTCAAGTCTCGCGTAACTTTTGAAAAGGTCCAATGTAACATTTTCGCCAACTCGAGAAAAACGTAGTTGAAGACCCGAACATTATTTCGCGAATTGTCTTAAAAGCTATCAATCTTTATCACTGTTTTCACCACTAGCTGTCAAGAATAACTCCGTAAAACCAATCGTAACTATTGTTCCGTGATTTGAGATTAAGGCTGAAGCCTCGGAACGAAAAATGTTACATTGGACGTTTTGACTGCTCCTCGTTTGCACATTGGACATATTACGTTGCACTATAAAAATTTGAAACTAACTAATAAACAACAATCCAAATAAAGGGTGTGTCACATCAAATTGCATCACGGAAAAAACGCTGTAGAAATTCGCCCAGTAGACCGATCCTTTTGAAAATTTTAGACAGTAAAATAAAAACTATTAAACAACTTTTGGCATTTTCTTTTTATTCATACTTCGAGCCCAAGCCCGTATGCTCGCACCTTCCTCTTTACCCCGTCCATAAGGTTCTGTACAACGTCAGGTTGTAGTTTATTTTGAACAGAAATCCATTTTCTCTTGAAGTCCGCCTCCGATTTGACAACTTTTGGGTTCTTCCGGAGGGCCTGCTTCATAATCGCCCAATATTTCTATATTGGGCGAAGCTCCGGCGCGTTGGGCGGGTTCATTTCCTTTGGCACGAAGGTGACCCCGTTGGCTTCGTACTACTCCAACACGTCCTTTGAATAGTGGCACGAAGCGAGATCCGGCCAGAAGATGGTCGGGCCCTCGTGCTGCTTCAATAGTGGTAGTAAGCGCTTCTGTAGACACTCCTTAAGGTAAACCTGCCCGTTTACCGTGCCGGTCATCACGAAGGGGGCGCTCCGCTTTCCGCAAGAGCAGATCGCTTGCCACACCATGTACTTTTTGGCAAACTTGGATAGTTTCTGCTTGCGAATCTCCTCCGGAACGCTGAATTTGTCCTCTGCGGAGAAGAACAACAGGCCCGGCAGATGACTAAAGTCCGCTTTGACGTAGGTTTCTTCGTCCATTACCAGGCAATGCGGCTTCGTCAGCATTTCGGTGTACAGCTTCCGGGTCCGCGTCTTCCCCACCATGTTTTGCCTTTCGTCGCGGTTAGGAGCCTTCTGAACCTTGTATGTACGCAGGCCCTCCCGCTGCTTGGTCCGCTGGACGAATGAACTTGACAAATTCAGCTTATTGGCGACATCCCGGACCGAACTTCTCGGATCACGTCCAAACTGCTTAACTACGCGCTTGTGATCTTTTTCACTGACGGAGCATCCATTTTTGCCGTTCTTCACCTTCCGGTCGATGGTAAGGTTCTCGAAGTATCGTTTTAGTACTCTGCTGACCGTGGATTGGACGATTCCCAGCATCTTACCGATGTCCCGATGTGACAACTCCGGATTCTCGAAATGAGTGCACAGGATTAATTCACGACGCTCTTTTTCGTTCGACGACATTTTTCCAAATTTACGAAAAATTGACAGTGAAGCATGGCCAACGTGATCTATACACTCTTATCTGATTATAAGCGAAAGCTGAACATATACTTCCAAAAAATTAAATTTCTACAGCGTTTTTTCCGTGATGCAATTTGATGTGACACACCCTTTATCAGCATTTCGTTCTAAAGACTGATTATTATTGTTATCACTCGTTGAATTGCACTGAAATCGATAACAACACCTGTAAGAAACAAATTCCAAAACGACCGAAGTACGACTGCGAGTTGTATTAACTGCTTTGTTACTTCAGACGTTTCGGCCGTCGGAGGAAAGTGGCGTCCGAAGTAACAGCCGGGTGCTTAAAATTCGAATCTGTACATTGGATATTTTTTGTATCGGCGACAAAAAGATGAAGAAGATAGATACGTGAAGGATTGTTTTTGTAATACATTCAATGATTGAAAACTAATAGCGTGCATCCATTAACTCGATTTGTTTACATTTGTTACATAGGACCTTTTCAAAAGTTACGCGAGAAGTCACTTTTTGTTTTGGGCGACTGCCGAAGCAGTTCTAATCGAAGCGAAGCTACTGAGAGTAGAGTCGGTCTTCATTTTCGAATGAAACACAAATTTCTGCATTACTCGAGAATTAATCAAACAAAAGAAACCCAACATGGCATGTGGAGGTTTTAGGTTGCAATAAATATTTCTATGGTGGTTAGACTCTTCACTCCCCTTACAAAGGGGGGGGGGGTGCTTCCAAACGAATGAAACATAAATTTCTGCATTACACGAGAATTAATCAAGCAAATGAAATCAAACTTGGCATATGGAAGTTTTAGGGTGCAACAAATGTTTTACGGTGGCTAGATACTCCTCCCCCCTCTCTAAGGGGGAGCTGCTATACAAATGAAACACAAATTGCCGGGGGCACACAAACTTCTGCATAACTCGAGAACTAATCAAGCGAATAGAGCCAAATTTGGGATGTGAGGGTTTTTGGGTATGAGAAATGTTTTTATGATGATATGACACCCCTCCCTCCTCTGGAATAGAGAGGGGGTCCCATAAAAATACAAAATACCCATATTATAACCAAAAATATACCAACCGAACAAGTCAATTGAAAATTTTCGGAAAACTCTGAAAGAAAAAGGGAAAATTCGGAAAATTAAATTCTCATATGTTCTACAATTACATAGTGACAAGTGCTGTTAGTCCATTTGATGTTTGCGCTAGCGAAATTGATCTTTGTTCGAAACTGGAAATGGATTTTAATGTGATGAAACGCACTCCTATATCTTCGTCTATCTATACCAATAAAAAAGTATCGCCGAATGTGTTGATAAAAGCAGAACTCGAGGGACGAATTGTCCGATTTAGGGCTGTCTTTATTCTATCATATTTTCTGTATAAAACATTTATTCCATGTAACGGAGAAACATGTTATTTGTAAGTGGTTGAAAAATCTTGAACGAGAATTGTGTCTGAAAATAATCTGATATTATAATGATGAGTTTTGTTAGAAATACTAAGAATTTTATAGTAAAAGGTAAACTCAACGGGGTCGATTAGAAGATTAATCAATGAACAGTTCTGCGATTGGACCCATGAACTTGCTCATAGTAAGAAAACGTGGATATTTGAAGGTATTGATAACAAAAAACAAATTATAGACGGGACGAAGTTTGCCGGGTTAGTTAGTATATCATAAAATGACTGAGTAATAATTGTGAGTACCAGAGGAAGCTTGTGTTTTCATTTTCGACCAATCATAACAAATTATTTCCGTTTGGATAACGGCATCATTTGTTCGATGGTTAGTTTCATGACATATATAATTTTATTCAATTAAAAAGTGTTATGGAGTGCGAAACCGATTGAGGCAAAAATCTTACCAATCCATCATGAAATGATTGAGTGATAAGCGTTTAAAATTGGACATTTTTCACGACGCGATCGATTTTCGTTTTTCAATTTGTACCCCCAATATGTTTCCGAAAGACGTAATCCTACGTCAAAACCTAAGCAAGATTGGTTCACTAGATTCTGAGAAAAACTTACCACCAGCTATAAAGAGAGCATCCACGCGATCAGCTGCCAACAGCATAATGATCACTATATTGGCATCCAAAGAATAAAAACTACATCTTCAAATATACCTTAACCAATCCTCAAAATATCCAGAAACCCTATTTTAAAGAGTTGTTTTGCTCAATACAAAGTTAGTATAGAAAATAAATGTCACACACAATGGTGCAATTTTGATCGGTGGAGGTACCGCGTCCATTTTCATGCCGTCTGCCGGAGAGTGCTCATGTTTCTTTTTTGCACATCAATCCGGCATCTGTACTGAGGAGCGAAATTTGAAAACAAGAGCGTTACGTTTGGAGTGCTAGGATTTAGGAACTTGGGAACGCGTTCGAGTTTATTGGTGTAATATAGAGGCAATATGGAAGACTATAGTAAACATTCGGCCTTGAGAAACGCTATTGGGAAAGCCGCTGCCGCTGCCATCAGATCGCTAGCAAGGGATTGATAAATCGTGAATGGTTTATTGGTGGATTTTTCCGAACGATCAATTAATGTTCATGAATTCGAGTGTTTGTTCCGGGTTGAAAGTGGTGTCAAAGTGTAGCGTATTTGATGCCGTATGTTAAGAGGGTATTTTTCAGCGGTGAGAGCAGCGTTCTTCGGAAAAGAATTGTTCCGACACACTCAATTCGGTTCGATTTTCTGAAGCAGTTCTGAGTGTTTTTGGAACGTTGTATCTACAAGCCATGAAAATGTTATTTTGCCATGAAATACTTAAAAACGATTACATGTTGTTTATGAGATTTAATTTGGTAATCTGTTCAAATTTGCGTTTTATTGCTTCGTTGAACGTTCGAACCCCTACTTATGAAAGCTTGTCAATTTGTATTAAAGAGTATCATTCTTGATGTTATAAGAGGGTCGTTCAAAAACTAAGTTTCAGTGCCATAGAAATCGAGGAAAAATAAAGTTAGGACAAGATTTTCGTAATCTACGTTTTATTTTCTATTTTTTTACATAATCGCCGTAACGTTCGAGACATTTTTCATAGCGTGGCACGAGTTTTTCTATTCGGAATTTCGTAGACCTACGTTAACAATGCGATTGTGTCTTGAACACCACATTTCTTTATTATTTTTTTGCGGTCCTCGACACCATCTGTATTGTGAGGTTCAGTACCGCTGGTCCAGTACATCCGCAGTGAAATTCATAGCGAAAACCACATTCAAAATACGTGTTGGGGTAGTTGGGGCAAATTGGTCATTATTATTTTTTTTCATACCTTTATTCCTACTCAGCCCAGACCCAGAAGGTTGATTTTCGGACAAAAATATTTTTTCGAGATGATACCAAATTCTAAATTTCCTTTTACATACCACGGATGCAGGAAAAGGGCACATTTCTTAGGGTGACCACTATGTCTCCACTACCCCTATTTCTTCTTTTTTTTGTCCCTCTTTAGTTAATTGAATCCATGATGTGCCTAAACCTCTCACGTTTCTTGAGAGTTGTTTCAGCGGTCACACGCTCCGTGATAGTTGAAGCCTCATACCAGAATCCCTTTTAAGACGTATTTTCTCAATTTTTCAGCAAAATCCTTAAAATGCTTGAACTTTTGGACATTTCTACAGTCCAAACACTGATTTTGTCGACATAGAGACTTCATTGAAGAGTCATATAGAACGATATTCCAGATTTTCTATCAGTACCAACGAGCAAGTAAGCGATGTTATGTAGTATTTCAACGTAGGGTTCATGAGCAAATTTAGAAAAGATTCTAAATCTTGGAAATACGACGATCAGCAACATCAAAAGTCTGGGCTTCCGTCATCTATCTTCCACAACGTCTGATGTTCAAGGAATTTACAACCTTTTCTCATTGAAGTTATAAAGTGTTTTCTCAAAGGAGAATCTTTCCCAAGATCAACTCTCAGTAGCGTTCCACTTCCTAATAACTCTTTTTCCGCATCGCTGTCGATGATTCAATGTTACAATCAGCTTTCAACAAACTGAAATCCTCGAGCAGCCAGCTTTACATTTCCATGAATTCAGGACGAAGCGTTCTGCTACGACGAAACTTCTCTTTTTCACGACGTACTTTCTCAATAGAATGGTCAATGGTATTACCCAAACGGATGCAGTCTACAACGACCTGTCAGCCAATTTCGATAAAATCAACCACGATTTTGCAGTGTTTATACCCGCCATGTTTTTGGTGCCAACATCTCAAACGTTAAAAGTATTTGTTTTCTTCAAAACAGAGATCCGCGTTGACGGCTTTGAGCTTCGTTTACTAGTTTAGGGGAGCGTCAAAGAATTGCTGATTTTCAGTCGGAATGAACGTTTTCAAAACTAAAATTATGAATGAAAATTAGCTTTTCCATATCAAATTCTATTTAAATTAAAAACATTTTTGTTTGCAGGTGGTGAAAAAGTCTCATAGGAAAATTGTTTATGAAGACAACTTTATATTATAACGAAAAAATTCAGTAGCAATGTTTGAATTGTATAACTATATGATTGAATGAGAGTCAGAAATAAGTGTTTCAAGTAATTAAATAACATGAAGTGAAAATTTTCATTAAAATTTTAAAATTTAAAAATCGGCTTCGTGTCTTCTGATCTGATAAAGATTACACTAACGAGATTGGGACCCAAATTATGGCCCTAATCTGTAGTCGACACTGTTTTTCTGACATCGCGAATTACCAATTTACCACCATCTGACATATCGTGATGTCGATGATGAACTTTTACAGTAGAGGGATAGTAAGATAGGCGGTGACGGTAGGCAGAGTGAGATAGCGAAAATCGTGCCATACACCTGGTTTATACACTCAGACAAGCCTGATTGCAGCAAAAATAATTTACGTTGGTTCAAATCTCATTTGATTTGACGCGGCCTGCACAAATTTATGGGAAATTAGAGAGAATCTTCACCGTAGTCGCAATCAATCGCTCACAACAACGTCCTAAACAACACAAATTGAGCGCAGGTTCGTTCTGTATACGGACAATGTGGAGAGCGAAAATATTGCGATTTAAGCTACAATTTAAGGACGCATATCTCGACATATGGAAAGCTTGTGTATTGCTCTTACGTAAAGTGACCAGATGGTCAGAGGTCTAACGCAGGACACAAATAACAAAACGTTATGTATATACGTTACGTGAACATATACCATAGTTTAGCGAGTCTGAACTGATATGTATTATTTCTTTCTAAGTATCGGCACTCGGTTGTGATTTTTCGGTGGTTTAGATTTTATTTACGCCTGAAAATTACTCGCTCAAGCATTTACGCCTGGCAAGCACAATTCGAATTCCACAATTTTCTTTGAAAAAAAAATACGAATATTACTGAATGGATTGCTCGAAATTTTTCTTAAATATTACGTTTATTAAGCCTACAACAAAAATGATTCAAGGCTGTTGATTCGCAGCAGCAGTATTATCAAGCAACTTGATGTTTTTTTCATACTGCAAGCTCCACCCCACAGCGAAGGAGTTGGACATCCTGAGGCGTTTTGTGTCCGCCAGATATAGCTGATCTGGTATTTACAACATCATCTCCCTGCTGCTCCTTAAGCCGGGAGATCAAAGCAACCGGCCAAACGGTGAAGGAGAATCTGGCCAAACTGGATATTTTTATGTGGAAGCGTCAGACGAGACCGGCCGTATCTGAGCAGCAGGCAATCACCCAGAAGGAGTAGCTTGAGGTGCTGGTGAAAAATTTCTTTCCGGCGAAAGAAGTGAAATATTTCTTTTTCACTGGTAAAAAACTTCTTTCCGTGCTTATAATGAAAGATGAGACGTACTTGATGCTAGAATTTAACGAATGGCAGGGGATCGGGTACTTTACGTTCCCAGGTAAGCGATGACTTCGAATATATTATCCACATCAAGTTCTCAAAGAAGGTCCTTCTCTGACAGATGTGAAGGGAATGTTTAAGCCGCTCTTCTTTCGAGTCATATGGTGAACGGGGAGATATATAGTACGAAGTGATTGCCGGAAGTTGCGAAGGTGATGTGGTCTTTATGCCGAACCTGGGATCAGCCCATTATGCCAAAAGATCACTGGAGGATGGATCGGCTGGAGATAAACATTGTCGCGAAGACCGCCAACCTTCTCAACACTCCCCAGCTGCGACCATTAAAAACTTTTAGGCGAATGACCAAAATGGAGAGACAGTCGACCACCAAAGCCACGAAAATGTAAAAGAACACGCCGACATAGGGGAAAAGGGGGGAATTTGGACCACCTAAGCAAATCGCCTAATATTTCCAAACCAATACGGTCTGAATAAAAAATGTCACATTGTATACTGAGCTACACTTGTTTTCTCTCAATAAATAATGTTTAATCATTATATAAAGCTTCAATCTACCAAATATATCATTAAATAGAAGAGATGATTTTTGGACATTAAAATTTGATACGGGGTGATTTGGACCGTCTGTGGTCCAAATGGGTGATTTGGTCCAGTGCGTGTTTCATTGAAAAAAACATACTTATGTTTATGTAAAGTATTTCGGGATAATGTTACAATCAGTATCAATGTTTTGGGATCGATACCAGGTGTCTTGGTCAGATTCCAGACCAGAAAAGTTGGATCGACACCATCTCGAATTCTGCATGAATCTTTTCACTGTTGGTCGAGCATTTTCAAACACTTTTGATGCTTGATCAAAGAAAATCCGTTCTCGATGGCCTACGTTGCTCTTTCAAGCTCCTCCTTCCAACGTTGTCTGTCCATCCTCTTTTTGTAATTCAGCGGCATCTGGAATCAATTAGGATGAAGAAAAGTATCAAACTTGTAGGACCAATTCACCCCACAGAAACGTGTCCATGTCACCCCACACAACATGCAAAAATAAAAATGCAATTAATTTCATTTATTGTTATCAAACTTACAGTTTCGCTACATCAAATTGTTCCTCTTCTGTTGGCGAACAGAACTTCACTACACAAAACACGAAAAGTTTGTTTAATTAGCGGGAAAAACCTTAAAACCACGATCGGAAAACTCACATTTTTTGACGATCAAAGTGCTTGCTGTGTTCATGCTACCGTTTCCCTCTACTTGTGAAGTTTTACCAAAGTTTTTTTTACTTTAGGTACATACGGTTCAACAATAGAAGGAAATGACATTATAAAAAATCCAAGTTGAGCCGTAATTTTTTAGATAAAGGGGTGGTCCAAATCACCCCATGTTACCCTACATCTTTTCATCGGCCATGGTTGAAGTTCCGGCCAACTTCCGTAAGACCGCCCAGCGCTTCATTCACGATACTTCATCAAACAACCCTCCCTCTTCCTGTCGAGTATACAAAAAGCCCACTGTCGGTGCAATGAAACCAGCTCAACGTATTAGTCTTAGGATGCATTAGAAGCGCTCTTGAACAGTCTACCGAATAGGAGTTTTTTTGAGGTTCATCCGTTTAAGAAAATCAACATGATCAAATTGTGATATTGAAATATACTGATATCGCGGGTCATTTTCGTTTCTTTTGCCAAATGCGGGACGTAATCTAACACGGGACATTTTGTTGAAATGCGGGACTGTCCCGCGTAACGCTTTACTCTTACGAGAACAATAATGAATCATGAATCAATCAACCATCCAGGTAAGCACAGGCTCGTTCAGAGCTGGGAAAAAAGGAAAAGCTCGGTGAATAAGCAGAACCGGCAAACGACTTCTACCGTTTAAGAAAGTAAGAAATGCGCGACGGAAAATTGAATTTAAAATTTAAAAATTGGAAAAAGATGTGAATAGAAGTGGTAGAAGAAAACAGAGAGAATCTACGTAAGGTTAGTTGGAAATTTGAATTTGGAAAACATTGTTAGCAAAGTTTAGTTCCGGTTCACAGAAAGCAGGATTATAGAACAATAGAAGGATAAGGAAAATAGGAAGAGGAGTGTTGAAAAATCCTGAGAAAAGGTAATGTGGTCTGGTCTCTTTGGCAAAACTAGCCCGAATACTAATACGCTGGAAAGGTCCGTCCAGCGGGCCTTTTAGCCATCCATTTTGTTGGAAGGCTGAGTTCCTGAACTGAAGTCTCCGAAGAAAATGTTTGCCGACGACCTAAAATTATATAGAACGATTTCATCTGTCCTCGATTGTCTTGTTCTGCAAAGCGACATCGATGAGCTCATGCTGTGGTGCCGTGAAAATGGTATGGCGATGAACATAACGAAATGCAAGATAATTTCATTCTCACGGCGGCTTGACAAAATCAATTATTCATATAAAATTGGAAACAACACGTTGGAACGGGTCGACTCTATACGCGATCTGGGCGTCACATTGGATTCAAAACTACGATTCCAAGATCATGTCTCAGCCACTGCAGCCAAAGCATTCGCGGTGCTTGGATTCATTCGGAGACAGACTGTTCAGTTCACGGATGTATACACACTCAAAACACTGTTTTGCACACTGGTTCGCAGCATTCTTGAGTATGCAGTTCCAATATGGTCGCCATACCAGACAGTACAAGTTGCCAAGCTAGAACGAGTTCAGAAGCAATTCATTCGTTATGCCTTACGACAACTTCCATGGAGCGATCCTGTAAACTTGCCTGACTACGCCTCGCGTTGCATGCTCATCGGTTTGGAAACCTTATCAGCTCGTCGACTCAAACTCCAACAAACGTTTATATTCGATATAATAGAGAGTAATATTGATTGTTCGGAGCTGCTGCAACAAATCAATTTAAATGTACCAACACGAACTCTTCGTAGTTATCCCGTCATCAATCTGCCATTTCACAGAACCAGTTACGGACAGAACGGCCCATTTAACTCATGTCTGAGAGCATTCAACGCGGTTTGCCATGTCCACGATTTTGGAATGTCCAAGAATAGTTTTAAGGCTAGGATTAAAGACATAATTTAAGTTTCAGTCTGTACGATTATAAATCGAAGACGAGGACAAATAAATAAATAAAAATAAATTCCGTATCCGCCATCGCGTAGAAGAGAGACTGAAAGGGCGTAAGTCCCCGACGACGTTGCAAGGGACAGATGGAAGGTTACGCTTCGGATGAGGCTTACCAGAACACGGAGAGAGAAAGAAAACCTTAAACCATAGTTACCGCAAGTATACCCATGCAAATTATTAAAAATTGTTACGTCACAAACAGGATATATAAGGAGAAAAGAAAAAGGGACAGGTGAAAAGGAAATAGGGAATAAAAAAATAAAGAAAGAAGAAACATTGTACATACAGAAAAACATAATCGTGCTCTCATACTACCACTATCCCTTTATTGTTGTCGTTCTCCGAACTCTAAAGGAGTCGTCAGCTCTCGTCCTCAATCGGGGAAAAATGCGTGGGTTAGCACTGCACGGCCTTTATGCGAATTCAGCGTGTGGGCTCAGGTGCGTGAGATTCCCTGGCAGTGTAAAACCTTCGAAAGTACTCCTGTTTACGAGCGAAAAAGAGCGAAAAAAGGCAACCGACTGATGAATAAGCGACCCCGAGAACCTTATTCCTATCCTTAGAGTTCTGGATATATGTATTTTAATAGTACTGTATGAGAAGTATATAATTGAGTCCGCCCTGTATAACTATTGACTATTGATGTTATGTTGATAGGCTCCTTGTGTTTGAAGAGTTGTAGAGTTTTGAGTCATCTTGAACATCAGTAGAATTATTGTTTTCTAAAGTTCAAATGAATTGCATCTATTTGTTGTCACCCTTCGATTCTGTTGATGAGCATATCAGTGCATGAGATGTTTGAAGTTAAGTTCATTTAGTAAACTGAACGAAATTTAATTTTAATGGCGTGACACGCTTGAAAAATGCAGGTCGCTCTTCTTTCTCTAATTTCCAGAAGAGAAAAAAGCATCTTATACTGCCAGAGTTCATAATGAATTTACCAGCCGGGTGTTATGATTGATGCTAGGATCGTTAGCAAAATCTCAAGCAGAGCTGTCAGTGGGATACCCAATTCATATGAAAACAAAGGGAAAATGTCAGTGGGATACCCGATATGTTGGCTCCTGTCAGTTCAATGGGGGTTCTCTAAAGACGTCACCCGGCTGGAATTTACCAACTGCAACGATCGGTTCAATAGACTGGCATGTTCCGTAGAGAATCCAATTCTGATTATGAAATGAAATACTTTAACTCTTTATTAAAATTATACGATTCCCGCATAAATATTACACAACCGGCCCTCCATATTGCTCCGCCCGATTAAAGATGTTGAGTGCATCATGGAATGTTATGTGATTTCCAGAAACGTATAATCATCATCAGCGTTGCATATGCGGTCTTCAAACGTTCTTTCACGATTCAGTGTTGATCGAGAAAACAATGGTGCAAGATGTTTGTAATTATATGTTAATCAGCTCATCGCGTGCTCTATATTTAACGCTTGGCTCACACTGCTGATACGTAACCCAACCACAACAAAAAAATAGGTTCCTGAACATCCATTTGTTGTGTGGTATCGCAAAATCTATTCCGCCGTTTGCTATATAACCTAAATATTTTAATCCGGTGCTACTGCTCCTAAAAAGCCATCTGCGAGCATCATTAACCGGCAGCATTCCTCAGCCTCTCGTACAAATGGTGTTATCTTACCGCTCCGTAGCCAATTGAAAGTGGATTAAATCAGCAGTGCATATCGTACCGAGCGTCTCATTAAGCTTGCAATGGTGCCAATGAGGGGTAGAATTTCATATGAGCTTTGATTTTTATTTGCCCATAAATCCATCCTAAAATCGAACGCATTCCCCACGTTCCACGCGACTGTGGCTAAGGTCACGTATCACTAATCACATCGTTAGCGCTCGAGGTAAATATTGGCAGCTACCAAAGACTCAACGGAGTTAGCCGCTTCGCATTTGTGATTGGACTTGGCAGGTGGAATATTAGCAACCATCCACGGACCCCATCAAACGGTAGACCACCGATAGGCTGGATGAACAAATGGATGGAAAACAAACAGATTGGCTAATTCAAGTCGTAAAGTTGATGAGTGCCGGTGCAGTGTAGCGCAAATTGTTCACCCTGGTTTAATTTACGATACAATATTGTACGACTGAAAAGGAAACAACCCTCAGTGTGTTGAAATTTTTGCTGACAGCAAAACAAAATCGCCGGATATTGACACGAATAGTTGTTCAGGGTCACTGTCAAATGACAAAATTTTACTCGATCTTCCTGCAGTGGCATCAAAAATTGTGCCGTTGGTAAAATATATTAACCCTTTCCCGTACAACATTCGAGTCTCATTCGTGGGTACTTGAATAACATAGGGCGCTAGAACGCTCAACAGGCTAGTGAAATCACTTGATGTTTGAGAGTAATTTTGTTTTGTTCTTCAATTTCATGGCGACCACTGTCGTTATCACCTAATCGGAACTTTCGCAACAATAAACTGATGGGGATCTCAAGTGGTACCAACTAATCAATTCCGAGATTAATTTGAGAATTCAGAAAATGTTGAGATCGGCAAAATGGTCTCTACAGAACAAAGAAACATATAGATTTATTTGACATAATAATGAATTCTTTTTTAAACAATTTTTAGTAAAGGTGCTGTGGTGAAGCATGATAACACAAAAAATTGTGACAACGATGGGGACATCATTTTAGCGATTTTCATATTCGTTTCATTCAACAAATTGTTTATTGCAGTATAAAGGGTGTGTCACATCAAATTGCATCACGGAAAAAACGCTGTAGAAATTCGCCCAGTAGACCGATCCTTTTGAAAATTTTAGACAGTAAAATAAAAACTATTAAACAACTTTTGGCATTTTCTTTTTACTCATACTTCGAGCCCAAGCCCGTATGCTCGCACCTTCCTCTTTACCCCGTCCATAAGGTTCTGTACAACGTCAGGTTGTAGTTTTTTTAACAGAAATCCATTTTCTCTTGAAGTCCGCCTCCGATTTGACAACTTTTGGGTTCTTCCGGAGGGCCTGCTTCATAATCGCCCAATATTTCTCTATTGGGCTAAACTCCGGCGCGTTGGGCGGGTTCATTTCCTTTGGCACGAAGGTGACCCCGTTGGCTTCGTACAACTCCAACACGTCCTTTGAATAGTGGCACGAAGCGAGATCCGGCCAGAAGATGGTCGGGCCCTCGTGCTGCTTCAATAGTGGTAGTAAGCGCTTCTGTAGGCACTCCTTAAGGTAAACCTGCCCGTTTACCGTGCCGGTCATCACGAAGGGGGCGCTCCGCTTTCCGCAAGAGCAGATCGCTTGCCACACCATGTACTTTTTGGCAAACTTGGATAGTTTCTGCTTGCGAATCTCCTCCGGAACGCTGAATTTGTCCTCTGCGGAGAAGAACAACAGGCCCGGCAGCTGACGAAAGTCCGCTTTGACGTAGGTTTCGTCGTCCATTACCAGGCAATGCGGCTTCGTCAGCATTTCGGTGTACAGCTTCCGGCCTCGCGTCTTCCCCACCATGTTTTGCCTTTCGTCGCGGTTAGGAGCCTTCTGAACCTTGTATGTACGCAGGCCCTCCCGCTGCTTGGTCCGCTGGACGAATGAACTTGACAACTTCAGCTTATTGGCGACATCCCGGACCGAACTTCTCGGATCACGTCTAAACTGCTTAACTACGCGCTTGTGATCTTTTTCACTGACGGAGCATCCATTTTTGCCGTTCTTCACCTTCCGGTCGATGGTTAGGTTCTCGAAGTATCGTTTTAGTACTCTGCTGACCGTGGATTGGACGATTCCCAGCATCTTACCGATGTCCCGATGTGCCAACTCCGGATTCTCGAAACACAGGATTAATTCACGACGCTCTTTTTCGTTCGACGACATTTTTCCAAATTTACGAAAAATTGACAGTGAAGCATGGCCAACGTGATATATACACTCTTATCTGATTATAAGCGAAAGCTGAAGATATAATTCCTAAAAATTAAATTTCTACAGCGTTTTTTCCGTGATGCAATTTGATGTGACACACCCTTTAATTATAATAAGTGCAAAAATAATATCGAATGAATGTTTGCCACATGTGGCTTCAGATTAATATATATATACATATATATATATATATATATATATATATATATATATATATATATATATATATATATATATATATATATATATATATATATATATATATATATATATATATATATATATATATATATATATATATATATATATATATATATATATATATATATATATATATATATATATATATATATATATATATATATATATATATATATATATATATATATATATATATATATATATATATATATATATATCTGGAATTGTGCCGTTCTTTTAGTTCTCGGGTAAGGCTGGAATCTTCAAGTAGAATTTACTTCTCAAATAACCCTACAAAAAGTCATATAAGCTTTGGTTTTTATTTGCCCATAAATCCATCATAAAAACGAACACATTCTCCACATTCCACACGATTGTGGCTAAGGTCACGTATCACTAATCACATCGTTAGCGCTCGAGGCACGGGAAGGCAATTGCTGACGTGCGACGAACGACAATGAAATGTCTTCTTCAAGACAGGTGGAGAGGGAATTTGGATTAGGTTGTCCCCATGGGCCCTTCTCATGAATAGAGACTAGAGACGAATGAACTGCAAAAATTTTGAAGTCTCTATAATTCAACAAGAATAAAACGAGAAGTGAAGATGAAATCACAGTCACGGGCGAGCTAGCAAGTACAGCACAACAGTCGGACATAATTTATTCCTAGTGCTGAGATCACACACATATATACACACACAGCTCGATCCAGGAATGGAATGAATGGAAGATATTGAGAAACAGTAGTGCAATTTCGTTCACATTCACTACATAGCCTCAAATTGAAGAGTATCCAGAATTTTGGAGTACGGCATACACTGCATTTATTTAGTTAGATACAATGTATCTTTCAAGGAAGTATGCTTTCGAATCCTAATAGGAAAAACTTACCGTGACATATGCTGAGGCTCATTTCCACTTCAAGTCGAATATAGCATCAAAAGTGTGTATAGTTTGTGGTCGATATCTGATTGGGAAGGAGAAAGAAAGACGGCTGCGAGTTGGCTGCGCAGTTCATTCGCAAAGTAGAGGCGGAACCAAATAAACAAAAAGACAGATTTTGCGCTACTTTTGCCACATAGTTTGATAAACCAGGCCCCTTTCTACGCTCCCGATTGTTGAACATACCAGGAATTGCTTTTACCGATGAGTTATTAACGAAAGAGAATGCAAATGAAGAGAATCGATCAATGCAGATAATTCCTTTTCAAAAGTTACGCGTTGTAGAAAATCCGAAAGACGCTGACATATACGCGATACACGATTCAAATGCAGCGTTCGTTATACAGGCAATGTGATGAGAGAGGAAGCATTGCGATTTAAGCTCGGTCAAATATTTCTTCTCGCGCAGCCAGAGTTGCCAATCATATTCTTCAAAAAACTGGAAGAAAACTGGATCTTGCGAAAGCGTTTCATTCTAAGATGACCGGCTTTGATTAAACTAAAATTATGTTTTACAATTTTTTTTAAATAGAATGTCTTTCGAAGCTACGTGTACAGGGTCCGGCAATTGAAGTGCTACATTGAAACAAACAGATAAATTGAGCAAAGCAAACAAAATTTATTTCAAATTGATTCAATTTTGCTTCAAAACAAACCACTTTTTAAAAATTCACTGGTACAATTCAACCTGTTCGCCCTTGAGTTTAACCACTCGCCGCAGACGATCGAGGAACGCATCGTAAGAGGCCCGCAGATGCTATTGTGGTATTTTATCCCAGGCTGCTAGGGCTTCCAAACTTTCATGTTTATTAGATCAGACTTCGGCCTCCAACATACTCCAGACAGCGAAGTCCATAGGGTTCAGGTCCGGCGAACTCGCCGGCCACTCCGAACACGCAATGAACCCTGGAAAATGCTCTGCAATCCAAAGTTGGGTTTTCTTTGCTTTGTGCGCCGGTGCCGTATCTTGCTGGAAAACCCAACCTCTGGGACCAAAATGACGACGTGCTCACGGTTCGACGACATTCTGTAGAACTAGTTTCCGATACGTATTTTGGTTGATCTTCACTCCTTCAGGGACAAAAACCAGCGGAGTCCGGCCATCACGGGTGATTCCGGCCCAAACCATCACCGATGCAGGTTTCTGTCGCCTGGTTGCCGTCAGTACGTCAGCATGGGTTCGCGATCATTCTGGCAACCAAACTCTGTCGTTCTGCTTATTCACGAACTGCGCTACGGTGAAGAGTTTCTCGTCGGTGAACACGATATTCTTCAACCTTCCTTCCGCGGCCCTCTTCAGCAGCGCTTTCGCTCTTTTTACCCGTTCTTGTTTTTGCTTCATCGAAAGGTCTTGAACCTTTTGGATCTTGTAAGGTTTGGACTGTACTTTATCTTTCAGGATCCGACGGAGACTCCGATCCGATATTTTGAGATCCTTCGCCAATTTAGTGGCACTACGTCGAGGATTTCTTTTAAGGCGCTTCTTGACGATCTTCACCATGGCAGGTGTCACCACAGTAGCTTGACGTCCCCCGCCATATCGTCTTTTGGTACTTCCGGTCTCCAGGTATCTTTTAACTGTACGGTGTACAAAATTTCTGCAAACAGGTAAAGCGGACAGCTCACGAACTATGTCTTCCTGACATTTCCCAGCTAGGAACAAGGCAATTAAAGCACTACGTTTCTGTTCGATATCCATATTTGCGGATAACACTCGATCTCAGAAGTAACACATACATCCACTTGCAGCTAAGACACAATGTAAACAAACTGACGAGGGGTCGTCAAATACAATTTTCTGTGCAACGTAATAATTACTGTTGAAGTAATGTAGCAGTTCAATTGCCGAACCCTGTAGTATTTATATTGGGTTGGGGAAAAAAATCTGATCAAAATTTGACGCTTTATTTAACTTAAAATTAACTTAAAGTTATCCAATTTAAGTCAAATATGCGCCGTTTTGTTCGCAAACTTGTTGCCTTTTAGCAATAATGAAGAAGGCAACTTCATTATCGTTGCAGTTTTACCTTGCATGTAGTAAAAACGTAAAATATGGCGAATTTCTTGCTTGGTGGACTCCATCTTTGACAATCGCAACACTGTCAAAACGACACTTGTAGCACAGATTGTCGTCTTTGTATAGCCGTATAGTATGACCCGATGCGATAAGTACAACACAAGATATGTTTAAGTGTTGCCATATATTGACAATATACGACATTTCTTTTTTCCCAACCCAATATATGAAAATCGATGTTTTAAAAATGGCGATTGAATGTTCGAGTCATGCTAGCAACAGACTTATAGTGAGAGTAATTAGTTCGTGCAGTTGGAAGGCGGAGAAATTCGTGGTTACGCAGATTTCTCCTTCTGACGTTGAAATTAATGCAACTTAACAATCGAGAACAGTTCATGTGGCCTTGGATGAGATCGTAAACGAAAACAACTCTAGCTGTGTTACGCCGTACGCATAATTAATCCAAACCCAGGAGCTTAAAACGATCTCCATATCTTGAAAGGTTTTGAGAGTCATTCCAATGGAGACGACGGAGTGCATAACGGACAAATTTACGCTGCACAGACTCCACTCTTTGTATGTTATTGTGGTAATATGAAGCCCAGACGACCGAAGCGTACTCCAAAATCGAGCGAACCAGAGAGCAGTATAAAAACCTTAAGACATTGTATGCCCGTAAAGTGTTTAGTAGTGCGGAAAATGAATCCAAGAGCCTTGGAAGCCTTTGAGACTGCGTATGCGATATGTTCGCTGAACGTGATCTTCGAATCTAAAATAATTCCCAGGTCTTTTATGCATGTGACTCTATTGAGTACCGATCCGATAAGCTCATAATCGTACTGTATCGTTGTGTGTTTGCGAAATTCAGTACCTTAAAAAAAGTCAAATTGAAATGAACATACATAACACTATCATTATGTGGAATCTAAAACCAAAAATTAATAAATCCAATTTCGCCATCAAAGATACTCGAGCTCAAAGGTAGAAGCTATCATGCAGAATCCCAATCGGTATACCGAATACATCTCTGGAATCAAACCGTGGAACGAACAATGACGGACCATTCGAGAACCGGCCCTAACGGAAACAGAGTGATACCTGAAAGAAAAAATACACACAATATACCCATTCCAAATGAATCCCCCACAAATGGTGTACTATAAAAAGGATTAAATGATAGAATTTAGCTTCGATGGAAAGCCCATGTGCAGCATGGGAGTGTGTCACGACCACACTCGATGGCTGCTCGCATGAGACTCAAAAGTAGTTCTGAAAAGAACTGACTAATTAACTATAGCTGTTGTGTTAATGATGGTAAACACGTTTTGGACACGTGCGAAGCATAAACACATGTACTGTATTTTCGTTCAAGTTATGACAGCAAAACTGAAACTTGTTTGCTGCTGCCATTGTCAAAGTTGTCGAGGTTGCCGATGTTGGCAACATTGATAGATAAATACAAAAATATATAGAACAAATGAATGGGAATGCTCGATGTCGTGGTAGCCATCGCCACAATCACAAAGATTGTTTGCTGCGAGCCCAATGCGATAGATATGCGCGTTTAGGTTGTAGTGATTGGACATAAGCCGAGATATCACGCGAATGAAATCACGACCTACATTCAATCCCTTGAACCATGCACTCGTCGAGACCTTAGGGATAATCGTGTGTAACCAACGACCGAATTCATCTTCACTCCACATGCGCTGCCAACTAACGAGTGTGTCCTGACGAGGAATGTGAAAAAATTCATTATAGGCAATTTGCCTTTCAAAAAGTGTGCCTTCTGAAGCGCCCACCTTAGCTAGCGAGTCCGCTTTCTCATTCCCCGGAATCGAGCAATGAGAGGGAACCCATGCTAAGGTAATCTTAAATAATTTTTCGACCAAAACACTCAATAGATGTCTTATTCTTGTTAGGAAATAAGATGAGCGTTTATCAACTTTCATTGAGCGGATTGCCTCTATTGAGCTGAGACTGTCTGAAAAAATAAAATAATGGTCGATGGGCAGTGTTTCAATGATCCCTAGAGCATAGTATATCGCACCCATTTCTGCGACATACACGGAACAAGGATCTTTGAGTTTGAAAGAGGCACTGGAATTTTCATTGAAGATGCCGAAGCCAGTGGACCCGTTTATGAATGAACCGTCAGTAAAGAACATTTTATCAGATCTAACTTTCCCATATTCTGCCGAAAATATCGGCGGAATAGAATCGGAGCGTAGATGATCTGGGATTCCTTGGATTTTTTGTCGCATGGACAGATAAAAAATGACAGAGGAATTGCAAAAGTATAGGAAGCAAACTTGGTTGGAAATGCCTGGTGAAGGGTGCACGTCGTGGGTAAGGTCCTCATTGGATTCATGATCTTGCAACGGATGAGAAATCTGTAGGATAATTCTGTGAACCGAAGAGTAAGCGGGGGTACTCCTGCCAAAACATCGAGACTCATCGTATGTGTCGAATGCAAACACCCCATGGCTATACGCAAGCAACGATATTGTATCCTCTCCAGCTTGAGAATATGAATCCTGGCAGCTGATCGGAAGCAAAAACTGCCATATTCTAACACTGATAATATCGTTGTTTCGTATAACTGAATGAGGTCTCCTGGATGGGCACCCCACCATGTTCCGGTTATTGTTTGGAGAAAATTGATTCTTTGCTGGCATTTCTGTTTCAAATACGCAATGTGTATTCCCCAGGTACATTTAGAGTCAAAATATACTCCAAGGTATTTGAAAAACATCGAGTGCTTGATCGTTTTGCCGGATAGGTGAAGCTGGAATTGGGCGGGTTCGTGCTTCCTAGAAAAAACGACCATTTCGGTTTTCTCCGTAGAGAATTCGATACCCAGCGGGCCCACGTGAACAGATTGTTCATGGTATCTTGCAACGACTTTTGCAGAGCGACGGGATTAGTACCCGTGATGGAAATAACTCCATCGTCTGCAAGTTGTCTCAACGTGCAATCTCTAGTTAGACAATCATCCATATCATTGACGTAAAAACTGTACAAGAGGGGGCTTAGGCAGGAGCCTTGTGGTAGGCCCATAAAACTGTATCGAGAAGATTTCAAGCTGCCATGATTGAAAAACATGTGCTTTTCTGATAGTAAATTGTACAGGAAATTATTCAGAATTGGTGAAAGTCTACGATTATGAAGTTTCTCTGAGAGAATTTCCATGGAAACTGAATCAAATGCCCCTTTGATATCGAGGAAAACGGATGCCATTTGTTCTTTGCGAGCAAATGCGATTTGGATTTCAGAAGATAGCAGCGCCAGACAATCGTTCGTCCCTTTACCTCGGCGGAAGCCAAACTGCGTATTTGACAGCAAATTGTTTGCTTCAACCCACTTGTCCAAACGAAGTAGAATCATTTTCTCTAACAATTTACGAATACAGGATAACATTGCAATCGGCCTATACGAGTTGTGATCGCAAGCCGGCTTGTTGGGTTTTCGTATGGCTATCACTCTCACTTGTCTCCAGTCATGCGGGACAATATTCAGCTCCAGAAACTTGTTGAACAAGTTCAGCAAACGCTGTTTCGCCAAGTCGGGAAGATTCTTCAACAAGTTGAATTTAATCTTGTCCGACCCAGGAGCTGAATTGTTACATGAGAGGAGGGCAATTGAGAATTCTACTATCGAAAAATTCTCATAATCGCATTGGAGCGGAATGTCGCGTACGACGTTTTGTGCAGGAACGGAATCGGGACAAACCTTTCTTGCAAATTTGAAAATCCAACGGTCAGAGTATTCCTCACGTTCATTTGTATGGTTCCAGCCACGCATTCTCCTAGCCGTATTCCAAAGAGTGCTCATAGCGATCTCCCTTGACAAACCATTGACGAACTTTCGCCAATATCCACGCTTTTTTGCTTTAATCAGACCTTTTAGTTTGGCTTCTAGAGCTTGGTACTTTCGAAACCATTCCACTAGTCCAGTTTTCCGGAATTTTTTGAAAGCGGATGATTTTTCAAGGTAGACCTTTGAACACTCCTTGTCCCACCAAAGTGATGGAGGACGACGTCGTAAAGTGGTAGCAGGAACACGTTTCTTTTGAGCTTGAAGTGCGCTTTCGTAAATCAAACTCGATATAAAGTTATACTTTTCGAGTGGAGGAAGTTCATGCATTAAAACAAGTGCTTCAGATATTATTTCTGCAAATTTTCTCCAGTCAATATTTTTCGTGAGGTCATACGCAATATCGACTGACTCACGAGAACCTGATTCATTGGCGATCGATAAAATTATTGGTAGGTGATCACTACCGTGGGGATCTTGGATTACCTTCCACGTGCAATCTAGGGATAACGAAGAAGAGCAAAGTGATATGTCTAGCATACTTGCCCGTGCAGGAGGGTTGGCTATTCTAGTTGCTTCCCCAGTATTCAAAACTGTCAATTTGAAGTTGTCGCACAGATCATAAATCAAAGTGGCACGGTTGTCATCGTAGAGTGAACCCCATGCTGTTCCATGGGAGTTATGGTCACCTAAGATTAGCCGCGGCTCCGGCAGTGCCTCGATGATATCAAAAAACTGATGGCGGCCAACCATAGTTCTTGGAGGAATATATATCGAGGCAATGCAGAGGTCTTTGCCATTGATTTGTGTCTGGCAAGCGACAACTTCAATGCCTGTCATCGATGGGAGAGTGACTCTATAGAAGGAGTGTCATTTTTTGATCCCCAATAGTACGCCACCAAACGAGTCATTTCGATCGAGGCGAATAATGTTGAAATCGTGGAAATGCAGCTCATCGGCTGAAGAAAGCCATGTTTCACAGAGAGAAAATACATCACAGTTAGAACTATGAATTAAAAATTCAAATTGATCTAGTTTAGGGATGATGCTTCTGCAATTCCACTGTATTACAGTGGTCAAATCCTTAACCTCTTGCACTGAATCAGGCATCGAGGGAAATGAACGCTGCTAAAAAAACACATTTTTCTTTCAAAAATGTTCTCACAATCGGGAGCAAACATAATACTATGCTTTTAAGAGGGTCATTTATATTTAAAGCATTTAAAATATTGTCCACCAGGTCAGAAAGCGCAAGCAAGCCAGATTGTGGCTGTTGCCTCGACCGCGAAAAAGGAACAGACGTGTTGGGCTCTGCTCCGGGAAGTGCTGAGGACCCCTGGTGCGTAGAAGAACCGCTTAAACCAGGAGGTACTTGCTTCGGTCTATTCTCAGCACGTTCGATACGAGGTTTCATTCCAATTTGGGAAGTTTCGGTCTTCTTTCTGGGGATTGATGGAAAAGAAGTATTTTTTCTTTTCCTAATGGCACCCTGCGATATACCGAAACTTCCTGCATTGGGAGCGTCGGCAACAGGCTCGTCGTTCTGCAGAATGGAGTAGGGATTGTCCTGAGTCGTTGAAGCGGAACTCTTAAGCATTTCTGCTTAAGTCCGCTTGGAACGTTCCTTTAAGGAACGCTTGAGTTTTTCCCCTCGTTGTATGTACACTGGGCATTGAGAAAGATCATGGGGGGCCCCGTCGCAATGAAGACACTTGCGCTCTTTTGCGCAAGATGTCCCATCATGACTCTCTCCACAATCTGCGCAACGTTGTTTATTGCAACAATAGGCGGCCGTGTGACCGAGTTGCATACATTTGTTGCATTTCATTACCCGGGGTACAAACAACCGAACAGGTAAACGAAGAGCACCTATTGCAACGTAGTTTGGAAGAGCGGAACCCTCAAATGTCACTCGAAAAGAGTTTGTCCGATTGAGAACTCGTTTGTCATTTTTAAGTGACACAGACTTCAGTCGATCGCATTCAAGAATCTTCACACTTTTAAGTGAGGAGTTCTTGAAGCGACCGACACCATCGAGTATCTCTTTTCGAGTCAAACCCTTTTCGTTTATTACACCGTCTATTTCAACGTTGCAACAGGGTACGTATACGCGATACTCAATCGCAAAGAGATCACAGCGCGTTATTGCATTCGCTTTGGTCCTGCAAGAGACGACAACTCGTAATTTGTCTGGCCCCATCCGAGTAATTTCAGTAACTTTGGAAAATTTCTGCGTTAGTTCTTTTGAGATGCGAATGACATTAAGAGGTTTTGATTTTCGTCTAAAGTATACAATGAATGGACCTTTGAATCCCTCCGGGTATTCCTTTAGACGAAAATCATGTTTTTCATCAATTTCCTCATCTTCAGAACTTCCTACTTCATACACAGAATTTTCCTCCTCAACGTCTGCTTCATCCTCCTGCTCTTCAGGAGGTGGGTCAGCATCAGAAACAATCAATGACGTGGAGGGGGGATCTTCCCCGCCCTCAGCCATAATAATAAATTAGTCACCTGTTCGATGTGAACAGTATAGAATAAATAATAAAAAAATAGAAAAAAATAAATGAGTAAATAAATTATATTTGTATTCAAGGTATATATAAATTATATTTATTTCAATTTTTTATTGTATAAATTCAAAAATGAAAAAAAGTTTCAACAACGGTAAACGGTAATGTAAGAAAAATGTACACCCCTAATGCCAACGCTTGCCGATTTGGTAAATACAATGTTGGACAATGGTGTAAATCGTACACAGGAGGTTGAAGGAATGATAAATGGAACAATAGAAAAATAAACTTCTACTTGCCGCTGCTGTGTAGCGTGTGATGAATGTGTGTTGATCTGAACTGGATCCTCAGCGTCTCGATCGTGCACCACTTTTTATTGAGCTCGTTTCACTCGCAAGCGCTGATGAAAAAAGCACAATATAAATCTGCGTGAAAAAAAAACACCGTTTTCGGATCGATTCTCAAACTTGTCCGATCAGCTCGCGAGTTCTCGAACGAGTCTCAAGGTGTATCCGGTTCCATACTGCTCGCTCTCAGCTCTCTAGAGCACTGAGAGCACAAGGCAGACAATCAGAGATCCCCGTCCGGGATATCTTAGGTAGCCGTGATCCTGATCTTCTGCTTCATCTATACCTGTTCCTCAGGAACGCCGATGTCAACGTTTAATGATGTTTCCTTCGTTGTGTCCCCGTTTCATATCCCTCCTATCCGATCGATAAACTTTTACTTAGTCGCGGCAATACATACACGTACTCTTTACAGATACACGGGCCAAAGATTGTGCAGTCCACTGATCATTCAACAAGAGCCAAAGGTTGTACCGCTCATGACAACTCTACACGAGCTGATGATTGCGCCGGCTAGTGACCATTCTATCCTGGATTCCTCGAGTCGAGAAAGACGCACCACGCTAGATATGAGGTACAGACTAGGGGGACGTTGCTGATTAAGGGTCAGCTGCATCCCAATAGGAAGTATTCCGTGTCGGGCACACGTACAGAGCATTGGAGACAGCAACATCCGAATTACGAAAACACTTGTAATACTAACCTCGAGCCAACCGCGAGTAATCGGTTACATATTACTAACATAGGTAATAAGCAAAATTGTCAAAGTATTGAACTCCCGGCCCCGTGAGGCTAACGCCATATGAGCTTTGATAAAAATATATATTTTGGAAAAAAAAAATTATGGGAAATTGGGAATGTTTCGCATTTTGGTTAATTTGCACCATTTGAGAAATAGGTAGTCTCAATTTCTAGCATACCAAACAAATTTTATTTTTCATTTGAATTTACCATATATAGCTGCGTGTGGACTTTTGCAGTGGTAAAAATGCGAATTCGAACAGTCAGCTTGTATTCCATTGAAGATGTGAAAGCAGACTTCCTAAATTAATTTATTGAAACATGGCCTTTATGAACGATCTTCATTTTTTGTATGATCGATGAGTTCAGCAACTCATTTAACAGAAAATAGTTTGGGAAACATGGTAAAAGTTCTGGTAATGCAATTAATTTGAAATTAATTAGCAACTCTCGAGGAGGGTGGATTTACCACAATGCCATTTTGAGGGTAAACTGTTTCTAAGACAAGATGGTTTAAAATTTACCTTACAAAAAATTAAAAATACGATTAACTCGTTCAAAATCCCCAGTATCCAAAGGTACGCATTGCAGCCAGTTTCATTAATTACCACAAATCCGTGTTGTGAAGTACGTGAGGTAAAGAGACAGAGATACATTTTCCAACCAAGACAAACCACAAACGAACTGGTTGTTCATAAACTTGAAATTTTCTCCGTCCATTTCTCCGACAAACCGTGCCCGCACGGTACGACAACAAACCCCTCCCCAAATGCAACTCTCCTTTCGAAGACGCTTGCGCCGCGGCTGCGATCAGCGGTTGCAATTTTTGTTTGCGGATTTACAACTATTCCATCCCCATGTGGCTGTTTGATGAGGCTGTGTTAGCTTTTACATCGGTCGAGGAGCTTGCTTACCTTTCACGATTGTGACCATGTATGAGGAGGGGGGGGGGGGTTAATAACAACTAAGTTGATTGGAACTATCAGTATGTTTTTTTCTGTTTCACTCGTACTAGTTTTTCCCGATCCGAACGATGGATGTGCAGGGTGCGTGAAATAGGCGCACGATCTTCCATTGGTAATTGCCTCTCCACTCTGTCGCATAAGTTTCACCCGTGATGAACGAGGTGTGAGATAAGATATTTTATAACATTAATTGACTACCATGGTTGGTTTTTTTAAAGAAGATTGTCAATTTGTGCGTCACGCCCTATTTCGCCTTCACATTTACGGTATAGAAATTAAGGTTTGATAACCTCTCTGTCACTTACGACCGGTAGTTCCTCAACTTCAACGCTACCATTAAAGGTACAAGCAGGTACAATGATAACGGGTGCAGTTATATTATTTGACTTCCTATGGCCCACCCATTGCCTCAAGTGCGCATCCGGCTTAGTTCTACTGAACCGGCAAACAGTGGAAATTATTCACCATCGCCAAATCGAGGGTCACATCGGACGAACCCACCTTGTGGCAGGGGTTTTCCAACGCCCGAAATGGTAGCTCAATGAGCCGCGCACACGCTGTCATCTTCAATGGCGTGGCTCGCATCGTTTTTACGACGTAAATAGTTTATGCATCACTAAAATATTGATCAATAGCACCTTATTCCAAACGCCCCCGCAGCGATTGTATAATTTTGGATGCACCTCCGATGCCATATTTGAGCAGTCATATACTAAGCAAAATGGGTTGAGAGTGTCACGTTAACAAGCCATGAGTAACGCTTTGTACTAATGTAAGCGATTAATATTCAGCTCATCTGCAGCTTTGGCGTAGCAAACCGTTTACCATTTCGAGAAACGATCGGTCGGCACTTCAAGCTACGACAAAGTCTAGTGCATATCCTTTTTATTTGAGGTCTACAACGTCATTGATGAGTATCGAAGCAAATTTTGGGGTTTGGTATGGCAGGTTGAATTTGTTTGCATCTATTAATCAAATAATATAACTCGTTGGGAAGAATTAAGAAAAGTTCGCAGTAAATTATACCACGGCTCTCAAATAAACCACATTTCTTAAAGAAACGTTAAGAGAAGAATGAAGGTTCACTGCGAGGAACATTGTTTATAACAAAATTCCAGTATAAAAATATCGCATGTGTAAGATTTGTAATATCTTACATATTCCCTCCTCAATTAAACTGTTTCTCTACTGCTATCGTATGTAAAATGAGGATGATTTCACCACATACATTTTTTATTCGAGCACACGTTTTTGCTCCAATGCACTGTAAAGTTTTTTTTCAATACTAGATTTCAATATGCACCTCAAACATCACATTGGTAGTGCAATCACCCAGCGATCATGCAAGATTCAAAATCGTCTAAACGCTTGCCGACAGACCGAAGACAAGAGACCAGCAAAAAATCCAACGAGTTTGAAAAGTCTGCAATATATAAAATCGAAACTGATTACCACCGCGCGCCTAAAAAATGTGGGTTCCCGGGCATTGAGGTAGCTGTTGCATAAAGTACAAAATTAATCAACAGAGAGCTCCTCGTCGGTTATAAAATTGTATTTTTTCGCTTGCGCGCCAGAAGAAAAACCACATCCAATCTCGGCGAAACAAACTCAGAAAGCAAACAATAGGAGCCCATTGATGTGCCCAAGAGTACATTCACTCTAAAAAAGCTATCACTATATATATATTACTATTTTTTCCGTTGATGCTACTGGCTAACAAAAAAACGGCTTGTTTGATTTGAAACATATTTCTACGAAAATAAATTTTCTTTTCTTTGGTATGCATCACTCGATTATGGGTTCACACGTTTTCTGGTACTGAAGTTAAACAATTATTGATCACATTCGCTCTTTCGGAAAAGTCGTTGTTATGACCTTCAATGGAAGGTAGATGGCATAGAAAATCCAAAATATAGAGTTACAACTAGAGTTTTTCATTCTTCCATCGAACGAAATACTAAATGTGTACAACAGAAGTGAATCGAGTTATTCATCCTTCAGGGCATATTCTTAATCTAATTAACTACTCCGAACGGTTTCATACCCGGATCATGTTTGAATCAGCTGCCCCATTCCAACAAAATCGCATTACTCGACTTTTAGCTAATTGAAATTGTTCCCACGAGCAGCCTTCGGTGACGCTTTTATATTATATTGTTGCTCGTAGCGTTTTCTGTTTTTTTTCTCGTTCGCATCATTCAATTAACCTTCTGCCCAATTGCACAATGCCAGGCATGATCATCTGGTTCCATCCAAATGTGGTTTTAAGCACTATTTTTTGCAGACGGAGTATGGACTGTAACTATGAGTTTAAATGTCACATTATGATTTTTGTGAGGTCTTATAGTGTGAACCGTATCACCTGTGCCTTTTTGTGCAAATTATCACTGTGGTTGAAAAATTAGGATGATGGACAAACCCTGACCGCATTGTTATCGTAAGACCACGAACTTATTGCACTCGATTCGCCTTGAATTCAATTACCCCTTTCGAAAGGAAGGAACGAAACTTTATAATTCATTGTCTAGTACATTTTTTTTGGTGACCCTGATGCAGAAAAACAAAAAAAAACAGATTCTAATTTATTATTTGGTCTTAGCCTCTGCATATGGCGTCGGCAGATCGCTGTCTAGAGTGCAACTGAAAAAGAGAAAGTCATCGAGTGAAATAATGTATACCTCTCGCCTGATGCAAAGTTATATGCTTTTTATCTTTGTTTATATTATAGAGGCTTTAAACAAGCTTTAAAACAAAAAGATCGCAAAGTGACATGCGCGGAGCCGACCCCCAAACCAAACAGGAAACCCAGGAAAAAACATCCTCCATTGAGTTCCTGGTTATTTCGGAATTCTCGGAAACACAGCAGCAGACAAACCGGCTGGCAAGTGGAGAAAGAAAATATAATCCCTCCTGTCATCCACCTCCACCTGTCATCATCTGTTGTACATTAAACTATCAGGTCCACCTAAGCTTAGAAATAGCTTGTAGAAACATTCATTCCACCCATCTCCACATAATTGAAAACACCACACTTCCATGGTTCGACGGAAACAACAGTCGATAAAGGCAGGTTCTCACCCGTCTCCATCTTAGTCACTATGCTCACTGCAACTTAATTGACAAAACAGAACAACACTTAGAGGAAGTGGTACAAATTCGGTACCCCATGGGTAATTTGGTACCCACCCGGATCTCCGGCGGTGATGAGCGCACTCTGGTGGTGAATAAACAAAAGTGTTCTAGAAATGTAGCAACAAACGTCAGATGCCAAAAACCCAAAATACCTGTGTTTTTTAAAAACAAAAAAATCAAGTTTTGTTGTTTTTGAAATCTCGAAAATTTTTCATGTGCGTCTTTTGAAAAATAATTAAAAATCGAATAGTGAGCTGATTTTAAAAAATAAAGCTGATTTGGATCAAGAAATTGATGTTCTTCAACGAATTCGAATAAGTGTATCGAGTTTTTGATCACAAATTTCATAGATTTCATTCCAAAGTAAAAATTCGGTATGCGGATATTTGGCACCCCAATGTGTTGATGATACACTATGCTAAGTATTGCATGCCCATGTAGCAAAATTAGATTTCGTCAGATTTGGGGATAAAACAAACCTTCAAAGAAAAAGGACCAGGCTATTTGCATTTTTGTGAAGAATCTGACATTCCTGGGGACGATTGGATTCTATGTTGCATATGTAAAAATTGGGCCCATCGAGATGAAATTTGTTCACACAGCTTAAATATTCTATCCTCCCAGAACATGTTTGCTTCCTCGTCGAAGACTGTTGCGAGCCATGCATATGAGAAACAGGTTGTTTGGTAGTAGCTCATAAGACAGAATTCATTCCAAATCTCACCAGAAACAGAGTATATCTTCCTTCGGGCGAAGACCGGATATGTAAAAGAATCAAAAAGCCTGTTATAAATCCTCGCATAAGCGGAATAGCTAGTGTTTCACCTGACTTTTTCATCGTTTATAATTTTTCCGAAAAACCTACAGCATTACCACAGTGCAGAGGTGCAGTTTCAATATTCAAATTTTCATTGAATTCATCATCCATGCTTTGGAATGAATCTTCACTCGACAAATGAGGAAAGCATAACAGCAGTGGAAGACTTGTTGAATGTTTCCTAATTTTTATGATATTTAGTACTATTATAGATATATTTACAATAGTCCCATCAATAAAGTTGATTCTACTGTGAATCAGATGAACAAATTATATATAAAATCTTTTCATATTGACTGTGGATTCAAAAGTTTTCTCTTGAGTAATTTTTAATTTTTGAGTTAAGTGCAGATCATTTCAGAAAAATCAGGATAAATTGAGTGTTCGTCAGGTTATAAGGGAGCGTGCTAAAAAGTCTGGAAAATCCAGAAAAATCAGGAAGGTTGGCATCTCTGATTGTATCTGTTAAGTGCGATTCACATACAACATACACGTCACGTTCACGTCCCGTAACGTCACGATACGTCAATTATTCTACCATGAAATTCTCATGAAAACATTCACATACACCAGCAACGTAACGACCCGTCAGCATACGTTCAACGAAAACGACCGGCAGGGTTTATAGAAAAGAATAATTGACGGAGACGGACGGCTCGTTTGGTTTGTGTCTGGGCTTTGTGTCTCGGCTTTTGTTTTGATTTGGTTATACAGTAATTTACATCTACATCGACATTAAGCTAATTGAACAGATCTGTGATGCAACACATTTAATTAGACATTTTTACAACTAGTTGGACACTTTTGTAAACATTGAGTTCGGGGCCCAAATTATGGCCCCACATTGAAAGTCGCCACCAGTCGCAAATGTCCAATTACTGGTCAAAACCGACTCCAATGCGACACTGAGTGGTGCCTCAGCATATCGCTTTATAAGTAACTTACTGTATTTTTTATGCCAACATATCTCTTAGCTCCAAATTTCGGAGTGAAAATCATTCGCGACTAGTTGAAAGAATTATTCTATTTATTATTATTATTATTATTATTGCATAAGGGTCGGACTACGGGTTTAAGCATTTAAATAATTGAATTCAATGATTCTCATTGAATTTTTCAAAATTTAGAACTGATTCTAGGCATGCTGATTTGAAAGAGGGCATTGCAAATTAAAATTGTTGTAGGTGGCGACACCATGAGTAAAATTAAATAAATCATTCGTTTGGCATTTGACGTGACGGTGCTGGTGGAAGCATTGACTGCATGTGTGAATTGGTGGAGACGTTGACGGAACGTAGACGTTCTTCTCCGTAACGTGCTATGTGAATCGCACATTAGGCGGCTCGCACACCGGAGCAATAAGCAACTAAGCAAGATTATCGCCAATGCAACACCAGCAACAAGACGTGTCGATTGAAAAGCAACTAATCGCCCATAATTTAACAAGATTCGTTCATCAAGTAGAGTGTTTGAATAATTTCAGGCGTTTTTCTGCTTGGGTATGCGAAGTGCAACAACATATGTTGCCTGTTGCATATTGCGTATTGCTGCTCGCTTGTTGTTAGTGTTGTTTTCTGGAGCGATTTTTTCCGGTCACGCACATATAGGCAAGGTAATATAGGTAAGCAGAAAAAGCTAAGTGAGCAAGAACAAGGAAAATTTTGGCCTTCTGGGCAGGATGGAGGATCAGGAAGATAATATTATCTTAAATTTTATTCAAAGACGTCATATGTAAAAGCTTGGATCAATTTCGAACACTGCTTTTGTATCTCATGAATTAATTAGATTGAACTTAGGTATTATATACCTAGAGTTTGGGAAATACATCTTTCCCGAACCAAAAGGAACTCCAATATCCATTTTTATCGGAGTCAATATTTTTATGAGATGATCATCGATCATCTGAATCGGTCTAATAGTTCAAAAGTTATGAATTTAAAACAAATCGTTTTAGGATTAAAGGGGAAAAATTTATTTTTCAGACAATGGGCACCCTTATGAAAAAAATTAAAAAACGGGTCTAATACTTTGCGATGAGGAAAAGAACTACCAAAATCTGAGAACCACTATATCGGTTTGGCATGGATTGGCTAGATATAGACGCAAATATTGTGAGGTTTTGGGTTCACACAGTTCTTATTGCTCAGTGGTTGTATATGAAAGAGTTTGTGATGTGCTCTCGTGCATATGGGTACAGAAATTTCATTGAATGATGGAACTGTTGAAGAAAATGTTCGGCTGAAACTCATATAAAATCTAGATTTGTAGTGGTGGGTGCTGATCTGCTGATAAAAATCGTGTGCTGTCCTTTGAAAGTAACAAGTAACAAGCATTAATTGATGACTTATTCAGCATTTCAGGCTATTCATAGCGTCAAAATACTCCGCGCAGATTAACGTAAATAGTCTTGTCTTCAGAGACAAACTGACTAATCTTGGACAACTCAACATGCAAACTTCCGGTCAGACAAAATAACAAATTCAGAAACCTTGTGTGATAATAATTTGACGAACATAAAATTTTACAAATTGTACACCCAAAATTAATTTTCACATACTTTGCCACATACACGGCCCAGGCCGAGAAGAGTATAGATAAACGTTTATGCTCTCTTATTCACTCGCAGAAAACACTTTCCAACTTCATTTTATAAGTGTAATATTATCACGCATTTATGCAACTGCACCGGTGGCTATGTGAATAGCATGGTCGTGTAAAACAGCCTTGCATTCCAGCCGGCATTGGATCGATTCCCGTTGACATCGTTTGGCCTTTTTTTGTGCAATCCCAAGCTGACGTTCAGTCTGAGAGAAAGAGATGTCTGCTACCATACATACAAACACTTTAAAGCGTTAAAAATCTCCGTTTTCACGTGATGTGGTACTCGTGACTTACCCGTTTCTTACCAAACCGAAGTAAAATTAATAGGACGTTTGTTGGCGACATAAGGGCCATTCCAACGGCTTCAACAAAAGCATTAAACGCCATTTCACATTTTTGAGTTAAACCACACATTTGGACAGCTATTGTGTATTGAAAATGGATAAAACTACTCCGAATAATGAAATCAACGAATATTGAAATAACATGTATGAAATTTCATTTTCACTACCAGTCCCTAGATTTAATGTAAATATGATAAGTCATTCTGAGAACGTTCATCAGAATGTGGCATTATTATTAGAAAAGAATGTTGCCAAATGTCGATGTTTTTATCATTGTTCACTGACCTTTGTGGAAAAAGGAATGACTTATTCTGACCGGAACTAAATTCTGGGTATCAACCTGGGTAACACTCGAGGCCTTCTTTCCTTGCGCGAACCAGCAACTCGAGACATTATTATATTACATTATAAATAACATTTCACGTGTTCTGAAAAAAAAGCGCCGCTCAAGTGCAAAGGGTTAAAAATATTGCTTCCTCATTGATCACTTACCCACGTATGAAACTGATTTCACATAATTGAAAGAAACCGATGAAATACCTGATAAACTATACGTTCCGAAATGTGTGACTGATGTATACAAGTCTTCGATGCTTTTTCGGCCATGACAATCCCAACTGGGTTGCCCCAGTTCAACCCCAGAGCATCCAATTAGCGCCACTCGGAAGCCGAATCAGTGCGTGAGGAGAGACTCCAATAAAATCAACAATCAAATCAAAATAAAATCACGTTAATTGTTTGTCTTTCTTTTTCTCCCAACAATCCCAGCTTCCATCTCGATGCCGTTGAAGTCACGCGCTGAGATAATTTCTAATCGTGCATAATCGGGTTCGTGTGTTTCCACGTTCCTCTCGCTACCTTCTATTTATGTTTATTACCATTACCGCATAGCGGAATAAAAACAAAATATGTATATATTCATTTGAAAAAAAGAGGGATCTGAGCCTTTGAGAGCCGAGCGCACATGGCGCAGGGCTCCGATCGTCGCAAGCGAATGGTCGCGCGATTTCACAACGGCATACGGCTTTTGCGTTCGTTAGATTCGAGGATGCCCATCATCGGTGGGGGATTCCGCCGAATCCGGAGAAGAGCCCTACGTGTGCAACGACCGGGGAATGGAACCGTAAATTCAAAGCCACACGCGTATTTCAGAGTCTCGTGCTCGTAAAGTCAGCGAACCAATCGGCTGCCTGGATTTATTTTTCCCAATCACGGAAAAAGCACGTGAGATGAAGATACTAGGGGATGATCAATTTGCAGCATAGAGCTATTCATATATCTGAATATCGTCACATACTCAAAGTAACGTCATTATTATAAAACATCTGTATGAATTCTTCTCCGAAAAAAACGTTCAGAAAAAAAAACATCTAATCAAAACTGAACATCTCCATCTTGCCACGCGCTGTAGAGCGATCACAAAAACGCGCAACACATTTCGTGGTGTGAAAGTTGCGTGACAACTCCGGTCACTCGCCCCGGGTGTGGAAAATCTAACGTAGGGTAAATGATCTTGGTTTATCCAGTCGAAAATATGATCATGGTTTGCCCACTTTTTTGAATGCTCTAATTCAGCGCTCCTGTGTCAAATAAGGCCTTCGAATGTTTCGAAACATATAAATGAAATTGCCTTTTACATGATTTATAGTAGTTTGATAGTATATTTTTACGAAATCACATGTTTTAAAGGATTATAAAATACACCTTCTATTTGTGTCAATGCGCCCCTCATTCGAGCTAACTTTTAATCGATCACCAGATGATTATTTGGCACGTATTCAGACCTTTTCTGATTACAACACTTATAAATATTGTAAACATCATGCTTGCTCACCATTTGTATCGGATTTACATAGCTAAACCATTAAATTAACGCATTTTGATGAACTCAATTCTGATCATGAGTTGTCCAATTCAATAATGTTGTTTTGTCCACATGATTTCTATGGCAACCGCTTGGCGCGCTGCAGTTTGTTTATGTTTGTTTATGGTGTGCTTCGCGCATAGCAGAAGTATGGTTTTTCTGTGTTGATTGTGTTGAGGTGAACACTTCTAAAATGCCCAAGAAAAGGCAATATTCTGAAGAAAGCCTAAATTATGAATGAATCAATATGATGACAGTAAACTCAAGCAATGATAAATGCAACATCTAATTGTGAATTCGAATGTTTTCATTCAAAAATGGAGATTTCTAAAACCGGACAAACCATGATCATTTTTTTGAGCAAGCCATGATCAGAGGTGGGCAAACCATGATTATAGTTCTTCTTTAAGGAAAATCGTTAAAAAACATAAAAATTTGAATAATTTCAACACCTTATGGTAGTATTAGCAACTAGAGACTTGGGGTTTTTCAACAAACCCAAACTCGTATCGATTATGTGTGATTTTCATGAAGAAAAATCGATTTGCATTTACTAGTTGCGTAAAAACACCCCAAATTGGACAAACCAAGATCATTTACCCTAGCTTCGTTATGAAATCGCCAGGCGCTAGGGACAGCTTTATGGGCGCTTTCTTTCCGCGTGTTCCGCGCAGCGAAAAAGTTCATTAGCGAATTTACGTTATTGTGTTTAATCAAACGTTCAATTCATTCAAAGTAGCCACCACGAGAGATAAACAACTTTTATTTCTGCCGAAAGATATTGAATGGTGGGTGAGGCTGGGAAGTAAAATTTTTAAACCGATAGTTACGGAAATGTCAACGAGTGATGACTGCCTGACAGTGACAATGTGTTTATTGTATCGGTACTAACGGATTTTCCGGTTTGAGCTCATTTGGTGTATTGAGTGGGTAACTTCCCTTGAACAACTGTTGAAATGACAGGTGCCAATATATAGTGTTCCCAACTGACAGTTCCGATTGAAGATTTTGAAGGTTTTCCTAACGACATGATATTTTCATTTTTCATATCTTATCATCATCAACAACAGCAACCTAGATACTTCAATTCTGCACTGCGCTGCTACAATATTAAAAGTCATTATTACAATATTAGGAGAAGGGTGGTAAATACGGACACCCTCAGTAAACGTTGTTTTTTTTAGTGAGTTTCACAAAAAAATATATAGCTATCTTACCACATACTCTTTTTATAATAAAAATTGTCTTTAAGGGAGAAATTTCGCAAAATGCATCTTTGAAAAAATCAGATTGAGTCGGGATAGACGGACAAAAAAAGATGGACACTAACTGAAAATCCAAGTTTATGTTTTATGCACTCAATAAGCTTTGGAGTTCATCTCATCATCGAAATCATCGAACAAAAAGGCAAGACTAAAATCACCTAGAAGGGCTTGTAATTTTTCTCATTTTTTAATGTTTAAAATATCTTCCGGCATTCGCAATGACAAATTTGGATTACGTTTAAAAAACCGCTCTGCTGATTCGTCCATGAAATCTGGTTGCACTTGCAAACGTACTTACTACGCATCTGTTTAAAAAGGAGGACCAATATTTCTGGTGTGAAAATGAGAAAACTTCACCGCTGATTCGATAAACTGGAAAAGAAGTGATGGTAAACCACTAACGTAGCAAAAAATACCCCAAAAATCACTCGATAACAATGAAAACCGTATTTCCGCAGACGAAAATTTACATGAAGCTAGGGATTGTTAATCGGTTTTACCGGTAATACCGGGTCATTTTTCATCACCAAATTACCAGTAAATGTTAATGTAATGTAATCGCTAACCGGGAATTTCGGTAATTTTCATTTTTACACCATAAATAATATTTGCTTACATGTCGCTTCAAAATATGACTCGAGAATCAAAATAATATCGAAAAATCACAACTGACAGTGTTCCGTTCAGGGCTCTGACATTGTCTATGTCCTATTGACATTGTCTATTGTCCGTATTGACGAATTTACGTTGGATTTACAACCAGATGGTGCAGCGAGTAAAATGAAGATGTTTTGTTTTTTTGGTATGAAATTCGTTAAAATTTTTTTAGAAAAATCAGAATTTATCTTCAAATTTCCCGGTTTCACGTATTCTTTCGACGCTGAAAAGGATAGAAAATCGTCATTCACAATGTGCTATGTACATTACGAGGAATGGCTTGTTATAAGTATTGTAACTTTATTTTTTTTTCAACTAAATAAACGATGAATAGGGTGTTTTGCGCTAAAAATACTGCAAATCCTTCTCGTATCGGCCCCTACATAATCAATAATATCAGCCAATTTGATATGATATCGATTTCATCGCAATTAATTATAGTATCAATAACCGGTATGCATCATCAAACTTAAAATTTTCGAAGATTTTCTATGACTTTGGTCAAATCGCGTGTTGAAACCATCGTAAATATACAAAAATTCCAACTCTCTTACCATATACTGACGATATTCAATGACTGAAATGAATCTAAATTGAAATAAAATGAATAATCACCACCGAATTTTGCTTTTCAGTGCGTAAAATAAACAAACACCCTCACTTTTGTGGTTCTGAGCTCTAATGTAGATGTCGCATGAGCTGATTCAGCTTTGCGTAAATTCGTCAATTCAGTTAGTAATGACTTTTGGCTTGTTCACGCAGTTTCTCCCCCAAAACGACTAAACAGTCAGTCGGGCTTACGATGACATACGATACAGGTGAGCTAGATTCTTTTGTGTCATACACGAAAATTACTCACACGTATAAAATAGCTTCAGTGTATGTACGCTGTTTTGCACGCTAATACTAACGCGAGCGCCTTTATAGCATACTTGATAAATGTCTATGTTCGTTGGTTTGAGTTCACGATGGGTAGACAAGAAACCGTCCATAGATGTGGTTGCTTCTTTTTTGCATCGGAAATCATGTTTTCGTTCCTCTTTATTTGGACGTAAAAATAAGATTGCGTACGCGGGTATAAATTTCGTTCCTAGGGGAGTAGAAATGTGCATTGAGTTCAGTTGAATGAAGAGGCAGAGTCAGTTAAATAATCACTGAATGGCCTAGTTCGCCAGTCATCCTCGCTAGTCAACGCTAGTCAATTCATTTTCTAGTCAAGTCACTTTTTGTTGTGGGTGACTGCCGAAGCAGTTCCAGTCGAAGCAAAGCTACTGAGAGTAGAGTCGGTCTTCATTTTTCACCTTCGAAGATTTCGGGCCCTGGTTCCGTCGATTCTATGACCTACTATGACCTCCTTCAGTTCAAAAATCGCTGCACGATCTAAAAACGAAACAGTTCCAGTGATGAAGAACTGACAGAGATAAAGGAATTGGAAGCTAACGTCAGATTGCAATTTGGGGAAAAAGAAATGTCGTATTTCTGATCGAAATTTGACGCTTTATTTAACATACTTAAAATTATCCAATTTAAGTCAAATATGCGCCGTTTTGTTCGCAAACTTGTTGCCATTTGAGAAGTAACTTCACCCAATTCACCCAGTAGACCGATCCTTTTGAAAATTTTAGACAGTAAAATAAAAACTATTAAACAACTTTTGGCATTTTCTTTTTATTCATACTTCGAGCCCAAGCCCGTATGCTCGCACCTTCCTCTTTACCCCGTCCATAAGGTTCTGTACAACGTCAGGTTGTAGTTTTTTTTGAACAGAAATCCATTTTCTCTTGAAGTCCGCCTCCGATTTGACAACTTTTGGGTTCTTCCGGGGGGCCTACTTCATAATCGCCCAATATTTCTCTATTGGGCGAAGCTCCGGCGCGTTGGGCGGGTTCATTTCCTTTGGCACGAAGGTGACCCCGTTGGCATCGTACCACTCCAACACGTCCTTTGAATAGTGGCACGAAGCGAGATCCGGCCTGAAGATGGTCGGGCCCTCGTGCTGCTTCAATAGTGGTAGTAAGCGCTTCTGTAGGCACTCCTTAAGGTAAACCTGCCCGTTTACCGTGCCGGTCATCACGAAGGGGGCGCTCCGCTTTCCGTATACTTTTTGGCAAACTTGGATAGTTTCTTCTTGCGAATCTCCTCCGGAACGCTGAATTTGTCCTCTGCGGAGAAGAACAACAGGCCCGGCAGCTGACGAAAGTCCGCTTTGACGTAGGTTTCGTCGTCCATTACCAGGCAATGCGGCTTCGTCAGCATTTCGGTGTACAGCTTCCGGGATCGCATCTTCCCCACCATGTTTTGCCTTTCGTCGCGGTTAGGAGCCTTCTGAACCTTGTATGTACGCAGGCCCTCCCGCTGCTTGGTCCGCTGGACGAATGAACTTGACAAATTCAGCTTATTGGCGACATCCCGGACCGAACTTCTCGGATCACGTCTAAACTGCTTAACTACGCGCTTGTGATCTTTTTCACTGACGGAGCATCCATTTTTGCCGTTCTTCACCTTCCGGTCGATGGTTAGGTTCTCGAAGCATCGTTTTAGTACTCTGCTGACCGTGGATTGGACGATTCCCAGCATCTTACCGATGTCCCGATGTGACAACTCCGGATTCTAGAAATGAGTGCGCAGGATTAATTCACGACGCTATTTTTCGTTCGACGACATTTTTCCAAATTTACGAAAAATTGACAGTGAAGCATGGCCAACGTGATCTATACACTCTTATCTGATTATAAGTGAAAGCTGAAGATATAATTCCTAAAAATTAAATTTCTACAGCGTTTTTTCTGTGATGCAATTTGATGTGACACACCCTTTATCTTCGATAGCCACTACACCAGAACGAAATCGATCAAACCAACGCTGTGCTGTGCGAATCGTTACAGTATCGGGTCCATAAACTACACGAATTTTTTCGGCCGCCTTCATTGCAGTTTTACCTCGCATGTAGTAAAAACTTAAAATATGGGGAATTTCTTGCTTAGTGGACTCCATCTTTGACGCGCTATAACTTGAGACTGAAAAGGACAATCACAACACTATCAAAACGAAACTTGTAGCACAGATTGTCGTCTTTAAATAGCCGTATAGTATGACCCGATGCGATAAGTACAACACAAGATATGTTTAAGTGTTGCCATATATTGACAATATACGACATTTCTTTTTCCCCAACCCAATATATGACAATAGTAGTCGATGCTCTTCGTATTGTACACCCAACATAATTGAACGAGCGTTTTCCTCTTCTGGAAACTTTGTTAATGAGATCCGATCTAGATTACCGTTTTGTCTCATATTCCGAACACTCAAGCTTTGATCGCCATTAAACAGTGTCTCATTACTCAAAATGGTACTCTTTCACGAAATTAATTTGAATTTTGGATACATTTCTTTTTCATTTTACTACAATAAAACTGATTTACAAATACATATTCGTGGTGAAAAACTAAAAATATTTTTAATCACTTTTGTCTCAACTTCCGAACACCATTTTCGTCACTGACTTATATTCCGAACACTTTTGTCTCAAATTCCGAGCAGCAAAAATGCATTTTTTTAAATCATAACTATTAAACTATTGGAACGATTCATATGATCGATATATAAAATTAAAGTCAATTAGCTAGTCTTTTTTGGAAAATGTTATGTTGAAAAAGGTTAATTGGATTGGCTTTCGTAATTATTCATTGTATTTGTTTTTTATAGTTTACATGGTTTCGGGACCAATGACGCTATATCGGTATCGATACCTATAAATGATGTTAAAATGAAGTCTATAACCCAAACAATATCAGGATTTTGATTATTAAATTATTTATAACATTGAAGGTCAGTAAATTCACATTTAAAAATGAAGTGTTCACAATTTGAATCATGCGTTGGAACTTGATTCATATTCCGAACACTACTTCGATACTAATTTTATTGAAGATTTCTGCATAAAATATCTTTTTTTTTCATTCATTTATTGTAGATCCTTACATTCTCTAGCACTCAACATGAAAACCGCAAACAAAATGTTAATAAAAAACTACAAAAACTGAAAAATGAACGATGCTTGTTTTTACAGAATTTGCTAACGCAAACATTTTATCATTGGTTTTGATTGTCACTTTTTTGCAAATGTTATTATAAATTCTATCGATACCTGTAAATGATGTCAAAATGAAGCCTATATCTCAAAAAATACCTGTGTTTTCATTGTTCAATTATTTATGACATAAAAGTTTATTAAATTTACATTGAAAAATGAAGTGTTTGAAATTTGAGACTGATCGGAATATGAGACAAAACGGTAGAAGACGACAAAATTAACATTCTCTGTGTCCTTAAGTATTATTTTAACCATCTTTTTGTGAACTGATCATTATCAATAAAAGCCCTTTTTTTTTCAAGAAAATGTCTTTATTTTAAAATATTTTTATTGGTCACTTACCGGTTTACGGGTAATGAAATTCTCATTACTAAATAACCGGTTATTGGAATTTTGGCACGGTAATGCAATCCCCACATGAAGCTGCTCATTCTAGATTATTTTTTTGTTTTTATTTACAATTTTAACAGAAGGCCAGATAGGTGTACACAGTAAGTGTCAAAGGTATTGTTACACTGTATTGCAAGTTTGTACATCATTAAAATTTAAAATAAAAATGTAATTTATGAATCATACATAGGTGTTCGTCTTTCCCGGCTTTCCCCTACTTTAACAATCAAAGCGCTTCGATGAACGTATTGACAAGTTTAGAAAAAAGAATTTTAGAATCGTTAGATCTTCGTTCGATGTACATCTTCCCAATGCTATAAACACACTGCCGGTTACAAAGCATACTCACTCACCAGCTGACAGTGAATTGTGACACAACTGTAACATTACATTTTTCTCGGGATAAACAATTGAATAATTCTGAAGTGTCAAGCATTGTCCAAACGCACTATGTGTCTCATTTTGACTGTAGCCAATTCGTGCTCCTCAAATAGGTCCGACCAAAAGAAGCAACCGGAGTAACAGCGGAATTTGGATACAAGCGAAGAATTTTATTGTAAGCCACTCCCCTTGTGAATCTACTGCCAGTCTAATGAAATAAATTTGGTTGTTGCTTTCCGAAAACATAATTCATTTTCTAACCGCGAAGCAGAGCTTATGCGCTAAGGCCATCGTTCTAGCATGTATTTTTGCTAATAGGTACCGAAAAACTACTCGGATATTCGATAAGTTATTTAAATTGGCAACCCTTGTTGTAGTCCCACGTCTCTTCGGCTATGTCCTCGACATCAACTATCACCAAACGTAATAACAGTGTTTGGAGAACGTTTTTCGACCAGGAATCCCGGATCGGGGGAAATCGGAAGCGGAACTCCAACCTCTCGATCCGAGACGTCAGGTTAGAAGTTTTACAAACAACAGTGCAGCGAACCCTGAAACGCGTCGCGCTGTCATCCTACAAGTAGGGTACCTCGTTAATTGTTGAACACTTTCCAAATGTTGAACAGTCTAATAAATTCTAGCTACAAATCAATTTTAATTGTTGTTTTCCAAATACTATCTCCAAAAACATCTGCATTTGAAAGTTGCACATGTTGTATTGCCGAATTGATGCCATTTACATGATCCTTACCTTTGAAAAATGTGATTAAAAATATTGTTTAATCGATGATCATTTGCCCTATTATTTTTAAAAATAAAACTAAGAAAGTGCATCCTCAAAATAAGCTTCATAATAAAAACAGCGGTGATTTTTTTACTGCCACCATTTTTTTTACAACGCATGAGAAAATGTTCCAACAGTTCTCCAATCATCCGGGTTGCTAGTACACTAAAATATTATAAAAATACTACATTTCCAGATGCTGTTATTTTTCAGCTCATATTCCATCTGTCGAACACTCTCATAACCAAAAACCGTCTTTCCCATTAGCAGGGGAGCCAGAAACTTTTCAAGCCCATTATATAATATTTTGTTCAAACCGTGCAAAGGTAAAAAAAACTGCCGTTTAAATTCAATTATGTTAGTGTTTTCTAGCGTGCAAATAAGCAAAGGAGAAAATATACCGAAGACAACAATCCAATGCGAATTACACGTCCACTTTTGTAAACGATTTTATATATGTGGCCATACTTATTTTTACTCTTTTATAATTCAGAATATGCGACCATACTTTTTCTCTTCATACATATTACTTGGAAATTCTTGCAAATTTAAAAACTTCTGAGAAAATAATAAATCAAAATGATATTCAATTTACCCATATCTGACATCCCTGTTTTCATCATTGGCTTTATTTACATTATTTGTTTGTCTCACGAACGAGTGTTGTTGAATTTGGACGTCGTGTACAAGTTACGTAACGTGAGAATTTGGGGAGGTAGGTCGAGGTTGCGTTACTTTCAGTGTATTAGAGATAAGAATTGAGTTACGTAAGGGGGAGGGAGGCGATCCAAAGCTCGGATTTCTAGCGTTACTCTAGCGTTAGCGTAATTTGTGCACCACGCCTTAAAAACCAACTGTTCAACATCTAGCGACGATTCAACTTTTGGTTGAAATGCCATAGGTCAGCACTTCGTGAACTCTCACAATCTTGGTTGCACCATGATCAGTCCGCACGAGTCTGTAATAGTAGAGGACATGACTAGGATTGCAGAACAACAAATAGTTTTACCGGAAGATTCAAAACTATCAGCTGATGAGGTGATAACGGCCATAAAATCTACCAAAAACATCAAGGCTGCTGGAATTGGTGGAGTGGTCGATCTGGAGTAGAACAACTTGAGTGTTGACTTCTTTAATCATTCTTTAATGGCAGCAGTCTTTAATAAGTGCTTGGAACCTTGCTACTTCCCTTCTCAATGGAAGTCAGCTGAAGTTATTCCAATTCTCAAGCATGGTAAAGATCCCACCAATGCCAAAAGCTATCGCCCAATCAGTCTGTTATCCTCCATCTCGAAAATATTCGAAAAGATGATTGTCAGTCGTTGACTGGAGTTCTCAAACCAAAATCCTTCAGGAACAATTTGGATTCATATAAGGTCACTCATCTGTACATCAGCTTATACGGGTAACTAACATCATTAGGCGGAACAAGAGCATTTCAAAAATATCCGCGATGGCGTTGTTGGACGTCGAAAAGGCGTTCGACAATGTATGGCATGATGGCCTTGTGTCCAAGCTTCATAGATACAACTTTCCGATCTTCCTTGTGAAGATCGTCAGTAGCTATTCAGCGGGCAGATCTTTCAGGGTCTTTCTGAAGACTTCTCATTCTAATACGTTCAGTAGAGTAGATGCGGGTGCTTCCCAGGGTAGCGTTCCAGGACCTATCCTGTTTAACATATTTACATCAGATGTTCCTCCCCTTCCAGGTGGCGGTATCCTGTCTTTATTCGCCGATGACACTGCCATCATCTATATAAGGGTCGAGTGATCCGTGCTCTAACGAGAAGACTACAAGAGGGCCTCGATTTCAGTAGCTGGAAAATTTGTATTAATGCGTTGGTTGGTTGCAGGCAGGTTGACGAAAATTGAATAATCGACCGGAGAAAAGCCATCAGTAAGTAAGATTTACGATTCATCAGTCATACAATTAGGAACCGAAAGACGACAGCAGCAGAGAGGCTTTCTCAAGACTTTCTCAAGACCGAGAGTTTAGTTCAGTTTCCCAAAATGGCCTTTTTAAAGGCTAGAGCAGTATGAACTGACAAAGTTTAAAAAGTCTATAATTTGAAACATCATCATCGTCACCAATAAGTCCGAACACACTTCTAAATTGAAATAAGCACTGTCCCTGCAGGAAAAAAAAACATGAAAATCAATTCGCTTTTTATTACTGGGTCTCGTGTTTTCCTGAGCAATATATGTCCCACAGCAATGTCGGACCGCTGTTTTTTTTCGATTTCCTCCAACGACATCTACTTCATATCTAATGCTATTTTTAATACAATCGAAACAACACTTTGTTTATATCGCTTCAATATCGATTGCTAACAATACCGCATAACTGTCATAACATGAAGAAACGAGGGGTTACTCAAAGGTTTTGAGTGATTTTAATATTATGTTTTGGGGTTGGGCTTTTATTTTTGTCAACGCATATTTGCACACTTTAAAGAAGTCATGTATGGGAGAAAACAAAATCTAATAAAAATGGCCAAACTTGTTAATTACTTGAAAGAGTAATAGTTAATAAACAATTCTATAAAACTACGGTAGTAGTTTTTGATAAAATAGTCCAGAAATTGCGAAAAGTTTTTAAGCATCCAAGGTGGGCTTCTGTTATGCCTATCACTATACCAGGCATAACAAAAGGTCCAGGTCTCTTGGAGAACGAGCTGGCTTTGATGAAGCAATTGGTAAAAGTATCAAAAGAAGTTGGCTCCATCATTGCCTAAAACCTTATGAGTGATCTCAAGCAACGGAAATTTGATTAGAGACATTACGGGTTTTCAGCTCATATAAAGTTCAAATTGATGAAAAATTGGAAGGAAGAACTCCCTACTTTCCCATACATTTGGCTGCGCTCCCGCAGCAAACAGCTATTCATTACAAACAACCACGGGTACGGGCGAACCGTATGGACAAGGTGAAGGAGGGAGACAAAAAAGAGATTAGAAATAAATATAGGCGGTCGCTACAACGTTCCCTATATAAACATCGTTGCTGGACGAGCTGGATGGCGAGGGATCGAGTGCCTTTCTCAAGGCAAGAGGGTGGAGGTGTAATGCTGGAGTAAAGTAAAGTTTTCCAAGGGCTTTTCTCAAGGCTAGAGACGAATGAACTGAAAAAGTTTAAAGTCTCTATAATACAAAACCTTCCTTCCTTCCTCCCTTGTCCACATTCTATTATCGGACGCGAAGCAGGAAAGACGCTATCTTGAAATTAATTTTCAGCATAAGAGATTGCTGCATTTGCCGAGGATGTATGCGGTGCGATAGCGCAAGAGTGAGATACAGGAGTTTCAATGGGATTTGGAGCAGGAGAGCCTATCGAAGTGTGTTAAAAGCGGTGGAAGCATAGCGCCGGGTGAATGAGTAACTAATCGCACTCGATTTGATAGAATTCTGGAGTTTTTAAACGGTTTTATTTAACTGTGACATATTTGTATGTTTGTATGTAAAATGTTTGTCTATGGCGCTGTACCACATTAATTGAAATTTGACCCTTTCCTGTTGATCGATTGATCTGAAATTTGGAACACACCTTTATCTCTGCAGTCATTATAAAACTCCTTATTTCATGATCTTGAAAATCCAAGATGGCGACCGCTACAAAATGGCGGGTTACATATTGTCTCTAAATCTCATCAATATGGGTATCATGAAGGACTAGTAGAACACAGTTATTCATGAGGAGTGCAAAGCCCAATTATATCACGATACCAGACGGTAAATTCCTATTACGATATGCTTGCCATCAAGTATGTGTTCATTGCCGGATGAACAATAACCCCTGCAACATTTGCACCGCACGACATTTTCACGACAAATTTTGATTTTATCGTATTTGAATCTAAACATTTGAGTGTTTGCTGAGTGCTGAGGTTTTATTTTATCCTTTGATTTTTTTCTGTAATTTTGTACATGAAAAGTTGATCATTCTGGGATCTGTGCTCCATGATATTCGAATAATGGACACCTCTTGGTGTAGTCCTACGTTTCTCCGGTTATGTCCCCGACTAAATTGGTGGTTAATTAATACTACTTGAAGTACCGAATATTGTATCAAAACATTGAATCGCTTATTACAGTAAAACCTGTTTTTGTGCGGTTTTTTTCCGCGATTTTTTTTGTGCGGTTTTCTATTATGCGTTTTTTTTGTGCGGTGTATGAAATTTATATATTTGACGAAGTTATCGTCCATTTAGTTTTTTTCAATTATTCAGGAGGGGAATGATTTCAGATCCCCTCCTCCCATCAAATGCTCTAAGTTTTTCTAAGTTTTTGAATGACATGATTTCTAACAGCAACACGTTTCGACATGCAACTAAAAGCACAAAACAGTCACGCGCAACCTAAAAGGCAAAGTGTCCCATCGCAAAGCAGGAAAACAAAAGTAAATTGAACGGTGAATGGCGTGTATTTGAGTTATTTTCTTGGGGAAAATTTTTTTTATGCGGTCCCTATCTACCGCACAAAAAAGTTTTTTTCAAAATGTGTACCGAACACGATTTTTTAAAGCTGCTGGCGACGTTTTTTTATGCGACTTTTTTTGTGCGGTCCCTATCCCCCGCACAAAAAAGGTTTGCCTGTACATTAATTCCTATGATGAAATTTATAGTGGTTTTACTGAAGTTCGACAGAGTGTAGTATATGAATATCAAACACACATCCCAAGTCAAAACAATTGTCATTTTCAGCCTTCGAGTAGAATTCACAATGGCTATTTTATTCTGATCACGGATAGAAGAAGACATTCCCACAGTTCTCAGCTTCAACCTAATTCATAACTCATGCTTGACTAGTCACGAAAAATCACCCAATTCAGCAGAGCTGATCCATTGAGGCCTCTAGAATTTCCCAATACTCACCGTTTCAGACGATATAATTCGCGCAGCCGTATTCCGCAAACGTCCCTCGACGCGGCGCGTTTCCAATTCTGCTTGACACCGCTTCTCTACTGCCCGTTAAAACCGCTAAGGCAATCCGTAATCGAACATGGGGTGGTGAAATTTTCCATACAAAAGATAGCAATAACAACAACGACAACACAGAATTCGCCAAAATAAGTGGCTCAAAAATTCACACGATACTCCGCGCTGGCCGGCAATGGGCAACTTCTTTGCAACCGGTGGGTAACCAATCCGTTGCAAACTTTTGGTTTCCTTTTCCTTTGCCCCTCCCGGTTTATTTTGCACTCACTTTCGATTTTCGCTATTGCGTTTGTAAGGCTGCACACGGGACGAGGGGAGAGAGAAAAAAAAGCAAGAAATGCATGTGAGGAGAGTTAAACACGTTTTGCGGCACTTCCAAATCTTCGTCGATGGGACTGTGAAATTGGCCTACAAAACAGAGGCCGAACCATCCACCGATTTCATTAAACTTCACCATGAGCCGTCTCACTTGAAATGTTGCTTCAATTTAGCGTTTTTGTTTTTCTTTCTCCAAAACGCACTCTATTTCTCGAAATATTTGTTTTGAAATCCACACGAAACACCTACACTTACTACTGTTACAGCTTTCGAAAACACAAAAAAGATACAGAAAACGCGCAAACTGAAGCAAGTTAGTTCAAAAACAACGCTGATCGTGCACTGTCGGAACGAAAATAACTGGAAAAGCACTTTCCACACGGCGCATCTCTTTTCGCGACGCGAGTGGAAACGCACCACCGGCAATTGGGTGGGCAAGCGAGGAAAAATGACTGGACTAACAAAACGTACACACACACACACACTCACTATTTTCTCGCGTGGCGCGTTGTAAAACACTATCAGTGGCCAGTGGTGGTCACAGATAAACTTGAGAGCTTCCTCCGCTTCCGCTGTGGCGCTGGGGAGATTGTCGGCGAAATCGGGCAGCAGAAGCGCAACACACAACTCATCAACAACGCCAACAGTAACGAAACGTCTCCAATGTTTGAGCGCTGAACGCGAACTGGTTGAAGCCACCGATAATCCAGCTGAGCTGAATGGCCAACCATCCGCGGCGATAGAGCAGAACACTCAGAGGGGCAGCAGCAGCGAACATGTTGGTGATGAACGCGGGGGATGATGATGGAAGCGGGCAATGGAATAATGTGAAGCGAGACCTAAAACCGAGCCGTTCACGGGTTCGATTCCAGGTATTGCTCCGCTATCGAAGACGATCGGCGATGGCGCGGAGACGACGATACGCCGTTGCACCGTTGATGTGAGTATTGACCCTAGCTGGCGCACAACGGAACGGAAGGTTTCCGCTGTATTTCGGTGGCCTAGGTGTTCGATAAACCACTTAATATTTTACTCGCGAAAAGACTTAAGATATATGTTGATTTGTTTATCAATATCAATAGTGGACAGGTACAGCGTAACACAAACAGCGAAGTTAGCAGCAGCGTTTATGCCACTACACGGACACCCCCGCAACAAAACGGAACATAAGCAAAACAGACTATTCGAGCTGAAGTGGTAAAGTGTAAAAAGTTGAAGAAAGGTGATAAAAGAATACAAGTTCAAATATAAAACATCGGTGTTAAAGTTTTTAATGTTCTCACCCGAAGAAGCTATTGATATATTTGATGCATTGCTTATTTGTTTCACATTTTGTGGCACACATACTGATCCTGATGCTTCTTTGTTTGAATGAACACAAATTTTGGCATAGATCCTGTGTTTGTTTTATTTGTACTACTTCTTTATTTATATACAATACTAGCTGCAGCGTTGCCAATGTTCCAGTTTAAACTGGATTCTTCCAGTTTTTCATTCTCGATCCAGTCAAACAGTTAAATCCTAAAATCTTCCAGTTTTTTAAAAATTTTATCCAGTTTTATCCAGTTTTATCCAGTTTTTTATATGTGTGATTCAAAATAAACTCACAATGTATAAATATTATCCCTTCCTCCCCCTTAACTTCCCACTTAACTGTGGAACCTGTGGAATGAACTTATTCTGGATATACCCTCAACAAAACAATGAATAGAAACAGGCTGAGGAACATTATGGCTACTGTCTACGGCGGCTCGCACATCGGAGCAATAAGCAACTAGCAAGCTGCAATACGCAATATGCAACAGGCAACATGTTTTGTTGTTCTTCGCATACCAGAGCAATAAAAACGCCTGGCATTATGCAAACAATCTGCTCAATGTACGAAACTTGTCAAATTATGGCCGATAATTTACTCTTCAGCCGACACGTGTTGCTAGCGATAAGTGTTGCTCTGCAAAGGTGATAGATCAACAAAAATTAAATGGAAAAACCCATTTGCGATAATATTACTTATTGCATGTTGATAGTTGCTAGTTGCTTATTTCTCCGGTGTGCTAGACGTCTATGAAAAACTACGTTTCTTTTCATGGGGAGCAATCGGGAGGGATAAAAATAAACGAGAATATGAAGTTGAAATATAACTAAACAATGTACGAACAGGTTAACAAAAGTGCCAGAAAAAACGAAGAAGAGCCTGAAAACAAGGAAAACATATAAAGTTTGTATTTGTTACAATAAATATGTTATCGAATAATTAGTGTTAATCACTAATACAGGAAAACCGCTATCGCTTATCTTTTATCTTTTTCAACAGCCTACCCAAGCATCAATGTGCAACACTGTCTTTGTATTTCTAAAAATATCAGATGTTCCAGGTCCTTCAACACACCCTCGAGTTTAAACCATTTGATCTACCATTTTATCCTTGATTGGTTGATGTTCATATAGATGGTTCATAGAGCTTGTTTGCTGGCTTTGAGTTTATATAAACATCAGATATTATAGGTCCTCCAAATCATTCCAATGTTCAGAGATCGTGGAGTCATTTGCACCAATGACATTAATATATATATAAAGTTTTAGTTCAATTTTTAATTTTTAGTTAAAAAAAAGCATCATGCAATCTTCCCTTTTTGACGCATAGTTCGTAATGAAAAGAGATAATGCATTCTTTGCATAAAATGCATGTGCAATATACTATTTTTGTAAGTATGCATAATATGTATATTTTTGTATATTTTTTTTTTACTTTCTGGAGCAGGAGAAAATACTAAAGGATACATCATTTGGATCCTGATACAAAAATTTAGTTTGGACGAGTCTGATATAAGAAATAAAATACCAAAGGATAATACCAAAGAAATGGAGAGAAATAGCTTTTCAATACACAAATTTGATAATTTTATTATCAAAGTTGAGCAGTGTTGATTTGGTATTTAATGTGCTCATTCTAGTATTGGAATAACATTGTGGACCTAATAAAAAATTATTCCAGAATTCTAATATATAGATCACTGCATAAATCAGTTCACCGAGATGTCAGTTTGACAGTTTTGCCTATTTGGTTTCAGCTCCCATTCGTTGAAATTTGCACATGTCCCCATTCAAATGTTCATGAATGGGAACTGAACCAACAAACGCAAAAACATCAAACTGAAGGTAAGGTTAGGCACCGTGCATTGATTTTTTTTATTCCATTTATTCTGCATACTTACGAGTGCGAAAAAGATAGCAACGGAGATGAAAAGATCCTTAAATATTGTTTCACAGTAATGTTCGAGTAGAGGGAAACGCCATTCTAATCATGGTTTATTTCACCATTTCATAAACTACATATGATTACTGCACGAATCTTCGAAGAAGATTGTATTTTTCAAGCATTGGAATGAGTAAAAAATCATTTCAGATAAATCAAAGCCGATATTTCTAAAATGAAACGGTTTTGCAGGATCCAGTTTTCTTTCAGTTTTTTTAAGAGCAATCTTCCAGTTTTTTGAAAAATACTTTTGGCCATCCTGACTAGCTGACCCGGGCAACGTTGTTCTGTCATATAAATTATTTCTAGTGAATTTTATAGGTGTTGGATGAAACATAACTAACTAATGTATTGTAAGTTTGTTTGAATGATTACGATCTATAAAATTCACCCAATACTGGCCAGGTGTACAAAAACTTGATCCAAATGGCATGAAACTTTCTAGTCCATCTAGGTTTGTCCCGTAACGGGGAGGAAACGCGATATTTTGGTTTGGAGTTCTTTGGTAGTTGAGATATCTGACGTATGAAATTTCAAACGCTGAGCCGATACAGTATCAAAAAATCAGTTGAATATCGAACAAAACGGTTTTATTTCATAAAATTCAACTTCAACAACCATTTTCATGATTTATTAGCACTTTCGTGTACTGCCGTTCTACGCATAATTGTCCCACGGTTCATAGGGATTGCATAGAACATAGTACAGTTATGCGTAGAACGGCAGTGTATCGGATTTAGTATCACTGAGTATGGTACCGGAAAAGCACTCCGAAGGATGCAAACCCACACCACACTTCAAGCAAATATACGTCGTACATCGGTTGCAATACGCACACTTTCGTTGGGTACCAGTTGGATTCGTTTTAATGAAATGATTTATTCCGTCAAACCTAACTTCCGATGACTTCGTGTGTTTAGACTTCTTCTTACGGATGGTGCAACGGTACAGCCATCGTTGAGCGTCGAAGAGATCAACTCCACCCATTCCTTTTTTGTACATTCTGCAAAGATGGGGTTGGAATATTGATTCTCTTTTTTTCTCAGCCTTAATGTATCTCTTACACGTGCCTCCATGTTGTCATTTTTGACATTTGTAGCCATATTGACAACATTACTGTCATTCCAATGAACAATGGTGATGTTTGCTCCAGTATCACGCACAATGTCATATGATCCACGAGCTTGCTTTTTCATGGATTCCAACGGCGCCTTTTCAATGCGGTTGTTACGGATGGTTCCAATGATATTTATGTCCCTCTTGCCAAAATCTTGAAGAAGGGCCAAACTGGTAAGAAAAATTACCTATGTACACGTAACTTTCTTCAGCAACAATATCTTTGCTCAAATTGGACACAACCTTCGATCCCAATGCACAATGGTCCAGGAGATGCATTTAAGTGGAAATTAGCATTTAGACCTCGACAGTTATTCTCTAGAGAAAAACTGTCTTAGACAAAGTTGTTACTCATGATAGCTCGTTTTTATCTGAGAGAGAGGAGCCAGCTCGCGTTTGTTGTGATGGCCCTTATGTCAGCGCGAACCAGTCACGGTGAACCAAGGGGAAGTATTGAAATATGTAGAAAATTTTAACATAACATTTTATTGCAAGAAATTTTATGTGAAAATGATTTTGACGTCGGACTACATCTTTCATTTCTATACTGGGGTGTAAGTTCAAAGCTTCAAGAACGAGAGCGTTACATTAGAGAAACAGGATTTCGAGCATTGTTAGTTGATAGAAATGGTATGTTAACCGCTTCATTCGAAAGATAGAATGTCTACGCGTTTTATGTTTGTTAGTTATTGATCCAAAAACTAGTTTCAATAGCTCAAAAATTGCTTTGAAAGCAAGCTATTGAAATCACAAAAATCTGTATAAGCAGGTGCCAGCTTGGAAATCCACTCAATTATGATTGTATAGCGAATGGATCATGTTATCGCTGCTCGAGATTGATATAGTGAAGCTAATTATATCACACCTTTTAGTTTTGTGGACGAGACTGATTGGTTCACCTTCACTATCTGTTCGGGCAGTTTGAGGAAAACCCGCCGACAACAATGGTCACACACTTACTAGAAATAAACTATCAATTTGTAGGTTAAAAGTTCTCTATATTTCTCTGGTATTCTTCGCTTGCACTTTCACGTTAGGACGTGTTCGCTCTGACTGTTTGGAAAGGAATGATTTCACTTCGTTACGCTGCTGTACTTCATTGCCCACTGATGGGCTGATGCGCAGTGGGGATGACGTGACGTGCGTTGATGTTGCTGTTGTTATTGTTTTAGTGCTTTTTCTCTATGTAGTTCGTTTCTGCTTCGGTAGGATTATTTTGGAATTTTGTCGTTTGTATCATGGTCGAATAGAATGTGAAACTGAATATCGTGCGCAGACTGTGCACTGGTTTTGTAGAAAATGGGTTTGTGGCTACTTATAAATTTCATCATTTGTGGCTCTCAATAGGCGGATTTATAATACATGAATCTTACTTCCGTTGAAAACGGAACACTATCGGTCAATTTGACTGGACATTCAGTGCTTCTACTGCCTTGATAAGCGACCTGCATGCCAAATTTGAAATTTGAATATGATCACCAGCGATGAGCAAAAAAGGAAAAAGACGTCGAGAGACTGGCAGTATAACTCTCATTTTCTTCCGAATCGTGATCACTGCCTATGCAAACAGTTGGTACTGCATCCTTTTTAGTCAACCTATTATTATTTTCATCGGACACAAAAAAAACTTTCCTCAAAATGCACCTGGTAGAAACTAATAATAATAAAATAATATATTCCACATACGCTGCACATTGCGTCGGGTAAAGGGTAATATCGGGGACATAACCGGAGGGACGTAGGACTACGCCAAAGGTTGTCAAAAATATAAATATTGGTTTATTTTCATTTGTTCGAATTTAGGTCAAGTTATTTCACTTCAGAAAAACAGGAAGTGGGTTATATCTATCGTATAACCGCAAGGGTGACGTAGGACTATCGTTGATTTAGAGATCATTTGTTTGAAGTTGAATCTAAATCCATTCTGAATGAATGAATAAATGAATATTTGGGGGACTTCGAAAACGAGAGCGTTACGTTGGAGGCACAAGGTTTTATGCATCCAATATAGGATACGAAAAACCTTGTTCTGAAGAATAATCTTCAGAAGCTTTCCTGCTAACTGTACTTGAATGACAAATCACAAACCCAAATGTATTATATGGATATTTTATGGATAGAAAACATGAAAATAAACTCTTTCGCTTGAATGAAAATTTCAATTCCAAGGGGAACTGGCAGATTATTTTCCAGCAACGATTAGATATTTCCACATTTTCCTCGATACTGGAAGCCCACCAGTAGTTAATACTAACTCGATAACCAGCTGTTAATTTCGCAAAAGAATGTATTTTTAAATTCCCAGAGGAACTTGTAGATTATTTTCCAGCAATGATTAGATCTTTCCGGAACTTTCTCGATGCTGAATGACATCCAAACGGAAAGAATTCCGCGCGTGTATGTGTGTGTGTAGCGATGTCTTCCCGGGGAACCGTTTGTGGCATCACTCTCCTCCTGATGGATTCCCTTCTGGCCTAAGGTGCACAAACAGGCTCTTGGTGACACCGTTCATCCGCGCTTTCATGATAAACGAAGAGCTTCACCACAACAGCGACAACATGCTCCAATCGCTGTTCAATTAGAACTGAGTGGATTTCCGAGCGGCGCTCGCTTATATACCGATTGGTGATTTCAATAGCCTGTTTTGAGAACAATTTTAAGGCTATTGAAACAAGTTTTTGGATCAAAAAGTAACAAATATATAACGTGTAGACATTTTATCTTTCGAATGAAGTGTTTATCATACCATTTCGTTCAATTGTTTAGGAGCTATTAACGCTCAAAATCGCGGTCTCCGGCGTAACGCTTTCGGTTTCGAAACTTTGATTTTACACCCCGGTATAGAAATGAAAGACGTAGTCCTACGTCAAAACAAGCTCAAAATACGTAATTCATTGTTTCATATTTATATACAGTGCAGATGTAATGTAGACAAACTAAATGCGCAAACCATTATCAAAGCAGTGAAGCAATAAAACATCCGAGTAAACCTTCACCTTCAACATTAGCATGTTGATTGTTTGGTGCCAAGAGCAAAACTTCATCTCAAATGCTGTGAAAAACATCGTTTCCAAATTAATAATCCACAAATTTGTGTCTGCACCACCTTTCGCTGAACAGCTACAGTAATCCGAACCGAACCGGTAATGTTTTGACAGCGTAGTGATAGCTACCGCCGCAAAACGAAACATTCGAAACACCTTTTGTTTTCAATCGAAGAAAACTGCTCTCGCCGCTGGAAAATGCCTTATTCACGCCCAGCTTGACTTTTAATCCGGGAACCATGAATGAATTCGCGAAAACTAAATGAACGATCGGAAAAAGTCACAAATGAGCCGAAAACACCCATAAATTCACACAAGATCTCATCCGGCAAAGGAATCATAAAAATTTGTTTGCTTATTATTTCGGATATTGTTTTAGAAATCATCGAAATAATTCTTCAGGACAACTATATCGAAATAGTCAGAAGTAAAAGAAACTTGTTTGAGTGGGCCGATGCTGCTGGAAGCCATGATGTGGGCTGACCTAGTACAACTTTCATTATATCCCACATGATCAGTGTTCAAATTTTCGTTTTCCCTCCATATATTCCTGTTAGACGTAGTCCTACGTCAAAAACCAAATCAAGGATAAAAACGCACAAATGTACTCACAAACAAAGATTCACGTCAAGTTTGAACACTTTTCTCATAGATGAATGACAACAACTTGCTTGATTGAAATTGTCCGATTTGAATTTTCTTGATGAGAAAGCGCAAAAAGAATAAGAAGAAAACAAACTATCTGTCATTCAGCTGGCTCCTCTCTCTCAGGTTTTTATGTTGTCAAAAAGAGGGTTACCAAAATTGTAGATGAAATAAAAAATATAACTTTCTTATATTTATAGATAGAGGTAAACATAGCTCGACAATGTTGTAGCTCTAATTATTTGAGACATCTTTGTAGAAAATTTTTTTTTTCTATCTGTTGAAATAACCGATATAGCGCCTTTTTTCTAAGTTACGTTAGGGTCACCATGAACAAAACTTATTTTTTGCTCTAACTTTTATATTTCAAATTTTACATGCAAACTGTCTTCGAAAGACTTTTAGAGCTTGCTAATACAAACATTTTTCGATGCAGAACTTGTCAATATCTCAACTTTACTCAAAGTTATTGATATTTCTTCCCAAAAAACACGCCCTTTTCATTTATTTGTCATTCTTTCAGGGGCAAACAAAAAAAATGTTCGTTGACGGAATTTGAAAAAACAGATTACACTTTATATAACATGTGATTTTCAAAACTATGTTATTTTTTGTTGAATAAATTAATATTGAAATCATGAGTTTTTCAATGAAAACCCACCAATAACTTCGAGTAGGATTAAGATATTGACATGTTCTGCATCGTAAAAAGTCGTACGAAGACCATTTTGATGTAGAATTTTAAATATAAAAGTTAGAGTAAAAAAACCCGTTTTTTCATAGTTAACCTAATGCAACTCAGATAGAAGGCACTAAAAACAACTTTGTAGGAGATATTTATTGTTTAGACAAAGTTGTTACATATGATAGAGCGCTCATTTTTATGTTATCAATAAAAGGGTGAACAAAATTGTCGATGAAATGAAAAATCTCACTTTCTTATCTTTATAGATAGAGATAAACATAGTTCAACAATGTTGTAGCCCCAGTTATTCTAAACAACTTTGTAGAACAAAGCTTTTTTCTATCTTTTAAAATAATCGATTTAACGCTTTTTTCTATGTAGCTTAGAAAAAAAGCGTTAAATCGAATCGGGTGACCATGAAAAAACGTGTTTTTTCTGCTTTAACTCTCATATTTCAAATTCTACATCAAAACTGTCTTTGTACGACTTTTAGAGCTTATCGATACCAACATTTTGCGATGCAGAACTTGTCTATATCTTAATCCTACTCAAAGCTATTGATGGTTTTTTACCCAAAAACTTATGATTTCAATTTTAATTTACTCAAACACAAAAAAAAACATAGTTTTTTTAAAAACACACATCATATAGAATGAAATGTGTTCTTTCAATTGCCGCCAATAAACTTTGTTTACGTTTGCCCCAGAAAGAATGACAAACAAATAAAAAGAGCGTGTCTTTTGGGAGAAATATCAATAACTTTGAGTAAAGTTGAGATATTGACAAGTTCTGCATCGAAAAATGTTTGTATTAGTAAGCTCTAAAAGTCTTTTGAGGACAGTTTGCATGTAAAATTTTAAATATGAAAGTTAGAGCAAAAAAACAGTTTTTTTCATGGTGACCCTAACGTAACTTAGAAAAAAGGCGCTATATCGGTTATTTTTAAGAGATAAAGAAAAACTTTGTTCTACAAAGATGTCTCAAATAATTAGAACAACAAAATTGTTGAACTATGTTTACGTCTATCTATAAAGATAAGAAAGTTATATTTTTTATTTCATCGACAATTTTGGTCACCCTATTTTTGACAACATAAAAACGAGCGCTCTATCATGAGTAACAACTTTGTCTAAGACAGTTTTTGTCTAGAGAATAACTGTCGAGGTCTAAAGGGTGTGTCACATCAAATTGCATCACGGAAAAAACGCTGTAGAAATTCGCCCAGTAGACCGATCCTTTTGAAAATTTTAGACAGTAAAATAAAAACTATTAAACAACTTTTGGCATTTTCTTTTTACTCATACTTCGAGCCCAAGCCCGTATGCTCGCACCTTCCTCTTTACCCCGTCCATAAGGTTCTGTACAACGTCAGGTTGTAGTTTTTTTTAACAGAAATCCATTTTCTCTTGAAGTCCGCCTCCGATTTGACAACTTTTGGGTTCTTCCGGAGGGCCTGCTTCATAATCGCCCAATATTTCTCTATTGGGCGAAGCTCCGGCGCGTTGGGCGGGTTCATTTCCTTTGGCACGAAGGTGACCCCGTTGGCTTCGTACCACTCCTACACGTCCTTTGAATAGTGGCACGAAGCGAGATCCGGCCAGAAGATGGTCGGGCCCTCGTGCTGCTTCAACAGTGGTAGTAAGCGCTTCTGTAGGCACTCCTTAAGGTAAACCTGCCCGTTTACCGTGCCGGTCATCACGAAGGGGGCGCTCCGCTTTCCGCAAGAGCAGATCGCTTGCCACACCATGTACTTTTTGGCAAACTTGGATAGTTTCTGCTTGCGAATCTCCTCCGGAACGCTGAATTTGTCCTCTGCGGAGAAGAACAACAGGCCCGGCAGCTGACGAAAGTCCGCTTTGACGTAGGTTTCGTCGTCCATTACCAGACAATGCGGCTTCGTCAGCTTTTCGGTGTACAGCTTCCGGGCTCGCGTCTTCCCCACCATGTTTTGCTTGTCGTCGTGGTTAGGAGCCTTCTGAACCTTGTATGTACGCAGGCCCTCCCGCTGCTTGGTCCGCTGGACGAATGAACTTGACAAATTCAGCTTATAGGCGACATCCCGGACCGAACTTCTCGGATCACTGCTTAACTACGCGCTTGTGATCTTTTTCACTGACGGAGCATCCATTTTTGCCGTTCTTCACCTTCCGGTCGATGGTTAAGTTCTCGAAGTATCGTTTTAGTACTATGCTGACCGTGGATTGTACGATTCCCAGCATCTTACCGATGTCCCGATGTGACAACTCCGGATTCTCGAAATGAGTGCGCAGGATTAATTCACGACGCTCTTTTTCGTTCGACGACATTTTCCCAAATTTACGAAAAATTGACAGTGAAGCATGGCCAACGTGATCTATACACTCTTATCTGATTATAAGCGAAAGCTGAAGATATAATTTCTAAAAATTAAATTTCTACAGCGTTTTTTCCGTGATGCAATTTGATGTGACACTCCCTTTAAATGCTAATTTCCACTTAAATGCATCTCCTGGACCATTGTGCAATGGTTTTCCAGAGTCACGATCAGTTTTTACTACAATTTCTATAAAATTTCTCAATAAAACATTATAAAATGCATATAAATCTAAACATGTGTTTTACCTTCATACGGGATAAATTTGATGAGATATCCGTCATAAGTACAAAGGCACCAAAAGCACCAAAACGAATAGGCTTTCCTCGGATGAATTGCTTCATAGAGTTCCTGCCGTAGTAAGGCTCCATAGCTTCGTCGATAGAGAAATGTTTTCCCAATGGCTGTCCCATTTTCAGAAACATTTCAATCAAAGGTCGAACCTTGAACAATTTGTCGAACCTATCATTAAGTAAGTTGTCGTTGAAATGCAGATATTTCATGATTTGCTCAAATTTATTCCTTGGCATAGCGTTGGCAATCAGCATATTGTACGTATCTTCTTTTGCTTCCCAGTAGAACCGCTTACTTGGTACTTTTAAGTAGACAGAAACGAGCACAATTCCTAGAAATTTGTACATTTCCGGTACGGTCACACGGAATTTTGTATCTCCTTTTAGCAGTGCGTACATATTCGTCTCTGTGGTGAATAGTTCGACGAAATCTGCGTCAAATAGGTAACGGAACATTTGAACGGCAGACCATTTATGTTTCGAGCAGAGATCACTAAGATCAGGTGAATGTCCTTCAAGAACAACGGCTGCATCTGCATCCGAATTTAAGGTTTTTTTTGTTCCCAGTGTCTGGCTCTCGGCTTCTTGCTGCTGCCCGAGAAGTTTTCTTGTGATTGGCCTCGTTCATTCACTTGTTTGCCAAAACCGGAAGGGCCGTCCTCCGAGTCACTATCTCCAGCATCCACACCGCTGTCTCCACCGCTCGGGGGAACGATGACAAAGTCAATATCATTTGTTGACACTAGATTTTCGAAAGCGTCTTCGTCCAAATCATTCAGATAATTGAAAGAAAATAAAAAATATACCGTAGTTGCACAGCGTATGAAATTTCATACGCTCAAAAGTAAACATAGATTTTTCTGCGGTTTTATAATTTTCTTCGGAATTATTGCTAGATATCATTTTTTACACTCGTCTAGTAGTGTTGTGTCACAGATTTGAGCAATTTAGAATCCTTTGAGAGGTAAAACTTATTAATAAATTTATGTTTACTTTTGCGATTCCATCAAACTCGAATTTTGCAAGCTTCAATAAACAACAAAACAACAAAATTAACCCATTAGTGAATCGATCGCTAATATCGAATGAGATCGATAAAATAAAACGCTCGTGATAGTGTCGTTGGTGATATCGCTTTGTACATATTACAACTATCATACAGTTGTATTAAGTAATTTTAAGTTATATTTGAATAAAATAATGATGTAATGAATGTAATAAGATGATGTTTAAATGCTTAGAAGCCATAGTCCCGACCCTAACATTACTCATTTCTATAAAGGGCCTGGCCAGGTAAGGGAGTAAAAAGTGCCCCCAAACCAAATCACCATGGAAAATATTGTATAGGGTACTAAATATGAAATTTTGACAGTAGTACCATATATTTGAGTTCTTATATGGTACAACATAGAATCTATGGTGAAAAATGCATCTGTTCGTTTTTTTTCACGCCCTTCTTAATAGCTTTGAGACAAAAATATGACAAAAATACTGAAAGTACATCTTGCTAAGGTGTATCAATCAATATTTTCAAACAATTTTTTCTCAAAAAATCAAATACTCAAAAAAATTAAATTAATTTTTATTTTTATTTTAATTTAAGAACGAATGACTGCGATTCCTACGACACAATCAACAAAAGCTACTTGAGGAAGATTACATCCACTAGCGAAACGCTATTATGAGCACACAGTTTTTGCTATTGCCAGACCAAAACACAATATATTTTCATGACATTGCAGCGTGTGTGTTCAAACAAAAAATTAAGTATGGTCGGATTCGGTCCCACATATTGCTGGACCGCCAAAAAATCTTGTATAGGGTACTAAATAAAACATTTTGGCAGTAGTACCATATATTTGAGTCCTTATATGGTACACCATAGGATCTATGATGAAAAATGCATGAAAAAAAATATTGAAAGTACATCTTACTTTGTGTATCGATAAATATCTTCAAACATTTTTTTCATCAAAAAATCTAACAATAAAAAAAATAAATGTGCTGTACGAAAAAAAATTATATATAAATATAATATAAATGATCTTTAAGACCCACTTCTGCTCTAATTTTTATTTAAATGCGTTCGCATGTGTCTTTTTTTCTGCATGTGGCGTAATTCTTTCCTGAATTTTTAATAGCATTGCGAGACACAAAAATAATTTTCTTCATCGTCTGCATTATTATTTTTATTTTCTTGAAATCGATTATTATATTGTATTCGTGGTTTTCAACTGTAAGATTAAAATAAAAAAAAATTATAATAATTTGGATTTTTTTCAAGTGTTCTCTATGTCAACATTAGTCTTGAATTTACAAAGGAATTTCCGCTTTACTAGCTACCCGAAAACTTCTGAAAGAATCGGATCTGAAGATTTATTAAATTAACACTTATTATTAAATTAACACTTTTTAAATAGTGCAGTGTGTGTGTGCGCTGTTTCGCACGCTTTTTACAACACTCTGTCCAACTTCTATAAGACCATCCTGATTCTATTTCGTTGCAACATAAACAGGTAGAATTTCAACAAGATACATATTGTTGAATGCTTAGAATAAAGTATATTTAACGTCGATTTCGTTCAAAGGAGTTGTTTGTTTATTTATTGTGCTTAAATATGATAATTTCAGCTGTCCAGTTTCTATAAGACCATTTCAAAATCCATAAGTATTATCAATGAAAAACTCAAAACGATCGGCTGATTTACATGTCAATAATTAGCAACCTTGCCATTTCGGCTAAAAACCTGGAAAATTCGTGTTGGAATACTATTTACCAAATGCTGATGAACGATTTCCTCGATATTTTTTCCATGTTTCCGAAATTGCGACCTTGAGCTCTTCAATCGTGGTGTACCGTTTTCCCTCAGTGTATATTCTGCGTACAAGGATCCCCCTAAGATTTTCAACAGGATTCAAGTCTGGAGAGCGAGAGCGATGTTTTTGGTCCTTAATCCATTGCTTAGTTTCCTTGCTGATATGCATATGATATGATATGTGATTTTTTTGTGACGATATCCAAGCAAAAACGGTAGAAAAGAGGATTCCAGAACATGTATGTAATCCTTGAATGATGTGAAAGCTATCTTGAGCTTTCCGGTTGCATAGAATCCCGTCCAAACCATGCACGAGCCTCTACACAAAATTCCTGGTTGAAAAATACTGTTCCTTCTTCCGTAAATCACGCCAGTACCCTTTGAAACCATCACAACTAATCTATACTATAAACCAGTGAAGATAATCTATACATTGATGAACTTTTCGTTATGGTACATAGCAAAATGTACTCTTTTGGAAACATTCTTTGTCACAACATGCCGTGTTCCACTGTCGGTTCATGTGAGCTTTGGCAAAACTCAGACGTCTTCCGATGTGAGACAGTGTGAGATGAGGAGCTTTAACCTTTTAAACCCTCGTTATGTGATGATTTTTTACCAAAACTTGACGAATTGTCACCCGAGTAACATTTAAATTGAAATATTCCTTTATCTGTATAAGCGATTTTGAGGTATTCGAAGCTGTTCTAGCTATTTCCTGCTTATCCCGGTCAGAGAGCTTTGATTTACGTGGAGCTCTCTCCTGCTTACCGTATCCTTGAGGGTTCGTCAAATAATTGAGCACTACTTGATGGGGTCATCTAATCCGACGAGAAATTTCTCTGATACCAATGTTTTCTTTGCCAAATGCATCGATTTGTCTTTTTTTCTCTCCGTGAGCACTTTTCGCTTTGGCATTTTCCAGATTTACTGTTCAAAACAACGAAAAAATGTAACTGGTCTTATAGAAACTTGACACTTGAAAAATACAAAACCATTGGTTTACGCTCAGCGCTTGCACACACACATATGAAAATCATGCAGTGTATGGTAGTCACCAATACCAATACACCAGAATATAAGTTGAAGCATTGTTTTGTTACAATGGCACAAAGCTGCCAGATCATCACCTGGTCTGAGAAGTTAGAAGTTAGAAGTTGGACAGAGTGTAATACTAACGCGAGGACATTTCTAGCATACCTGATAACTGTCTACGTTCGTTGGTTTAAGTTCACGATGGGTAGGAAGGAAGGTATTGAATTAGAGAGACTTTAAACTCTGAGAGTTCATTCGTCTCTTAACACGATGGGTAGATAATAAATCGTCCATTAATGGTGTAACTACTTTTTTGCATCAGAAATCAAGTTTTCGTTCCTCTTTGGACGTAAAAGTGAGATTGAGGAGTAGTGCTAGTCGAAGTGAAAAGACGATATTCAAGGTTTCGGGCCCTGGATGGGAGTTTAAATAACTCCCGAAAATACGTTTTCGTCAATATCCATATGGACACATTGAATAAATATTTTACGTCTGATCTGTATGTATATATATGGCGAATCGCCCGAGGCATAACAAACATAATAACTTTGAAGTAGGTCGGATGCAATTTTGTTTCTAATCGATTCGACTGATTCAGCTGTAGTTGGCACACTGTAAAGAGGCTCTGGAAGTGCCGGTCGTTGATCTTTTCCGTTGAAGTCTGTATTCTAAATGTAAGACACATACATTGAGAACGGTCGATTTATTTCCATTGGAATTTGTAATTTAAATCGTCCAGCTGAACATTTTTCAAATTTATTTTGAAGTTAGTATTACTGTCAGTAGTTTTAATGTACATTTTAAGCGCGATCTGTCAATTACAGCCAGATTTGTGGGGGCATAACACCTGGATTTTGCATCACGATAATGTACCAGCTCATCGATCGATCATTGTGAACGAATTTTTGATCTAAAATGGCACGAATGTGATTGAACAATCAACGTACTCTACAGATATGGCCCCGTGTGAGTCTTTCCTATTTCTGAAACTCAAATTACCCCTTCGTGGGACCCGTTTTGACAGCGACATAAAAATAAATTCGCTGCGGGAACTAAAGGCAGCTATAAAAAGTGTTTCGATGATTAGATTGTTGATTTACAAAAGTATACTGCTTCAGAAGAGGACTATAAAAATAATTTAGATAAAAATTTAAAAAAAAACTTCCCGATATAGAATGTACATAATTGTTCAAGCAGATTGGAGTGTAAAAATTGTTTTTCTACTTTTTGTAAAAGGAACACAGGGCTTGATTTAATCATTCCCATTCGAATCCGAATTTTATCATTCCTTTTTTTCCTATTCGAGAAGAATAGGAAATTTTTTCTCGCCGTCCCAGCCACCTCATCTGCAAAAAGTTACTTTGGTTACCCCTTATCGTATTTTTTCATCTGCTAACCGTCTTTGAAAACGCATCGTATCTAATTTGCTCCAGAGTGCATCGGACGATGACAAATCGCTACTCTCGATGAGCTAAATGTTTATTTTTCTCCACAACAAAATGTTTTTTTTTACCATAACCGTCCCATGACTATGTTTATGTAACCATAAAACGCTCGTATATCGTTTTTGTTACTCTTACAACGCTACCATCATCGCTAGTGGGCATCAGTTTTCCAACAAAATAGTGCGTTTTGGTGCTGTTCCTCGTAACATCTGGTAGTGTCATCTCCTGCAGCAGCTGCCTCTGCTGATGGTTGTGCCAGGCGAGGAAATAAAAGCTCGTCGCTTTCTTGATTGATGTCGTTTGTTATGCTTTTTGAAGGAAGGGTATAAATTCGATACTCTCGAACGAGAGGCAACAGGAATTATATAAAACTTATTAAAAAAAAACAGAACTGTTTGTTAAGCTAAAAACAATTTTTTTGCAGAAGACTTTCAGAAATTGGTAACCATGTTTTCCGCATTAGAAATAGAACATGGGGTGACCTATGGGGTGGCCTTGAAATTCCGAAAGTGCAATGATGCGTATGTCATATGATTTACACTCATCCAAGTCCAGAGGCGAAAAAGTCCAAAACCGGTAATAGCACACCAGAATGCTGATGTTTATCGAACAGCATTCACTTCTCAAAACAATAAATCTGTCTAAGTTGACCAGACGTGACCCCCCTGATCCCTCGTCAAGGCTGATGAAACCGATTTGATTACACCGCCCCTCGAGGGCGTCATAAAACGGCGGAATGAAAGCACTGATGATGAATAACTTGTCGCATTTCTAGCAGATTCCATTGAAGACTACCGACAGAAGCTTTTCATTTAATTGGTATTAAACCAAATTAGTGAGAAATTTACAGGCCTAAAATAATAGCCGCTTTTGGAAACAAAGCGGAATTTATTAGAAATTGTAATTCTCCTACGGGTTTCATCAGTTGAACTCGAATTAATGTCATTTATTTTTACCTTCACCCGGTGAAGGTGAATTTTCGTAAAGTGTGTATGAAATGAGTTCAAAAATGCCGAAAAGATGCAATGAGGGAAATCTGCGCCAATGGATGTCGGTGACCATTGCAGTTTTCAGCGTGTCAATCAATCGATATGATCCGAAAAATTTGTTGCGATAAAAACAGCTATGATAAGTGGTCAAAATTGCGCTTGATCATTTCTTGGCTTCGCAAGTACCCATTTGCAACGACATATGATTGTGCGGGTCCCATAAGTCTGTTGACATTCTGTATGTTGCTACCGAATCTGGCTCAAACAGTTTAAGATTGACCAAGCGAACCGAAACGGAAAATTGCGAATTGATGAACTGATCAACGTTGAAATCTAAAAATAGTATCGAAGAAGCTCGGAAAGTTTTTTTTTCTTTCGACATCTGCAGGTGAGTACAGTTGCAAGGTCAGTCATGCATCTGCAGTAACGTAACTACGTGTTGCATTGTTGTTCTCCATCACCGCCGTCTGTCATGTTTACGGTCAATGTTTAAAAAACTGGACAAAAATAAATCCCATGAAATTAGGTTGAACCATTACATATACATAGATACAAATGATCGAATAGTAGTAGTGAAGTATAATTTCAGTTGTTTGAATCTGAGTCTACGTTGGAAGGAAATCCATAAAGAAAGAGAAATTGATTTGTTACTGGAAAAAAATATGTAACATTAAATTAATTGATGATTTGAATGCGATGTAGAGACATTGAATGTAAATATGAAATCGAGCAATACTTCAAGGATGAATTCAACGCGGTTGGAAATTCCACCATGCGCAATTATTATCCTCATGATAATATCCTCATTTTAGCCTAATTTTAGCAGTGGTCACGATTTTATTCAAAATAAGCTCCTTGAAACTGCACACAATTGTTTCCGTAGTCATGAAACAAATCGAGTGAGAGTTCTTGGCTGTCTATAGAAACGCCCTTGAAAATATGCGTGGTCTCCACGGCGGCATAATTAATTTAATTTTCTGGGGAAATGCGGAACCAAACGGTGCGAGTTCAGAGGAATACGGTGAATGGTTGTTGGTTAAAATGAGATCGGCCACAATTGTGCTGAATTGTTGGTCATAACTTCGGTACAAGAGACTGTGAAAAAGCATTCCAAAGGCCCAAACTTTCGATCGATTTTATTGAAATTTTGATTATACCAGAACCTAACTTCATTTATTTTTTAACATAAACTTCATTAGCAGTTATATATATTTCACTACGATTTTTTTTCTCTATTATAGTGACTTTCAACATATTTCGGCTGATTCGTCACTTTTACTCCCATTTTTTGGAAGAATGTCGGGAGTGAGAATTGAACTCGTAATCTCTGCGTGAGAGGTATGGATGTTACCACTACGCCAGATCGCCTCCACAGAATTTCACTACGATTCCCCACGGCATTAATACAATTTTTTCAATCGATTCGTCAAGTCCCTCAAAACACTATGTATCTATCTATCTCAGTGGTGGCCATGGTGCGGGCCGCATTAGAATTTTCATTATAACCGCGAGCCGCAATAATTTTTTTCTCACTACTTTTCATAATGAAATGTAAAATATCCGTATTTAACTGGTACTTTTTTGACACACTTTTTTTTTCAATTATAAAGCATTCAGTTCTATACCTGTAAAAATTAATAAAATTCAACTCGAGAGCAAAATAAGATAAAAACCCAACACATTTATTAAAGGTATAAAAGTATTCAGAATTAACATTTTTGACAAAATTATTCGATCATCTCTTCTTCACGCAGAGTCGAAAACGCTGAAGCCAATCGTTAACGGCTGCATCTTCTCGATAGAATTATTTAACGATTGGTAATTCCAATGAGAACTGTCAGTAGTCCGATGGATTGGCAAATGGCCAACCATTTGCGGAGATGAAGTCTGGTAGGCAGGGCTCAGCATAGTCATAGTCAACTGAGGAAAGTCGGCTGACTAACCGACTGACTATGGATATAGTCAAATGGAAATGACTTTTGGCTCTTCACGCAGCTTCTCCGCCAAAACGACTGAACAGTCAGTCGGGCGTTTAGTCACTATCTCCCTCTACCGACTTGACTATATCAATTCATTCTTCCCAGTCAAATTGTCCTTATTGCATTTTAAAGTGACTTCCCCCAAAACGAATTCGTTTCTCTCTTTCTCTCTCCCATTTACGTGTGCATGTATCGATGTTCGAGTTCAACGTGGTTTGACATACGCTACAGGTGAGCTAGATTCTTTCGTATCGTACACGATCATTACTCACACGTATAAAATAGCGTGCAGTGTGTGTGCGCGCTATTTTGCACGCTATTTACTAATACTAATGCGAGGACCTTTATAGCATACTTGATAAATCTCTAAGTTCGTTGGTTTGAATTCACGATGGGTAGACAATAAACCGTCCATAGATGGGGTAACTTCCTTTTCGCATCAGAAATCATATTTTCGTTCCTCTTTATATGAGCGTAAAAATAAGATTGCGTACGCTGGTATAAAATTAGTGTCAGGGGAAATGGAAGTGTGGATTGAAGTAAGTTGAATGAAGAGGCAGATTTGTATTCATTAGTCGCGTCAGTTAAAATAACCACTGACTGGACTAGTTCACCAGTCATCCTCGCTAGTCAAGTCATTTTTTGTTGGCGGCGACTGCCCAAGCAGTTCTAGTCAAAGCGAAGCTACGAAGTGTAGTGTCGGTTTTCATTTTTACCTACGAAGATTTCGGGCTCTGCTGGTAGGTTTGTTGCTAGTCTCGTTTTTCAACCGTTCTAGGAGTTTTTTTTTGCATCGTTCCAAACGTATTCGCTTCAATCTGGGCGTCAAAAAATGACTCACACATCGATGTACGCACCAAATTATTTATCCAATTCATTTCGACTGATGAACGCTTCGGTTTCCGAAGAGGATTGCGTTGAACGCGTTCATGAACAACATAGATAACATTGTATAGCCTACCGACCTCGAACGTTCTTTTTTGGCCATATCTCCCACATCAGCTGTTTCTTTGTACTGTTGTAGTGTACGGAACACAAATCGTTCATTGATAGAAAACGGTTTGAGCAGCTCGTAGATCTGTTTTGACGTTTTCCCGCACTTAAATAACGTGACAACTGCCACACGCTTCTCGTACAGACCGAATTTTATCGTTGTTAGGAAACCGAACAAGTACTGATGGGACCACGAAACTTAGTAAGAGTGAAGCGGAACATCGAACTACACGACTGCAGTGTTACCACTTTTCCTCGCTCCAAATTTCTCTGCTGGGAGCAGTCGCGATTTCACTAACAGAATAATGGCTATACTTGATAATGTATACACGATATCCCGATTAAATTGGACGTTCTTCCAATCATCAACAAATTTCTACAACATTTTTTGTTTGTTTGTTTCAATATAGAAAATCTTTAAATACATACATACTCCAACACCGTTTCGATTCCACTCGAACAACTATTCTTGAGCCATTTTATCTAAATCAGCTTGAATGTAAGACTGTCAGTGATTATGTTCCTTGACTTTGATTTCACTTCTTCCATAACTGAAACAATTGCTAACAAATATTTGTGGATTCAAACGAAGACAAGTGAATTATCGAAATATTAGTTTATTGAAAATCTTTTTTTTTACCAAACAAACCAGCTGCCCTCAAGCCTTGTTCATGCGGCCCGCAGCCTGATTTGAAAAAAAATCATATGAGCGAAATTAAGAATATAGTTGAAAATTATTCTATACAATTGAATAAAAATAACTTTGTGAGTAGTTCTTGTTAATCGTGTGTATCCAAACTATTCATTTTCTGTTTTCTTCTCCGTGTTTTAACCTTCTGACAATTGTTCTCGTTGGTACTCGAAGGACTTTTTCATGTTTTTGGTTCTGTTCTGCTCTCACTCGCATACGCTTGTACAATTCACGGCAGTAAAACTAGTTTTTTACATTGTCAGTTACTCGGTTGTGAGTAAACGTCAAACGATCCGACTAAATTACGAACGTACCTGTAAGAAATCGAAAGAATTAGGCAATTCAATTTCAATATCGTAAACGATCGAAAAAAGGACAGAAGGAAAACATGATTCGATAAGAGCGAACCGTGTGTACGATCCTAAAATAACAATCTCACCTACCTGTAGCGGGTGCAATAAAACCCAATGTAATAGAATAACGGAAAGGAAAGGGACGAAATAGATCGCACACATTTCTTATCGTGCTTAGTTCGTTGCCCTTAGAATGCAGTTATGAGTCAAAGATAAGCTCTAACCAGGTTGCATGTGGTGAATCACAGATAAGCGATAGGTAAAGGACTTATATGCATAGAAGCAAGAACGATTATAGTTTTCTCTTTCCTTCACACATTAGACTTGAATTTAGGCTAGAATTAAGATAGGATAAAAATTGTATAAAAACCCAAGGTTCTCTGAATAAAGCAAGTAGTCTTTTTAATCGTGTCGTACGTTTAAATCCGACAGTCCCTATTGAATCGACTGACGAGAGTTCTTCAGATTCAAGTTTTCCAACGTCCGCAGCAATAGTTGTATAATTTGCGCTCAGAGTTCGTGAAGATCTTGTACTCGTTGATCCTCCCACTTAGTTGATATTTAATAGATTGATCACCTCCCGTTCGTTGCTCGTTCCGTACGGAATAAGTGCGAAGACAGTCAGTTCAATTTGTTGAAAGGAATAACACTGGTTAGCTTCCGTTCGTGGCTCGTTCCGTAGGGAATTAGTGCGAAGGCAGTCAATTCAGTTTGTTCCAGGAACAAAGATAATTCACTCGACATTTTTTCTTACTTCGACTCTGTAAAGTGCCAATCCAGATTCGCAAGGTTGATTGCTTCGCATCAACCGAGTTTGCGTATTGGCCATCTTTTACAGTACCCGTTCCATGAAATTTGACATTTGATTTGTATGTATGGGGTAAACGGGTGAGTAGCCAAAAAACTTTGAAATAGCTCGGTTGCGAGTAGTTTCATACATGCAAATCAAATGTCAAATTTCGTGGTATTGGCACGTTCGTGCAAACCTTCTTAAAATTTCAAGAAGAAATTACGCTACATGTGGAAAAAACAACAAATACGAACGCATTTAAATAAAAATTAGAGCAAAAGTAATATTTAATATAAATTAACTATTAATAGTAATATTTTTGTTCAAATTTTTGAATTGCCTGAAAATATATATAATTTTTTTAGTACCGCGAAAAACACTAAAAATTCTGAAAAAATCACATATACCTCAAATCGAGCTAGGAGGAAATTTGAATACAACCTAGAGTAGTACTGAATATCAAAATAATAAAAAAATTAATTTAAGATAAAAAAAAATGAATTTAATTTTTTTTAGTGTTTGATTTTTTGATGAAAAAATTGTTTGAAAATATTGATCGATACACCTTAACATGATGTACTTTCAGTATTTTCTCCATATTTTTGTCTCAAAGCGATTGAGAATGACGTGAAAAAAGGTGCATTTTTCACTATAGATCCTAAAGGGTGTGTCACATCAAATTGCATCACGGAAAAAACGCTGTAGAAATTTAATTTCTAGAAATTATATCTTCAGCTTTCGCTTATAATCATATAAGAGTGTATAGATCACGTTGGCCATGCTTCACTGTCAATTTTTCGTAAATTTGGGAAAATGTCGTCGAACGAAAAAGAGCGTCGTGAATTAATCCTGTGCACTCATTTCGAGAATCCGGAGTTGTCACATCGGGACATCGGTAATATGCTGGGAATCGTCCAATCCACGGACAGCAGAGTACTAAAACGATACTTCGAGAACCTAACCATCGACCGGAAGGTGAAGAACGGCAAAAATGGATGCTCCGTCAGTGAAAAAGATCACAAGCGCGTAGTTAAGCAGTTTAGACGTGATCCGAGAAGTTCGGTCCGGGATGTCGCCAATAAGCTGAATTTGTCAAGTTCATTCGTCCAGCGGACCAACCAGCGGGAGGGCCTGCGTACATACAAGGTTCAGAAGGCTCCTAACCGCGACGAAAGGCAAAACATGGTGGGGAAGACGCGAGCCCGGAAGCTGTACACCGAAATGCTGACGAAGCCGCATTGCCTGGTAATGGACGACGAAACCTACGTCAAAGCGGACTTTCGTCAGCTGCCGGGCCTGTTGTTCTTCTCCGCAGAGGACAAATTCAGCGTTCCGGAGGAGATTCGCAAGCAGAAACTATCCAAGTTTGCCAAAAAGTACATGGTGTGGCAAGCGATCTGCTCTTGCGGAAAGCGGAGCGCCCCCTTCGTGATGACCGGCACGGTAAACGGGCAGGTTTACCTTAAGGAGTGCCTACAGAAGCGCTTACTACCACTATTGAAGCAGCACGAGGGCCCGACCATCTTCTGGCCGGATCTCGCTTCGTGCCACTATTCAAAGGACGTGTTGGAGTGGTACGAAGCCAACGGGGTCACCTTCGTGCCAAAGGAAATGAACCCGCCCAACGCGCCGGAGCTTCGCCCAATAGAGAAATATTGGGCGATTATGAAGCAGGCCCTCCGGAAGAACCCAAAAGTTGTCAAATCGGAGGCGGACTTCAAGAGAAAATGGATTTCTGTTCAAAAAAAACTACAACCTGACGTTGTACAGAACCTTATGGACGGGGTAAAGAGGAAGGTGCGAGCATACGGGCTTGGGCTCGAAGTATGAATAAAAAGAAAATGCCAAAAGTTGTTTAATAGTTTTTATTTTACTGTCTAAATTTTTCAAAAGGATCGGTCTACTGGGCGAATTTCTACAGCGTTTTTTCCGTGATGCAATTTGATGTGACACACCCTTTATGTTGTACCATATAAGAACTCTAATATATGGTACTACTGTCAAAATTTCATATTTAGTACACTATGCAATATTTTCCATACAGCGATCTGCTGTGATTTGGTTGGGGGGCACTTTTTACTCCCGTACCCAGCCAGACCCTTTGGAAATATAAAAAAAATAATTTCCGCACAACACTGAAAAAAATCTGGTAAAAACACACATATCTACAAAAGCCGTAGGAACTCATTGAAATATGAATTAGAGTAGTACTGGATCTCTAAATCCCAAAAAAAAATTTGCAAAATTTCAATATTTTTTTATTACTTCAATTTTTGTTGATTTTTTTTTTTATAATTCTTCTTGATACACATTCAGTATTTTTTTCAAATTGTTGTCTCGAAGCTTTTCAGGATGGCATGAAATAAACGAAAAAGTACGTTTTTCACTATAGATCCTATGTTAAGCCACATAGGGGTTCAAAAAAAACGCCAAAATTTCTTATTTAATATCCTATACAATATTTGCCATTATTATTATTATTGAATGGCGTTAACGTTCCCTGTGGAACTTTTGCCGCCTCAACGTATGCATTAACTAGCGTCCTTTATTAATAAAGGGTGTGTCACATCAAATTGCATCACGGAAAAAACGCTGTAGAAATTTAATTTTTAGGAATTATATCTTCAGCTTACGCTTATAATCAGATAAGAGTGTATAGATCACGTTGGCCATGCTTCACTGTTAATTTTTCGTAAATTTGGAAAAATGTCGTCGAACGAAAAATAGCGTAGTGAATTAATCCTGTGCACTCATTTCGAGAATCCGGAGTTGTCACATCGGGACATCGGTAAGATGCTGGGAATCTTCCAATCCACGGTCAGCAAAGTACTAAAACGATACTTCGAGAACCTAACCATCGACCGGAAGGTGAAGAACGGCAAAAATGGATGCTCCGTCAGTGAAAAGATCACAAGCGCGTAGTTAAGCAGTTTAGACGTGATCCGAGAAATTCGGTCCGGGATGTCTCCAATAAGCTGAATTTGTCAAGTTCATTCGTCCAGCGGACCAAGCAGGGGGAGGGCCTACGTACATACAAGGTTCAGAAGGCTCCTAACCGCGACGAAAGGCAAAACATGGTGGGGAAGACGCGAGCCCGGAAGCTGTACACCGAAATGCTGACGAAACCGCATTGCCTGGTAATGGACGACGAAACCTACGTCAAAGCGGACTTTCGTCAGCTGCCGGGCCTGTTGTTCTTCTCCGCAAAGGATAAATTCAGCGTTCCGGAGGAGATTCGCAAGCAGAAACTATCCAAGTTTGCCAAAAAGTACATGGTGTGGCAAGCGATCTGCTCTTGCGGAAAGCGGAGCGCCCCCTTCGTGATGACCGGCACGGTAAACGGCCAGGTTTACCTTAAGGAGTGCCTACAGAAGCGTTTACTACCACTATTGAAGCAGCACGAGGGCTCGACCATCTTCTGGCCGGATCTCGCTTCGTGCCACTATTCAAAGGACGTGTTGGAGTGGTACGAAGCCAACGGGGTCACCTTCGTGCCAAAGGAAATGAACCCGCCCAACGCGCCGGAGCTTCGCCCAATAGAGAAATATTGGGCGATTATGAAGCAGGCCCTCCGGAAGAACCCAAAAGTTGTCAAATCGGAGGCTGACTTCAAGAGAAAATGGATTTCAGTTAAAAAAAAACTACAACCTGACGTTGTACAGAACCTTATGGACGGGGTAAAGAGGAAGGTGCGAGCATACGGGCTTGGGCTCGATGTATGAATAAAAAGAAAATGCCAAAAGTTGTTTAATAGTTTTTATATTACTGTCTAAAATTTTCAAAAGGATCGGTCTACTGGGCGAATTTCTACAGCGTTTTTTCCGTGATGCAATTTGATGTGACACACCCTTTACTTAGTTGAAATTCCTTAAGCCAAATAACACGCCTTGAGATGTATTCCGAGGGGCAAGCTCTAGAATACGCGTGATCATAGTGCAAGTCGATTTCAATGACGAAAAATCCCCAGACCAGAACGGAAATCGAACCCGAACACCCGGCATGATAATGTGAGACGCTAACCACTCGGCCACGGGTGCATCACAATATTTGCCATACAACTAGTGATTTGGTTTGGGGGCACTTTTTACTCCCTTACCCGGCCAGGCCCTTTGGCGTGTTTTAGGAGGCAAAAAACGTTTCTACGGTGGTTCAATACTCCTCCCACCCCCCACCTCCACGGAGAAACATGTTATTTGCAAGTGGTTAAAAATCTTGAACGAGAATTGCGTCTGAAATTAATCTGATATTATAGTAAAAGTTAATTTTAAAGGGTCAATCAATGAACACTTCTGCTATTAGACCCATGAACCTGCGCTTAGTAGGAAACGTAAATGTTCGAAGGTATTGATAACAAAAAATAAATTTTGGGCGGGACGAAGTTCGACGGGTCAGCGAAAAGGGAGAGGGTGCAACCACACACTTCCGTCCCGGGTGCGAAAGCTCCACTCGACACCACTGCTAGGGGTACGTAACGCTCGCTTGATAAAAGCTCTTAATTGTATAGCTCCAAGGTATATTTCGGATACATTTTCACAGCAAACGAGTTATGTAGATTGATTAAAATCTATTCTGCCCACCATTATCATAACATGTAAATATACTATACTCGCAAACTTCTCACTCATGCTAATTGCAAACTCTCGTTTAATCCTATCCTCAGATCATAACAATGCATCGATTGCCTCCATCGATTGAAACATCAACGTAATCTTCAAACAGACCAATATTGGCACTGGGAGCAAACATCAACCTACCGCACCTATTTATTCACCATCAGGCTCACTGAAGCACTAACTGTACTCGACAAGCTCATCTTATTTAACATAAAAAGTGCGCAAGATCTGTTAAACTGTCAATATCAACATCGATTCATACTTATTCGGCTTCGTATTTCAAATATAATATCTATCTTTCAGAGTAGTAATAAAATGGAACGATTTAAAAATCATCGTTATCGGGGAGAGTCAGTGCTGTGCACTGCACTTCTCGGTGTATTGTTTTCGAGTGGCTAGCATTTGGACCAACCCAATTTCTATCTGAATTTTTTTCTTCATCACAACGAAGCAATACTGTGTATTGGACGATTTACATACTTCACATTTACTTACTGCGTTGTTTCATTATTGTATCGCAAATACCTTCTAGAAGCGCAGCGTGAATTATCTGTTAGAAATATCTGTGAGAGAGCTTCTAATTATTATTTTTGAGCGTGTTTTGGAGATTCTATGGTCTACTGGATTCAATTTCACGGTCATTAAATTTTGAAAACATATTTTCAACTAAGAATAAGAATTTGTACATAATACTATAATAAATATCTACATTACGGCCGAGTAAAGGAAATTTCGCGGTTAACTGGAGCTAAAATGTAACTATAAGGAAACCCTCCTTAAGTCTCCAGCAGTATTGAGGCGGCCAGTTGGATGCTCCAGCCGGTTTTCAGCAGTGCTTCCTCGCACTTTGTCCGATTCGCCACACCAAGACTGCAAATGAAAGCAATAATAATTTATCAGTGCATGATTACATGGTTTCAGTTCGGTGCTCGAACTGAGCGGACGGAGCGTCCACGGCTAGGAAGTTTGAGTATTTCATTAATATTCTGCGGCGATTCGTGGGCAACTCCCTGTGAGGTGACGATGACCCACCACGATACGTGGGTAATGGGTTGGAGAGGTATGCTGTTATAAATTCGAGAAGCGGCTCGCATCAATGAGGAACTTATCTTGTATGCACATATGGTGATTTGGGAACATGAAAGGGAAACTTGGCAAAAACTCATCGTTTACGGTAGATTGATCCGGCAACGATCCGTAATCAGCGGTAAAGAAAGTGGTCCATGATTGTGTGTAACATAATAGAAATTATGTTTATGACTCAAGTTCTCGCCTTCTAGAGTATTCAAATTGGTTCACGTTTTTATATTCTACAAAAATAATGACCCAGATATAACGGAAACCATTATCGTGAAAAAAATCCCGCAAAATATTATGCTGCGGAGCAGTTCGGAGAACATGAAAAATGTTAATGATTTCGTGATTTCGATTAGCAGAGTGTAAGTATTTACAAAAAAAACACGTGAAGGCAAAAACATCATGATGGGTGGTGTTCACGACTCGTGGATGATCATCCAACTCAGCCGTTGCAAATATGTACCGTGTCCGACGGCTTCGTAATTTTACGTTTCTGGCACGTGGAGTTATTATCGGTCCGATGATTGTTTACAACAACCTCACGGTATTACTCTTCAATTGCTCTGATATGTTGTCGTACGTAGGATCGTAAGAGAAGAGGCTAACCGTATGGACACTGCAGTTTGTATTTTATGTAGGCACCCGAGTTACTGTGGAAATGTTGGTTTTATGCAAGAAGTCAGTAATTGAACGTTAGGTGTGGCGCGTGTAATCATTTCGATGCGCGAATGGATGGATAAAAATACCAACGGCTCGCTACCCTTTTTCTTGCATTCATCCACTCGCGAGAAATGTTGTTTGATAAGTATATCGTTTAGAAATGTGTAAATGCATTCGTGTTATCTTTATTTGCATTCTTTGGAAGCATATGATTCATGGATTGCGATAGGATACATGCTGGCTCGCCATCCAGGCTTCATCGGATATAACGGAAACCATATAACGGATTTCATGGATTCATGAATTGCGATAGGATACATGCTGGCTCGCCATCCAGGCTTCATCGGATTTATACTTATTTCAAACGCTACAGCATACACACACTTGACCAAAGGATTGGAGATAAGTCTGATGGGAAAATCTAAATCTCTAATTGATTGAATATTTGTACACTGGATTCACACTAGATCTAAGATAATAAATTAACAATTTTATCTATTTATTTGTAAGAATTTCCAGCCACACTATATATTTAGAAAAGTGTCGTGATGGATGGTTCGGATTATCAAGTTCTTATTTCTGTGATTTAAGGGGTATTCTAGAGTAAAGACACGAATTTCGGACGTTTTTTCAAGCTACGAAAAATAAACCAAAGAATATTTTCTCTATCCATTATACTGCCTAGGGTGCCAATGAAAATGGTCATCTCGAATTTTCAAAGCGAACTTGATTAAAAATGTTGATTCCCACAAAAAACTACCCTATGCAAAATATCAGCTCGATCGGGCTTCATTTACTAGTGTCGCATAGCGGTCGAAGTTTGAGTTTTTTGAAAACCGAAAAATCACCCAAGGGAGGAGTAAAGGAAATCGGGGTTATCGAAAAAAAAATTGATGCCAAATGTCTTCAAAATTCATGAAACGTCGAGATATACTGTCATCTCGATTTTTTTCTCAATTGCTGAGTTTGGAACATGGGGCAACTATGTGTAGAACGGCAGTATATCTCGCGTAACTTTCGAAAAGGTCCTACGTAACAAATGTAAACAAATCAAATTAATAGATGTATACTATTAGTTCTCAATCATTAAACGCATTGCGAAAACAATCGTTCAAGTATCTATCCTTTTCACCTTTTTATCACCGATACAAAAAATGTCCAATGTAAAGATTCAAACTATAAGTATTCGACTGTTACTTCGGACACCACTTTCCTCTGGAGCTCGATACTTCCGAATTATCAAAGCAATCAAAACAACACGAAGTCATTTTGAGTTTTTGTTATTTTCGGGTGTTGGTATTTGCTTTTAGCACAAATTGTAAGAATTTGGATCGTTGTCCAGTAGTTATTTTCAAATTCTCATCGTGCAACGTACTTTGTCCAATGTACAAAGCGGCCAGTCAAAACGTCCTCTGTAACATCTGTAACTAAAATCACATAACAACAGTTACGATTTCAGTGTTTTTATTGACTGCTAGTGGTAAAAATAGTGATAAAGATCGATTCCTTTTGGAACAATTCGCGGGACAATGTTCCGATCTTCAACTTCGTTTTTCTCGAGTTGATGTAAATGTTACATAGGACCTTTTTTCATTATTTTCATCATGGGACCTTTATCATTATTTGTTCATCTATTTTTTAACAATAAAACAAAAACTAAACGGAGAAAATATTTATAATTGAAATAATCACAGGCTGATGAAGTGAGGGGTTTCTAAAAAAAAAAGTTGTGCCATGGCGTAGAGTACTGCGGGGCAAAAGTGCGTTGTCGTCCAATATCTCTTGAAATTAAAGCAAAAAAAATCAGTTTGCTTACCAAATTGTTACTATATATATTACCTTCGAAACGTAGTACAAGAATTTCTCGAGTTTTGTTTGCATTTGGACAAAAACCTATTTGAATCCATAATAACAAATGCGTGCTTTTGCCCCATAGTGGGGGCAAAAGTGCGCACTCATTGAATTATATTTCTGAGGTAACTTGTAGCAAAAATAAATGTTTATAAATGTTTTATCATTACCAGCGGGAGAAGCATCATTACCAGAGTTTGTAGGCACCATCCAGTGGGGAGGAGAGGGGTGTTGTATGATGTTTTATGGGTGGAGATGGGTGAAAATTTTTGGGAAAATGAGAATTTTTTCAATCACATATAAAAAACTTTTTTTTTTCATCGATTTCAGTAATTTTTATTAATAACATAATGTATTTTCTTCAAATTTTGAATGTTTGAGTAAGGGCCGTGGTCTGCTGTTCGACGCAACTTTGTCGCGATGCTCTCACAAGAACGTTGTACGGCACTTACGTCCATTTTCCGGATACAATTCCGGATTCTTGTAGTCAGTTGCTTCGTGTCCTTGGCCCTCCAATTGTTTTTATACACTAGGGCATTGAGTGAGCCAAAGAAATCCTCTATTGGGCAGCACTGGGGCAAGTTTGTTGGGTTACGATCTTTCGGCACAAACGGTATCTTTTTCTCCTCAAGGTACGCCAGCGTCTTCTTGGCGTAATGGGAAGACGCCTTGTCCGGCCAGAAGACGTACTTCCCATCCGCGTGATGCTCGTTCAGGAACGGCAGCAGGATTTTATCGAGGCACTCTTCTCGACAGATTTGTTGGTTGATTGCCAGACCGCTCGGCTTAAACCAAGGCTTTGAAATGCCCCGGTCGGAAATGGCGATGTACAACATAACCTTTTTTTCAAACTTATGCTTGAACTTGTATTTCACTACAGGCGGTGTGGATGACTTGTCGCTGGAGTAGTAATTATCATTTCCTGGAATATGCGTTTTGGACAGCAGAAAATAGCTTTCGTCGTCTAGAACGAAAGACGCGGTATTTTTTGGTCATCCACCGACACTGTGATTTAACCGTCTCAATCTGCTCCTCCGTGTACTCCGGCGACCTCATCTCATTCCTACAGACGATTCCTTCCATCTTGAGGGTCCGATGGATCAATACGTGGGAGCAGCCATATTTCAGACCGGCGTCACGCAGGCTGGTTGCGTCCTTGTTGTCAAACAGCTTCCTTAACGATGTCTTCCTCTGCTTCGTCATTATCGTCACCGGAAGACCACTTCCGACCTTCCGCTCTACGTTCAGGGAACCCAGGATACGATATACCGTACTGACAGGTGCATTTTCTTCCTTAAAATGTGCCACCGTGAACTTTTTTCCTTGCTGGAAATGCGTTTCGTAGAACCGTACAATGCGTTCGCGAAGCACGTGCTGTTTCGACGCCATCTTTGCTTTGACTAAATTCAAACTAGCAAAACCAAACACGCCTACTGTTTCTAGGGAGCCCAAAGAGCAACTTTCTTGGAGAATGAAAATTTTATGCTCTTTATTTGAGTTACTGAAAGGTATTGAAAAAATTCTCATTTTTTATTTAACACCCGTTATAAGATATCTGAAAATGTCCAACATTTGAAATAGAATTCTTTTTATTAACAAACTAGCTGACCCGGTGAACTTCGTCGTACCCACATTTGATTTATTGATATAAATCATTTCGTTCCCAAAGAAATTATTTTTATGTACGTAATCTATACTCGTGGAATATAATTTCTTTTTTTACATATAAACCTGGTGTAGACTAAGACGCATCAATCCTGATGCTGACTGTTTAAATCTGTTGCTCCGTTCTCGAGTTAAATCATAAGGAACGAACACCTAATCATTTTTATTCATATAGATCAAGTTTATAAATACATAGTTACCTTTACTAGATTTATTTGAAATTCATTGGTAAAAAAAACAATATTTCAAGTTCAGAAAATAAAAAAATATATTTGAAATTCGTTTTGAATTATTTTTAAGAGATTGTTTATTTTTCTTCCTCATCTTGGATTTCAGTTCTGAGGATTCCGACGCTTTGGCTTGGAGCGCTGTTACTTCGTTGCGCTGTTGTGGGGTTCGAAGAGACAGACGATGGTTCCTCATGAACCTAGAACCCCATCTTTTCCTGACAGTTTTACAACTTGGTTGAATTCATGCTGGAGGTTGTTGGCTTCCGCAAAATCAAACGCCAGGCGCCGTAAATCTTTGAGAGTCATACCATAGAAAGCTTTGACCAGTGCTCTGCAGCGGTCCGCCAGATCTTCAGACTGCTCACTCGTAAATACTTGTCTGAACCGCGAGCACTGGCACATCCCATCAGAAGTAGAAATGTCAATCATAAATCACTTACTGATATCATCCTAAATAAATCATCCTTGGAGCTGATTCAGAAATCCGACGCTTCAAGACTTCCTCCCGAAGCCTCTGTAGGGCCATTTGAGCATTTCTAGAGTGTATTTCTTCAAATCACTTTTCTTCTTGTGGGTCCCGTTAAAAATTTGATTGAAAACATTTTATAATTTTTTAATTTTTTTTTTTTTTTTTTGAGAGCAAAATGCTGGTCGCGCTTTTGCCCCACAAGCAATTTTTGAATTAAACGAATTTAAAAAAAGCTCTTGAACTTTTGCACAAAAACGAATACGAATTCGACATAAATTGGTTCAGTAGAACTCGAGATATCGTGTACGCCAGTTTGAAAAAAAAATAGTTTCTAGAAAAACGCATTTGAAGTTAATTATTATGGCCGTACTAGATAAGATACCGCATCACTAAAATGGCTATAACTCAGTAAATAATGGGATTTCTGAAAAGTCCCTAAGTCCTTTCTAGGGTATATTCTTGAATGTCTGAACTACAGAAACATGAAAAAAAAAGGTTTTTTTTCGAATTTTTAGACTAGAATACCCCCTTAAGAATGTGATCCAAAATTTACCTTTTGACACTTGGTCGTTTTTTCGCCTGAAAAGTCGATTTTTGACGAAACAAATTTTTTCGAGATAACAATAAATCTCGACATTTCATGCGGTTCTAAGACATTTGGCATCAAAGCATTTTTTTTTTTTTGGAAAACTCCGATTTCATGCACTCTCCCCTTGGGCGATTTTTACGATTTTTAGAAAACCTAAATTTTAACAGCTGCGACAATAGTAAATGAAGTCCGAATGAGCTAATATTTTGCATAGGGTAGTTTTTCTTGGAAATCAACATTTTTGATCAAGTTCGCTTTGAAAATTCGAGGGTCACTTTTTTCCCATACATCCAATGACACTCTAGTCTCCATACATAAATGGCACATATTAAAGATAGGAAATTGACGTATTCGACAAAAGTTCTTATTTTATTAAGATCTAAAACTTTGTCGAATACACTATATAGCCATCTTGACTTTAAACAAGGATTAGGATTAGTTGTGATTAAAAAAAACACGAAAAAAAATTTGTTAATAAAAACATTGACCCTTTTCAAAAAGTACTGTCATTCTTTTTGAATATTTCAAGTATGCAGAGTTGCTTAAATGACCAATGTGTTTACATTCACGACGTTGCACTGATATCTTAGATGGATATGAAGTTGACATGAAATTCGTTACACATTTCTTTATTAAAAAGTATGCCTTGCATTGCCTTATCAATACATTCAGTGAAAGGCAATTATGCAATTTCTTGGCGTCATAATCTGCCTAACGAGACGAGAGATTTACAATTTGAAACTTGACAACCTCATATTCTGAATTGAGTATGCTGATTTGGCCACTCTCCATGTCTTCATAACGTACACTAAAAAAATATGGAGTTTCAATGTTCCACCTTGTTCATTGGCGCAGAAAGCCACTATAATTCAGATGCTTTTCTTAAGAATCGCTCTTCTACCAAGACTATCATTCTGCATCCGAACCGATAGAATACGATGCACAGGGTGTTCCTGGAGTTCCTAAACTCCAAAAACTGCATATTTTCCTGATATGATTTTTGTTTACTCAAACTTTACAAACAGATTCTTTTTATTCAAATTTTAGCAACACCTTGTGTGAGCGCAGACATGAAAAAATAACAATATTTGATAAGCACATCTCAGCGTTCAAAGCATTTGATGATAGGAAGTAGTAATGTAGTTGTTACTTATTTCGGGCGAATTGACATTCTCAACCAAAACAGAAGATGGTTCAAGTACAATGCCTTCCAACTTCATTGTTTTGAAACGGACACGAAGAAGAAGCTATCGTATCATCAAGTTAGACTATCGTTCCTTGTCGTTGGAGATTGTGTTATGGAAAGAAATAACGAAAATGTATGTGCAATGTTGTTTATAATTATGTTTTCTACACCGTGATTATTCTATCGTTGATACTGAAATATTATGACGCAATAAGTGAGCGCTTTCGCTAAACAATAGATTCCTCTCGCCCCAGAACAGAGAATCTACTTCATCATTCTCAGCGGCACAATCAGTTTTGATTCGACTTTCCTATGGATCGCATTGTCTAGTTGAAATTAACTGCTCCTCAAAATGATTTTCTTATTTTTGCTAGCTCTGACGATGACTTCGCGAATTGGCAAAGTTCGGTCTATTCTAGATGATAGCACACTACTAATCGAGCTCCCCAGGCTGGGAACATTACAAGGCTCGACTACAGTCAATGCATTCAGTGGAAGGCAAATCGTGCAATTTCTTGGCATCAAATATGCCGAAACAACCTCCGGCGAGCATCGGTTCAAGGTTGGTTACAGCAGCTTTGAGTATGAGCCATAAATTATTAATCTTCCACACAGCCTCCCCGGAAAGCATTGCCTTGGAAAGGAACTCGAAATGTGACTCAGCATGGACTGCCTTGTCCGCAGTTGAAACTGATCTCGCAGTTTCCCGTATCATTGGCGGATGTGGAAGATTGCTTAACGCTATCTGTGTACACAAAAGTAGTATTAGTTTGAACACATCAATTTAGAAAACATTCACATATTTTGATTCGCAGCTCTTAACCAAAATCCCCGTTATGGTCTTCATTCACGGAGGTGGTTTCTATCAAGGATCCGCGGCAAATCAAACTGCGGAGCTGCTGCTGGAGAAAAATGTTGTGCTGGTGGTGGTTCAATACAGACTCGGTCCATTGGGTTTCGCATCACTGAAAACGGAGGGCATGCCGGGAAACGTTGGATTGATGGATATAAAAATGGCCCTGGAATGGGTGCAAGATAATATCGCACAATTTGGAGGCGATCCCGACAACGTCACACTGTTTGGACAATCTGCTGGCGCGGCAGCGATTTCCGCCTTGATGTACAGCCCACAAGTACCGGCGAAGCTCTTCCACAAAGTGATCCTGCAGTCTGGTGCCTCCAGTGCGCCATGGGTTTGGGATAAAGACCCGACCGAACATGTGAGGGATATTGCTGCTATTGCGGGTTGTGACCCGAGTGCGGGAAAAGGTCGAAAGGTATCCGCCATACATAGAAATAAGTCTATGTTCAGAAAATATTCACATTTTTGCACCAACAGATTGAAATGCCCCTCCGGGAAGCCGAGCGCTGTTTCCGTAGGTTGGACGTATGGACACTGTTGAGGAGCTTCGATGAACACAAGACCCATACATTTGAATCAAAAAGCCTAATGGATGTCGGGGGCAATCGACTTACCGTTGGGGACTATCACGGTTTCCTTCCCCAAACACCATGGGAATTGATTAAAGAAAAGAGAATCCCGCGGAACGTTCCAATGATGGCCGGAGTGGTTAAACACGAGGGAACATTTCTACTCACTTCAATTTATGACATTCTAAAGCGCAAAAAATTACTAGATGATCCAAATTTTGTTAAATACGAAATGTTAGAAACCATCAATAAGCTGCTGGGGATCGATGACCCGACAGGAATGCTTACTGGCTATCAGATTAAATCCTTGTTCACACTGTCGGAATTATCAAGTGGAAAATTTGAAGAAATGACAGACGGTCTAACGGATGTAAACATAAATTGTCAGCACAATCGAATAGCGTTGATCACTAAATTTTAAATATGATTGCAGCTCGCCGGAAGCATGTTGGTCAAGGCACCACTTCTTCGAGAAGCCCAAGCAAATGGCATTGTTAATCCAAACAAAACATTCCTTTATTCGTTCGATTATCGCGGGGAACAAACGCGGTTCGGATATGGAGCAGATACCTCGCATTATCCATTCGACGGTGGAGTGCATCATTCGGACGATTTGTTGTACCTGTTCCCTTATCCACCGGGACAACCAGAACTAAATGAGGATGACGCCAGAATGTCCCGTCTGATGGTGGATTTGTGGACGAGCTTCGCCACCAACGGTGTTCCACGGAGCGAAGCACTCGGCATCGAATGGGAACCGATGAGAGGTTGGTGGCTCAATAGCTGGCATGTATAAAGTAAATTAAAAGTGAATTTAATCTATTTTCTTTTTCAGAATATGCTGGTCCATATCTTCACATTGATAAGAATCCTCGATTAGGTTCGAGTTTTTACGATGAATTTTCAGTAGCTAGTGATGAGAAAAAGGCGAAAATGCAATGAGTTTTTATTTTTATTTTTTACAATCAATATGTAGTTTATCCTTTGTTTTCAATACACTGTACATTTTAGTATTAGTATTTCAACGAGCTCGATTTTTACTAACATATTACGAGACCTTGCGTAGGCAACTCAGTAATGAAATGCCACGATAATTGTTGACAGAATTACAGATTTTAGATTAATTGTTCGGACCGAAACGACCGGAAACGCTCTGTCACGCTTTTGAGCATATTTGTAGCAGTTTTTTCGTGGAGCTGATCGAAAGCCGATTTTAATGATCCGACGCTCAAGGCTGCTGCAATGTTAAATCCCAGGAACGTTTCCAATTTACAAGATCTGCCGAACAAATTCCTAGATGTAAAATTATTCCGAAAAGAAATCACCGTTACATTAAACAAACATTTGCAGGATTGTTATGCTAGGATACCTAAAAGAATTAATGGTTCGCCCGTTATTCCGGCATTATAATGCCTTGTTCTTAACGATCTCACTATGCCGCACTCCTCGGCGTACCTTTTTTAAACGGTTTAATTTTGCTTGCCCTGTTTGTATGTAGCGCACATTAATGGAAATTTGACCCCCTTCCTGTTGACCGATTGATCTGAAATTTGGAACACACCTTTATAGCTGCAGTCACTATAAAACTGCGTGCTTCATGATCTTGAAAATCCAAGATGGCGGATTACATATTTTCTCAAAACCTCATCAATATGGGTTTTACCAAAACCCCATCAATATGGGTATCAAATGAAAGGGCTTGACTAGTAGAATACAGTTTTTTTTTTATGAAAAATGCAAATCCAAAATGTCCGCCACCACAAAATGGCGCCATATATATTTTTTTTTTCAAAATCATATCAATATGGATATCAAATGAAAGGGCTTGACTAGTAGAATACAGTTATTTGTGAAAAATGCAAATCCAAAATGGCCACCGCTACAAAATAGCGGATTACATATTTTCTCAGAACCCCATCAATATGGTTAACAAAAAAAAGGGTTGATTAGTAGATCACATTTATTTATAAAAAAATGCAAATCCAAAATGGCCACAAAATGGAGCAGTATATATATATTTTTTTTTAAAAACCTCATCAATACGAGTATTAAATGAAAGGGCTTGACAAGTAGAATATAGTAATTTATATAAAAATCAAATCCAAGATGACTACTAATACAAAATGGTGAAACGGGTATCGTGGGGCACGTTGGATCTCCATTATCCGCATTTAATGGTTTCATCATATGCCCCGTGATTTTATTTTAGTCTCATCAATGTCCTTGATTAATGAAAGAAGGGGTATGATAACTGCTAACTGCTACTTGGCTAATTTTTTTTCTAGCTTTTAGTACGTTATCTATATTATTATTATATTTAATCACAAAGAAACCGTTTAACTCAAAAAGCTTTTTTATATTATTTTTTTCTTAATGTAAAGGGTGTGTCACATCAAATTGCATCACGGAAAAAACGCTGTAGAAATTTAATTTTTAGGAATTATATCTTCAGCTTTCGCTTATAATCAGATAAGAGTGTATAGATCACGTTAGCCATGCTTCACTGTCAATTTTTCGTAAATTTGGAAAATTGTCGTCGAACGAAAAAAAGCGTCGTGAATTAACCCTGCGCACTCATTTCGAGAATCCGGAGTTGTCACATCGGGACATCGGTAAGATGCTGGGAATCGTCCAATCCACGGTCAGCAGAGTACTAAAACGATACTTCGAGAACCTAACCCTCGACCGGAAGGTGAAGAACGACAAAAATGGATGCTCCGTCAGTGAAAAAGATCACAAGCGCGTAGTTAAGCAGTTTAGACGTGATCCGAGAAGTTCGGTCCGGGATGTCGCCAATAAGCTGAATTTGTCAAGTTCATTCGTCCAGCGGACCAAGCAGCGGAAGGGCCATACAAGGTTCAGAAGGCTCCTAACCGCGACGAAGGGCAAAACATGGTGGGGAAGACACTAGCCCGGAAGGTGTACAGCGAAATGCTGACGAAGCCGCATTGCCTGGTAATGGACGACGAAACCTACGTCAAAGCGGACTTTCGTCAGCTGCCGGGCCTGTTGTTCTTCTCCGCAGAGGATAAATTCAGCGTTCCGGAGGAGATTCGCAAGCAGAAACTATCCAAGTTTGCCAAAAAGTACATGGTGTGGCAAGCGATCTGCTCTTGCGGAAAGCGGAGCGCCCCCTTCGTGATGACCGGCACGGTAAACGGGCAGGTTTACCTTAAGGAGTGCCTACAGAAGCGCTTACTACCACTATTGAAGCAGCACGAAGGCCCGACCATCTTCTGGCCGGATCTCGCTTCGTGCCACTATTCAAAGGACGTGTTGGAGTGGTACGAAGCCAACGGGGTCACCTTCGTACCATAGGAAATGAACCCGCCCAACGCGCCGGAGCTTCGCCCAATAGAGAAATATTGGGCGATTATGATGCAGGCCCTCCGGAAGAACCCAAAAGTTGTCAAATCGGAGGCGGACTTCAAGAGAAAATGGATTTCTGTTCAAAAAAAACTACAATCTGACGTTGTACAGAACCTTATGGACGGGGTAAAGAGGAAGGTGCGAGCATACGGGCTTGGGCTCGAAGTATGAATAAAAAGAAAATGCCAAAAGTTGTTTAATAGTTTTTATTTTTCTGTCTAAAATTTTCAAAAGGATCGGTCTACTGGGCGAATTTCTACAGCGTTTTTTCCGTGATGCAATTTGATGTGACACACCCTTTAATCAGAGTACTCAGTGATTGCCATCTTTTTCTCACATTGCAAAGCTTCCCGAGTGACAAGTTGTTGCAATCAACAGAAGATTGTGAAAATCGATTACTAGACTTTTTTGGAAATATTCATAATTTTTAAATTAGTGGGCCGATTTTGACGACCATTATATCAAAATGAAGCCAATGTCCTAGTTCTCTTCGAAAAAATACTACACTTCGAAAAAATTTTTGTTTCCGTAATTATTGATTGTATATGTTATTTTATAGTTTACATGGCCTTGGGAAAAAGGGTGCCATATTTTCATATTTTTTCTTGAAAGCTTACATAATATATCCAAAAATCAGAGAGGCGTTATTTTTTGTTCCTGAGTAATGTTTTTCCAAAATTAACCGATAGTCCGAAAAGTCATTTTTTACCAATTTTTCTACCAAAAAAAAACATAAACTTTTGAACTACTGGATCAAATTGAAAATTTCAAATAACAGCCGTAAGCAGTCTTCAGAAAACATATGCTGCGCTGTACTTGAGTTTAATTTCCACCAGCGCGCATTGATAACAAACACGTATGCTCTCTTGGTACGAAGAGTCTCTTGAAAGGAGTTAACGTTCTCTGTGGAAATTTTGCCGTCTCAACGGATGCATTAATTAGTGTCATGTATTAATACTTAGTTGAGATTTCTTAAGCCAAATAACACGCCTGTTTTTTTGTAATTACGTCGTCGACAGCATGGTCGAAAGGTCCCAAACCGACGCTATATATACCGATCTAATAGCCGTTTTCGACAAAATTCATCACGACATCGCTATAGCCAAGTTGGCAAAGCTAGGCGTCACTGGAACTTTACTAAGTTGGTTCGAATCCTACCTCAAAGGACGCCGATTAACTGTTTCAGTTGGAGACAACAGCTCGGAGCCGTTCGGAGCACTTCTGGGATACCACTAGGAAGCCATTTGGGTCCTCTAGTTTTCCTGATTTACTTTAACGACATCTTTTTGGTGCTAGAGGGACCCCGAGCTTCATTCGCCGACGATTTGAAGATATTTTTTCGGATCCGTTCAACCACCGATGCTATCTTTCTCCAAAGGCAGTTGGATACATTCGCTTCTTGGTGTTCTGTCAATTGTATGTCAATCAACCCTTCCAAGTGTACGACGGTTACCTTCGGTAGGAAGAAGGAGGCTAATTATGCACAATCATACCATATCTGATGTCAAAATTGAACGGAGAACGGAGATTAAAGATCTTGGAGTGGTTCCAGATTCAAAATTGGAATTTAAGCAACACGTTTCACACATCGTTGGTAAGGCATCAAGAAATTTGGGTTTCATTTTCAGAGTCTCCAAAAGTTTCACCGATGTTTACTGTCTCAAATCGCTGTATTGCGCTCTGGTTCGTCCAACCCTGGAGTATGGAAGCGTCATCTGGAATCCGTGCTGTCAGAACGGGGCGACGCGAATCAGTGCAACGACGGTTTGTTAGATACGTTCTCTGACTGTTGCCTTGGCGTGATCCGCTTCGGCTTCCAAGCTACGAGAGTCGTAGCTTGCTGATCCATCTGGACTCTCTACATACCAGACGAAATCTACCGAGGTCATTGTTTGTTGCTGATCTCATAACCAACCGCATCGATTGCCCGCAACTCCTGGAAAAACTGAACTTCAATGTTCCTCCGTCTGAGAAATACACCGTTCATGCGAATGTTACCTCAGCGATCGAACTACGGCATGCATTCTGGAATAACGGGACTACAGCGCACCTTCAATACGATTGCTCCCGTATTTGGTCTCAATTCCTCCAGAAGCATGTTGAAGCAGCGATTCTTAAGTTAATTTAGGTTGAAATCATTGGGACCTTGAAGGTCTGTTGATATAAACAATAAACAATTCCGAGGGGCAAGCTCTAGAATACGCGTGACCACAGTGCAAGTCGGAGGAAATTTCATTGACGAAAAATCCCCCGGCCAGAACGGGAATCGAACCCGAACACCCGGCAAGATAATGTGAAACGTAACCACTCGACCACGGGTGCACTTTGGTACGACCACGACCACGGGTGCACTCACTTGTGTAATGTGCGGCTCATTTTATACACACACATATCAAATTCTATCGCCCGTTTTGTCTTCGCTCGTTCTAAGGAAAACATAAATCAACAGCCCTGCATCTTTACCAACTGTATGCGTTTGGACATGAAAAATAAGCCAACATAGAAAGCAAACCAGATTCAAGTGCGGTGTAAAACAAGTATAGACGGTATAGACGGTATACGGTGCAAAACACGACGCAAAATGCGGTGCAAAACTTGGTACAAAAACAATGCTGACAACAACCCATTTAATATATTAAAAAACCCAACAGAAAATATATTAAAAAAGTTAAACAATTTAATTATTAGAATGAGTATGTTTTTTTTGGATTGGACTAACACCACTCGCTTTCCTTCCCGACGCAACAAGCAATCTATTTATCTACATTCGGGCCTTATTTCACAATGTTAATCGATGCGTATTATGAGATATTCTCCATTCACCGGTTACAAGCATTTATCAACTATTGCATTGTATGTTGTTCAATCAGTTCGTGCGTGAATTGAATCCACTAACAATTTATGTGATGTTGGTCCAGAATATAATGATATCGAGCAAGTTTAGTGATGTAAAAAATACAATTAAATAACTTAACTGGATGCTGATTTAGAGGTTCGAAAACCTATACTCACGGATATCAGATTATGATAGCTTGAGTAGTCGCGATCTTAATATTATGTGCCCAATATATGTCTTTCTTAGAAGCCCACTTCACTCCCTCGAATGCACCTGCCCATTCTCCTTTCCCTTTCCTATATATAAGCAGAACTTAGCACCCAATGAGATCAGTTGACTACAGCAGCTACACGAACTTCCCAAAGAGCACTCATTGCCATAGAATACTCAATATACATCACCGGGCTATAACGTTATTACAATGTTCCGGACAACGTGGCAACGAAGAAGAAAATGCTATTTTTGTCTATAATATATTTCTGTGGTCATAGATTTATTAGACTTAGGCTTATATTTATGTAGATCTTAACTATTTAGACTTGTATTTTAAAGTGATAAATGATGACTCTTTATCTTCTTCAGCATAATTGAATAAACAGAAGAAAAGGGTTGTAATGGCTTTAATGGTATTTTTGTGTAAATTTTGAAACGAAATTTGGTTCCAGATTCTACCACGTTATCTCATCTATCCCGTTTAAAGGATACACGTTCATACAGGAAACGGTTAACAGGTTAATGTGGGTGTCCAAAATCAATTTTTTGTGCGAGATGTATCTAGTAGAGAGATCGAATTTAGAAAACTCTCTTCGAGCCCAAGAGAAACATCCTCATGTGGCGGTGTAGGATGTGTTGACTCGGTTAAACATTGATTACATGTCCCAAATCTATCTTCTTCTCAAAACTATCGTATTGTGTAATCATCAATGTTGTTCAAACCTCCTTATGTCCCTTCCTTTCCATGGTAAAACATTGTCATCCTACTTACCTCGAGTCGTCCGTGAGTAATCGGTTCCCCATCCCCATTAACCGCAGAATAAGCAAAATTCTAAAAATGCTTTAGAACTAATATTATAATTTATGTAACTGAGCCTGTACAAATGAACGATTTATGGAAAAAAAACAAATTTCTTCTCTCGGCTACCATCCGGCACAACTTTTTCAAAACAAAACGGATCAACGTCAAATTTTTTGCCGTCGAATAATACAGGTTTTTCAAACAATTGAACAGTGATTCCGGATTCCAACTGAATTAAACTTTAAAATTTGTAAATCTAGGGGAATGAAAGTACAGTAGAGCCCCGATTATCCGCGGAATAGTCTGGCAAGGTCACAAGGCGTATAACAAAAATCACGGATAACGCAATAAAGGACTAAAAATGAGGTGCAACCATGTTTCATGAATACAAAAAATCATTAAACTGACCATCTATAAGGGGCTGTCCACATACCACGTGGACAATTTTAGGGGGGGGGGGGGTTATGGAAATGGCCACGCTTGTCCACGGAGAGGGGGGAAATATAATCAAATATAAAATACAATCACCGATACATTCTAAATAAATTAAATAAAAACTGATTCATATTCAAGAATTTTAAAACTTTCCGCCCATCCTGAGTATTTCGTATTTATCAATAAACGGATTGAGTTGCCTGAGAGTGCTTCATATATTTTTACTTATATCATTGAACTTCTTCACTGAAATTTATATACTGAAAACAACTCACGTAAACAGTGCGCGACAGAGCTATTTTGTATGATACTATAATTTTATAGTTGCGGGTTATGCATAGACGTTCATAGCCAAACCTATAAATAATTCACGATTCCATAATGGTTAAGTTTTCATGATATTACACATATGGTTTTTTCATCAAATATAATTTTCTATAGATTTTATTCTATTTCGAGAACAGTTAGTCTTAGGATAATAATGTTTGTATAATTTTTCATGCAGAATATCGTGCAAAATTATTTTCTCGCATTATTTTTCTCGAAAAGGTAGAATTTTTCAAAGTATTAAAATTTCGTCAATTTCTAGGAATTAATATTTAAATTTGCGTGAACAGGAATTAATATTTACATTTGCGTGAAATTATCCATGCACCACTAGTCGTCAAACTTGAATCAGTTCACCCAGTATTCTATTTTTTCAGAAAATTTCGCATATAATGCAGTTGTGAAACATTATAATTGATTGATTGAAGTACCTTTTAGAAATTAAAATACTTAAAATTTGTCGTTTTTCAAGGGTTTTCATAATTTTTTATAAATATTATAAAAATAAACTTGATTGTTTCTATCAACAAAATTAAAACTCTCCAACCCTTCTACAATTACTTCCTCGACACCACAATGTTATTCATTTCATCTTTCACTATCTAAAATGTTCCACAACAGAAAATTTACTGTGATCGATCATATTCCGGAGTTGGCAAAGATTTGTTTCTTCTTAAATTTTGAGTAACACTGTAACACTGTAATAAAACAATGCATTTGTCAAAGCAATAACTGGATATTGTATCCACAATTGCCCTTCGATTTGCTGTGCGATCGTTATGTCATTGAATATTCATAATCCAAAATGAAAGGATAACTTTTCATTCGATCGAGAATATCTCTGTAGTAAAAGGTTCTACGAATGAAAGCGAAATAATCAAGATGATAGCAAAGCTAATGGAGTATACTTGTATACTCACAAGTGTTTCAAAATTAAACCCACAAGAAGCATGTGCTTTGTTATGCCACTCATTTCTCTACCATACAAGAACAATGGGTCACAACAAAGCAGGTACAGGGTACAGCCAGTAAAATTTGAAATAAAAACAACTTCCAAAAACAACTGGAATTAAAATGAAAATTTAGGCGCAAATCAGTTATTTCTGAAAAAAAGTTATCACTGAAAGTCATGGCCGAAACGAAAGAGCGTGAGCCTACCGCTCACTGACAAATTCCAGGAATGTTTTTAGATTTACTATGGAACTCGTGGATAATCGGGGTTCTACTGTAGGTTAAAGTTGGCACATGCGTAATTATAAATATAATAATAATTGTTTACTTTAGTGAGTAATGTCTGAATGTATTTTAAATTTTTCACATTAAAACGTCAGTAATTCGTCAGATTTTCGTGCATCGTCAACTATTTGAGGCGCATTGGTTGAATTCAAGATGTAAAATAACTCAAAACACATCAACACACTCACCGACTCAATCGCTCGATTTTGAAGTGCCTCACGGCCAGGGTATGATCCCAGTTGACCGCTACCAAGGCATCTCTCGCTTCCTGCTCATTCGCCTCCTCCCCTAGTTCTGCCATCAGCGCGGCCACCTGCTGATCCTGTTGCGTTAATCGATCCAATCGTCGCTGGATCTGCTGCGCCGAAAGGGGTGCGGTGGGTGCCGGCCTTATAGGAACTAACAGCTCATCGTTCGTAACTTCGTCGTATATCGCAGGTACTTGTTGCTGTTGAACGATATTGTTGTAATGTTGTTGCTGCTGCCGCAGCGATGCGAGACTCGAGGGAACACGTTCGTAGTACGATGCGGGTGTTGCCGCTACCGTGTCGTATATGTCGCTACCGATGGCCGAATACACGTCGTTACCGTTGTAAACACTGTTGTAAATGTTTTGCACGGAAACGGGTTGGCTACCAGTTGTCGTTGTTTGCTGGGATTTGAGTTGTAGTTGCTGTGCAACCAGGTTGATTGCCGCCACGTTGGGTGTGGACCCATAGTGACGAGTGTCGTTTTGGATGCGGGACAGAGGTCGGTTGGAAACCGCTACAAAATTGTGCGTTTTCTGCGGTAACTGACTTGGAAGATTTCCATACACGAGATCGCTGCTGCTGGCAGTGGCTGTTGCATTGCGTTCCATCCACATTTGTGTTACCACGCTACTGGTGTCCTCCGATTGAACATTATTTTGCTTCTTCGGCGAAAGCAGATTTTGCATAGAAGCGGTGCTTTCGTAGCAATTTCGTTGGAAATGTTCCGCCGTCGTAACGACAGCAGTGTTGTTAGCGTAAATTTGATGTAAGTTTGCATTCAAGTTTTTGTTGCTCCCAGCCGCCATCTCGTGGTTATTAGCGAAAGCGCTTGTACTCTCGTACTTTGATAGCGAACTCATAAGATTAGAGATATGGTTTACGGAGTTATCCTTCGTGTTTGATTTGAACGCGTACGCGTTGTTAGAGTTGTTCATGCTGTTCGAGCCATTCTTGTACATGTCCTTCTCCAACTCAGCGAGAAAAGTTTTGTCCAACTTTTTAGGCACAACTTTGAGCGAACTTTGATGATCTTCATTCAGCGTCAGATTGCTCAAGTTGACATCCAACGAGTCGTTCAATGTCTGGCTCACACTGCCGTAGGAACTTCCAGAGACGTTATGCTCAGCAAGGTTCATACTGGTTAACGCTGAGTATGGATGTACTTCCAATTCACTAACTTTACCGTAGTTAGAGTTGATCTTGGAAACTGCGCCTCTGCTCACATTCCCATAAAACGCCGCTGCCGAACCTGCCGATGTACACCCACTGCCATCGACTTCATCTAAAGTCTGCTGTCGTTTAATCGATGCCATCAGTTCTCTGGCGCTGACTACACTTGACGGCCCACTTTCATAATCTGACGTAATACTGTAGGCAGAGCTCTGGCTTGGGACACTATCCACCTGAAACACCGTCCTTGTATCAAAGGGATCCATATCCGTCACGCTGTCGCCAATATTCATGGTGTTCGTATATGTAGGAGGCATCTGGTAAGGCGGCGGTAACATCCTGAACTGTTGTTCCTCCGTGTGATATTGCTGCTGCTGTTCCGCTTCTTCCACCGTCGGTACATCGATAGGCTCATCGAGGATGCTGGTGAAATGCGCTCTGCTGTCACCATCCAACCCCTGGAATGACGGAGTGGCCGCAGCAGCAGCGATTGCGCCTGGATCGTCCCCAGGCGAGGACAAATCGATAAGTATTCCTTCTGCCGAACTTCCGGAAGACGTCGCACCGTGCGATATATTGTGAGGCTGTGGTGGTCGAAGCGGTCGATTGTTACAGTCCTTCAGAAGTTGCTGTTTCAGTTTGTGATTGTTTTCGTTGACTAATTTGTTGTATCCAAACTGTTTCTGCGCGTTGCTCTTACGCTCCTTGGCGTACTGTTCCGAGATGCACTTGCCGCGTCTGTCCGCATTGACGGTGTCTTTGTTTTTGGCTGTAGTATTGGGGAGAAGGTTGAGATATGGTTCACTTATTATTATGTTTACTAAAATTACCTCTTAACTTCACTTCTCCATTTATCTGCAAGGATCCAGGACTACCCCAAGAGGCCCCAAATGGGGTCCCATGTGCAGTGTGCCTGAATGAATCATGTAACGGACGACTAATTGTGCCTGTTCCTGATCGGTGTTTATTTGCATCAGTAGCCACGTTTCTAAAACAGAGAAAATCCGCCTTTCAATATATGCTAATGGGCCATGTACAGTAGTCGTTCGCAAACTGGGTGGAAAGGAAGCGCAATTACAGGATGTCAACCCAAAAATCGAAATAAAATTCCTTGATATTCCCTGATTTTGGGTATGGCGGGTATGGCGGAGATAGTTGGTCATAAAGGTAAGTTGATCAGTGACTTATTTTTATTAAAGGTCTGTCCACATACCACGTGGACAACTTTAGGGGGGGTAGGGGTTACGGAAATGTACACGCTTGTCCACGGTGATGGGGGAGGGGGTATAGACAATATCCACGAGAACACGTTGAATGAAAATTTTGAAAAAAAAACTGTTCACATCTGTGTTCAACAATATATGGAAATTTCTGCATTCTGCATTTTCAATAAATTCATTCGTATTTATCGACAAAAAGGATTGAGCTGTCTGATAGTGCTGAACATCTATATTTTTCATATAGTTGAACTTCTTTGCTGAAATGTGCTATCCCCAAAACTGGTCTACACCCGGAGAAAGTCATCTTTGTATCTGGTGAGATTCGAACGGAATTTTGCATTATGCATTATAAACTCCAGCAAGTTCAAGTACGCAACTAAACGAACCAAAATCAGCGATTTATAATTAGCCAATATGATAGGTAAGTGTTCCACCAGAATTATGCCAAATCCCATGTTTCTATGACAATTCTTGGAGTTTGACTGGGATGTGGTACTCGGTGGCGTACCTATTTGGGCCGTACTCACCAGATATTGCATCTTCAGATGCTGTTGAAAAAAAAAGCAAGAATCTCGACTCATGGGATGGCGTGAAAAGTATCCTGCACAGTTTTTTGACGAGAAAACAAAAGGTCTGTGGATTTGTAGAGAGAAAAACGGTGCAGATACAGTCCCTTTCAAGAAGTTAGAACCACTCAAGTTTTTGAATTTTTCAGCGATCAGAAAAAGCTCGGTTGAAACGAAGTGTAAATAGTGGGAAACATTAACTATCTTCGTTAATTTTATGAAAAAGTGATAATGTTAAATGGGAAGTAACATATGGATCTACAGTTATGAAACACCGATACTTTGTTTTTTTTTGACGTAGGACTACGTCTAACCGGAAGATATAGGGGGTGAAATGAAAATCTAGGCACTGAACAAGTAGGAAAAAATGCAAGATTTGGAACGCTTATAACTCGAGCATTTCTCAATAGATCGCAAAGGTTTTTGCATCATTTGATAGGAAATATATCTACGCATCTATCATAACGAATAACATTTCATTTTTCTTGAGATAAATAATTAAATAATTGTGAAATATCAAGCATTGTCCAAATGCACTATGTGCCCATTTTTGATTGGTCCATTTTGTGCTCCTCAAATCGTACCGTCCAAAACGGGCAACCAGAGCAGCAGCAAAATACAATGAAGCACGATTGGAAAGGAAAAAGAAAAAAAATGAACAAAACATTGGTCGCAGTCTCACACATGCATAATTCTCGAGCCAGCCAGTCAGCTTAAAAATCCCCGCTCCGCTGCCGTAACGATCATTCTCATCGAAACCGTACACCACATCGTTTCGCATCACATCACATCAACAAACCAACACAAGCAGCCATGTCTGGACATGACAAATGAGGAAAAGTGAAGAGAAAGGCAAAATCCCGCTCGAACCGTGTTGGTTTGCATTTCCCCGTAGGTGTATTCACCAATTGCTCCACAAGGGTAGCTAGGCCGAGCGCGTTAGTACCAGTCCACCTAGCCGCCGTTATATAGTTCCGGCCGCCGAAGTGATCGAGTTGGCTGGCAAAGCTGCTCGCGACGATAAGAAAACTCGCATTCAGAACAGAACACATTCGGTTCGGTGGACATCAAGACAACAACAGGCAGTTGCAGCGAGTGGCGAGTGGCAAACGCAATCGCAAAACGGCAGCAGGTAGCAGAAGAAAAAAGTTTGTTCTTTATACAAACTGCTTTGGTGGCAAATCCAGAACAAGGCGGCATCGAGGGCGTTCGAAATGGTTTTTTTCAAAACCACGAGTACTAAGTTTTCTAAATTGGAACCATTCCATAAAACATGGCGCTTTTCAGGGCCATTAAACCTTCCAAAAAAGTGTTTACGAAATACAGTTCAATGCTTTCTAAAACAATATCCCGTATAATAATAAAACACAAATTTATTTTTTCATAGTTTGTTTGCCAGGAGATAATTTGTTTGAGTATGAGAATTTGGCAGTTGTTCTGAGCTTATTAATGGTTGGGGACTTTCCCGATTATTCAATTTTCACCAATTCTTAAATTGATTTTAGATTGAAAGTACAGTCATTTACATTTAGCTCGACATTTAGCTAATTGGACGGACCTGTAATGCGACGTATTTATTTAGACATTTTTGTAAATATAGAGTTCGGGGTCCAAATTTTGACCCCACATTAAAAGTGGACACTGTACCACTGTCATAGCAAATGTTCAATTACAGTTTAAAATCGCCTCCAATGCGACACTGAGTGGTGTTTCGGCACGTCGCATTAAATATAATTTATGTTGTACAGTAACTCACAGTCACAGTCACAAGCTGGATGGGAAGAAATTTTCTAACTGTGAAAGCTGTGGCGAGTGGCAAACGCAATCGCTAAACAGGAAGGTTTAGCCGAACAAGATGGGGATATCGAGTGATAACAAAACAATAAACTCTTTAGATTAAAGATAATTTTGTGATCCTGAAAAGGACCTTTTTTAGCCTGCATCTGAATCCAACGAGCGAATAAATCGTAATGAATGTATTTTCTTCTTCTTCTTCTTCTTTTTGGCTTTAAGAGGGTTTAAACTCTTGTGCTCCCGTGGCCGAGTGGTTAGCGTCATAACTAAGATGCCGGGTGTTCGGGTTCGATTCCCGTTCTGGTCGGGGGAATTTTTCGTCAAAGAAATTTCCTCCGACTTGCACTGTGATCACGCGTATTCTAGAGCTTGCCACTCAGAATGCATTGCAAGGCGTGTCATTTGGCATAGAAATCTCAACTAAGTACTAATAAAAATGACGCAAGTAACGTTGAGACGGCGAAGTTCCTCTAGGAACGTTAGTGCCATTAAAGAAGAAGAAGAAGAAGGGTTTAAACTTTTCAGTTCATTCGCCTCTATGAATGTATTTTTTTTGCCATCGCTGCCTTTTAACGCTCATTCGTTCGTCTCGTTGGACTCGCCCCTTTGGCTGAGTCTGCCGATTTGTCTCTATCCTGTGAGCGTGTACCGCTAAAGTACAAAACGCGCGGATCCGCTGAAAAATATATCATTCTCTTTCAAACCGTAAATCAGTGTGGTTGTATGGCATCATTTCACATCTCACCGCATCAACGGATTGGTGCCGTAGCACCAGTATACCTAATAGCGGTTATAGAATTTCTGCCGCTGGAGTGCTCGAGTTGAGCACATTCGGTTCGGTGGCAACAACTAGTTTCAGCGAGTGGCAAACGCAATCGCAAAACGGCAGCAGGTAGAAGAAGGAAAAAGTTTGTTTATACAACCTGCTTTGGTGGCAAAACTAGCCTCCGTAAAACACGGCGCTTTTCAGGGCCATTAAACCATTCAAAGAAGAGTTATTAAAAGTTATTTACAATACCAATGCATTCTAAAGTGACATAATATGACATATAATATGAACTGAATTATTTTGTTTATGCGTGTTTTTGAACTTATTGATGGTTGGGGTCTTTTAAATTGATCATTCAGTTTTCACAAACCCATACATGGTTTCCGAATTAAAAGTGGCTTCAAATTACAATACATTGTATGCAGGATGGCATTAACGAATTTTCTCGGTAGCATGAACTGCTTTCTTTGGATGATAACTGATGTTGAAAATTGACTGACGTTACATCTGCATTGTATAGAAAAATAACTAAGGAGCAACATGATGAGCTATGTAGTTCCTGCTGCTCTGTTCTTATTTTAAAGGACTTTAATCCGAATGTCATCCGTCCCTGTATTTACTGTTGGTTTTTCAGAACGCTTATAGCTCGTTTATTTCTCGACAGATCGTAGAGTTCGTCTCCAAAACCTCAGTTCTTTTTCTTTTTTATTTACTTTGTTTGCGGAGACTACAAATCTTACAATTCATTCGTCTCCGAAACCACAGTTTAAGGTACGGTAATGTGCTCAATAGAGAAATATATGATAGTAAATGAGCTGATGACCACCTATGCAATCCCTATCACAGCCATCATTTTGATTGTACGATATGTGCCAAATACGCCAAAAGAAGTTTGTAAAAAAAAACGCAAAAACACAACACCAAAGGTTCTTTTCTGAACCCCCAACATGTTCATAAAGAGTAAACAGTAAACTAATCCATTTTTCAGGTAGATAAGTAGGTATTCACGTAGGAGAAGAAAATAAAACAATATATTTAAAATATATATTTAGCAAAAGCTGTCCCCTTTGTATGGTCCTACGTCACTCCGGTTATGTCCCCGACATTACCCACCCGTCTTTTTTTTTTGAATGACAATAAGTTTTGGAATTTTTGGAAAACAATGAAGGTTACACAGTTTGTTTTATAAACGAAAATAGTCATTGTATACCATCATTTTATCATTGGGGCCGATATCTTTCGCATCTCTAAAAGCTAAAAAAAAGTGGGGTTCTTTAGTTATGAAACGAAGTGTAGAATCGTATAAGTGTGTATCCTAATAATTATGCTTTTGTTTTTCCCCTACAAATTGGCAAAAATATTTCGAATAACCCTACATATCCCAAAACTTACGAAGTTGTACAGAAAGATCATTGGTAGATTTTTTTAGTGCAGATTGATGATTAGACGAAGATAGATTTTTTTTTAGAAAATTTAAGTGAACAACATCAACTATTAGGGACAAATTATTTTGAGCGTTTATTAGAGTTACTATTTGAATTTATTTGTCAGGCGCGAAACATTAATAAAAACAAAACCGCCAGTGTTTCATAACTATAGAATCATAATAAACTATCATAATCTTATGAAGGGTAGATGTAACTAAAAAGCAGTATCATTATTTGAACGGATATTGAACTAAAATGAGTTACGAATTAGAAACTGGTTGTAATTCATGCAAAATCTATTTAAATTTTGGAAAGAAGTGATAGTTTTACATCTGGTTCTTTACTTATGAATCGCATTCATCTTTTGTTCTTTTGAACTTTAGCGCCAGAACAAAACAATGAAGTTCAAATGACCTTACAAATGTCTTACAAATGTTATTATAACCTACACTATATACTCCATTTCAGTCGGAATCTTTGATTTTGGATTGATTCAGTTCAATTTTATGTACTTTTAATGTTCATAATGCTCATTCCAAGTAAGAATGGGGCTGTTTTCAAGTTATGTTCTGCATTAAAGGAGGGAGAGGTAAGGGAGTCGAATAAGTATTATTTGTTTGATTCTTAATACATAAGGAATACAAAAATACATTATGGAAGGAGATAGAGTATATTTTAAAATACTTTTTGCGTTACGTGATATATGAAAAGAACGTAGTAATAGTACTATGGGGCTTTGCTTGCCACTCAGCATAGTATTCTTCGAGGACTCCAACAGTTCTTAATTGAGGGCTCACTATGCCTTTCCGAAGCATTCAATCGTGCATTGTGTTTTTCGACAGGGCAAGCAACACGATACACTTATTGCTCCAGGATTGTCGAACAAATTTCCAACCCGAAAAAGTCGTTAGACAGTGGTGAGATTCGAACCTTTCCCCTCCCTATTTTTGTATGCCGTTCCATTGATTCTTGCCCTTTTTATGAATTCCGTTCTGTATTCTGTTGTCCGCCGAAGTTCACACTTACATTTCGGGGTCGTGTCATGGTCGCAATACAGACATTCTGATTAAGTTGAGTTGCGCATGCTTTTTACTGCATCGGTAAATGATGAATGGAATTTTATATCTATCGCAGTGCTTCCACTGGTGAGAATTAGAAACAAAACTTGAAACAAAATCAAAACTTGTATACGCACAAACTGTGCGTGTCTCTGTTGCTATTGATATTGTGGATTTTTAGGCGTGATTGGTATTTCATTAAAGAAAAAGATATAATTGAATGAAAAGAAAAGATATTTTTTTCATTTTTCGGTCGATTCGGAACCCAGTACAATATCACATTTCTCCCTCAGCTCACATTTCTCTTTTATGCACGTTACTTTTTACTTCCGTTCAACGTAAGGATAGTCCCATTTGATATCTATCATCAAGTGACATGTTTTTTTACGCGGATTTCAAAATTAACGCGTTTTTTACGCTGATTTTCGAATTAACGCGGATTTTCCAATTAACGCGTTTTTTCTACGCGGTTTTTTTTACGAGATACGTATCCCCCGCGTAAAAAAAACCTGGATGTAGTGACTTCGGAAGAACTTTCGACCAGTTCGAAGAATTTCGAACAGGGACGGAAAATTAATGCTAACATCTGTTGGGATTGGTGTTTTCATACCATCCTACGTTTAACTGGTATGAATTGATGCTTATTTACAAAAAAAAACTTCTTAATTCAATGCAGCTGTTCCTGTCGTTACATTTCACTACTTGCAAAAGGTACTGGGATGTCCATACGCGACGAACAAACCACTCGGCTTAATATCATACTAATTCCGCTTCATCGATTTGTGAATTTGCATCCACCAGCTAACGATTCCTCTGCATACTTAAAATGTTTCGTTTTCAGTTCTGAATCCCTTGTTTTGGGATTTTCTTCCAAGTGGAATATGTCATGATCATGGGGAAATTTTGAAGCTGCTAACTCCCGGATCCGACGGTTGAAAGCACTGCGTCCTGGAACATTTGTAGCAACGAATATTGCATCAATCTCCAATTGATTCAAATGATAGATAGGACAATGCACGTTTCGACGATTTGCAGATGATGAAATGGTTTCAATCAGAAGATCTTCCTCCGCCGATCCGCAAAGACCATTGCAGGATACTTTGGACATATTTTGTCCACATGGGCTATCAAGCTGGGTATCGAACTCTCTATGTAGAAAACGGAGATGGTAGCTTCTAAAAAACACAATCTCACAAAATTTCTGCTTCATTTATTCGGAAAAACAATAAAACAATCTTTGGATTTCAAATATTCTGGTATCTATTCCGATTCTAAATGTACCCGGGGGAAACATATTGCGTATCTTAAACAGAAATGCCTACAGAGGATCAACTTCTCCAAGACAACAACCGGAACATGGTGGGGTGTCCACCCAGACCTCATAAGGTTGTACAAAACAACGATACTATCGGTTCTCGAGTACGGTAGCCTTTGTTTCAGAACGGCTGCTAAGACTCATATTCTAAGGATGGCTAGGATATAATAAAGGGCGAACACGAAATTATTGCGACACATTCAACAGGGTATAACTTTTTTACCATTGGGTAAAAATCAACCAAATTTTGCACACTTTCTCATTGATGTGTATTGTCTACATGCTGTCAAACTCGAAGTCGTGTTTTTCGATTCAACGAAAATGGAGGTGAACCAACGCGAATCGAGAGAACAAATTCTTTCCAAACACCTGGAATTTCCTGACCTGTCGCACCGGCAGTTGGGAAAAATGTTGAACATTCACCATTCAACCGTCTCCAGAGTGTTGAAGCGGTTGACGTTGGACCACGGCAAAGGAGCTGGAAGAAAACCGGGATCGGAGAACAAAAAGACGGAGGGAAAGGTGAAGCGGATGATTAAAGCTAATCCCAACGTCTCAAGCCGTGATTTGGCTAAAAAGATCGGCATGTCGCAGATCTATGTCCAGAATGCAAAGAAGAGAGCTGGACTACATACATACAAGGTACAGAACTTCCCAAACCGCGATGAGCGGCAACAATCGACGGCTAAAACTCGGACACGAAAGCTCTACGAGAAGATGCTGACAAAATATGGCTGATGTGTGATGGACGACAAAACGTATATAAAAGCCGATTTTAAGCAAATTCCGGGGTTGGAGTTTTTCACCGGCAAGAGCAAGTTCGATGTGGACGACAAATTTAAGAAGAAAATGTCGAATTTCGCCTCCAAATATCTCGTTTGGCAGGCCATCTGCTCTTGCGGACTGAGGAGTGAGCCTTTCGTGACAAAGGGCACAGTAAATGGCGAGATCTACAAATCTGAGTGCCTCGAGAATATATGTATAAAACTACCCTAAAATTTTGGTTTGATTCTGAACATTATAAGAAAATTGGCATGACATTTTCGGTGTCGCAATAATTTCGTGTTCGCCCTTTATGGTTGCTTGCGTATTGCTTCGGGTTGCATGCAATCGACACATACGACGATTCTCGAGATTCTGGCAGAAGTACTTCCCCTACCTCTCCGATTTACAGAACTTTCATACAGATATCCCATTCACTGTAGCATTATGAATCCATTGGTAGTTGATAATTTCGGAGAACTTGTTTAATTGAATCCAGAGTCAGAGTTTACCTCCTGTTGAGTTCCTTTCACAAGAACTTCAACCTCCGCCATGCATCATAAACCAAAACTGTCTGTCGTACTTCTGTGACTCCACTGTAAATTTTTATTTACCCATGCCTCAAGATGTACTTGATATTCCAGAACATATACGTTTTTTGGTCATCGCATCGTTGAAATTTCGCGAAATATATTAGGCTGTCAAAAAAGTCCTGCGGTATTTTTTTTTGAATTTTCATTTGTTCATAAAATTAGTTACAATCATCTGTTTTAAGTCAAATATGCGCCGTTTTGTTCGATGACTTGTTCCCAACGAGATGCCAACTCCATAATACCCCTGTTATAGAAGCTCGCTTCCTTATTGGCAAAAAACTCGGATAGCCAATTTTCACAGGCCTCTTTTGTGGCTAACTTTTGTGACTACCTAGCCCGTTCGCCATGGACAAAAACAGGTGGTAGTCACTTGGTGCAAGGTCCGGACTATACGGCGGATGCAGAAGAACCTCCCATCCGAGCTCCCGGAGCTTCTGGCGCGTCACCAAAGAAGTGTGTGGCCTGGCGTTGTCCTGATCGAAGACAATGCGGCCTCTGTTTATCAAAGATGGCCTCTTCTTCATGAGTGCTACCTTCAAGCGGTCCAGTTGTTGGCAGTACAGGTCCGAATTGAGCGTTTGGCCATAGGGAAGCAGCTCATAATAGATTATTCCTTGACAATCCCACCAAACACACAGCAGAACCTTCCTGGCCGTTAATGAGGGCTTGGCCACCGTCTGAGCCGCTTCAGCGGGCTTCGACCACGACCGTTTGCGCTTCACGTTGTCGTAAGTGACCCACTTTTCATCGCCAGTCACCATCCGCTTCAGAAACGGGTCGATTTTGTTGTGATTCAGCAGCGATTCACATGCGTCGTTACGGTCAAAGATGTTTTTTGCGTCAACGTGTGTGGCACCCATACATCGAGCTTCTTTGTGAATCCAAGCTTCTTCAAATGGTTAATAACGGTTTGATGACTTATCCCCAGCTCTTGGCCGATGCTACGGCTGCTACTATGCCGGTCTTTCTCGCCTAATTCAGCGATTTTGTCGCAATTTTCGACGACAGGCCTTCCGGAGCGTGGCGCATCTTCGACGACCTCTACACCAGAACGAAAACGTTGAAACCATCGTTGTGCGGTGGAAATGGAAACTGTATCGGGTCCGTCCATAAACTGCACAAATTTTATTGGCAGCTTGAGATGCCTTTTTGTGTCTTTGTCATAGTAGTACTGTAAAATATGTCGGATTTTCTCTTTATTTTGCTCCATATTTGCGACACTATAACTCACGAACGACTTAACCAAACAAAACACTGTCAAGGACTATATTATAGCGCGCAAAAATACCTTTCCAATAATGAATACAACTAGAACTACGCGCTTACAACGACACCTCGCGGAAATACCGCAGGACTTTTTTGACAGCCTAATATAAAGTTTTCACTGATGGATCATGAAGTAATGGCTCCACTGGTTTTGATATACAGTCAACTCTCCCTAACTCGATGTTCTGTATCTCGATATTTTCCCTAACTCGATGGATTTCATGGCACTTTCGATTTAACAAGCATTCTTCTCTCCATAACTCGATGTGTTTTGATTCATTTTTCCATAGATTTTCACCTCCCTAACTCGATTGATTCTCGCGTACATGTTTTTGTGCGTTATTACCTCTGATTTTAATTGCTCTTGAAAGTGAAGACGGAGTGTTCGAGTCATCAAACAATTTCTCTTCAAGTATGGAAAACCACGAGAAACCTTTGAGCATCATCGAGCAGGTCGAAAAGTGGGGACGGAAGGGGCCTGAAGCTGCAAATAATTTTAGTATTGCACAAAGTACGGTATCAACACTATTCAAACTAAAGTAAAAATGAAATCGGAATGGAAAATTGAGTCTAGGCCAAAAGCATATAAGGTTGGTCGGAATCGAAAAGCTGGAGCGGTCTAAGGATTTTTGTCTTATCAAGCCAGAGAGAATGATCACTCTTCAAAATCAATAAGGTTAAATCTGAGACTATTGCTCCAGGAAGCCGAATTTTCCTTCAATGATGATGGTGATATTCCGCTGGCATGAGTAATGCGTCGTGAGCTTGCTAATGTCGACAGTACAATACCGTTCGATTGCTCAATGTCTGTCAATAATTAATGCAATAAGGACCAAAACGTGATTTGCTGTGATCTGATGCCAAATACCGACATACTGGAAAGTGTTGGAAAAGCTGAGAAAAACGCTGAAGATGAAACTTAACTGAAACTTAAGTGGCCTTTATAAGTACAGTGGGTTAAAAATCACGATTTTTTAAGATTTTGATTTAATTTTCATCAGGAATTGTTTATACCGATATTGCTGCGAAATTAAGAGAGATAGAAGTTGGGCGCCAAAGAACAAATTGTAGAGGGGCTAGAGAGCTTTTATTAAATTGATATAAACAATCAAGTTTAGTATGAGTTTTTGGGATGAAATTAATAGTTACAAACTTAACAAAACTTTTAAATTTTCCACTTCCAAAATATTATTTTAATCCACTAATTTAGATGTTCCACTACTATATCCTGTACTAAATTTTCTCATCTTTCAAATGAAGGCAACAGAATCGGATTACGTAGCGTACTTTTCAATGTAGAATCAGTTTGAGCCAACAGAGTCCGAAACAAAGAAAATGTTCTATAACTCTGTCATCGTTGAAATTCGAACATATGCGTAGACGGATTTTTTTCGTGAAATATAATCGTCTATCACCTCCTGAGAGATTCTGGAAATTTTTTTTTTTTTTATATGAGAAAGGTGTTTTTCCACTTTAAGGGAATGAATCAAAAATTCAAATTCATACCATAATTGAGACACTTACCCTAATATATGACAATTTATGACATAAAAAAAATGTTCTGTATCTCGATACTTCCCTAACTCGATGGTCCCTTTGGATATCGAGTTAGAGAGAGTGGACTGTGTTCAATGAAAACTTCAGTACCTCCTATAGATTGAGAAATCCGTGATCGGTATATGTTGCGGATATGGCTGCAATATTTCACGCTTCGGAGAAAATTGAATTCTTGTCGATTGATCTAGTAGTCTAGTCGAAGCATATTACAGGATAAGGATAAGATTGGGTTCCAGACCATTGCTTCATTTCAGGTATCGGGAGACTGGACTCGTGCCTTGGAAGGCACCATTTTTGAGAGACAGTTTATCTGTTCATCGCGATTTTTTGTACTTATCATCGGTATGCACTCTCTAATTGACAACACAATTGGAGAAAAGATAACATAGGCCACTGGTTGCACACAATTATTCCCAAAGTATTGACAGACGCCTGGATTGAATGTAGTTTTTAGAAAAAAATATTATAAATCAGAAATATCTATGGCCTTCTTAAAATCAGAGTTCTCGTCTGGTGCTCCATCCACATTAATTATGATTACTGGCTTGATTATTCCATGATGTCGAATAATCTCATGCGATAACAGACGGAATAAGTTTATGTTCAGCAGCAATGACAAAACCATGATCCGGTATATTAACGTGATCGAGATGCATTAATCGGTTCCTACTTACTGGCAGCTGTTAGACCCATTACAACATGTGCCTATATTGGCTCAGGAAATACAAATTTTTCGATCCCAGAATCGAAGCTAGCTGCCCAAGGGGCGCGTGCATTTATTTAGAAACAATAATGAAATTCTGTTACGTAACGATCACGTCGACCACGTCAATTCAATATGATACCCATATGCGAGAGTTGCTTGAAAAAAGTTATGGGTCATTTTGTGACTGCGGCCATCTTGAATTTGGATTTGCATTATCTATTGTGTTCTACTAGTCAAGTCCTTTCTTTTGATACCCATATTAGTATGATTTTGTGAAAATTTGTAGTTCGCCATTTTGTAGCGAACGCCATCTTGAATTACCAAGATCGTAGAATACGCAGTTTTATAATGACAGCAGAGATAGAGACGTGTTACAAATTTAAGATCAATCGGTCTTCAATCGGCTACACATAAAACATCCAAACTTACAAACATACAAACAGGTCAAATGATTGAAAAGCAGTATGTCCCAAACATAGAAATACATACTGTTTAATATTGTAAGAAAATATTGAATTCAGAGTGGGCCAAGGTTCTTCACATATAATTCACGGTTCTTTCATGAACGAAGGCTCTTAAATGAATCATGGTTCATGAAAGAATAGACTTATTCGCAAAGAAGCGTGGCTCGTTCTGACGAATCGCATCAAATAAGCGACGCGTGATCGTTCGGCCATCTCTAATTCGAATACTCCTCACAGCAAAATTTTACATTAAATATGACATTAATTATTTACATATTGTTGATTTTGAAATTGGCTACAGCCCAGTTAACATTCGCTCAGTCAAAAAGCAGTCCAGTTAATATAGAGTACTTACCTGGGAAAAGTACCAATTTCAAACGTGCGCTGGTTTTGACCTTTGATGAACTGTAACTCAACTCGATCATCAATGATGGCTATCGAATCACCTTGCTCAAGTGTGAGTCGATTTTCAGCGCTATAGTTCATCACCGCTCGATAAATCGGAGGAGGAGTGGCGGATAAAAATTCCCTTTAAATTATACAATCACATTAAAGCAAGTTTGTTCTAAGTATCTACCATTGCAATAGACTTACTTGATAGCAGCAAAATTAGGTCTCTCCGCCGGAGTTTTATCCCAGCATTGTAACAGCAGCTGATATACATCTGGGGGACAAGCATCGGGATGATGCAATCTTTCTCCTTCGCGATCTATCTTTCTCAAGATTTGTGAACCATTCAATCCCACCCATGGATCCTCCCCAAAGGTGAACATTTCCCACAAAGTAACCCCAAACATCCACGTATCCGAGGCGTGACTGAACTGTCGATAGCGAAGCGATTCCGGTGCACACCATGGAAACGGAACCTTCTTATGCTCGGTCATTACATAGCAATCCTCCTGTTGGGGCAGTGCGCGCATCAGTCCAAAATCTCCTATTTTGATTTTGTTTCCCGCCGCCAGCAGAACATTCCGACAGGCAAGATCCCTGTGAAGGAATCGTTTGCTCTCCAAATAAGCCATACCGGTAGCGACCTGGACGGCCCAGTTCCAGATCGTGGGAAGTGATGTATTTTTGCATTGCTTTCGTAGCGTATCCAACAGCGAACCATTTGCCGCAAGCTCAGTAACCATCATCATTGGCTGTGACAAAACGACCCCATGGAGCCGAACCAGATTGGGATGGTGCAGCGTATGCATCGCTTGTACTTCCTTGAAAAAATCTTCTATCACTCCCGGCTGTGACAAAGTGTCCGCTTTCAGAATCTTAACAGCTACTGGAACTATCTGTCCCCCTGGAGCATTCCACTCGCCTCGTCGAACCACCCCAAACGAGCCATCTCCCAGCTTCACCGACATCGTAACATCTTTCTCGTGAATCAAACACGTCAGAGCCAACGCCGACGGTTCCTCGTTCTCCCGCGCGGTGCTTTTTTTCTGCGGCTGCTGCTTTCCACCGCCAATCAGTTTCGACAGAATATTTCGACGCCACTGCTGGGCTTTCTTCTTCCTCACAACTTCCATCAACCGGCGGATACCCGGCTTGCCCAGTCCAATCTTTTCCAGGTCGTCCACCTGCACGTAATCGAAATGTGCCAGCCGTGTGATCTGAAGCTCGTCCCGAATCCGCCCGAGGAACTGTTCCAGTTGCACATCCTGCAACAGCTCCTCCAACCACACGGTCTCGGGGTCGGACATGGTTTCGCCGTCTGCTGTAAGTGAAGAAGAAATGCAGAAAAGAGGTTATTTTTGAGCGGAAACAGTGATTGTGTTATCGTTTGTGGGTATTTTTTGTCATTCATCTCAGAAGCAAGCGACGAAAGGTCAGGGCTAATTATAAGCTGAACGTTCTGAACTAGAGCAGATTATTTTTTTTTGTTTCTCGCAATTAAATTCATAAATTCATTTTTTTTCAAACTGCGCATTCCAATCCATTCATTCATTCAATTGCATATCTCACTTAAAAACATTTGCTGTCGACAATTTTCAGCATTATTGGATTCAAAATTGTGCGGTTTGTTTGCGCGGCCCTGTAGCTGTAGATTAAATCAATATTTTATCATTGATATCGCATAACAGTTCCAGGGGCATTTGGCTCCGGTTCTGTTTAAATTAATATATATTTTCTAGACTGCGCATTGCAATTCATTCGTATGGTATGTTTCCTCGCGTTCTATTTTGATTGTTACCCAAACAATTTTGAGAGTTTCTGAGTATTTAACAATGTTGTTGGTAGGGGGCTTATAGCACTTTAAACTAACACGATTGGACTAGCACTAGAATGGACTGGATCTGAAGTTCTGCTCCGACAGCTATTGTTAATAAAACGGTGCCTGTTGATGAATTGATCGTAGGAATGAATGTTGTTTTGACTATGTAATGTATTCCTCAACATAGCATGTTTGTTTTGATATCAAAGATGTTGTGGCTGAATATCATGTGTATACCGGATATTTCGTTATTGTTTTTTGACGCTGTGTTCGGTTAACTTAACAACCAAATAATCAAATAGAACGAAATAGAACCATATGACGGATATTCAATACGATATCTCCTAGCTCCGATGACCCATTGCAATTTATTATGTTATGGCTTTGGTTTTTCACCTAGTTTTTAAGGTACTGAGGATCCAGGTCATGCCAAGTATCACACCAATTTGCTTCATAATTTTACTGAAAGCAACCCGATGTCTCCAGTACTCCAATCATTTTCTGCAAAACCCCAAGCATTTTCTCATAGGTCGACTTGTCGTTCGACGCGGTTGATTTCTCCCATACGCATACGCAATTTGCTTCATACTTTTAATGAAGGCAACCCGATGTTGCAGAAGGGGCCACAAACAAGTGTTAGTCACAATTGTTTTGCGGGCCGCAAAACAATTGAGGATGTCCAAGACACGACCCCATTATTAACGTCGGACTTCGGAGGACATATACTGTGGATGGATCGCTGTGCAGAGCAACACTGAAACATTGAACTGTATATTCAAGTTTCAATCTCTTAGCAAAATTACATTTCCAACGCTTCCAAAAATGGCACGCCAAAGAACACTTTTCCAAACTTGTCTATTTTTAAGGCTAGAGGCGAATGAAGCTCTCCTCCAGCAAAAAAATAATAAAATCAATTGGTTACTTCGGATATTATTTTAGAATGCATCGAAATTAACTTAAAATTAAGCTCTTTGATAGAAACTCTTGGTAGCTCTGAAAAGGACTGATGAGTTAGCGTGGTTTTGTAGAAGCGGTTGAAGATGGCTAACTCATGATTCATTCTTGTTCTCGCGAGAACAATACACGAGATTTGTGTCCTTATTGCCCATTCAGTATACATCGTGAATATTTTTCTCGTGCTAGACACGGTGCGGCCAGATGTGAATTCATATTTGTTCCCCCACAGCTCCTATCTATTTGATAATGCATGAAATCAATAATTCGTAAGAGTTCTCTTCTGCTTTTCTTCTGTCCGTCGGTGTAAGCTCTGCACTATGCTCACTTCGTGCTTATTATGATTTTACACATCCGTTTAACATGAAGACAAAATATAAATTGAGGTTGATCAGGACGAATACAACATTAATAGTGCTTTCCCGCCCATCCGGCCATGCACCAACCGCTGACCAATCTTGACTCCGATGGGCTTTCAAGCATATTCATGGATTTTTTTTATTTCAATAAGCAGTTTATGAACTATGGAAAAAACTTTTTAGGACAATATATAACAAACATTACTCATACATTATTTATCATTCTGAAGTGATTATCATAACTCTTCGTTCAACCGGTTAATGGGTACTATTGCTCAAATCCTTGCACCCCAACCGTAACGCTCTCGTTTTATAAATTTTAAACATAAACCCCAGTACAGATGCAGAATTGATGTGGTGCATAAATACAGAAATAGTCTCCACCAGGTGGCATGAAAATTGCCGTGGTGTATTTACCGAACAGAATAGGCAACACTGTGTGCGATATCTATCTTCTATTCTTTCTTTGTATCGAGCAGAACAGCTGCGTTGGACATCAAAATTGTAAAAGACTGCTGTCTGCTAGCTGGAGCGAGACTGTGACTTGAATGACAATGATCATGGCTTGAATTATAGAGGCTTTCAAATATCTCAGTTGATTATTAAATTAAAATAAACTCTGAACCTAGAGAAAAGCCATTCGGAAAACCTCGCTGCCGCCTGGTCGCTAGCTGGATGAATCGCGAATGTTGAGAAATCTTGATTATCTTAAATTGCAATATTCTCTCTACCCACATTGTCCATAGAACGAACGCTGTATTTGCTATTTGTATTTCGTAAAAACGTACCCTATTTTCTGATTTGGCACCATTACTTTAAGACGTAGTACCACATAAGAAAATAGAAATCATTTCTCAAGTTTCCGTTATTGTTACAAATACAAAATAGTTTGAAATAAAGTAACACCAGATGGGTCAATCAGAAGAGCCACATGCGGCTCACGGGCCGCATGTTGAGTATAGCTAATCTAGTTTGTCTACCAGCAACTCCATTAGAACGGAACTGAATTGATAGGGCTCTCACGAATGCTGCAGCACTTTTGTATGACGTTGACACTCGTCGAGTGCAGTGCCTCCACTGAATTATTCAGAATTTTCAGATATTTCAAGAGTGCCTTATCTGTTCACATGGGCCCTCAAGCTGGGTATCGAATTCTCTACGGAGAAAACTGAAATGGTCGTTTTTTCTAGGAAGCACGAACCCGCCCAATTCCAGCTTTACCTATCCGGCAAAACGATCCAACACTCTATGTTTTTCAAATACCTGGGTGTATATTTTGATTCTAAATGTACCTGGGGGAGACACATTGCGTATTTGAAACAGAAATGCCAGCAAAGAATCAATTTTCTCCAAACAATAACCGGAACATGGTGGGGTGCCCATCCAGGAGACCTCATTCAGTTGTACAAAACAACGATATTATCAGTGTTAGAATATGGCAGTTTTTGCTTCCGATCAGCTGCCAGGATTCATATTCTCAAGCTGGAGAGAATACAATATCGTTGCTTGCGTATAGCCATGGGGTGTTTGCATTCGACACATACGATGAGTCTCGAAGTTTTGGCAGGAGTACCCCCGCTTACTCTTCGGTTCACAGAATTATCCTCCAGATTTCTCATCCGTTGCAAGATCATGAATCCATTGGTGATTGATAACTTCGAAAATCTACTCCATGTTTTATGTCTTTATACCATGAGTACCTTATCCACGACGTGCACCCTTCACCAGGCATCTCCAACCAAGTTTGCTTCCCATACTTCTGCAATTCCTCTGTCATTTTTTATCTGTCCATGCGACAAAAAATCCATGGAATACCAGATCACCTACGCTCCAATGTTGTTCCGTCGATATTTTCGGAAAAATATGGGAAAGTTGGATCTGATAAAATGTTCTTTACTGACGGTTCATTCATAAACGGGTCCACTGGCTTCGGCATCTTCAATGAAAATTCCAGTGCCTCTTTCAAACTCAAAGATCCTTGTTCCGTGTATGTCTCAGAAATGGGTGCGATATACTATGCTCTAGGGATCATTGAAACACTGCCCATCGACCATTATTTTATTTTTTCAGACAGTCTCAGCTCAATAGAGGCAATCCGCTCAATGAAAGTTGATAAACGCTCATCTTATTTCCTAACAAGAATAAGACATCTATTGAGTGTTTTGGTCGAAAAATTATTCAAGATTACCTTAGCATGGGTTCTCTCTCATTGCTCGATACCAGGGAATGAGAAAGCGGACTCGCTAGCTAAGGTGGGCGCTTCAGAATTCCTCGTCAGGACACACTCGTTAGTTGGCAGCGCATGTGGAGTGAAGATGAGTTCGGTCGTTGGTTACACACGATTATCCCTAAGGTTTCGACGAGTGCTTGGTTCAAGGGATTGAATGTAGGTCGTGATTTCATTCGCGTGATATCTCGGCTCATGTCCAATCACTACAACCTAAACGCGCATCTCTATCGCATTGGGCTCGCAGCAAACAATCTTTGTGATTGTGGCGATGGCTACCACGACATCGAGCATGTTGTCTGGTCGTGTATCCGGTCCCATGCTGCTCGCTCTCAGCTCTCTAGAGCACTGAGAGCACAAGGCAGACAATCGGATATCCCCGTCCGGGATATCTTAGATAGCCGTGATCCTGATCTTCTGCTTCATCTATACCTGTTCCTCAGAAACGCCGATGTCAACGTTTAATGATGTTTCCTTCGTTGTGTCCCTGTTTCATATCCCTCCTATCCGATCGATAAACTTTTACTTAGTCGCGGCAATACATACACGCACTCTTTACAGATACACGGGCCAAAGGTTGTGCAGATCATTCAACAAGAGCCAAAGGTTGTACCGCTCATGACAACTCTACACGAGCTGATGATTGCGCCGGCTAGTGACCATTCTATCCTGGATTCCTCGAGTCGAGAAGACGCACCACGCTAGATATGGGGTACATACAAGGGGGGCGTTGCTGATTAATGGTCAGCTGCATCCCAATAGGAAGTATCCCGTGTCGGGCACACGAACAGAGCATTGGAGACAGCAACATCGCAATTACGAGAACACTTGTAATACTAACCTCGAGCCGACCGCGAGTAATCGGTTACATATTACTAACATAGATTATAAGAAAAACTGTCAAAATAGTGAACTCCGGCCCCGTCAGGCTAACGCCATATGAGCCTTGATAAAAATATATATTTTGGAAAAAAAAAATTATCTTCTTTCATCTTAACTTATTATATATGTTAATACGTTATTCGCGGTGACCTTACCACACAATCCTACGGATAATCGGGGCTCTAGCGAATTCATAGACAACACCTTGTTGGACAAGGATGATTTCCAAACACAAGACCATCTTGCAGAGCAATCAAGCGTTAGTCAAGAAACTGTTTTCAACCATCTATGGGAACAGATATGACATCAGAAGACAGATACTATACGAGTTGGCAAATGGAGAACGAAACACAAATGGAAAGCCGCTAGAACAAATTTAAAATTTCGCTCTAACGATTTAAAAAAAAGTCTGTGTTTTTCATCGTATGTTTACTAGGGAAGAACTACGTATTTCATTAAGGGTGCCAAATCCGAAAACGGGTCACGTTTTTATGAAATAAAGTTAACGTTAATAACTATTTTTGCCGCGAGCGGATTTTGGCGATTTACATACCAAACGAATCGGAAATTCCCTAAGATTTGTTTGGTATGTAAATCTAAATCAATCAAAAAAATTTGTTTGGTATGTAAATCTAAAAAAAATTATAGATATGCTATAAATTACAATCCTATAGTCTGTATATGGTTTAAATTGATGTAAATTAGAAGCATTCCCATTTCAACATACATTTGTTCTGTCCATTTGTGTGCTTTTCCGAACAGAGCTGTCAATAACAAGCAACTCATTGACGAGCAACGAAGGAGAAATCGTAAGATGTAAAGTCTCCGTGAACAAATGAAAAGAATATGAACGAAGGGGAATATTTCTTAGAGTATAAACAGTGGATCTCGCTGAGGCAAACTTTCATTCTTCGTGAGGAAATCGACTGAACAACATCGTTGCTGGCGAGCTGGACGGCGAGGGATCGAATGCCTTTCTCAAGGCAATGGGGGTGAAGAGGTAATATGATGGATAAAGTAAAGTTTTCCAAGGGTCTTTTTGAAGGTTAGAGACGAATGAACTGAAGAAGTTTAAAGTCTCAAACAAGGAAGAAAGGCAAACTTTCAGTATCGTTCTGTATTCAAAGCAATGAATATCGCTTGTTCTTCCTTGTTTTGCGTCATCACATGTCTTCGTTTCGGATTGAGCTGTGGACGCGAACAAATTACTCACTCGGTGATGTCTCTGGCATTGCAATCATTGCATCAAACTGACGCCATTGCATTCTGAGCTACACAATTGTGTGGGGAATCATCGAGCTAGGCTATCGTCAGCTCACCAAGAAAATAAATGTTCTGGAATTTCGTCAGTGATTTGGTTTCGTATGACGGTAGGAAAATTCTCTCCACAAAGGATGACAGCTAAGCTAATCTAGGCTGGCAATAATAACAAAAAGGGCTTCTGTTGAGAAGAGTGTTGAGAAGAATGCGGTCGTGTCTTGAACACAACCTTCTATAATTTTTATCACGTTATACGTATATACAAATGCAAACTTTATTAAAAAACGGACTTATACGTTTGATATATTTTCTATGTTCACTAGCACTAACTAGCACTAATATATTTTTGCCAAAACAGATAATAATCAATCGTCGGTGCATCTCCATCGAAAGCGTCACGCTTCGTGGAACAACAACGTGGTAGTTATAATTTGCATATTTGATGAATGAAGGGAAAAGTTATACACCTCAGGCAGTGAATGAGAGAAAGGTATATGCGAGGAGACTGTATTACCGGCAAAAAGTGCAAACCGATAGAGATGGCTTTCCTGCAAGTGTACACACACAGGAAAGTCTCGACTTCGAAAACGGAAGCGGAATGTATATGCTCTGTGTATTTGATACGGAATTAAAGTAATGCAATAATGTGTCTTAATAACTATTCCGTTGGGTGAGCAACTTTTTGGAAGTCATCCCACTGCGACATCATAGAGTTTTACAGGTCTTATTTTAAATTGAGCAATTTTGTTCCTTCTATTCACCTTAACCCTTTCGCAACGAGCGTCGTCTATAGACGACATCAGGGTGATACAGCACATCGATCAAACCAGCGCGATATGCATATATTTCGGCGGAATGCACCGTTCAGCGGTAGCACTCCGACGGAGCAGACTGCCGTAGTGAAAGGGTTAAACTATACGCAGCGTCAATTGGCACCCCAAGTATTCCACGGCCCATATTTACACGATTATTTCATAACTAGAGACACGTCGAATGGATGAACATAGCGAAATGTCACGTGTCACACATTGAAAAGAACGATAAAAAAGCAATTTGTTCACACACAATCATAACTAACTTATCCACCTGACAATTGCAGTCCAGTTTTTTGTAAGTGTCCAAATTGCATTTCTTTCCCTCGCTCATTGCGGCGTTTAATCGGTTGTAAAATTAATTCCTCGATCATCCATTCATTATCGTTGCATCGGTCCATGGGTTGCGCGCGGAAAACGCAGCGCTATCGTTGCTTATATAACTGAGAAGGTCATAAGCAGCGTAACTCTAGCATAGTGCTAGTGCCGGGGAATGGTGAGAAACAACTCCTCACTCTAGCACAATAAGTTATATGGACCAATAACAAAAAAGTGGGATTTACTCGCACACTGATTTCATTCGTCACAGCGTAGAAACCGTGCGGGGGCTCTTTCGCCATTCGTTGGTTGAAAAACAAACTAACTTGTTTCATACGATGACGTCGCAGATTATGCGGAACAAATCGATTCAATTCGGAGCATTTCCGATTCGTCGGCTTTTAGCGAGATTTGAAGGAAACTGAATGCATGTTTAACTGTTGTTCTGTAGCTCTATCAGTGAAGTACTTGAGGGTGACATTCAAATCGAATTCGAAACACTGCATTTCATTTAAAGGGCGTGTCACATCAAATTGCATCACGGGAAAAACGCTGTAGAAATTCACCCAGTAGACCGATCCTTTTGAAAATTTTAGACAGTAAAATAAAAACTATTAAACAACTTTTAGCATTTTCTTTTTATTCATACTTCGAGCCCAAGCCCGTATGCTCGCACCTTCCTCTTTACCCCGTCCATAAGGTTCTGTACAACGTCAGGTTGTAGTTTTTTTTGAACAGAAATCCATTTTCTCTTGAAGTCCGCCTCCGATTTGACAACTTTTGGGTTCTTCCGGAGGGCCTGCTTCATAATCGCCCAATATTTCTCTATTGGGCGAAGCTCCGGCGCGTTGGGCGGGTTCATTTCCTTTGGCACGAAGGTGACCCCGTTGGCTTCGTACCATTCCAACACGTCCTTTGAATAGTGGCACGAAGCGAGATCCGGCCAGAAGATGGTCGGGCCCTCGTGCTGCTTCAATAGTGGTAGTAAGCGCTTCTGTAGGCACTCCTTAAGGTAAACCTGCCCGTTTACCGTGCCGGTCATCACGAAGGGGGCGCTCCGCTTTCCGCAAGAGCAGATCGCTTGCCACACCATGTACTTTTTGGCAAACTTGGATAGTTTCTTCTTGCGAATCTCCTCCGGAACGCTGAATTTGTCCTCTGCGGAGAAGAACAACAGGCCCGGCAGCTGACGAAAGTCCGCTTTGACGTAGGTTTCATCGTCCATTACCAGGCAATGCGGCTTCGTCAGCTTCGTACAGCTTCCGGGCTCGCATCTTCCCCACCATGTTTTGCCTTTCGTCGCGGTTAGGAGCCTTCTGAACCTTGTATGTACGCAGGCCCTCCCGCTGCTTGGTCCGCTGGACGAATGAACTTGACAAATTCAGCTTATTGGCGACATCCCGGACCGAACTTCTCGGATCACGTCTAAACTGCTTAACTACGCGCTTGTGATCTTTTTTACTGACGGAGCATCCATTTTTGCCGTTCTTCACCTTCCGGTCGATGGTTAGGTTCTCGAAGCATCGTTTTAGTACTCTGCTGACCGTGGATTGGACAATTCCCAGCATCTTACCGATGTCCCGATGTGACAACTCCGGATTCTAGAAATGAATGCGCAGGATTAATTCACGACGCTATTTTTCGTTCGACGACATTTTTCCAAATTTACGAAAAATTGACAGTGAAGCATGGCCAACGTGATCTATACACTCTTATCTGATTATAAGCGAAAGCTGAAGATATAATTCCTAAAAATTAAATTTCTACAGCGTTTTTTCCGTGATGCAATTTGATGTGACACACCCTTTACTCGAATAACTTCTGATGGCTCTGAACCTCTTCTCAAAAAAATGTTGGTAGGTTCTATGCTCTTACCAATTTGCTCGGTTTGCAATTATTTTTAATCTCTACATCAACCGATCTGATACTTTCCCTCGTTCTGCTATATAGTGTAGCCTGGATGCCTGATCCAGGAAATGGATGGTTTAACACCTTTAATAGCTCATTTAACTTTTCTGTTTAGATGCGTCGGGTACGCATAAGATCCTGTTCACACTGCTGTCTCGCATAAACCCAATCTCGAACTGTCTACTCATGAATTGATTGAACTGTTAAATTATTCCAAAAACACGATGTATGATGTCCTGAAAAAATTATGGGTACGTCTGGCCATCGACAGGAATCCTGGACGTTGTTTTCTTTTTCTTCAAACGGAATCCGAGGTTTTCATCTCGAGGTACCGCGAAAATGACAGAAGTTTCACAACTCTGTGTTCAGAAAGCATAAAATGGACCGGAACGAAGCGCGAATCAAAACCTGGAAACAAAGAAACGCTCAAGATAGTTGTGCAAGAATTTGCTGACGAAATACAAGAGCGTCGTTTCGAACAAGTTTCTGGACAAGGATTTCATACTTCGATCCATCGACTGAGTACCCCGGATCACCACAAGAAAAAGGAAATAAATCGACGTTTCCGGAAAAATCCTCATTTCGCAAGCAATATGTAGCTCTCAGTGACGCTTTCGTAATCATTAATCAAATAACTTGAACCAAGAAATTTATGAGAAGTGCCTTCCGAAGAGGCTGCTACCTTTCATGGCGCAGTTATCAGCGTCACGTGTATCATGCTGGGGGCTTCGGTTTCGATTTCCGTTCAAGCCGTTGGATAAATTTCCTCTGGCTTACACTGTGGCATACGCGTATAGTTCATCTTGAAGATAGAAACAGATAGAAACGTTTTCGCTATACAAAAATCAACTGTTTTTATAGCGAATATTCTAGACGCTACCTAGACAAATAGAACTATAAAAATATTGACCGTGGAAATAGGGCACGGCATTTTCAGTGCATCGTTCAGTCGTCACGAATACATCAGCGATCAGTAAAGATCTACCAGTTTGGACTATGTTCGATCGATCTCTTCTACAACATCGAGTGGAAAGTCTACTGAACTCTGAAACTCTGCTCCGAAACTTTCTGTGCGGAGACACCTTATATTGTCTAAAAAATGGCCCAAGAATGTGGCTTCCGATGGAGCATACTTTGAATAAAGTAGCAGTGCGCTTTAGATCTAAAATGTTTTTTTTATCAAAAAACTAGAAGTGGGTTATATCTGTGATATAATCGCAGGGTAACTGCTGCTTTCACCAAACAATGCGGTTTCTTTAATATGAAGAAATATTTTCTACCCCATATCGAACATTTCGTATTCCATAGCCCATGGCACCTTTTGTACGCAAAAGGTATTATCATCGATACTTTGCTTTTCGCTAGAGGCTCCGTTCGGTCCAGGGGTGGAATTGGGAGAGAAGAGCATAATACAGAGGCGATATAGGAGCGAGATCATCCTCATGTCACTTTGCAATCCATCTAAATTGAATTCCGAGCAGGCGCCAGCTTACATACAGATTTGTGTGATTTCAATAACCTGTACTCAAAGTATTTTTTAAGCTATTGAAACAAGTTTTCAGGTCAATAATTAACAAGCATATAACTCTTGAACATTTTATTTTTCGATTCAGCTGGCAAAGAGGTATTAACGTTCAAAACCTTGCACTCCAAACGCAACGCTCTCATTTTCGAAACATTCAACTTACACCCCGGTACAGGAATGAAAGACGTAGGGGAACCGCGGGTAATACGGACAGTGGGGGTATTATGGACAGGTGGTTGATTTGTGTAGTTACATTTTGAATTCCCGATATCTGTTAGTGAGAACACCTTCTACATGTTATTCTATAATATTGAGGCCACCCTATGGCAACGGATACTGATCAAAAGTGAAAAAGGGAAACAAAAACCGAAAATCATACATGATTCCGCGTGAGAATGTAATTTTAGCTGCTTCGATATTAAGCATTTTGAGTAATTTAATAGCAAAATTCAATTCGCTGATGGTTATATTTCGGGTTGTGACTTTACAGAGAAGCGATATTAGGTATGTACGGAAAAGTAAATTCATTTTTGAGTGGAAAAATTTAAATTATTGAAGTAATTGTACTGGTGTGGTAAAACGGACAGTTCAGTGCGAAAAAAGCATGTTTGCGTCTCAATTATCCACTTCTGAAATCATTCTCTTCCTCCCATCAAATTCTCTAAGTTGTTCTAAGTTTTTGCATGACATGATTTCTAACAGCAACACGTTTCGACATGTAACTAAAAACACAAAACAGCCACGCGCCACCGAAAGGGCAAACTGTCCTGTCGCAAAGCAGGGAAACAAAAGGAAATTGAACGGTGAACGGTGTGGATTTGAGGGATTTTTGACGTAGGACTACGTCTAACCGGAAGATATAGGGGGTGAAATGGAAATCTAGGCACTGAACAAGTAGGAAAAAATGCAAGATTTGGAACGCTTGTTAGATATGAAGTAGAATTTTCCAGAAATGTAGAAATCTAGTAACCTAGCAGTTTAACAATCTAGCCATCTAGTAATCTTGCGATTTGTGCACCCTAGCAACCCAATGTTTTTTCGCTCCTATAGCAACGTTTTTTCACCCAGTTTGTTACTTTGTATCGAACCTTCAAGAATGGAAGACGTATTAAAGGGACTGAAGTTTTGTTAAAAAACTCCGCGAGTTTTTTTTTATGAATATCCCGAAATAGTTCAACGAGTCGTTCGTTGTTCAACACTACTGCTGTAACAGAAGTGTTCCCCGAGTGTCCCCCGAGTGTTCCCCGAGTGTTCCCCGTCGAAACCATCTGCGGTCCATCTAGCGATCGAGATTGGAGTCTCCCATTTGCACGAAGAAATCCCAGCGATTAACCCGTTGTAGAAATCCCGCCCCATTAGTGTTCAACCCCATCATTTTGGTGCCGTGACCAGGATACAGGTCACACAATTCGCCCCGCAAACAAGAAGACGTACGGTCACATAACCTGAAAACCGACACTACCCAGAGCATCCGGTATCCGCACGATATCAAGAAGATTAACAGAGATAAACCCCGTTGCCCGAACTTCTAACGAAATTGGAAAAATTCGTTAATGCTGCCACCCACATTACCCGTGTATAACTGCCCATTGTCCAGTTATCTCAACCTGTTATTTCCCGTTAGTTGCTGATAGAATTAATCATACAAGGCCTCTTTGGAAGAGGTACAAGGTGAGTACCGTTCCAATAAGATTTACTCAATTTTTCGGTACTGCTGGGTCTTTTTCGACCGTTTTAGCTGTCCATTTGTATTCGGAGCTACCGTCAAGATGTCGAACCAGAACGAGAAAAGGATGAAAGCTAAGGAGCTGAAGCGGAAGAACATTATTGACTCGATTACCCGTTTGGAGACATTTTTACGGAATTTTGATCCTGATGAACATGGCCACGAAGTTCCACTACGTTTGGAGCGTATCGATAAGTTGATGGAGTCTTTCGAAACAGTACAATCACAGTACGAAGAGCTGGACGATGATGAAAACTTTGCACTAGAAAATGTCGAAATGCGAGCCAATATCGAGGAAAAATATTTTCAAGTGAAAGCTGGTTTGTTGGCGAAGCGCCCCACTCATGAATCGCCTGTGGCATCAACCTCTACTCAAGCTATGCCCCCTCGATTACCATTTCCCACCCCGCTGTCGAACGTTAAACTGCCGACGATCACGCTGCCTGAGTTCGATGGTGATTTTAATGGTTGGCTCACCTTCCATGACACTTTCCTTTCTATGATACACTCGTCCACGGAGATATCAAGTGTGCAGAAGTTTCACTATCTCCGCGCTGCTCTAAAGGGAGAAGCAGCGAATCTCATTCAATCAATCACCATCACGGCTGCGAACTACTCTGTTGCTTGGGACACGCTTGTCAAGCGTTATTCCAATAAGCGTCTATTACGGAAGAAGCACATACGAGCGCTCCTGAAATACCCAAAAATCTCGAATAATTCAGTGGAGGCGCTCCACCGCATTCTTGATGATTTTCAACGGCACACCAAGGTACTGCAGCAATTAGGAGAACCTGTCGAACAATTTAGTTCCATTCTGATAGAGCTGCTGGTAGACAAATTAGATGACGCCTCCCACAGCGCATGGGAGGAATCAATCGCATCAGATGAAAATCCGGCCTACGAAAAAATGGTTGAGTTCCTGCAGAAAAGGACTCGAGTACTGGAGACGATTATGATCAACCGCCCCAATCCATCTCAATCAAAAACCGAGAATCCGAATTCTGGAATCAAATAGAAAAATGTTACCCGTGTCAGTTCCAATGCTATGAGTGAAACTGACAGCAAAGTCTATCCGATGTGCCCTGCCTGTGAGAAGCAGAGGCATTTGCTAATGAAATGTCCCATATTCAACGAAATGAATGTTCAAGATCGTCTAAGGGTCGTAAACGACAAAAAGTTATGTGGTAATTGTTTTCGTAGCGACCATTTTGCTCGTGCTTGTCGCTCAAAGTTTGTGTGCAAACATTGTACTAAGCGGCATCACTCGATGATACACCCCGGCTATATCGAAACTCAATCCCATCCGGAACCTAAGTCAGAGACAATCTTGTTGGGAAACAAGCCCATGCCTGGTCCCTCCCGCATAGTAACTGCCATTGCCACCACCGAGACTCTGGCTGCCGACAATAATACTCAAATAGTAACATCCAACGCAGCTGTAGAAGGGAACAAAATAAGTGTACTTCTTTCTACCGTGGTTCTAATAATCGTAGATACATATGGACAAGAACACTTGGCTCGAGCTTTGTTGGACACAGGTTCGCAGCCAAATGCCATCAGTGAACGGTTGTGTCAGCAGTTGCATCTTACACGCACAACAGTCAACGTCCCCATCTCGGGTGTAGATGGCACCCTCACGAGCGCTAAGCACCAGGTGACTACTGAGCTTCGATCCAGAGTGAACGATTTCAAGCAGCAAATGGATTTTCTCGTCCTACGAAAAGTCACCAGCCATACCCCAGCAGTTTCATATTCTGCTGTCCATTGGAAAATCCCGAAATCAATTTTGTTAGCCGATCCTGAATTTAATATTTCCCGAAGAATCGACCTCATAATTGGCGCAGGTCATTTTTACACTCTTTTGCGTGATGGACGAATCCATTTGACCCATAATCTTCCCATGCTGGTAGAAACCGTCTTTGGCTGGATCGTAACTGGTCAAATGGAGCACGGCGATTCAAGAGAAACAGTAACTTGTCATGTGGCTCAAATTCCGTCGATCGAAGATCTGTTAGAACGTTTTTGGAAACTTGAAGAGGTAAGCGGAACGAACTATTCTGTAGATGAGCAGAATTGTGAGAATTTTTATCGTGAAACCGTTTCTCGGGAAAAGTCTGGTAGATACATCGTACGAATGCCCAGACATCCTCAGTTCAAACAAATGTTTGGAAGCTCAAAATTGACAGCTCTTCAACGATTCCGTTGGTTAGAACGAATGCTAGAGAAAAAGCCAGATCTCAAACCGCAGTATCATGATTTCATCAAGGAATATATAGCTCTTAAGCACATGAAGGAAGTACCTAATGAAGATGTAGATCGCCCAGATGCTTGCTATCTTCCCCACCATCCAGTCGTAAAAGAGGACAGTTCGACGACAAAAGTTCGTGTCGTATTTGACGGCTCAACGAAAATGAGTTCCGGACATTCTCTCAACGAAGCCCTCCTTGTCGGACCAGTCGTTCAAGACGAATTGCTCACTATTGTTCTGCGTTTCCGACAGTTTCCAATTGCGCTAGTGGGGGACATTGAAAAAATGTACCGCCAGGTTTTGCTACATCCAACCGATCGCCCACTCCAGAGAATATTCTGGAGATTCGACAGCACTGAACCCATCAAAGCTTACGAACTCTCCACCGTTACGTACGGTCTTGCTCCGTCGTCGTTCTTGGCGACCCGAACTCTGCAGCAATTGGCAGAAGATGAAGGTGCACATTTTCCCGAGGCCAGCCGAGTAGTGAGAAAAGACGTGTACGTGGACGATTTAATTTCCGGCGAAAGCACTGTGGAACGAGCTATTCAACTGCAAAATGATTTGATGAAACTACTGAAGCGAGGTGGATTTCGTTTGCGAAAATGGGTTAGCAATTCCCTCGAAGTGTTATCAGAAATTCCTGAAGAACTCCAAGGCACCCGATCTCCCATGAAGTTCGATCCCGAGGAAACAGTTAAAACTCTCGGCATCTGCTGGGAACCAGAGACCGACAAACTGCGTTTTAATATTGCCGTCAACGTAATAAATCCGGTACCAACTAAACGGGAAGTGTTGTCAACGATTGCCCAGCTGTACGATCCACTTGGGCTCGTGTCCCCCGTCATCGTTCAAGGCTTCTGTCCTTAGAATGGGATGATGAAATTACTCCAGATCTTCACCGTAAGTGGAAAATATTCTGCCAACAACTTCCCACTCTTTCAAAATTTCGGATTGATCGAAATGCATTCATTCGGAATTATCAAGTCGCCGAATACCACACATTTGCAGACGCATCAAAAGCTGCATATGGAGCATGTATTTACATCCGATCCGAAGACGCCCATGGCAACGTCAAAGTGAGTTTGCTGGCTTCCAAATCGAAGGTAGCCCCATTGAAACCAATCAGCATTCCCCGGCTCGAGTTGTGCGCAGCTCTCCTCGCTACCCGTTTGTTTGAAAAAGTAGTTGCTGCTCTGGATCAGATTTCCTCTAGGAAGTACTTCTGGTCAGACTCAACAGTGGTCCTGCAGTGGATGAAGGCGCCACCGCGGACCTGGAAAACTTTTGTTGCCAACCGTATTTCCGAAATACAAGCGACAACCCATGGATTCCCTTGGCTGCACGTTGCAGGGATCGAAAATCCCGCTGATTTGTTGTCCCGCGGTTTCCCTGCTGACGAACTAGTCACCTGTGACAAATGGCTTCACGGACCAAGCTGGCTACACGGACCCAAGGAAGTGTGGCCCACTCAAAATCTCCCGCGCACCGAGCTCCCAGTGGAAGAATTGGAACAACGTACTGCAGCTGTGCTGACTCTCCAAACTTCTGCTCCCCACGAATTGTTCCTGCGATTCTCATCATACAATATGTTGCTGAATGTGGTGGGATGGGCATTCCGATTCATCCAAAATACACGCTCAAAGAATATTCGAATCCCGGACCGAGTGCTTCTCGTCAAGGAACTACACGTTACTAAGTTGTATCTGACGAAACTAGTGCAATCAGAATCATTCCCCGATGAGTTAAAGGCTCTGCGCAAAGGACTTCCAGTTTCAAAACATTCCAAACTTCGGCTCCTCAGTCCGTTTCTGGATCCTGAAGGTGTGATTCGAGTTGGTGGCCGGCTACAGCTATCTTCTGAACCCTACAACATTCAACATCAAATGGTCATCCCAGGTTTTCACCCGTTCACAAAACTGCTAATTATGCACCACCATAAGAAGCTTGCCCATGGTGGCAATAACGTAACCCTCGCAGTTCTCAGGGATGAATTCTGGCCATTGCATGGCCGGAGAGCTGTAAGAAGTGTCCTTCGAACCTGTTTAAATTGCTATAGAACAAACCCTCAACCGATTGAACAAACTGTTGGTCAACTTCCCTATAATCGTGTTACGGCCAACGAGGTGTTCGCTTGCACTGGAGTGGACTATTGTGGGCCCCTCTATCTTAAGCCCTCGCACCGACGAGCAGCATCGCAAAAAGTGTACGTATGTGTATTTGTGTGCTTTAGCACAAAAGCGGTCCATCTCGAGTTGGCAGGCGACTTGAGCACTAACACGTTTCTAATGGCTTTGGATCGATTCATGTATAGGAGAAACAAACCGTATCATATATATTCCGATAACGGAACAAATTTTATCGGAGCCAAGAATGTACTGCATGAGCTGTATTCTAGGCTTCAGACAGGCCCGGAAAATGATAAAATCAGTAAATATTTAGCCCAAGACGGAATTCAATGGCATCTAATTCCACCGCGATCCCCAAACTTCGGCGGCCTCTGGGAGGCCGCGGTTAAAGTGGCCAAAAAGCAACTCGTCAGGCAACTAGGCGATTCCTTGCTCTCGTACGAAGAACTCCTTACCATTCTCGTCCGCATTGAGGGATGCGTGAACTCGCGTCCTCTTATGCCTATGTCCGATGATCCCAACGATTTGACTGTGCTTACTCCGGCTCATTTCCTGGTCAGGAATATGATTAGGTCACTCCCCGAACCAGATATCCGCCATCTACCGATGAATCGACTAAACTACTACCAACGGATTCAAGCCCACAGCCAACAGTTTTGGCACCGATGGAGGTCAGAGTACCTAAAGGAACTGCAGATACAATACAAAACAAACCCGAAACTATGCAGCCTCGAAGTTGGGAGTGTTGTAATTCTGAAGGACGACAGTCTTCCACCGACGCGCTGGCCCCTCGCGCGTATCCTAGAAGTCCATCCCGGACCTGATGGCATCGTCCGCGTGGTGACTATTCAAACTTCGGGAGGTGTACTGAAGCGATCTGTATCGAAGATTTGTCCTTTACCCAAAGCAGGAGAATTTTGAATTTGGACGTAGATTTAAGTTATTATTGAAAATTGAATTTTCAAGGTGGCCGGTTAATGTTAGATATGAAGTAGAATTTTCCAGAAATGTAGAAATCTAGTAACCTAGCAGTTTAACAATCTAGCCATCTAGTAATCTTGCGATTTGTGCACCCTAGCAACCCAATGTTTTTTCGCTCCTATAGCAACGTTTTTTCACCCAGTTTGTTACTTTGTATCGAACCTTCAAGAATGGAAGACGTATTAAAGGGACTGAAGTTTTGTTAAAAAACTCCGCGAGTTTTTTTTTATGAATATCCCGAAATAGTTCAACGAGTCGTTCGTTGTTCAACACTACTGCTGTAACAGAAGTGTTCCCCGAGTGTCCCCCGAGTGTCCCCCGAGTGTCCCCCGAGTGTTCCCCGAGTGTTCCCCGTCGAAACCATCTGCGGTCCATCTAGCGATCGAGATTGGAGTCTCCCATTTGCACGAAGAAATCCCAGCGATTAACCCGTTGTAGAAATCCCGCCCCATTAGTGTTCAACCCCATCAACGCTTATAACTCGAGCATTTCTCAATAGATCGCAAAGGTTTTTGCATCAATTGATAGGAAATATATCTACGCATCTATCATAACGAATAACATTTTATTTTTCTTGAGATAAATAATTGAATAATTGTGAAATATCAAGCATTGTCCAAATGCACTATGTGCCCATTTTTGATTGGTCCATTTTGTGCTCCTCAAATCGTACCGACCAAAACGGGCAACCAGAGCAGCAGCGAAATAGAATGAAGCACGATTGGAAAGGAAAAAGAAAAAGAAAAAAAAAATGAACGAAACATTGGACGCAGTCTCACACATGCGTAATTCTCGAGCCAGCCAGCCAGCTTAAAAATCCCCGCTCCGCTGCAGTAACGATCATTCTCATTCAAACCGTACACCACATCGGTTCGCATCACAACACATCAACAAACCAATCCAAGCAGCCATGTCTGGACATGGTAAAGGAGGAAAAGTGAAGGGAAAGGCGAAGTGATCGAGTTAGCTGGCAAAGCTGCTCGCGACGATAAGAAAACCCGCATTCGGAACAGAACACATTCGGTTCGGTGGACATCAAGACAACAGGCAGTTGCAGCGAGTGGCGAGTGGCAAACGCAATCGCAAAACGGCATTTGTTCTGAGCTTATTGATAGTTGGGGACTTTCCTGATTATTCAATTTTCACCAATTCTTAAATTGTTTCCAGATTGAAAGTACAGTAATTTACAATTAGTTCGACATTTAGCTAATTGGACGGACATGTAATGCGACTTATTTAGTTGGACATTTTTGTAAACATAGAGATCCAAATTATGACCCCACATTGAAAGTCGACATTGTACCACTGTCATCGCAAATGTTCAATTACAGGTTAAAATCGCCTCCAATGCGACACTGAGTGGTGCTTCGGCACGTCGCATTGAATGTAATTTACTGTACAACATGTCACAAAGCTGGATGGGAAGAAATTTTTCAACTGTGAAAGCTGTGGCGAGTGGCAACAAATCGCTAAACAGAAAGGTTTAGTCGAACAAGATGGGGATATCGAGTGATAACAAAACAATAAACTCTTTAGATTGAAGATAATTTTGTGATCCTGAAAAGGACACTTTTTAGCCTGCATATGAATCCAACGAGCGAACAAATCGTAATGAATGTATTTTTTTGCCATCGCTGCCTTTTAACGCTCATTCGTTCGTCTCGTTGGACTCGCCCCTTTGACTGAGTCTGCCGATTTGTCTCTATCCTGTGAGCATGTACCGCTAAAGTACAAAACGCGCGCTGATGACCACCTATGCATTCCCTATCACAGCCATTATTTTGATTGTACGATATGTGCGAACGCCAAAAGATGCCCGGCGTTGAACATTTAATAAGTACAAAGCCTTCAGAAAAAAATCAAGAATCAACTATGAGATAGTGAGAAAAAATTGAGAAAGTTTGTATAAAAAAAAGCAAAAACACAACACCAAAGGTTCTTTTCAGAACCCCCAACATGTTCATAAAGAGTAAACAGTAAACTAATCCATTTTTCAGGTAGATAGGTAGGTATTCACGTAGGAGAAGAAAATAAAACAATATATTTAAAATATATATTTAGCAAAAGCTGTCCCCTTTGTATAGTCCTACGTCACTCCGGTTATGTCCCCGACATTACCCACCCGTCTTTTTTTGGGGGAAACTTTTTTTATGCGGTCCCTATCTACCGCACAAAAAAAGTTTTTTTCGAAATGTGTACCGAACACGATTTTTTAAATCTACTGGTGAAGTTCCGCACGATTTTTTATGCGATTTTTTTTATGCGGTCCCTATTCCCCGCACAAAAAAAATTGGCCTGTATATTGAATTGCAAGAAACTGCATCAAAGTTTTGGGAAACATAAGATAGTCCTACGTTAAAATATTCAGACGGGAAATACAAATTTCCGGTACATATTTGACAGAATGTAAGACGACCGATTGTAAAATTGAATGTCAGACTATCATTAACAATGGAAAGCACTATAGAACTTCCGTATTTCTCCAGAATGATCAGCTATTGTACAGTGGTAGACATTCGTTTAGCCGCACCCTATTTTCCTCAATATTTTTAAAAATAAGTCAATTATTTGTACAGTTTTGCTCATAAAAGACGACTATTGTTTATTTTCATCGAATTGATTCTAAAAAAAAGTATAAATTCACTTTTTTGTTTTCTAAGTAATTCAAATATGTGGAATCAGGGTGGACATTCGTTTAGCCGCATCAATAAAAGAAAATTTGTGCGGCAGATTTCGAGTCCAATCGGTAGCTAATATTTAGTATGTCCACCTACATTTCGGATCACTTTGAAAACTCGATTTGGCTTCGAGTCAGACAGATTTTTTTCGGCCAAGATTCTCCATAAGTTCTCTATGGGATTGCAATCGACCGTCAGCGATCATTCAAGAAGCGGAATGTCCTTCTCGGCAAACCATGCCTTCGATTGCTTGGAAACGTGGAACTATGCATAATCCTGTTGAAAAAAACGACATCCTCGGTAGCGTTATTCTCAATATGGCCAATCAAAACGTCCTCCAGGAATTGAAGATACTTTTCGGAGTTCATTCGGGTGGAAATGAAACAAATGAGAAGTGATAGGAAACGGCTCCCCACACTGTCAAACTTCCGCAACAAAGTTTCGCTTCGATCTCACGACATTGAACTTTTTTCGCCGGAAAATACAACATTTCTCCATTCTAGTTTCCATTCCATGTATTGCCGGGCGAAAATGAGATTGTTCTGCTTATGGGTGGCGGTCAGTTTCGGCGCCCCTTGAGGTTTCTTCCACATGATGTTTGGTGACTCATTCAAGATGCGCACAATATGCCTCTTCGTTACTGGAACAACCGATTCTGCCTTAATGTATGAGCAGGACATCGTTTCCTGGTTGCTTCGTGTCTTATTCGACCTTTAAGACGCAAAGTAACTTTGGTGTTCCCATTTGTTGGTCGTTATATCCCATATTTCTGGCACTATTTGAAGAAATTCCGTACCACTTTCTCAGATTGACCAATTTTTTGGTACGATCGAGCGATTAGAAAACTTTTGTTCACTGAATATCTTTATTATTTTTCGCCCTTCTTACGTCAATAGAATACCTTTCGCCATTCCTTTAAATTCTACGTAAATCACTAATCTGACCAACTTCTTGCGTTGCACATCTAATATTTATCTTGTAAATTGAACATTCCCAAGTATTTTTTTCAAAAAGTACAGATAAAGGCTTAGTGATTATGCGAAAACTCGATTTTTCTGCCCTGCGGCTAAACGTATGTCTCGGTAAAAAACGACGTTTGAATGTTTATATCCACCGATGCCGCCTTGTGTGTGTGTGATTGTTACGTACGTCCTTTCAATAAAAGTGACTTAAATATACTATCACTACAGCAAATAAGTATCACGATAAAAAGAACATTCCTAGTTGTTTTGTAAGTGTTTCAAGTTTTTTTTTCAAGTGCGGCTAAACGAATGTCTATCACTGTATCTCCTCTCAGTTTTCTTCTCTTGGACTTTGTTCACGGAAGCGATGATTTTTTCTGTCTTGGCTCCTATCAATATCATTCCGCATATTTTGTCGTGTTGGTTATTGCAACGTAGCTACGCGTGGTATATTCCTATAATTCACTTATCATTTTTAGCATCATACTCTTTCCTGCAGCACTTAGTACTTCAGTTATGGAAGGAAAGACTGATACTTTTAACAAACAAGGGGTTATCGAACTATTTTTAGATATACTACATACTTTATTAATTACCTAACCAGGAATCCAGTCAATCTCTTGATTATAATATACCCATCGATGAAAAAGTTACTTCATTTCTCAGGGCATTTTGTTGAATGATCGCAATCCAATTAGCATATCTGCTTTAATTGACCCTAGATTGATCTCAAACCAAGAATCAGTCGCCTATCGAAAAAATTGATGCTGATATGCAATTACTTAAGCAACCAGTATTAACATAATCAACGCAACCACAGTGATGAAATTAAACACAACAAAAACTGCTGAAACGTGCCAACGACGATATCAACTCTTACCAGCGTCGGACAGTAAAAACTGTCAGTGAGGTAGACCGCTACCCGCTTATGGAATTGATGTGCACAGTGTTCACAAGTCGCACGCAGGATAGACGCGTTGCCTCCATGTAATCATTGCATTCCAATTGAAGTGCATTTTACCTCATCCCCGTCTACAGCAGTTCATCTGTCTGTGTTTAGACCTGGTGGTTACATTTGATGTTGATTTGAAGTGTGGAACAGATGACGGCTGCTGCAGTAGCAAATCGATCAAAGTGCAGCGCACATAGATACGGTTGCACAGTCGGTCAATTGAGCCGCGGATGTTTTCTTTGAAACTTTCGGAGTTTAGACAGATTGCTGCATTAAATAATGCCACAGTCTGTAATACTTGAAAATGTTCAATTGTCCCAATTCAAATAACCACCGCCGCAAAGCGAGTTACTCACTACCACAGCCCAGAGTAAATCGGACTTATGATCGGGGGTTGTGATCTATAGCCTCAAGCTGAAACACAGGCGGGAACGGTTGCACATACAACGCCCCGTCCACCAAGATACCATGATTTAAAAAACGAGATTAATTTCGAGCCACAACAAAAGTTCACTGATCTTGGAATGGTCTACCACCGTTCACGTCGAGCTGAAACCGGGTGAAGGACCCAGCTGGCAATCAGTTCGTATTGCAAAAAAAAAGAGCGAGGTCTTGGTTCATTGTGATCGCACTATGTCTTAACCAGGCACACATCACCAGCTGTTTTGGTTGGAACTAGGTTTGTTTGTCGTCGATTTTCGCTCGCTGAGACCTGGGAAATCTACTCATGCAATTGAATTGGCGCAGCAGACCGATGTTATTGTAATGACAAATAACTAAATTTAATCATTCCCCCCTGAAATTTCGAGAACTATGCGTAGCTAGTGTCTCAGGGTTATCATCGCTGGTTAGTCTTTCTACTTCACTGCTTAATTGACGTTAACCGATAGTGGACAAATATGGGTGAATCATTGTCGCCACGTTTAGTCGCCGTCTCCAAGTGATCGAACGTTGCGAATTTGACGTCAGTGAGCTTCACAGAATTGTTCACTAATCAGGCGCATAAGTCACGCAACCGATTTGCACAAATATACCTCTGACATATATACAGGTCGGACTCGATTATCCGGAGTATTGATTTTTTTTTCACTCCGGATAATCGAGTAAAAAAAAACGAATTTTCTCACGGTAAACTAAATATAATCATTATTTGAACTTATTTATTAAACGGTTTTATCTAGGTTGACCCGTTTGTATGTTTGTGACTTTGTAACTTGGTATGTAGCGCTGTACCACATTAATAGAAATTTAACCCCCTTGATCTGGAATTTGGAACACATCTTTATCTCTGGTGTTGAAAAATTTCTCTATTGAAAGAAAAATTTTAACGCTTTCGCGTGAGTTCTGTTACAATACTAAAAAATTTATTCAAAAGTTTCACAATATATACATGGTTCCTTAAACTAAGATTGACGAGGAACATCCCCTCTCTCTCTCTTGAAAACCGATAACATATCGGTTTCGTTTAGATCATCTACCTTCCTTGTCCCTTCTTCTAGCGTATGGTAACGTGCAGTCTGAGACGGCTGCACTACCCTAAGAAAATACCTTAAGTTTATAGCACCTCGTCGGTGCGCCTATCTTATTCTTGGATTTCCCCTTTCCATCCTTCGCTCTAAATAACATCCTTTTATTTTATTACACCCTGCTGGTGTATCTGGCTGAGCGCAGCTAGGGATGGAAAAGGGTAATAAAAATGCATCCTAAATGATGCATGCATTAAATTGTTTACCGGACGCTCTTTAAATATTCGTCCATTCTGAATTTATGACCGGCAATAATTTCGAACTACAAGCGTTTTCTAGCCTAACAAAACACTTGAGCTCTTACATCTTTTAATTGCCTTACATTGGTCCTTTCTAAACGTTTCTATACCTCGCTTGGAGGTCTTTTCTAAATATAATCTCAAATATTGCTTATCTTATGGATCTGTAACTCGATCCGCGATAAGCCTCAGCTGTCCGTAACATTCCGGACTCCGTAAATCTACTACATAGATTTACTCAATTATAGACAACTATCACGGTTTAAAATAATAGGAATATTTCTTGATTCTTCCTGAACTCTATTTAGCCGTATCATGTCTAATAACGAAGGCGGATCATCATTTCTTCTATTATTTTGTCTATTACTTCTTCTCTTTAATTTTATGTATACGTAAATTCCTACTATTATAATCATTGAAATAACAGTTATGGTACCTCCAAATGTATATACGTGTTTCTTTTTTATAAAATCGTCTTCAGGTATTACTGTATCCTTTATATCTACCTTTTCATATGGATTTCTACTCGAGATAGTTGTATTCAAATTTTCATTTATGTTTGGTTTTTCTAGTACATATGGTAGTTTCTGAATAGGTTTAAAAAATATTCTAGCTTCCCCGTTATGTCCAGATATTTGGGCATAACGAATAGTTTTTTCTGTTAGGATCTTACAATCTGGGAACAGTTCTATGATCGCGTTCTTATAAGGCGGTGACATGGCTACATTATTACAATGGATTATTATCTTGCTAGGGTCGCTCGTTGTGTACAATATAGAGTTGATCTTATTCAATTTTGTTAACATGGTGTATGGTTCTTCCATCATCTTTGTTGAGCATTTTTGTTTTATCGTTTCATGAAGTAATGCTCCAGCTATGCAATCTGGAACTCTGGTTAATTCTGGCTGATTTACCACATAATGACTTTCATTAAGCTTTATTAAATTTCCATCTGGGTAAAAAAATTCATGTTTATTATTAATTGCTATTACATGGTGATCTATTTTTATAACACTTCCATTTTCAGGAATAGGGATTACATTGAATACTTCGAAGTTTTCCTTATTAATAATTACATTTTCCATTATTATATTTACTGTTCCATTTTCAATTTTAATGTTGTATTTAACTGCAAGTGGGTCTCTAAGGATTGAGTATCCTTCTGGTAATTGCTTCTTTATATTTTGAATTGCCTTTTGCATTTCATTTTCGGCTAAAGGGTGAGTCTTAATTATCCTGTATTTTCGAGTTATGCCATCAATCAATTGCAAAGCTAACGTTGTGGTCTCAAAACATTTTCTTGCGAATATATTAGTTCTTTCTTCGGAATACTTTCCCTTCAAAGATAACATTCCTTCATTTAGTCTACGAATTCTTACGCTTAATTCATCTCCCATATTTTTGCTTCTTTGATTCAATAGTCTCATGGTTTGTGAGATATCATGAAGTTTTTGCTCTTCGTGAATACGCAAAGACTGTACTTCGTCTTCCACATCATTACTCCCAAATAACAGGTCTTTCAAAAACCCAAGTATTCCACGACTCCTTTTTGATCGTGATAAAAAATTTATTTCTTGTTTTGCATTGTTACATTGTCGTTCTATCGACATTACAAGTTCTGTCAAAGCGCTGTCTTGAGTTACATTCCCCATGAACTTCAAGGTTCTTTCTAAGTTCGAATGAATAGAGTCTAGCATAGAAATATCGTCGTTAGGAATTAAGTTGGATACAATATTTGTCCTCCAAATTCCTCGCTTTACTATACATGACCCAACATGATCAAACATTAAACCCCCTTCCTCAATAGGCTGGATGTTGACGGCATTTGTCAAATTTACCAGTACTAGAATTGCCATTGCGGTTACGATAGCCTTTTGTATCGTGCCGGTATATGGTCTTATTTTACCTATGACTTTCTTTTTTGTTTGTGGCTTCGGTTTCAATTTTGACGCCAGCTCTTTTACATGCTCGATGTTAACCGTTTTTCTTACTTCCCATTCTTGAGGATTTCGCGGTCCCTTAATTTCCTCTTTACTCCCTGGGGCACTTTTAATTATTCCAACAAAGTTAAGAGGTGGTGAGGAAATAGTGGTATCTTTTGAGCTCTCGATTTCATTGTTCTTACTTACATCTAATACTGCTAATTTTACAGCTGGTCTAGTAATTTCACCTTTAATTGTTTCCACGGTAGCAGATCTAACTTGCCCATCCATATTAGTTGTTGTTCTTATCACCTTGCCCTTATGCCATTTACCTTTCTTTTCTTCATCGGCAAAAACCACGATATCCCCTACCTTTATAGGTTTAGTCTTCTCCAACCATTTATTTCTTTTAGTTAGGGTTGGGAGGTATTCTTTTATCCACCGATTCCAATATCCCTTAACAATTGATTGCGCTCTTTTCCAGTGTTGACGAGTTGCTTCTGCTTTGGAAACGTCGTCGATTGTAATGACAGCTTCACCAGCGCAACCTAACAGAAAGTGATTAGGAGTTAAAACCTCATCGTCTTCTGTATCTAAAGGAATATGCGTTAACGGGCGATTGTTAATGAGGAATTCAACTTCGGTTAGTATGGTTCTAAGTTCATACTCTGGTATGGTTTCTTGTTTTTGAGGTAAAAGGCTTTTAACTTCTCTCACCATTCTTTCCCATACTCCACCGAAATGCGGTGAAGCGGGAGGATTAAAATGCCATTTGACTCCGTCGTCTGATAGCCTTCTAAGAATTTTCTCAAATTCGTTTCTTGCTCCAATGAAATTAGTTCCATTGTCGCTGAACAACTCTTGCACTTTACCTCTACGATATTGTAAATTTCGGAAACATATAATAAAAGAGTCTGAGCTCATATCTTGTGCTAATTCGAGATGTACTGCTCTTGTTGTCATACAAGTAAACAAACATCCCCAACGTTTTTCAGTGCGTCTTCCAATAGACACGCCATAAGGGCCGAAATAATCTGTGCCTGTATACGTGAATGGCTTACAATATGGTGTAGTTCTAGAACGTGGTAGGGCTGCCATCATTGGAGGAATTGGCTCCGCAGACATATTTTTACAAAATTGGCACTTCCTTCTAACTGTCTTAATAGCAACTCTGATGTTTGTTATCCAGAATTTTTGTCGCACTGCCGCTATGGCAGTCTCCAGGTTTTTATGTCGATATTTTTCGTGATAATGACGTAATATCAAAGTGCTCACATAATGCTTGTAGGACAGAATGATAGGTGTTCTGGCTGAAGTTGGTAAACAGTTAGCGTTCTCAATACGTCCCTTTGATCTCATTATTCCATCCGTGCAAATTTCCGGGCTAAGTGCTCGAATTTCACTTCCCTTATGAATTTTCATTTTATTTTGTAAGAGTTCCATTTCTTTGGGATATGACTCCCATTGAGCCTTATATATTAAAACGAGCTCAGCATAATCCAGGTCCTCCTTGTCAATATTTTTATTGAAGCTTTGGTTCCTGCATTTTGATTTCAGCCAATCGATATATTTGAATGCAATTGCAACAGAACGCTTCAATCTCACAAAATCCGAACACCAATTTATGTGAATGCTTTTCAGACCACTAAACTCTTTCGATTGAATAGTGTGCAGTGGTCTTAATTCTTCGTCAGTGTCGCTTCTCTGAACTTCATTTGGCCAGTTTTCTTCATTATCATATAAGAACTGTGGGCCTGTAAACCAGATTGAATTACTATTTGATAATTTCGTAGCTTCATCCGCTGGATTATTCCTACTATTCACCCATTTCCACTGGTTTACGTATGTGGTTTCTAATATTTCTCCTATCCGTAAGGCAACAAACTGTTTGTACTTGCGTGGTTCTGAACGAATCCATGCTAATACAGTTTTGGAATCTGACCAAAATACTACTCTATCTATTGATAGACGTAGCTCGTTTTTTACTGTCTTAGCCAATCTGCTTCCTAATACAGCGGCTTGTAATTCGAGTCGTGGTATGGAAAGCATTTTAGTTGGTGCGACTCTTGCCTTGGCAGCCACGATATTGACATCAATGTGTGACTCATATACACTCCTTAAGTATACTGCTGCTGCATAAGCATTCTCAGATGCATCAACGAAGACATGTAGTTCTCGTTCTTTTGGGTGAGAAGAATTGGCATATGAACGTGGTATTCTTATTGCTCTTGCTTCTTCCAGTTTTGTGTGCCAGTTCTCCCATTTTTTCTTTAGTGCTGGGTTTAATTGTTCATCCCATGTTATTCCACTTTTCCAGAGCTCCTGCATTAGAATTCGAGATTGAATTGTTATATGTGATAATAAACCAAGTGGATCGTAAACACTCATGCTTTGTGAAAGCAGTTTTCGTTTCGTAAACTCCTGTGTAACAGGAATATCCACCTTGTAGCGAATAAAATCCTTTTTTGTATCCCAATACACTCCGAGTACTTTTTCATATGATTCCTCAAATTTTCCTAATAAGTCTTCTTTAACTTCCGTTCTATTTTCTTCCGGGATTTGTCCCAATAGCTCATTACTGTTGGATATAAAATTTCTGATATTGAAGTGCCCATATTTGTGAATGGTAATAACTTCGTTCACAATTTTTGAGGCATTTTCTAAATCGTCGAAACTATCTAGGTAGTCATCCACGTAATGGTTGTTTTGAATGGCCTCTACTGCCTGAAGATGACTTTCTCTGAATTTCTCAGCATTTGTGTTTTTAACAAACTGTGCGCATGCGGGCGAGCAGGTAGCTCCAAAGGTCATCACTTGCATCACATACACGTCGGGATCTTCGTCAAAGTTTTCCCTAAATAAAAACCTTTGGGCATTTTGATCTTCCTTTCTTATTTTAACTTGATGAAACATTTCTTTGATGTCTCCAGTTATCGCAAATTTTCCTTCTCTAAATCGTATTAACACTCCAAATAGCGACGTCGTTGCATCCGGGCCTTGTAATAAATTCGTGTTTAGGGACTCTCCCTTAACCTTAGCAGCGGCATCAAAAACAAGCCGTGGCTTTATGGGCTGTTTATTTAGGTTCACAACTGTAAAGTGCGGTAAGTAAAATATTTTTGGATCACGTTGCTGCTGTTCTGTGGGAGTGAGTTTTCTAGCGTATCCCTTGGTTTCATATTCCTTTATTTTCTCAACATACCATTTACGTAGACATTGATTTTTACGCATTTTTGATTCTTGACCACGTAGTCTGTTCATGGCTGATTGATAGCTATGCGGAAATTGTACATCCTCCTGTTTCCAAAGCAGCCCAATTTCATAACTTCCTTCTTCATATTTCAAAGTGGAATTCATGATATCAATCGATCTTTTTTCATCGTTAGACATCAAGGTTTTTACAGGTACTTTTATCCCGAAATCTTCTAGGCTAAAATAATTTTCCATCATTTTATTGAAATAATCTGATGAATCAATTTCGTCGTTCATCAGCACGTGTCCTTTCAATTTTTTATGTTCGTTAGTTTGCCCGAACAAAACCCATCCGAGTTTAGTGTTCTGTGCGACTGGTTCATTAAATTTACCTGATCGCGTCTCCCTACCGCTTATCAAAAACGAATGCGGTAAACCTAACAGTATTTTTGGCATAGCATTTTCATATCCTTCGAGAGTTATATCTTCTAAGTGATTGTATTCTCGTCGTAATTCATGAATATTCATTGACTGTGAGGGAAGAGATAATTCCGACACAGTCCTCAAATTATGTATGTTATAACGTTGATTATTGCATCCTTGTATACTTAGGGAAATTTCTTCACTATCTAGTTCTTGCTGAGTTTCGCCATTAGTCCAAACCAGCGTTAAGGGGTTGTTACGCCCTTGTGTTCCAAGTTTATTTTTAATATCAGCGTGAATCAAACTTACTGATGACCCAGGGTCTAAAAATGCGAAAGTTTTAATTTCCTTTTTTCCGCAGCCCAATGTAACTGGAAGGATTTGATACAGTATTTTGTTCTCTTTATTTACATGACAATTAACGCTTTCTGTATTATTAAGGTTAGCATCTCTCTGAGTTGCTCTATGCAGTAATGCGTGGTGTCTAAGTTTGCATCCATCGATTCCACAAGGCTTTGCGATCCTGCAATCTTTTGCCATGTGGTTTGTATAATTACAACATGCTAAACATAGCCTGTGTTTAAAAATAAAATCACTCCTTTGTTGAACGTTCATATTTTTAAAAATTGAACATTCTGATGTCTTATGCTCGTTTCGGCATGCGAAACACTTTGGTAGGCGCTTCGGCCTATATTTTTGTTCCTTTACAGCATGTGTATTCAGATATCCGCTCTTATGAGGTTTTTCTTTCCTCTCCGACTGTAGCATCGTGGCCAACTCTTCTTGAGGTTTTAACCAATTATAAAGGTCCTCTAGCGTCGGTATAAATGGATCAATTATATCTCTTGTTTTCTTTGTATCAGCTACAAACTTGATCCATTGATGATGCAAGTCGTTTGGAAGTTTTAAAACTAAATCACGAATCAATCTAGGATCATTGAGATATTCATCGTGTTTTAGTATTTTTATATTTGTCACGAAACAATCAAGCGATGTTACAAAATCAATCATTGTTTGGGGTGATCCAAAATGTGGATTCCTCGCATTTAGCATTTCCTTCAATAAATTCGAATAAATGGTTTCGGGATTTCCGAACCGTAGATTTAGTTTTTCCATTATTTTTGGAACATTAGCTTTATCGATTAAAAGAGCGCTCACTAATTTCAGCGCGTCTCCTTTGAGATATTTCTGTAAACGATTTATATTTTCTAAATCGGAAAAGTTTCCTTGAAGGGTAGTTTCTTCGAACGTTATTTTAAATCTAGGCCATATCTTATATGACCCATCAAAATAGGGGAGGTCTAAGAGAGATTGCCGGTGTAACAGTCTATTTGAATCAGGGGTTTCTTCTCTACCCTCGTTCTTAATTTTAAGAGTTTCTACTAGAGCCCGCATAGATTCTCTATGGATATTCATCATCTCTTCTATTGGTGTTGGTTGTGTTTTTTGAAGTCTTAACAATTCGTTCTCTATGGTCTTGCATTTGGGGCATATCCATCTTTCTGTTTGTTTAGGTTTTTTATTTAGGCCTGCGCATGTCAAATGGAACCATCGGTCACATTCATCGCACGCGACTAAATCGTCCCTAGAATCAGGCTCATTGCACAAGCGGCAATTGCCATTCTTATTCCTAATGAATTGATAAGACATGACTAAACTAAAATGGAAAAATCACACCTTTTTTGTTGATCCGGTCCTATCTCCGTCTTTCCGTGTTGGTGCTTGGGCGATTCTCTCCTTGTCCTGGGAGGCCTTCTGGCTCGGATGTTGTTGTCACCTCTGGTGGTGCTACTGCTGGTGCTGCTGCGTCTACTGCTGCTTAAGGTTTTTGCTGGTTAATTCACTTATATTTGTCTCCGTTTGAAAGGAACACTTTTGGCATCCACTGCCGGTTTCTTAATCAATTCACAATGTTTATTTCGGTTGAAAGAAACACTTTTGGCATCCACTGCCGATTGAAGAGTTCGCAAATTATCTTTGAAAAAGACTTTTTATTCGCGATTAACACTGTTGGCATCCACTGCCGATAAATTTTCGCGAATTATCACTTCTCGCATCCACTGCTGAGAAGAGTTCGCGAGTTAACTTTGAAAAAGACTTTTTATTCGCGATTAACACTGTTGGCATCCACTGCCGATAAATTTTCGCGAATTATCACTTCTCGCATCCACTGCCGAGAAGAGTTTCACTTTTGGCATCCACTGCTATTTGAAGAGTTCGCGAATTAACTTTGAAAAAGACTTTTTATTCGCGATTAACACTGTTGGCATCCACTGCCGATAAATTTTCGCGAATTATCACTTCTCGCATCCACTGTCGAGAAGAGTTCGCGAGTTTCACTTTTTTCCACTTTGGAAATCTTCACTGCTCCTCTCTGGAGCCACCATGAAAAATTTCTCTATTGAAAGAAAAATTTTAACGCTTTCGCGTGAGTTCTGTTACAATACTAAAAAATTTATTCAAAAGTTTCACAATATATACATGGTTCCTTAAACTAAGATTGACGAGGAACATCCCCTCTCTCTCTCTTGAAAACCGATAACATATCGGTTTCGTTTAGATCATCTACCTTCCTTGTCCCTTCTTCTAGCGTATGGTAACGTGCAGTCTGAGACGGCTGCACTACCCTAAGAAAATACCTTAAGTTTATAGCACCTCGTCGGTGCGCCTATCTTATTCTTGGATTTCCCCTTTCCATCCTTCGCTCTAAATAACATCCTTTTATTTTATTACACCCTGCTGGTGTATCTGGCTGAGCGCAGCTAGGGATGGAAAAGGGTAATAAAAATGCATCCTAAATGATGCATGCATTAAATTGTTTACCGGACGCTCTTTAAATATTCGTCCATTCTGAATTTATGACCGGCAATAATTTCGAACTACAAGCGTTTTCTAGCCTAACAAAACACTTGAGCTCTTACATCTTTTAATTGCCTTACATTGGTCCTTTCTAAACGTTTCTATACCTCGCTTGGAGGTCTTTTCTAAATATAATCTCAAATATTGCTTATCTTATGGATCTGTAACTCGATCCGCGATAAGCCTCAGCTGTCCGTAACAGGTGTCATTACAAAACTGCGTATTCCATGATCTTGAAAATCCAAGATGGCGGCCGCTACAAAATGGCGGATTATGCATATATTTTCTCAAAATCCCATCATGTATGTATGTTTGAGTGTTTGTAGGGCTGTCCGACATTAAAAGAAATTTGACACCGTTCCTGTTACCTGATTGATCTGAAATTTGGAAGACACCTTTAATTCTACTGTCATTATAAATCTACGTATTCCATAATCTTGAAAAATCAATTTGGCCTTCGCTAAAAAATGGCTGAATGACTTGACTTGTTGAACACAAAACATAATAAACAACATATATTCAAAAAGGTCGCCGCCACTTAATGGTCGACTATGTATTTTTTGCAATCCCTCAATATCGGTATCAAATGAAATGATTTGACTAATAGAATACAGTACATCATGAAAATATTCCGAAGAAAATTACATAAGAAATAAACGTTGGATTTTCATTATCCACAGTTAGTTGTTTCATCATATACCCCACGATTTTATTTTAGTCTCATCATTGCCCTAAATTAATGAAGGAACGGATGTGATAACTACTAACTGATACTTGTCCTATTATTTTCTAGCTTTTAGTACATCAAACCGTTCAACTTGAAAAGTTTTTTTTAATTATTTTATTTTCTTGTTTTCAGTAAATTATCTTTTTTAGTAAAGTATACTTCTCTACATTAAAACCATTCAAAAAAATTTTTTTTTCAATTTTTATTTCTTACCTAATTTTCTTCGGAATATTTTGATGATGTACTGTATTCTGTTAGTCAAATCATTTCATTTGATACCAATATTGAGGGGATTTCAAAAAATACATAGTCGACCATTTTGTGGCGGCGACCTTTTCGAATTTATGTTGTTCATAGTGTAGTGGATTCTCCAAGTCAAGCCATTCAGCCATTTTTTAGCGGTGGACAAATTAAATTTTTCAAGATCATGGAATACGCAGTTTTATAATATGTATGTTCCAAATTTCAGATCAATCAGTCAACAGGAACGGTGTCAATTTTCTATTAATGTCGGACAGCCCTACAAACACTCAAACATACATACAAACAGGGCAGGCTGAATGGAACCATTAAAAAGTAATTGTTTTTTTGGGAACTGCGGTCATCTTGGATTTGGATTTTCTATGATCTACTGTGTTCTACCAGTCGAACATTTTTGTTTGATACCCATATTGATGGAGCTTTGAAAAAAATTATGGCGCCATTTTGTGATGGCGACCATTTTGGATTTGCATTTTTCATAACTGTGTTCTACTAGTCAAGCTCTTTCATTTGATACTCATATTGATCTGAGGAAATTTGTAATCCGTCATTTTGTAATGGCCGCCATCTTAGATTTGCATTTTTCATAAATAACTGTATCGCGTCATCTTGTGGTGGCGGCCATATTGGATTTGCATTTTTCATAAATAACTGCATTTTACTAGTCAACCCTTTTCATTTGATACCCATATTGATGGGATTTTGAGAAAATATTAAATACGCCATTTTGTAGTGGCCTCCATCTTGGATTTGCATTTTTCATAAATAACTGTATTCTACTTGTCAAGCCCTTTCATTTGATACCCATATTGATGGGGTTCTGAGAAAATATGAAATCCGCCATTTTGTAGTGGGCGCCATTTTGGATTTGCATTTTTCATAATTAACTGCATTCTACTAGTTAAGCCCTTTCATTTGATACCCATATTAGCTATTCAGTATGGAATTATTATACAAATTATTCAAAATTTCCGAAAATCAAAAATAAAATACTCCGGATAATCAAGTCTAAAATTCCGGATAATCGAATCCCGGATAATCGAGTCCGACCTGTATTACATCTACGACGGCAGTTCTGAACCGCTTAGAAACCAACACGCTCGATAGTTGCAGCGCGATCGTTTTTTTTTTTCCTTCAGAGAGCGTTGCCGGACTTATGCGCCGCTCTGTATTTTTGAATCATTTGAAGCTTCTTGAGATAACCCGCATGGCAATTTTCGTTGTTTAAAAATTAAACTCTTTACAAACAGGTACACATTCATCCTATTACTCAGCAGTAAACAACAGGAAATTATCATATCTTCTCGATCAATGACATGTTTTTCAATAATGCCATCTGATGTTTCAGATAATGTTACCCTCGCCTGGTGCATTGAATCTCCGTGAAAGAAATGGGGATTCGATTAACAAAAATCTTCGAACAAGAACAGGAATTGGCAGAGAATCTTTTTGGATGCGAAGCAAGCCGTTATGGTATAGGGGAGGAGGGCTTTGATCCGACCAGCTAAATGGAAAAGGCCGTAAAATCGGGAACAACCAGCTGTTAGAAACATCGAACATCAACTTTGATAATTTTTTATGTCTTTGGACTTTTCTACAATATTACTTCGATGAAAGAACACGCATTGTGATGTAGGAAAAATCTTCCGATTGAACCTTCCATAGGAAAAAAATGCAGTTTTTGGCCAATGTTCGATTTTTTCGTAATTTCCCGGAAAAAGGAAGATTGCGAAACATATTTCCTAAACATTGAGGTTTCTTTAACGCCAATAATCAAAATTGAACCAATGACTTTCACCGTAAAAATATTTTTCACAACTTGATATAGTATCGTATAGTAAGACTCTTTCTTATTTTTTCTCTATTCTCTTTTCTATGCTTGTTCGTCTACAAGTTGGTGTGGTTCATGTGTGTAATAATAAAAGAGAAATACAGAGTTAAAACAGCCAGAAACCCCGTTTTTGACGTAAGACTACGTCTTTCAGTAAGGGTGTCAAGTCAAAAAGCAGGTCACGTTTTTGTGAAATAAGGTTAACGTTAATAATTATATTTGTTACGAACATATTCTGATGATTTACATGCCAATCGAATCGTAAATTCTGTAACATTAGTTTGATATACTATATATTTTGATTCCCTAATCCGTAAACGAATTAATGAAAATTGGAAGCATTTAAATTTTCCCCCACATTTGTTCTGTCCATTTGTGTGCTTGCCTACAATAACAGGCAACTAATGCATTCGTTCTGCTCGTTTTTTGGTATGAATAAGCCTCAGTCTAGCTAGCAAGTAAACAGCATCCATTCCTGATGTTGTTATCACACACATGTACCAACACAACTTGATAAAAGAATGAAAGGAATGGAAGATATTTCAAAACAGCAGATCAATTTTGCCCGGTATAAGCAGCGCATCGGCTTTCATGTCGTTGCATCTGGATTTACAGATTGCGCTCGCAACGTTTGTTATGTCCAAATTACGGCCCTATATGTCAACAAGTGAGTGTTATTTTATGTGAATGAAATGATTTCTCAATCATTTGCATTTCAGGTACCTATCCAAAGACATTGGATATCTATATATATATAAATGGTTTTTTGTCTGTCTGTCTGTCTGTCTGATTCTTATGGACTCGGAAACTACTGAACCGATCAACATGAAAATTGGTATGTAGGGGTTTTTGGGTCCGGGGAATGTTTTCGTGATAGTTTGAGACCCCTCCCCCCTCTCTAAGGGGGACTGCCATACAAATGAAACACAAATTTCTGCATTACTCGAGAATTATTCAAGCAAATGGATCCAAATTTAGCATATTGAGGTACTAGGGTGCAATAAATGTTTCTATGGTGGTAAGACTCTCCACCCCTCTCTCTAAGGGGGGGCCTCCATTCAAATGAAACACAAATTTCAGCATTACTCGAGAATTATTCAAGCTAATGAAACCAAATTGGGCATATTGGGGTATTAGGATGCAATAAATGTTTTTATAATGGTTAGACTCTCCTACCCCCTCTTTAAGGGGGGGCTGCCATACAAATAAAACACAAATTTCTGCATTACTCGAGAATTATTCAAGCAAATGAATCCAAATTGAGCATATTGAGGTATTTAAGTGCAATAAATGTTTTATGATGGTTAGATACCCCTTCTCTTAGGGAGGGCTGCCATACAAATGAAACACAAATTTCTGCATTACACGAGAATTAATCAAGCAAATGAAACCAAATTGGGCATATTGAGGTATTAGAGTGCAATAAATGTTTCTATGGTGGTTATTTTCTCCACACTCTCTCTAAGGGGGTTGGGGGGGGGGTGTGCTGCCATACAAATGAAATTCAAATTTCTGCATTACTCGAGAATTAACAGCTGTCCATTAATGAAACCAAATTTGACATGTGGCGGTTTTAGGGTGCAATAAATGTTTTTACGGTGGTGAGACACACCCGCTCTCTAAGGGTGGGCTGTCATACAAATGAAATACAAATTTCTTCATAACTCGAAAACTAATCAAGCACAATTTGGGATGTGAGGGTTTTTGGGTTTGAGAAATGTTTCTATGATGGTATGACACCCCTCCAAACATGACAATTGAAAATTTTCGGAAAAATCTGAAGGAAAAAGGGAAAATTCGGGAAATTAAATTCCCATATGTTCTACAATTACATAGTGACAAGTACTGTTAGTCCAGTTGATGTTTGCGCTAGCAAAATTGATCTTTGTTCGAAACTGGCAATGGATTTTAATGTGATGAAACGCACTCCTATATCTTCTTCTATCTATACCAAAATAAGGATCCTCGGATGTCAAAAAACAAATTTTGGGCGGGACGAAGTTTGCCGGGCCAGCTAGTACGTGATACAAGTATCAAATGCAGCATTGGTTCCACAGGCAATGAGAGAAGAGACAGAAAAAAATGCGTATTAAGCACCACCATTTTTCGATAGATCCCATAGATATTAGCATCAATCGATAGGGAATATTTCTACTCACTTATTACAACAAATAAAATTATACACTCTATAAAAATAACTATCGAACAGCTTCAACAATGTCAAGCATTATTTAAATGAAAATCCCGCGTTCTGATTGGTGCTCCTCAGTTGCGTTGTAAAACAAGCAAGTAATGAAGCGGTAATTATGCAACATGTCACATCCCTTAGCGTTTAATGACCAGCAAATATAAAGATCGTGCTTGCGATCGATTCTAATTGTTTTCACATAACAATCGATTTACTTAGCAATGGGATTCTTTTCTTGAACGCGACACTGATTTTGACGTAGGACTACGTCTTACATTAAGGGTGCCAAATCAGAAAACAGGTCACGTTTTTATGAAATAAAGTTAACGTTAATAACTATTTTTGCTGCGAACTGATTTTAACGATTTGCACACCAATCTAATCGGAAATTGTCTAAGATTTGTTTGCTATACATTACAATCCCATATATGGTTTAAATTGATGAAAATTGGAAGCATTCCCATTTCCCCATAAATTTGTTGTCCATTTGTGTGCTTTCCCGAACAGAGCTGTCAATAACGGGCAACTTTTACAGACGCTAGAATAGAAACAACGAAGGGGGATAGCGAAAAAAGAATATTTGTGAAGTAAACTACACCCTTGCATAGTAAGTAGCTTTGTTGACGGTTTTGACCGAGAGTCGAGAAGCGATTTTTCATAAATGGTCATTCTCGCGATGTTTCGTTCTAATCACTGCAACTGTGTACATCTATTAGACGCGTGTTTGATGCTTGTTGAATGGCAATGCACGGAAATGGCTCTCGTTAGATACTCAGTGCAATTCGTGCATTGAAAAAAATAAACAAATTGCGACATATGACCAATTAGTGTATTGTTCTGACAAAGGCGAGAATGAATCGTTGCTTTTCGTATTGATTCTACAAAACCACGCAAGCCATTAAATCTTTTCAGAGTCCCCGGAACTTTTGACGTAGAACTATGTCTTTTAGGAAGGGTGCCAAATCAGAAAACAGGTCACGTTTTAATGAAATAAAGATAACGTTAATAATTATTTTCACTGTGAATAAATTCTCATAATTTGCATATCAATCGGATTAGAATTTCTCTAAGATTTGTTTGATATGTTATACGTTACAATTCGCTAATCTCTAAACGGTGAAAATTCATGAAAACTGGATGAACTTCCTTTTTCCCTTTACATTTGTTTTGCCGATTTGTGTGCTAAACCTACCCGTATTTCGATTGCTTATAACTCCAACATTACTTAACAGATCGGAGAGATGTTTGCATCTATTGATAGGACATATTTCTTTGCGTCTATCACAACTAATAAAATATTATTTTTTATGAGATGAACAATTGAATAACTGTAAAATATCAAGCGTTATTAAAACGCCCTAACTGCCACTTTTTTGATTGGGCCGGTTTACTGTTTCCCCAACACAGATTTCAAAATCGATGTGCCTGGGGGAATCCGCTTCGTCAAAACATGCAAGTCGGGGGTATTTTTTCCCACTAAGCTGTGTTTCCCTAACACGGACTTCAAAATTAATGTGCCTGGGGGAATCCGCTTTGCAAATACATGCAAGTCGGGAGTCATTTTTGGTGCTGAGTATTCTTGTACTCGTTTGTCATTATGCAGACCGGAATATGTTTCCCTAAAACGTACGTTTAAACTGAGAAGCCTGGGAAATCGTCATTTCAGACACAAGAGGAGAATGAACTTTCGCGGTTCGAGTAGAAGCGTAAAAATATTCACTTTCAATTGATGTAAACATCTTTCCGTTCCAGTAAGAAATGTTCGATTTATAAGCATTCGGAATCTTTCATTTTTTCCTGCATGTTCTGTGTTTAGGTTTTCATTTTACCCCCCATATACTCCGGTTAGACGTAGCCCCACGTCAAAAGGTTTAGCGTAGGTATTCATTCTACCTGCACCTCCCCTAGCCAACTTATTGCATAAAGTTCTATAGCATCTGCTTGGGTCGGGCGCCACATAAATTCAGATTTTTATCTGACTGACCCGTTGCTTACTTGGAAAGAATTTATAATCGATCGAATCGTATCCCATTACGCTACTAGTTTGGGATTCCCGCTCAGCAGAATCTATTTCATTGCACTGGACAAAACGATTGATGAGGTAAGTGGCATTTGAACAATTGCGACCGCAAACAAATGAATCAATCAAATCAAAATGCTGTTTGCAGGAAAACAACGCTTGTGATGATGCGTAATATTTTGATTGTCTCCAATAATTTGCAAAGTTGGATATATTCCTGGGAACAAGAATAAACACACGAAAGGAGATGATGACATTACTCCACAACTCCTACGTTTGACTTGACATCAGCGTGGCATACAAAAGCTTACAATTATTAAACCAAAAAAGGTAAACATGAGTGCCCTAAAGAAGTAAAGGAAAGAGACGAAAAGACAGACAGGTGCATTTTTGCATTTTATTCTGTGCACTTTTATACGCTCATTCTGCGGGAAAATATAATCAATCCGAAGCAAAATATAAATTGTGATGCATCTTCACGACAGATGTTACCTTTTACTTGTTTCACCAGACAGTTTAGATTTGCAGGGCACCAACAATCCGATGAACGTTTTTAACAGCCTGATGTTAGCCTTGATTAAATCCTATGCTTGGCTGCTTCAGTCACCTTCAGCGCTTATAATTATTCGATACTGGAGAACACACTCTCGGCAGTGAACAGAAAATAATAACTCCAACTTAGCTACTGTTTCACGTTTGCTTCACTTCCATCATTATTAGCATCACTTCGATGCTGCTTATTAATTCTTCACACAAACCGACCAACATATATCGAAACTAAACAATATATGCCTGCTGCGAGAAAATAGCTTCTCAAGGGCTCTTTCCCACCACTCCTCCGGGTACTGAGGCACATACAAAAATGGCTAAAGCGGATTCACTTCTTCGAATTTCCTTCTCTCATGATCAATTATTCCTCTGCAACCCACTTCACCATTCGACAACGCTTACTAAAGCACAGCACCACAATCTCCCCGATATCTTCTGTTTATCTTTTGTGGATAACGCAAATCAATCGCGTAGTTAGATCAGCTCGATCCGGGCGTCGACAAATGTCACAAATTTATGCCATTCAAAACTCGGCACAACTGAAAATAAACGAGCGGAGAAATAAACAGTAACGACCGAACCGAACGAACATCACGACCGCGATCGACTTTTTCGTCTGGCCAGTGGTAGCAGCTAACTCGCGTATGATTTGTGTGCTGCGATGGAACAGTTTTGTTGTTGATCGTGTTCGCACCCCGTCTTCTATGCGATGGAATGAACAAACATTGTTTCAAATCGATGGAAACATATGAGTACGAGCGAGAAAGAACGAGAGGTTGGTTCGCGTAATTTTGACACAGCTCTCGAAGCCGATTTGAAACCAGTCGACGATGAAATTTGTTGTCAGCGGTACGATACATCTAGAGATGCAATCGTTGCTTTGACAGTGGGTATGTGATGAAATATTTCATCGACGCTGTTGTCGAGAAAATCAAGGCGCCTAGAAGTATACCTAAGGTGGGCCAACTTGCTAAATCCACTCTTCTGCCATCTTGGTAGTCTACTGTGTTTTGTTTGTAAACAAAACACAATACGCTTATGCCCAAGCTCGCTCGTGATTAGTCTGTCTCTTTCACGCTTCAAGGAAATAATTCCCCTTCTGCTTTCGTCCGTACTGTTTTCATATACTGCTCCCCTAACCAACTTAGTGACGAAACGCCTTAGGATATACTTCTAGGCGCATTGGAGAAAATATCTTGCATTACTTTTGAAAAGATCCAATGTAACATTTACGTGCACTCGACAGAACACAAAGCCGAAGACCGTAACATTGTTTTTCCGCGATTTTTTTTAAGGAATCGATATTCATCACTTTTTTTTACCACCAGTAGTCAATCATAACTCTGAAAAACCAATCGTGACTGTTATTCCTCGATTTTAGTTTAAATTTGGAATTTCGGAACGAAAAATCTTATATTCAATGATTGAACGTTTGAACGTTGGATAAAATACGAAAATTGTACGAAATTGCACAAAGAACATACTGAATGACGCTTGGGAGTAGCACACCATTCTCATTGTGCAAATTTCGGCGGTTCGAACTTTAAATGATCAATAACGATGCCGGACACGTCCTTACAGGGAAAAGGAAGTAATATTAGTGTATCATTCGCCGGCCGAAGACCAGAAAGATGGTCTCTATAGTGTGGTTCCCTAGCGGTTATCCTGAAAGGGATAGTTGTTTATGGTGAGAGGCAATAGTCAATAATTTATCGCATTAACTTTTGATCGAAATCCAATCGCGACGACGGAGAGTTATCTTTGGGAAATCTATATATCCTACGGAGGAAGAAATTGAAGAATTAGAAAAAAAATATAAGGTAAAGAATTAACGAGTTAAAGAATTAAGGAATTAAATAATTAAAATATTAAAAAACTAAAGAATTGAGGAATTCAAAATTTGAGAATTAAAGAACTAAAGAAATTAAGAATTAAAGAATTTTACTTTTCTTCTACAAAATATCTTTGTGCTCTCCTAAAACACTAAAATTGTGTTCTTTTTCCATGCCTGAAACGAAACAAAGTAAACCACCACCAAACATCCTCAAAAAAAAAACACTACATAATCCACTGTAATTCGGAATTCAAAGAAAATATCATGTGTATTCGAAATCACAAGAATGAACGCGAGAATCGATCCAAATATGACATAAATCATCCTCCTGAATAAAACAAAGAGAAAAACAATAATTAAAAGAAGAAAGAGCGATGCAGCTAGGAAAAAGTGTTTAAAGGTGATCGTACACTGCTTGACCGGAGGTCAAAAACCCTACACACCCTGACAGACAAAGGTTGGTTGAATTTGGTACAGAAACTACATTGGATGTCATTTTTTCATTATCATTAGTGCCAAATAATCAGGTCAGTTTGAGGGACATGTCCAAAAAAAGTTTAAGCAAATACACACACATACAAGAACTGAATATTTGCGTGTTTTAGTTTGTGTTAAATATATATGATCAGTACCATCATTCGATCAAATTTTATCTGTCAAAAAGTGTCAAACATTTACCCTCGGCCAAACAGTGTATGAGCACATTAAGATTCGCAGTGTCTACTAAACAGAACAGGTAGGCAGAAAGAGTAGTGACATGAAGGAGAGATGTAGAATTTCTCTAAGACAAGACCAGACAATAGGGGGTCGATTTCGGACCAGCGGCTGATTGGTCAATTCTAAAGGGTTGCCAAAAATATTTGAAAATAAACTTCTACATTATGAACTCATGGTATGTATTCTCATACTAATTCACATTTTTGAGCACGAGTGCGAGTTTGTGTTTTAGAACTAGCAAGTTATCAATTTTATTGCTTTTTTCGGTAGCTTTATGTTGAATTAATGAAAATTTTTCAAGCTCCCAAAATGCCATAACCGACAAAAAATGAAAAGTAAAGGAAGTTGTATCTTTCGAAAAAAAATTAAATATTGGAATGTTTACGTAATAGAGAAAGAGAGTGAAAGAGTACCGAATGTTTTTATTTGTTTCCATGATGTTCCATGAATGAAGCCACAATAAGAAAAATAATGAGGATTCCATTAAAAAATGTGTAGCAGCAGGGATTTGCAACAGTATGAGCAAAACTTCATATGTAAGAGATGTTAAACGGTGAAATATGAAAAAAGCATAAATGATTTGGATCGAAGAATAAACTCAAGAGAGGGGCCCAGTTGGTACACGACAAGAAAATATCCAGTTATTGAATGCCTAAAATAATTTTATTTTATAGAATATTTCAGAAAAAAATAATGTTATATTCACGCTTATTCTGGAATTCATTTTGGTTTTAAATTCATTCGAATTTGTCAGTCCAATCAAGCTTAAATTTTGGATTCTGCAATCCGCTCGACTTAAATCCATCCGAGGAGCGCTAATGTGGCATACTTGCGTTGATGAAAATAAAAGTCCAAATAATTTTAAGTTGAACAGATTGCGGGATATGTTTGATTCCACGTCAAATGCAAAATTGCTTTCTGTTCGCATAAATTCTTGGTTTGATCGCATTCCAGAATAAATATAATTGTCGAGGCACATATCAACGAGATATGTTTGTTCGTGAGTATCGGAAACAGTTACATGACCTAAATGAGACAACTTTCGGACGATTGTTTGCGATCATTTCTTTTTGAGAAGATTGTTCTATAAGATTATTAGAATAAATTTAGTAACAAAATCTTTGTATCGAAATGCAACACTTGACGCAGATGAAGTATACATCCCTTGAAATATTTCCGAGTTGAACGCCATGTTGATATGCGCGAACTTTTTAGTACTGGGTGAAAAATTCAAATCGACCGTGTTCGGTCGAATTCCAGTTCAGCGCCCATTTGATCGTTCATCATTGCTTTTCTGTCTTTTTCGCCGTTGGGAATAATTTTTGCTTGAATCCTGCAAGCTGCCCAGAAGTTTTGCTCTTTTGTACTGTTGATTTGTGCTCCAGTCTCACGTTTGTGTATAGTTTGAAAGGGAAAAAAATTGCATTTGCTGTGATTATCATTTTTAGTTTTAAAAAGTGCAATTTGAGCTGAGAAGAGGTCGTTTGTGTGCGTGCGCGCTACTGTTATGATTTAACGCTCCTTCCCTGCCGGAAAACATTCGAGGCCGCGATATGGACGATCTGATGTGCAAATTTGACGAACTGATTCTGCAAACGATTGCGTCTGAAACGAAATTGGAGGAAGAGTTTCGGGTAAGCATTTTCGTTTTGCGGTACGGGAAGGGTGTTACGCCCTGGAACAGTGTTGAAACATCTGCCCATCAAGGATGTATTCTTATAGGAATACGGGACGAAATCTTAGCGTTGTATTTTTCCCCTAAGGGAGGGTGAAACTATTTTTCAGTGTTCACTTTAGAGCATGTTCAATCTTGTTTTCTTATCTGGAGATGTAAACATAACATGAGTTTGTAATTCTTTTTGTTTTTATTTCGTTTTGTAGAAATCTACTCAAAAACTGAACGATCATGTTCTCCAATCGATTACTACCGGAACGCCTGTACAAAGCAAGAAGCGCCCGAAGCGATTGGACTCAATTAACGACAATGATCAGGATCAAGAGCACGAGTCTTCGACGACATCTGGCAGTAGCTCTCTCATTGGTCGAGCCAGTCACATGAAAAACAGTGTGCATGATCAACAATTACCGGCTGCGAATGCCAGTTGTGCTTCAGTGCCACTTCCGGTTGTAGAAAAAACAAAGGAGGCGAAAGAAAAAAGGTCCAGTTCTGCTCGACCTGCACGATCAGCCCGGACCAAGGCTTGTCAAAATTTGAAGGAAAAATCAGTGAAAGGAAAGTTACGACAACCGAGTATTGTGATTAAGCAGGAGCGTATTTCGGAGGCACGAAAAGAAGAGGATGAACCCATGGAAATGGACGTGGAAAATGATGCCAATGCTTTGAATGGAATAGAGCCACTGGAAAAACAAAAGAAAGCCGATAGAAGTAAATCGAACGATGAAGGATTTGGTAGCACAAACGAAAAGGAGAAAGAACCAGTGTATCCTCCATCGAGAGAAATGTCAATTGTAGTCGTACCACAGCCAATTCCGAAGGTTGAAGTTCTGTCCGACGATGAAGATGCCGGGAAAATGCCACCTCCCTCTATGCCTCCACCGTCGGTACCTGCTCCAAAAACAAAAGGACGCCCAAAAAAAACGGAGAAATCTAAAGCCAAGACTTCGAACGTAATTTCAATCAAACGCGAAAAAGATTTGGACGAATACTCGAGTTCTGCGGTGTCGTCCGCTGAATCGACCATATCGAACTCATCTACAAGAAGCTCTAGCCGCATTCGGAAGGAGTCTAAGGTAGAGGTGGGAAAAATCCGTGTAAAAACAGAAAAACTATCGACGGGTGAGATGGAGAACACAAACAGGTCGAATGTGGGAGGTAAACCTTCTTCAAGTAGTCCTACTCAGTCTGAAAAATCAGTTTACGAAGACGCTATTGAAGGCGACGCAATCATGAGGCCGTTAAATGTAGTGCTTAATAAAATACCTGTCGCTCAGGAGAACGAGAGAAACCAAACGTTTGCAATGGATAAAAACGGGACTTTCTCCGTCCAGGCATCAAACGGAACATTCGTTGTTCCCTCTCCTACTGGTATGGCAAACGGAACATTTAGCGTGAAGTCTCCCGAAAATGGAGCCAACGCTACATTTGATGTTCGCCAATTGCCGGGGGTAGAGAACAATACATTTGTAATGGAAAGCAAGAAAACCGCACAAGACCAGCGTGACCTGAGCATCATGACTGAGGATAATTCGCACATTGAGGAGAGCCCTGAGAAGCCACACGTTCCTGCAGCCAAGAAGCCACCGGTGTCTAAGAAACCTTCGGTAGCTACAAAAACAAGCAGCAAGAAAAAAAATGAGTTGTTTAGTCTACAGAGTCCCATCAAGACTCGTATCGAAGCATTTGAGAAGGCTGCCGTGGGTTCTCCGGCCCAGATGCGAGGAGGAACAAACAAAAATACGACCCCATCGCAGACGGCTCGGTTGCCTCCCAAAACTTCCACCACACCGTTGGCATCCCAAAGGTTTCCCTCAACATTCAAGTCAACCGGTCAGAATACTCCAACCACACAAAGTACGCTTCCCCCAAGCAAGGGCATATCATCTTCGGCCTCCAAGCTAGCCCATTTGCAGAAGAAACCAGCACTGGCGTCGGCAACGCTAACCAAATCCCAGAGTTTGTCTCGGGAACCCAGTATGGAGCGGTTGGGGACACTATCAGCAGCTTCGTCCAGTTCATCGCTGGCCATGGACGAGAAAAAAAAGAAGCGCGAGGAAAAGCAAAGACTGGCCCAACAGCAGCGCGAGCAAATGGAGAAGGAAAAGCGTGAAAACGCCGAACGACTGCTGCGGGAGAAGGAGGAAAAGCACCGCAAACTGGTACAGGAGAAGGAGGAGAAACTGCGAGCCGAGCAGGTGAAGAAGGCGAAGAAAATGGAGGAATTCGAGAAGCGGCGGCATCTAGAGGAGTTGAATCAACGAATGCTGGCCGAACAAAGGGCCGAGCTACTAAAGCTGGAGCAGCAGCAGAGGTGAGTGGATTAGTTGTAAAACTTTGTGTTTTTCTATGTTGAACGGCCCAGTACCATGTTTTCATAAGTTTCCCGCAAAGTCAATGGAATAGCTTTGCTTTTGCATTCGAACAGACTTTCGCAACTTTTTTCTTTTATTATCTTCAATGTTCTTTTCAAATCCAAATGTCTTTATGTCTCTTTTGTTCTACTCCTTCTCTGCGTTCAATTGTTGCTCTTTCAACTTTTAACTGTCAACTCTTCAATTTCTACTCTCTACTCTACAAATACTTCTCTCTTTTCTTAACTCTCTACTCTACAAATATTTCCCTCTTTTCTCAACTCTCTACTCTACAAATACATCTCATCATCTCTCTATATCCATAGTCAGTTAGTAATGACTTTTGGCTTCTTCGCGCAGTTTTTCGGCCAAAACGACTGAACAGTCAGTCGTTTAGTCGCTATCTCCCTCTACCGACTCGACTACAGGCAAACCTGTTTTTGTGCGGTCCCTGTTTGCGTCATTTCTCGTTTGTGCGACTCTTTTTGTGCGATTTTATTATAACATCGGCTCTTGAATCACACAAATCAATCGCACAAATCATAAAATTGCACCTAAACAGTCACACAAATGAGAAATCGCACAAAAAGCAACCGCACAAAAACAGGTTTGCCTGTATGTCATTTTATTCTTCCCAGTCAAATGGCCCTCATTGCATTTTGAAGGGACTTCCTCCAAAACGAATTCGTTCCTCTCTTTCTCTCTCCCATGTACATGTGCATGCATCGATGTTTGAACTCAACGTGGTTTGACATACGCTACAGGTGAGCTAGATTCTTTTGTATCGTACACGAAAATTACTTACACGTATAAAATAACGTGCAGTGTGTGTGCGCTATTTTGCACGCCTAATACTGACTAATACTAACGCGAGGACCCTTATAGCATTATAGCTCTTTATATGGACGTAAAAATAAGATTGCGTACGCGGGTATAACATTAGTGTCAGGGGAAATGGAAGTGTGGATTGAAGTAAGTTGAATGAAGAGGCAGATTTGTATTCATTAGTCGAGTCAGTTATAATAACCACTGACTGGACTAGTTCACCAGCCATCCTCGCTAGTCAACGCTAGTTAATCCATTTTCTAGTCAAGTCACTTTTTGTTGGCGGCGACTGTCGGAGCAGTTCTAGTCGAAGCGAAGCTACTGAGAGTAGAGTCGGTCCTCATTTTTCACCTTCGAAGATTTCGGGTCCTGCTCTTAACTCTATTCTCTACTCTCTACTCTCCGTTCTCTATTCTCTACTCTCTACTCTGTTCGCTCCTCTCTATAATCTCTCCTCTCTCTATTTTCTTCTCTCTCTTTTCTCTCCCCTCTGTTCTTTCCCCTCTGTTCTTTCCTTTTTTTCCTCCTCTCTCTCTATTCTTTCCTCTCTTTATTCTCTTCTCTCTCTCTATTCACTCCACTCTCTACTCTATTCTATTCTCTCTATTCTCTTCTCTGTCTATTCTTTTCTCTGTCTATTCTCTCCTCTGTCTATTTTCTTCTCTGTCTATTCTCTCCTCTCTCTATTCTTTCCTATCTCTATTCTCTTTTCTCTTTATTCTCTCCTCTCTTTTTTCTCTCCTCTCTATTCTCTCCTCAATCTGTTCTCTTCTCTCTCTATTCTCTTATCCCTCTATTCTCTTTCTAATCCCTCTACTCTCTATTCTCTCCTCTCTCTATTCTCTCATCTCTCTATTATCTCATCTCTCATATCTCTATTCTCTTTTTATTCTCTCTATTCTCTCCTCTCTCTATTCTTCCCTCTCTTTTTTCTCTACTGTCTCTATTCTCGTCTCTCGCTATTCTCTCATCTCTCTATTTTTTCCTCTCTATTCTCTCATCTCTCTATTTTTTCCTCTCTATTCTCTCATCTCTCTATTTTTTCCTCTCTATTCTCTCATCTCTCTATTTTTTCCTCTCTATTCTCTCATCTCTTCTCTCTCTTTTTTTTTCTCTCTCTTTTCTCTACTATCTCTATTCTCTTCTCTCTCTTTTCTCTCTCTATTCTTCCCTCTCTCTTTTCTCTCCTCTCTCTTTCTCTCCTCTCTCTTTTCTCTCCTCTCTCTGTTATCTCTACTCTCCATTCTCTTCTCTCTCTATTCTTCCCTCTCTCTTTTCTCTACTCTCTCTATTCTCGTCTCTCGCTATTTTCTCATCCCTCTATTCTCTCCACTTTCTATTCTCTCCACTTTCTATTCTCTCCTCTCTCTATTTTCTCCTCTCTCTATTTTCTCCACTCTATTCTCTCCTCTTTCTATTCTTTCCTCTCTCTATTCTCTCATCTCTCTTTTCTCTACAATCTCTATTCTCTTCTCTCTCTTTTCTCTACTCTCTATATTCTCTTCTCTCTCTATTTTCTCCACTCTCTATTCTCTCATTTCTCTATTCTCTCTATTCTCTTCTCTCTCTATTCTCGTCTCTCGCTATCGTCTCGTCTCTCTATTCTCTCCTTTCTCTTTCTCTCCATCTTCTATTCTCTCCTCTCTCTATTCTCTCATTTCTCTATTTTCTCCTCTCTCTATTTTCTCCTCTCTCTATTCTCTCATCTCTCTATTTTCTCATCTCTCTATTTTCTCATCTCTCTATTCTCTCCACTTTCTATTCTTCCCTCTCTCTTTTCTCTACTCCTTTTTATTCTCTCTCTATTCTCTCCTCTCTTTATTCTCTTCTCTATTCTCTGCTCTCTGTTCTTTTCTCTTCACTTTCCATTTTCTACTATTTACTCTCTAATCTCTAATTTCTACTCTCTAGTCTCTAGTATGTACTCTTTAAACACTACACTCTACTCTCTACTATAAAACTCCCAACGACCATTTACGACCGTTTACAACGACCGCGGTTTTTTTAGCGTTTTTATTTATAGTGATAATCTTTTTGTTACAGAGCGGAGCGGGAACAAGCCGAACTGATCAAGATGAACCAGGCGAAGGAGAGCTACGAGATCAAACTTCATAAACAAATGTATCAACAGAAGATGCAAACACAGCAGAAGCTCCAACATCAAGCCCAGCAACAACAACAGCTTCAGCTTCAACTTCAAATGAAGAAAAACAAACAGTCAGCTGCGGAAAAAGCCCTATTCAACTTCGACATGATCCAAACGGACGATTCGACTGACGATGAAAGCACCAACAATAAGAACAATAAGCGCCCTCCACTGCCCTCGTGGTGCTCAAGTGAGTTTGAACCGCTTTTCCGCATTTACAAGAGGATCGCAACAATAATTTTTCTCTTATTTTTTCCGTTGTCTTCAGAGGGAGAACGTCTCTCGGCCATCCGGATACAGAGCGAAATCAAACTGAAGGCCATCGATCAGTTCTTCTCGGTGTCACCAATGACACCGGATCTGCGCGAGATTTTCCCCGCTATCGATTCCCGCAAGCTGAAGCGAAACTCGAGCGCCGTGTGGCGGACTCCGCCACGATACTCGCAAATGCCTAAGTACTGAAGCTTTGTCGATCTACTTTCAACTGCTACTATCACTACAGGATCATTTCCATATAATAATCGAAGTATTTGTAAGCAGGTAGGTGTTCCGTTTTGGTCGGGTCACGCCGGTTAGTACACTTATTTTCTCCTTTGTCGGAGTACTCTAGTATGAACGTGGTTTGTATGTATATATTGATATGTTTTTCTACCAGTACAACATTTGGATATTGCAAATAAGAACTGATTTTAATCGAGCGCACCGCAGAACAAGCAAACTTTGTTTGGGAAGGATTGTGGACGTAAATTTTCCGTTGAAATAAAAAAAAACATCGTTAGGCGTCCAAACTGATAGGGCAGTACAAAACAATTTTTAAGAATACTTTACTAGAAATTTTGTTCGTCAAAGGGCACATGAATAACATCGTTGTTATAATAACGCTAACCAAATTTAAGGTATCATTTCTCGGTAGAGTTTCATTTGAAATTGATTTTTTGTTTTTGTTTTATTGTCTCATTTTGAAACAAGACTACTTTTGTTTATATTTTCCCCGCTTGAAAACGAAAATGCTATGGAAGGAACATATGAAGTATTAATTTTAATTATATTTAAATAAATTTCACGCTATTTAGAAAGGAACAGAACAATCTTTGCGCTTTCTGAAAGAAATCCTGGAAGAAAACTGTTCATATGACAGGTAGGCGAAATCATAATTTTTTTTTTATTTTACATTTGTAGCATGGAGTTATCGAAGGTATTTTATTTCTATATTATCCCGAATATCCTTCTTTTCTGTTTGGGTGAAACTTCTCCTCTGTGAAGCATGTAATCTGGTAGCTACACTCGATTACACTCCACAACCCGCACGCAAACACACAACACTACGAAATAAGCAGTAATGCCTACCGGGTTCAAACCTTTCATCTGAATCCGCTTCCATTCAAATACTTTTCTGCATCTTCAAGAGTGACTGGGCAAACACAGCCAGCTATGTATGAAGCGATCACTACTATTAATGCGCCGCCTTACGTAGGAACGACATTTGAGGTTCAAATTTTTCTGCTGAACGAAGCCGATGGAAACGATAGAAAACAGAGCAGAGATGGGCTCGAGAATGGTACGACGCTGGTCGACGTGGAACTCGGGAATTCTTTCTACGCAAGATTAAAGCGACAATCTCTAAATGGGAGGATAGAGGCAGCTGTAATGCCACTTGTAGACACAATAAAGGAAAAGGCAACCACGGATCAATAAACTGAAGACGAGACATGAACTAGGACAACGAGGACGGAAACAATGTTGAATGGATAAACACGTCGACGCGAACAATGAAAAGGACACCGCAAAAGAAAGAGTAACAACGGATCTACAAGGCAAAAACCAGGCATGGACTAGGACAACGAGAACGGAAACCAAAGCTAAGCAAATATAGCTATATAGAAGATTTTGAAGAAACCTATATAGAAGATTTTTTTATCCCCAATTCATAGGTTTAGCTCCCTCAAGGCTCCATGTTTAGGGTGTAACATAATAAGGGGTAAAACCACCCATTATTTGGGAGAGTCCCCTCAGGACTCTCTCACTCTCTCATACAGAGATGAACTAGCCTTCGGCTGAAAATCTCTTTAATAAAGAAAGAAAAAAATTGTGTGTGATTGGTTGGTGGCTCCTCATCTCACGAATGTGCAGATTGAGGACTAATAGGCGATTGTTCAACATCAGCATCATTAAAGTGGTCAACTTGCAAGTCTCGATGTTGACAAAGACGAATTCTACATGCAGTTAGAACGCGAATATTGCTGGTGCTCGAACCATGACATCCAGTTCATCAACGAAGATTTTAATGCTCAGATTGGTAAAGAGGAGGCGTGCAACCGGTAATTGCTATGTGCAGCGCACACCAGTTGACTATTGAAAAGGACCTAAGAATAATCGGTTTCGCCACCTCCAAGAATATGGTCCTACTCAGCACCTATTTCAGCGCGAATTTCTCCATCGATACTCTTGGAGGACATCAAAACAAACAGAATCCCAAAATCAACCATGTTATGATAGACGGTCGGACCTCTAGGACGTAACGGACGTCAGAACCTATCGGAGCGCTATCATCGAATCGGATCACAATCTAATAACGGTTAAGATGCGCTCAAATCTTCCTGTAGTAAATAACATAGCCGATATGATATGATCTTTCGCAATTGAAGCGAGCGAATGTCGCCGAAAACTACGCGCAATTATTCAAAACTGCGCTTTCGGATGAGGACGAACTTAGCGAAACTCCTCTCGAGGGCTGTAGGGATATTTAAACAGCCATCAACAGCGTAGCGGAGCAAAGTGTTAATTATAAGTGCCAATAGGTGATGCACGAGAAGAACGCTGTGAAGGGGCTAATGCTACATGCTGTCAAAACGTGGAATAATATAAACAGAAGCGACGACCCAACCTTTCGGGGAGAAGAAGCGCCGCCAGGAAGAGGAGGAGTGTGAAGAACTCGAACAACTGCCCCGCTCTCATGAGACGCGTGAGTTCTACCGAAATCTCGATGCATCCCGAAAAGGCTTCGTACCACGAGCAGAAATGTGTCGGAGTAAGGATGGGAGTATCCTGACGAACGATTGTGAAGTGACCGATAGGTGGAGGCAGCACTTCGATGAACACCTGGATGGCATACAGGCAGAGGATCAATATAACGATGGAAACGATTACGCTGGTGCAGTAAATAATGCAGGTGTACCACTCACAACGATAGATGAGGTTAAGAATGTCATAAAACAGATTAAGAACAACAAATCAACTGGGAAAGATGGCATTGGAACATAACTTATCAAGATGGGCCCGGAAAAGTTGGTTAACGATTGGTTGTCAGAATTTGGAAAACATAACAACTATCGGAGGAGTGGAGAACTTGGGTTATTTGCCCTATCGTCAAGAATGGCGACAAACTACACTGTGGAAACTTTCGTGCAATCACCGTCTCGAATGCCGCCTGCAAAGTGCTTTCCCAGATCATCTTCCGACGTCTATCGTCACATAAAAACAGATTCGTGAGAGGTTTTCTACTTCTGACTAAATCTTCAGCTTGCGGCAGATCCTACAAAAATGCCTACGCACCATCTATTCATCGACTTTGAGGCCGCATATGATACAATAATACGAAAAGAGCTATGGAGAATCATGGACGAAAACTGCTTCTCCGGAACGGTGACAAGACTGATTAAGGCTTCGGTTGTTAGAATACAGTGTTGTGTGTGAATATCTAGTGGATTATCTGATTCATTCGAGTCCCGCAGGGGGCTTCGCTAAGGGAATGGTCTCTCTTGCCTACTATTCAACATTGAGCTAGAGGGTATTATGAGACGAACGGTGTTTCACATGCGTGGTACGATTTTCAATAGATTCACTTAATTCTTCTGCTTCGTTGAACATTATTACACCAGACATAAGCACGAAGCAGAGAAAGTTGGACTGAGAATCAATGCGGCTTAAACCAAATACATGCTGATTTTCTGACCCGAGCATGGCATGGCCCGATTATGATGAGTTCTAGGTAGTGGATCAATTTATACCAGCCGCGAGATCCGGAGATGCATTAACAATGGGAGATGTGTCTACTACGATTTCTTCAAACACTTGAGATCAAACAGACATTGCAAACGTGCGACCGGTTGTTTTCCACGGGACGAGGTGTGGACAATGTTCGAGGAGTTCCTGTGATCGCTCGAAGTTTTTGAACGACGTGTGTTGATAACTATCTTAGACTGGGTGCAGGAGGACAACGTACGGGGGCGAAGGATGTACAATAAGCCCACGTAATTCAACGGGCAAACCTAGAATCCATGAAGTGATCGAAGCTGAAAGAATACGCTGGGCAGAATATGTTGCAAGAATGCCGGAAGTAGTTAAAGTTGTTGATGATCTAGGAAACAGATACGTTCTTCATGGTGTTTCGGCATTTCGGTTTGCAGTTTCTCTGTCACCACGTAATAATATTTTTTAAATTATCTCACTAAAATTCGCTTCAAATCAAAATGAACACTTTCAAATTTTAAGAGCCGAAACATTTCGCCAACTATTTTGTATATATACGTATATAATCACGGTTTTCACGAGAGCAAACTTAATTCATCTGAGTTTCCTTCAAATACTCCTGATAGATGAGCGCCGTCTCATTACCATAACAACAATTTCGCTTCCACTCGAGCTCTTCATCGCATTCGCCCTGTCGCTCACTTATTCCGTACCCTTCGAAGTTGAAACACGCGTGCAGAAACTCCCCTAACCACTTGCAGTTCCACCGATTTCCTTGCGCTTTAATCGCACAAAGCTTCTCGAACTGATAGCTGTTGTAGTTTGCAATGTATCGCAACCGATTCGAGGATAAATCGAACGAGTTTAGCTCTGGCATGTGCCAGTAGCTTAGGTTGATGGAAGTCAACTCATTGTTGCCCAACTGAAGCGTCCGCAGCGCCGGCAGTCTCATCGGGAAATTGACATAAATTTGGGCAATGTTATTGTTTGAAAGATTCAGTTCCTCCAGCTTGTTCAGTCCATCGAATTGGTCCATCAGGAGGTACTCCAACCCAGCACTCACCAAGCCGATGTGTTCCAAATCTCTTAGCTGGTTCAAATTGGGGGGAATCTCCTTCATGGTGACATTTCGCACTTCGAGCCAAATCAAGCGATACTTCCGCTCGTTGGGATCGATGACCAACTGCTTCGTTTGGCTATCGCTAATGTTCAGTACCGTTATCGAGGGCCTCAAATACACCCACGGAACAAAACCGCCGGTTATCTCCAACATCTTCACGTCGGTCATCAGCTGGAAGAGCTGCGGCGACACGGTGAAGATGTTACTATCCTCCAGCAGAAGGTACTGCTGCTTGGCGAAGTTAGCGGACTCGATGGTGGTTCCATCGTCGATCTCCAGCTGTCTAATGCAGCAATCGAAGTGATATCGATTCTGTTTGCACGGCAGCTCCCAACAGGTAATGTTTCTGCCATGTGTTGTACGTAGAAGTCCGTTAGATAGGAACAGAACGCAATATCTTTAGCGAGAAGACGGGAACAAGTTAGCGTAGATATAACCTTTACAACCAGGGATGATTTCTACTCACAACAGCCAAATTCTGCGGTACATTTTCTTTCGGATTCGTCTCCTATACTGGGATGAACTTGAATTTGAACTGCGCTAGCGTTGGTTGGATGCATGCAAAAATGAATCCATCCGGGCAGACACACGCTCGTTTGTATTAGTTAACGCAATCAAAAGTGGGATGAAAGATTTAAATTTGTTTTGACATCGGCCGGTCGAGAGCACCGCCGCAAGGAATAATGACGAATAATTTACATACTACAATTGGGGGAGTATTCATTCTTAGCTCTGTTGGTAGGTGCGCGGTAATTTTCCTATCTTCTCGATGCTGCTAGGATTGGAAAGGTTCGGGTGGTTTGCTTCGCGACAATCGTAAAAAGTTGGTGCAGTTGCAGTGGAACGATAATGAACCGTAAAATATAATATTGATCCAATACATGGATAGATCAAAATATTGTAGACACTCGAGCTTGGGTAGACTGTACACTTCATAAATTACACAAAGAACACACTGGATGATGCTCGAAAGTCCGGTGATTCGAACTTCAAATGGTCGGTGTTAAGTCAGACCGAACCATGTGACATTTTTATGATTTCGGGAAAAGCGAATTTGAGGTTTGGTGCTATAAGGGATTTTCATTGAACATTCAAAACAATTTCAATACGCTATTCCTGCTGTACGGGTGATTTTCTCGGTGTTCGAAAACACCAAGTGCTTGTGAGTACTCTTCGAGCATTGTCCATGCTTCGTGCCCATAGAGAACAATCGGTCGAATCAGGGATGTGCCGATAGAACCCCTCGTTGAAGCGATGCAACGTTACATATCGACGACAACTTCACTCGGCATTCGATCCATAAAAACCAGTTCGAACGGAAACAAAACAAACAGAGATCTTTCTAAAGACAAAAAGCGAATAATCGAATCATCGTTAAAAGCAGTGCATCAATTAAAATTCTTTCCATTTTTTCTCAAATGATAGTACACCAAATTTGTAAGTTTATTCGTTATGAAGATTAAATTTGAATTCTAAATAAATGAATTATTGTAGCTTGAAGCACACAGAAACAAATATCGTGTTTGCTATCGAGAGTTGGCGAAAATCTATCCCCACAAATCTTCAAGAAATTTGTACGAGGACGAGAAAAATGGAGGAACAACCAACACCCTATAGATTCAACTGCAGAAAATGCGATCGGCCTGATTCCGCGGAAGGCCAAATGGTCGCTTGTGATGTTTGTCAGAGATGGGAACATTTCGGATGTGCCGGAGTTGATGAAAATATAAAAAAATATTCATACGTGTGCAGCGAGTGTAAGATGAATAGGACTGGCACGAAACCGAAGCAGACATTGAAGTTACCGGTTAAGAACGTCAAAACAACTTCCAGGGCATCATCGAAGAAGGGAGCTGCTAAAGCAGATACTGATCGTTCTAGTGTTAGTTCTGCAGCAAGACTAGCTATGCTAGAAACTGAATTGAAAATCGTAGGCGAACAACAACAATTGCAAGAGCAAGAACTTAACGCAGAGAATGAGCTGAAGAAACGAGAAATACAGGAGGCTGAGCGGCAATTGGAGGATAAAAAGAAAATGTTGGAAGAAGAAAAAAGGTTGCGGGAGAAGAAACTGCAAGAAGAGAAAGATTATTACAACAAGCAGAAATTGATTCGTCGTCAGTCTATGGAAAAGAAAAACGAAATCATAAAGCAAATGTCCGAGTGCAGTAGCAAAGCAGGTTCGATTGTCGATCCAAGCGTGAAGGTATCCTCATGGCTTGAGCAACAGCAGTGCACCACCGTTCCGCCGACTAAACCAACTAACCCTGAGCCGCAGGTACCCCCCGTACTACTTCCACCCACATCAATCGCGGCTCTCGAGCCTGCGCCCATTACATCGCAATGGGTTAATTCAGGACCTAGCGTACCGATGCCAATACACTATCAACCGGTGAAGACTACAGCTGAAAACAATCGGATCCCGCACGATCATCTGTACAACCATCTAGTTGCCCCAGGAATGCTGAATGCCAATCAATTGGCAGCACGACAGGTGCTGAACAAAGATCTGCCAAAATTCAATGGCCGTCCCGAAGATTGGCCTCTGTTTATTACAAGCTATGAGCAATCGACGGAAGCATGCGGATATACAGAGGTAGAAAATCTCATACGTCTTCAAAAATGCCTCGAAGGCCACGCTCTGGAGTCGGTACGAAGCAAATTACTCATCCCATCTAATGTACCACAAGTGATTCAAACACTACGCATTCTGTACGGTAGACCAGAACTACTAATCCGGTCCTTATTGGATAAAATTCATCACGTCCCATCGCCTAAGCACGACCGACCGGAGACGATCATGGAGTTCGGAATATCCGTCCAAAATCTGGTTGATCACCTGATTGCAGCACGACAAGATGATCATCTGACGAATCCTATACTCATGCAGGAACTGGTGGAAAAACTACCGGGTTCACTGAGACTAGATTGGGCTGCATACAGATCTCGACTTCCACGAGCTACACTGCGATCCTTCGGTGAATTCATGTCGGGTCTAGTAACAGCTGCTAGTTTAGTAACATACGAGCTTCCCAAACCTTATAAAATGTGTGACAATGATAGAATGACATTGAGAACTAGAGCAATGATTCAAACGCATTCCTTAGAACCCGGGGCTCCCTTGGCATCGCCCACTTTCGTAGCAAGGGGAAATAAGCTAAGCAAACCGTGTGCTTCTTGTGGTCGGGATGGCCATAGAGTAGCCGAATGTCAAAATTTCATTGCTTTGGCGACGGACGATCGATGGAAGCTAGTACAGGAAAAGAACCTCTGTCGTACCTGTCTGAACAGTCATGGGAAGTGGCCGTGCCGTTCATGGAAGAGTTGCGAAGTGGAAGGATGTCGTCACAAACACCACACCCTCCTCCATTCGGTCAATTCAATTGGTGTGTCAACTAGTCATCTATCATCATTTGTAGGTCAGTCCTACCTTTTTCGAATGGTTCCTGTTGTATTACACGGAGAGCAAACAAGTCAGATGGTATTTGCCTTTATCGACGAAGGTTCTTCAGAAACGTTGCTGAAACATTCAACCGCTAAAAGTTTGGGTTTGTCCGGCCCAAAAGAGCCGCTTGTTCTACAATGGACAGGAAGTGTAACCCGTGAAGAATATCATTCCCAACGGGTACAGCTGAAAATATCTGTAAAGGACAGTTCCTCCTATCACGATCTAATAAATGTGCGCACAGTCAGCCGCCTTACACTCCCGACACAAACGCTGAGATATCAAGAAATGGCTAAGCGTTTTCCACATTTACGTGGCTTGCCAATAAAAGATTACACTTCAGTGCAGCCAAAACTATTGATCGGACTAAATAATCTCGGTTTATGTGTTCCCAGAAAACTACGAGAAGGCAGTCCTCATGAACCCATCGCTGTGAAGTGTCAACTTGGTTGGAGCATTTATGGCGGGTTCTCAGCTGATCCAGCCCAACGCATGACGGTCAACTTTCATACAGTAGCGTCCTCTACCTCCGATCAGTTATTGAATGAACAATTACGTGACTATTTCACCATCGAAAATAACATGGTGGTCCCTCCGCTAGCGCAGCTCGAGTCCGATGATGATAAACGGGCTAGAATTCTACTAGAAACGACAACACAGCGTGTTGGACAGCGCTTCGAAACGGGTCTTCTCTGGAAGTCCGATGTTATAGAGTTTCCCGACAATTACAGCATGGCTTTGCGCCGTTTACAGTCTCTGGAGCGAAAACTACAGAAAGATCCTGAACTTGAGGCTCTAGTACGACAACAGATAAGAGATTATTTGAAAAAGGGCTATGCACACAAAGCCACAAATGAGGAAATATCATCCAGCGATAGCAGGCGGGTTTGGTACCTCCCTCTGGGAGTTGTGATTAACCCGAAAAAACCCAACAAAATCAGGCTAATCTGGGATGCTGCCGCAACATTTAACGGGGTCTCGTTCAACTCCAAGATTCTCAAAGGTCCAGATCTCTTAACGCCTCTGCCCGCTGTGCTCACGCGTTTTCGACAACATCCAATAGCAATAAGTGGAGCCATACGAGAGATGTTTCACCAAATCAGGATACAGAAAAATGATCAGCAGTCACAACGATTCCTGTGGAGGGAGAACTCATCTGAACCACCTCAGATCTACGTGATGGAGGTTGCAACGTTTGGGTCCACGTGTTCCCCAGCGTCAGCCCAATATATAAAAAACGTCAATGCCCAAGAGTTCGCTAATGAATATCCTCGGGCAGCAGAGGCGATCCAGAAAAACCACTACGTGGATGACTACCTGGATAGCTTCCAGAATATGACTGAGGCGATTCAGGTAGTCAATGAAGTTAAATTAATACACACGAAAGGCGGATTTGAAATCCGAAATTTTCTTTCAAATTCGACTGAAGTTTTACGAGGAATCGATGGACTATCATCAGAAAGCACAAAAAAACTGCTATTGATGCGGGGTGATTACACAGAATCGGTACTCGGAATGAAATGGATTCCATCGGAAGATGTTTTTACATACACATTCGCCCCTCGAGCTGACCTGGAACATGTCTTCGTCGATGGATACATTCCCACAAAACGGGAAGTGTTGAAGGTGGTAATGAGTCTGTTTGACCCATTGGGCTGCATCTCGTTCTTTCTGATCCACGGGAAAATTATTATTCAGGATGCTTGGACCTGTAAACTCGGTTGGGATGATCCGATAGGTGACAGCCTTTTGGCGCGCTGGAAACAATGGATTGGACTCTTCAACACGCTCCCTCTTCTACGAATACCTCGCAGTTACTTCCAGGCTGATTCTCCAATGAACTTCAATGACCTCCAGTTGCACGTTTTTGTAGACGCCAGCGAGTCTGCGTATTCGTGTGTTGCGTACTTCCGGTTGAAAATTAACGATCACATCAACGTAGCGATGGTAGCGGCCAAGACAAAGGTAGCTCCTGTAAAATCACTCTCCATTCCTAGACTGGAACTAAAGGCCGCAGTCGAAGGAAGTCGCTTGCTTGACTCAGTCAAAAGATACCACACCCTGCCGATTGCAAAATCCTTTCTGTGGAGCGATTCTAAGACTGTTCTAGCTTGGATACAGTCTGAACATCGTCGATATCACAAGTTCGTCGCCGTACGCGTAGGAGAAATACTATCGTCGAGCGAGGTGAACGATTGGCGATGGGTGCCCTCCAAATTTAATCCAGCCGACGAAGCTACAAAGTGGAAGAACGGATCCAACATCAATACAAATAATTCTTGGTTTCAAGGGCCTAGTTTCTTGAAAAAAGATGGAAAGTTTTGGCCAGATCAACTACAAATTTTCACCACACAAGAAGAAATACGTTCCGTCCTTCCACATTGGGTAGCCGTTTCCATCGTAAATCCGTCAAGATTCAGTAAATGGACGATGATGCTGAGATCATTAGCATTCGTATTCCGTTATGTTCAAAACTTGAGACGGAAAATAAAAGGAGATCAACAAGTTTTCGGAGTTCTCACTCAAGACGAATTGGAGAAGGCGGAACAGCTTCTTTGGAAAATAGCTCAACACGACGTCTTCCAGGAAGAAATTTCAGTACTGATCGAAACCCAGGGTTCCCCAGATCGCCAGCACCGCACGGTGGCTAAGTCGAGCAGAATTTACAAACGATGGCCTTTCCTCGATCAAAACGGCGTTCTCAGAATGCGTGGGAGATTGGGCACTGCACCACATGTGCCATACGAAGCTAAGTACCCTACGATTCTCCCTCATCAACATAGGATAACATTTCTCCTTGTAGATTGGTTCCACTGCCACTTCCATCATGTCAACCGGGAAACTATTACCAACGAACTAAGACAACGTTTCGAAATTCTCAAGCTTCGTGCCCTCATAAGTCGTGTGGCGCGAAGGTGCTGTTGGTGTCGAGTGACGAAAGTATCGCCAAAACCTCCTGTAATGGCTCCTCTACCAGAAATACGGTCAAAACCATTTGAAAAAACCAAACCAAAACGTATGTAACGTGGGCATCGACTACTTTGGACCTGTACACGTGAAGGTCGGTAGGAGTTTGGCTAAACGTTGGGTGGCACTGTTCACCTGCCTAACAATAAGGGCAGTACACCTAGAAATTGTCCACAGCTTATCGACGGAATCATGCATCATGGCCATCCGTAGATTTGTTTCACGTCGTGGTACGCCAGCTGAATTTTATTCCGACAACGGGACTTGTTTCCAAGGAGCGAACAAGGAGCTAAGGAAAGAAATTGAAACACGGAACACCGAATTGGCCCTGACATTTACTAGCGCAAAAACTAAATGGAATTTTATTCCACCTTCTGCGCCCCACATGGGTGGAATATGGGAAAGACTCGTACGTTCAATAAAATTGGCTGTTGGAACGATAATTGAAGCTCCTCGGCGACCAGATGATGAGACCTTAGAAACAGTGCTCTACGAAGCGGAAGCTATGGTTAACTGTAGACCATTAACTTACATTCCTCTGGAATCAGCAGATGAAGAATCATTGACACCGAATCATTTTTTGCTTGGCAGCTCAAATGGTGTGAAAATACTCCCGACCGAACCTGTTCTTGAACATGCAACGTTGAGAAGTAGCTGGAAGCTGGCACAGTACATAACCGACCGATTTTGGCACAGGTGGATTAAGGAGTATTTACCTGTGATTACTCGTCGATGTAAATGGTTCGAGGAGGTGAGAGATCTGCGAGTTGGTGATCTAGTTCTGGCAGTCAGTGGAGTGGCAAGGAACCAATGGATCAGGGGACGTATAATCGAAATCATACCCGGTAGAGATGGACGAGTTCGACAGGCGTTAGTGAAGACGTCGACCGGAGTGCTGAGAAGACCGGCGGTGAAACTTGCGGTTCTTGACGTCATGGATGGGTGTAAACCCGGTGACGGGTGAGCAAATGTATACATCGGTTCTTCACCAGGATTTACAGGGGGAGGTATGTGCCGATAGAACCCCTCGTTGAAGCGATGCAACGTTACATATCGACGACAACTTCACTCGGCATTCGATCCATAAAAACCAGTTCGAACGGAAACAAAACAAACAGAGATCTTTCTAAAGACAAAAAGCGAATAATCGAATCATCGTTAAAAGCAGTGCATCAATTAAAATTCTTTCCATTTTTTCTCAAATGATAGTACACCAAATTTGTAAGTTTATTCGTTATGAAGATTAAATTTGAATTCTAAATAAATGAATTATTGTAGCTTGAAGCACACAGAAACAAATATCGTGTTTGCTATCGAGAGTTGGCGAAAATCTATCCCCACAAGGGATTTGTACATGGTACACTTCGTACGGGGTCGGAGTTTGTTGAACCTTAAGGATTCGCGGAGTCCATAGTAGGCACGCCTTCTATTGACTAAGCGTCTTCGAATTTCACGGCTGTTATTGTTGTCAGTTGTTATCAACGAGTCAAGGTAGATAAATTCCTCTATCACCTCGAGCTCGTTGCCGTCGATCACAACATTACTACCAAGAAGATTTCTGTTGCAATCAGTCCCTCCTGCTAGCATGTATTTAGTCTTAGACGCATTGATCCCAAGTTCAATTAGCCCCATTTCGTGTTTCAGTCGGGTTTAAATGTCGACATCGTGGCATGTGTTCTCCCGATTCTATCCACGTTGTCGGCAAAGCAGATAAATCAACTAGACTCGTTGAAAGTCGTGCACCGCATATTGACGTCCGCTCTCCGCATAAGCGCCACGTTGAATACGGCTTTCAAGTCGACGAAGATGTGGTGCGCAGGGACCTGAGAAACGGTAGGCATTTTGTAGGCACCATTCAGGATCGTGAATACACGGTAGTTTCAATAATCCACTTTGTCTTCTTTTTACCAAATTACCTTATCGTTCCACTTTTTCGGTAGCTGTTCTGTGTCCCAGTTCCAATCAAACAGTGTATACACTATAGGTTTTCCCGAACCTCCCCTGAAGTGATCCGCTGCGAGGCCATCCTCATCAGCTGCTTTGTGGTTGTTTAGCTGGTTAATGTCCTCCTTAACCCATCGTAGGAAGTGGTACCACGTCGTTGTTCATTACACCGGTGTAGTCCTCATCAACGCCGCATTGGTCTCCCGTCTGTGCGCTGTACAGGTTTTCATCGTAGTGCTACCTCTACCTTTCGATCACCTCGCGTTCGTTCGTCAAGTTGCTTCCGTTCTTGTTCCTGCACATTTCGGCTCATGACACAAGCCCTTGTGAGGCGGTTAGTTTCTTCAAGAATTTCCGCGATTCTCGAGAACGATACAGCAACTCCATCTTATCACACTCTTTCTCTTCCAGTCGGCGCTTTTTCCCGAAAGCGATTTATTCACTGTCTCCGCTTCAGTCATTATCGTCCCACATTTTGTCGAATTGCTCGTTGAAGGTGCTACGTATGACCATGTTTTCGGAGGCAGCGAGGTCGATAAGACTTAGGCCGTTTTCGTTAGTTCGCCGATGGGCGCATTTTTACGGATGGCTTGCAGGTCCAACCGGAGTACCAATAGTGCTCAGCTTTGTTTAGAGTCCTATGCTTGCACGTGGACTCTGACATGGAGAGCAGACGCTATTCAGAGCCGCACCTCCTTCAGAAGCTCAGGTAGACCTCCGTTCCCGTTCGCATACGACCAAGATCCCACCGGTAATGATTACCCGGTTTCACTATGGTTATCAATGGTTATCTTCTTGTCCGCCGGTGAAGTGTTTTCTTTTGCCATTCTGAGCTCCCTCACAGTTCGAAACATACTGAAAGTTTTTCGCTTTTTCTTTTTCTTCTTGGATTGTAGAAACTTTAAACTTTTTCGGTTCATTCGTTTCTAGCCCTGAGGAGGGCGCTTGTGACTCTTTACTGCCTTGAGAAAGACACTTTATTCTCGTTCGACGCTCGTCATCAAACCGTGTCGGCTTTCGCGATCACCAAACGAAACTCTTTTGATGTTTTTCGCCTATAGACCGTCGCTTAAATATGTATTTTGTTGGTTAATGAATCAAGAGCAGGTGTGGCTGACTATGGAAATTCGGAAGACAAACTAGAGACGATTCTTCAGAAGCTCTCCTGTTAATTGCACTTGATTGAAAAATTACAAAGCAAAATGTATTTGGTCGCATATGACGGATTTCGCGCCAACTCGTCTATGGGATTGACATGACCCTCTCAGAACCTGACGAAACTTTCTGGGCGTGAAGACCATACCTAATTAAGTAACTTGGCATACTTAGTTTTCCGAAAATTTATCTAGACTAACATATGAAAAGGGTCAAAATTTTTTCTCCCATTGTTTTATAATTTTTTTTCACTAGAAAAAGGTAAGTCCTCAAATGGAAGAGTTTTAGGAAAATAATTGAATTTTTAGAAAAAAATATGAAATCGGAAATTTTTTTTTTTTTTGTGTACTGTTATGGAAAAATCAATAACAGGTAGAAATGGATTTATGGTGGCCTTCGGGTGCTAAGGTACAGTTTTCAGCTTGTTTTTTGTAGTTAAATACAATATGTTTCAATTCAGAGAGCAACAACAGCTCTCAAACAATACCCATCTGCCAAATATCTCTTGATCGGTCGGTAAGGTATTGAATAGTTGTTGAAGATGTAGGTATCTATTAACAGTCACTGTAGATATGATAATGAGAAATGGATTATATAGATACCTAAAGGATGAATAAGATGGCTCTGCAGTTGTTTGAAAATTACCAGCCGCGACCAGCAGCAAATGTAAAGTGGCGGAATAGAAATAGAATTATTTTGTTTCTACGTAATCATCAGAATTCAACAAAGGAAAGAGTGACATTGTATAGCATAATGAGTCAAGTCGTGATCTCCAGGATTTGCAAGGATTACAAATGCAGTGCTGGTATTAATAACCCCAAGTGTAACCGTAATAAACTACGTCGGTTAACATCAACAGTAATAGAGAAAATTCGTTTACTGGGATATACCCATCCGTTGGATGATACAATGCGAATTTGTGAATCTTGTTTGGCAGTGATTTGGCACAATAGGTGTGTTTCAAAGAAAAAGAGACGTATAGATGAAGATAAAACTAACCAAAATATTGAAAATTCACAAGCTCCATCAAAAGGTCTGGAATTCGATAATCCAGAAGGTACGTAAATTAGTAGAGTACGTGTGGTGGTGTTGGTGTTGGCAAAATTTTCAGGATCTTTTAAGCAGATCACGTAAAGTTGTTGGACACAGCTAAAAACCGTAAATATATGTTTTATTTATTCATTCCTCTTAAAAGTTAACCTCTGTATACTCACACTTCGTATCCGTTCTATCTGACCAACAAATTCTTCCTTTTTCTATGCACTTAAATTCGCTTCTTTCTAGCCTACAATAATTTAAATCATTCGATCATTCAATAATACGCGGTTCAAACTACTTACAACAATCTTCTTATTCTTTTCTAATCTGCTAATCATCCTTCATTATCGTGGTCCATCTAAATGGTCCACTGCTTTCGCCGAAGGGGCTTTCCATGACTGGGCAAAGAAGCCGTAACAGTTGGCAATAGAAAATGCTTGAGTTTTGGTTGAGCATAAATGGAGTAGTGTCAAAACTGATACCATTGTACTTATGAGAATGGTGCCAATGCTGATACACATGCTAATACTACCGTACCTATCCTATATTGATTTTACTTTCTAACAGTAGCCGTACAACTCAATATAACTTACTTATCCTCTAATGTTATATTTCAAAAGTGGTATTATCCAAGCAAAGTCTTCAAAATCCTCAAACACCTCAAACAAACATTCTTTTTTTGATTTTATCAGAAGAGGTACCGTCATCTATATCGGTGCAGTCAATTATATCAGTCGATCAGTTTCAAGGCTCGTTTAATGGGGATAATAAATCATTAAACTATCCATCTATATGTGTAAATGGCCACACCAGAGGCAAATTAATATAAAAGCCATGATCAAAAAAAGATCATGAACCTACCACTCACTGACAAATTTCGGGAATACCTATAGATTTACTATGAAACTCGCTGTTGCGGTTAATCCGCATCGCGGAACAACCGCTCGAGGATAATCAGGGTTCTACTGTATTTTTTTCGGAAAATTCAATTATTTTCCTAAAACCCTTCTAAACTTTTCCAGCTGTGCAGTGTAGGGAGAGCGGAGAGGGTGGTCCGCCCCTGGTGTCACCCTCAAAGGGGTTACAGCCACGACCATAATAATTATATTGTTTCGAAAAAAAATCTCTCAAAATTTTGAATGAACATGATTCTTCTTTGTTTATTTCATAGAGGCTTTACACTTAAAAGTTCATTCGCCTTTGGTTAGTGGTTGGTGGTATTATTTAGTGAGAAATTTCAAAATGGAAATGTTCATTTAAAGGAATCATTGTTGGGTTTTTTTTCGTTTTGGATGGGATAAAGGTTGCTGTTACGAGCAGAGATACCACATCTACAGAATAATCTGTATTTATACAGTTTTTTCAGACTTTTTTTTTCATTTCGCCAATTTTGTTTAGTTTTCATTATTTTAAGTTATTCTAGCATTCATATGTAGTGTGTTTAATATAAGGCAAAAAAATACACAAGTCTGTGTCATCGGTTAGCGTTACAAGAAATAATCTGTTTATCTTTTTCTTACTAAGGCATAGTGAATACGAATTTCAAAAGTTCGTCGGTGTTGAAAATGTAGAGACAGAAACTACTGTACTGAGCGGGAGCAGAAAAAAATAAATCTAAATAAAAATATACCCGATTAGTTTATTCAGAACGAGGAAATTGTATCTAAACTGTAATTGTAATGTCTGTATTTTGATCATATGGTTTCAAAGCAACTTACATGGCGCAATATAAACAATCATGCCCTGGTAACTGTGAAAACTTCCATTATACCTCTAAGAAGCATTGTAGTAACAATTCTGGTTCTACGCGGATACCATCGACGCCGTCAAATTCATAATAACTTACCATTCAATGATACTTAAGCTAAGATTACGTTTCAAAATTGGCCTTTTAAATTGAACACAGATTTCAATACAGATTTTCAGAGAAAAAACATAGATAAGATGATTTTTTAAGACCAAAAACACCGATTTTTTTATGGTAACCCTGGTTACGAGTGAAGACATCCGTTATCAAATGGAGAGTGATGGTTGAGCTTTCATGAAGTGCCTTTCTCAATTTTCAACAAAGCTCCAACCATGTAGAGTACTCAAAGGACTTCAGATTTTGTTCAGAAAGCAAAAACGAATTACGTTGGCCATTGAAGTTTTGTGAGATCTGTCGCGACCGCCAATATTATCCATTGTGATCAATGGATAGGCTTCAAATATGAAGCCTCAGTCCAGAAGTTTCTTTGCTAGCTACAGCGGGGAAAACTCTTTAAAACCCTTTCTGCAGCTAGCTAATACGTGGGGGCCAATCACGTAATGCGGTGTTGATTCTCTTCCACACTGCGACACTCTCCCGGCTCAATGGAAGCGCGTTCTCAAGCTATCAGCGGAGAGAGAGTGCCATGTCCAATGTTCAGCTCGTGATGTTACTGCTGCTGCTACCGAAGTAGACCGATGCGAGGCAAAGCTCGATTGTTGGTTGTCCGGATAAACTTCGATGTCCGCTGCTACTGCTGCTCCTGCTGCTCCTGCTGCTGCTGCTATTGAAGCAGACCGATGCGACACCTAGCTCGATTATCGGCTGCTCGGGTTAGCTCCGTTGTTCACTGCTGCCACTGATGCTGGTATTTCTTCCTGATGTTGCTCGTATCACGTCCGTTGTAAGAATGCCTGCTGCGCGGAGGCGCTCGCGCTTTTATAGCCTGGCTCATCTTTTTCTTACATATGATTGGTCTATAGTTCTCATGGCTTGCTTCTCATGTTTCTTTATTGTTATTGTTATTTTTATTTCTTCACTCTATTCTGTACTCTACAAGATCCTTCCGAGAACTCGAATACTAGATCAAGTAAGTGCATGGCCCCTTCTTCCAGCAGATTTGGTTTTCACTTTCCTGTGTTCTCCGTGCGATGTACTACGTGAAGTAGCTCTAGCGTAGAACTATTTACAAACCAAAGGATTTTCTCTGAGTAACGTTGCGACCAGACTCAATGCACTTGTAATTTTTCCTGTTGCAGAAAGGCATAGAAAGCTTTTCATTGGGAGTTACAAGAGCGATAGAAATCGTCAAAAGCTGTAGCCGAAAAGTTTTAAATCAATTCAAGCAAGACACATGTTAGCAGTATCTGACAATTAACTGAAAACGTCGATTTCCAAATTGACAAATTTCTACGACGAAATGGAACTTCTAAATTCTAAATTTTACGAGTGAGTTTGAAGCTGTTACTAACGATTTTCGTTTTTGTGATTTTAACAAGACTGTGCCACATGCCACACAGCACACGAAATAATGGACCTATTCCACAATGAATTTGGTGAGCAATTCATCTCTCGTTATAGACCAGTGAATTGGCCACCAAGATAGTGTGATTTGACGCCCTTGGACTGTATTTGTGAGTGTATGCCAAATCTCTTGTTTAAGCCGATAAACCAGCATCAATTCAAGCACTCGAAAACAACATTACACGTGTTATCGTTTAGATACCAGCCGATATCTTCCAAACTGTAACTTTAAATTGGGCTTCACGTATGGATCACCTGAAACGTAGCTGTGACTACATGAAATAATCTTTAATAACAAGGATTGATTTTTAACCCCCAACATCCACATGCTTATAAAATCACCTTTGATTATTATATCCTTAAACTTGAGTTCGGTAATCGATAAATTTGTTTTTTCATTAGAGAACAAACACAAAAACTTGATAACAATATTTGGTTGGAGCGGTGACCCGCAGGCTAACCGCCCCGGGCTTCACCCGGTCACGCTACGCCACTGCATAGATCACTTTTTTGTAGGACTTATCATTTTCGAGTAAAACAATTTTATAAAAAAATGGTCAAAAATATTTGGCCTTTTCCATATGATAATCTAGATCAGTGGTGGCCAACCTGCAGCCCTCCAGCCTTGTTCATGCGGCCCGCAGCCTGATTTTAAAAAAATCATATGAGCGAAATAAAGAATATAATAATAAGACTTACGGAAGGTAGGTCATAAAAAAAACTTTATTTCTTCGCTTAAACACTAATGTTACACTTTTGGGATCGTAATAATAACTGAACTCGCTAATTTGGTTACGGCCCTTATTTAAAACCTAATTCTGTTGAACTTGCAACTTCTGTCTGGCGTGGTCCGGCTTCTCCAATTATGCTGACTTGGCTGTGGTGGCGTGATTGGTGATATGGATGGTCGAACGTGTACTTTGATCCTCTGACTCAGCGTACACGTGGAGGTCTGTTGCATAACTATATATTTGATAATTGTTCCATACAATTGAATAAAAATAAGTTTGTGAGTAATTCTCCGTTTTTCCGTGCTAGTTTAACTTTCTGACTATTGTTCTCGTTAGTACTCAAAGGACTTTTTCAGGTTTTTGGTTCTGTTCTGCTCACACTCGCATAAATTCGCGCCAGTAACGGCAGTGAAACCGGATGTGTACGTTGTCAATTACTGGGTTGCGAGTAAACGTCAAACGATCCGAAGAATTGCGAACGTACCCATACCATGAAATTTGACATATGATTTGTATATTTGCCAAAAATGTTAATTCTGGATACTTTTATACCTTTAATAAAAGTTTTGGGTTTTATCTCATTTTGACGGCGCCAGTGGTTGTATGGTTAGCGTAACAGCCTCACAATCCGATCGGCCTGGGTTCAATCCCAGCTGGCGTCGTTGGGATTTTCTGAGGCGAAAAATCTCTGGTTACGTCTTCCTTCGGAGCGGAAGTAAAAGAAGTTGGCCCGGCTCATGAGTTGTTGAGTCTGATAGGTAGGAACAGGTGGAGTCGCCTCCCTGATGTCGGTGATTGGCACTAAAGTGGCGGAAATAGGCCGACGAAAAATAAGCGAAGATAAAAAAAAAAAAAATCTCATTTTGTTCTCGAGTTATGAATTTTACAGGTAGAAAACTGAATGCTTTCTAATTTGAAATAAAAAAATGAGTCATAAAAAGTACCTGTTAAATACGTATATTTTACATTTCATGATGAACAGTAGTAAGAAAAAAAATATTGCTGCCCGTAACTATAATGAAAATTCTGATGCGGCTCGCACCATGTCTATACCTGGCCACCACTGGTCTAGATAAATCTTCGGAAAACTAAGTATGCCAAGTTACTTAATTAGGTAAGGTCTTCGCGCCACAAAGTTTCATTCAATTTTGAGAGGGTCATGCCAACATCTGATCGAGTTGGCGCGAAATCCATCATATTATAAATAGAAAACCAAGTAAACTCATTCGTTCTTAGTTATAAGTAAAACTGGCAGATTATTTGTTAGCAGCGTTGACACCTTTTCGGTTTCCTCCCTGCTTCCTGCTGATTCGATGACCATCAAACGAAAATAGTTGCGCATGTGTGTGTGTGTGTGTGTGTGTGTGCATGGTGGTTGTCTTCATGGCTCAAGCCTTTTCGATGATGGTGCTTTCTTGGTCCCTTTCTTCCGATGGATTCCCTTTTGGCCTTAGGGGGAATCTTTAAGGGGCTGTCCACATACCACGTGGAATGAAAAAGCTCGATTTTGGACACCCCCCTCCCCCTCCGTGAACAAGCGTGAACATTTCCTATACCCCTCCCCCTATTGTCCACGTGCACATTTGTCGATTTTTTTGAATAAAAATCGGGATGCTATGCTATGTTTGAACATTGATATAAAAGTTTATGAATAGTTTATTAATAGTAGCGGTTTGTACTCAATTTTTTTATTTGTTTCCCAACATTATCCGTAAAGTTATTTGTATAACTCCTTAGTTTCATCCAAATTCCATTTACATTATTATTACTTTATATTACGTTATTTTTACATTATATCAAATCGTCACTTGTGAAGCTTATCTCGGAGATTTTGTAGCATAAACTGACGTAAACTGGCTGAGCTGCTTAAGTTTTGGAGAGAATCACACAATGAAACAAGGCCTCAATGGTCATCACGATATCATCACGCTGTCTAAAATATTAAAATGTTGTGTGGTGTTATGTAGTTTTGATTTAATCAACACCTATATTGCTTGAACTAATAGACGTTAGTCAGTGTCTAAAATAATGAAATATTTCGTCATCCTTCACGCAACTTTAAAATTCCATCATCGCAGAACTTCATTGTTTTTTTTTTATCAAAAGACTGCGCAACGTGTTTTTTATGATTGTCCTTTAATTTTTTTTCACCGGCCTGAACAAATGGTAATCTAAAGATGCAATACAGTAGAACCCCGATTATCCGCGGAATAGTCTGGCTACCCCCACGTATGACGAAAATCGCGGATAACGCAATGAAGGGCTAAACATGAAGTGTAAACATGATAAAAAATATATTCTAGCATGAAAACTATGTTTTATCAATACAGAAATCATAATAATGTGAATAATGTGATAATGTGAAAGCCATGACCTAAACAAAAGTGCATGAGTCTTTCATCACTGACAAATTTCGGGAAGGCCTATAGATATACTACGGAACTCGTTCCGTTATTTTGGTAAATGTCGCGAATAATCCACACCGCGGATCATCCGCTCGCGGATAATCGTGCTTCCACTGTATTTGAAACAAAGAATGACTTTCTCCTGGTGTAGACAGGCTTTGAGGATAACTAACGTAGGTTATTTGGCTGGCTCAAAGATTTTTTTTCACTCAACATTGTTGTGAATGCTTCGATTGTGCATCACCAGTCACGATCGAAAATGCGAAATACGATCCATTAAATGTTTTCTGCTAAAATATTTTTATTTCGTGTTTGCATTGGGATTGGGCGATTCCGGATGGATTTTTAGAAGATCGATTTTTTCGATTCTGATTTCCGATTTTTTGAATCGATCTTCTTTACTCGAGAAAATCGAAAAAATTCGATCTTTGAAAAAATTTTTGTCGATTTTATTTGCAGTATACATCTATTTTAATCTCACCAAAGACCATCTAACAAATTTTTTCAACATAATGTCATCATTTAGATCGCTTTCTCTACGATTTAATTTCGTGCAAATGCTGATAGAGACAGAACTAGCGGCAGCTAGTTGGCTCAACCAGTGGCTCACAGGATAACTGAACTAGATGTTGACATCAATTCCATGTGAAAGGTTGGTTTTCAGAAATGGTCCCAAAATCAAGAATCGGCTTCGGCTGCATGTCAGACGTATGGCACGGGTTGTTGTTAGCCGAGTTCTGGGCAAATATCAGTTGTTGAATTTCTTATAATGCTCCTTCAATTAATTTATATGATAAAACGACTCCCTGACGTCACAAGATGAATACCCCTGAAAATATTTTTTTCTGGACTTTAAAATTTGTTGTGGCCTTAATGCTGAGGATCAGAACAAAATGCTTTTGATGTTTGGATAGAAACATTAAATTTGTATTCCCTGTTTAAAGGACAGCAACACTTCTATAGAATAATCAGATAAATTGGGAAAAAAGCTATTGATTTTTCGAAGAACGATTCGTTGGTACGGATATAATCAGTGAATCGTTCCCTACGCCGTTTAGAAAATCGATTCGACAAGACCTATCTTTTTGTAAAGATCGCCCAACCCTAGTTTGCAGTTTCATTAACGCGTTATCCGCGATTTTCGTTATTCGCGGTGGCCTTTCCAAACTATTTCACGGATAATCGGGGTTCTACTGTATTTGTAATGGAGCTGCTAATTCATATGTCGTGTACTGAGGATTATTCTTGATCAGCGTCTCGATTTGATTATCATTAGTGACGGTATGAACTTTCTGGGCAACCCAATAGAAGCGTATTCCAGAACGAAGAAGAGATGTTAAGAACACTTTCGAGAGATACAGTACGTGTATCCATAAAAGAATTTGTAGTTTGTGTTTCATTTTCGCAAAACCTTGGAAGTTTTCAAAAGATGAAAGCGAAAAGGTTTTTACATCAAGAGCGGAAGTTGAACCAAAAACCGCATCTAGGAAAACAATGTCGTATATTTTTAATATTGGGTTGGGAAAAAAGAAATATGTCGTATAATGTCAATATATGGCAACACTTAAACATATATTGTGTTGTACTTATCGCATCGGGTCATACTATACGGCTATTTAAAGACGACAATCTGTGCTACACTATTTAAAGACGACAATCTGTGCTACACTGTCAAAACGACAGTGCTGTGTCCTCAAATTATAGCGCGTCAAAGATGGAGTCCACCAAGCAAGAAATTCGCCATATTTTACGTTTTACTACCTGCGACTGCGTTGCGTAAAACTGCAACGAAGGCGGCCGAAAAAAAATCGTGTAGTTTATGGACCCGATACTGTAACGATTCGCATAGCACAGCGTCGATTTGATCGATTTTGTTCTGGTGTAGTGGCTGTCGAAGATACACCTTTAAAAAAATCCTCGGTCGAAAACTACTAAATACATTTGGTAATGCAAAATTAGTAGAATGTACAAATTTTTTGTACATATTGTCAACAAACCCGCATCCCTACCAGAGATTAGTATATTTTACTCGATAACATTAGTAAGCTTGGATATTGTCATATCTGAAAATTGGTGAGAAAAGCGCGTATTAACCATTTTCATTGTTCCCATAAGGCAATACGGAGGTATAATAAGGATATAATTCTGATACGTGCATTTTCGGCGAGAAAATGTAGCCGATATTGGGCTTCCGAATCATGGTTCTGCTTGACATATGTGTTTATTAGTACGGTCGAAAATGACTATAGATTGGTAGTATTTACCAAAAAATTCGTTATATTTACTAATTATTTCTCTCAGTGCACCCCTTACTGATAGACAAATCGTTGTGGAAACCGATAAAATCGTTGAAATCATCCAAGTAGACCGGCATGTGAGCACTCGCTCGATTGACCATTAACTGGGTATAGACCATAAAACCGTTTGGAACCATTTGCAGAAGACTGGATTCCAAAAAAAGCTGAATGTATGGGTGCCACACGAGTTGACGCAAAATAATCTTTTAGAACGAATCAACGCCTGCGATGCACTGCTGAAACGGAACGAACTCGACTCAAACTCAAAAATAAGATGGTGACTGGTGATGAAAAGTGGATCACATACGACAACCTAAAGCGAAAAAAGTCGTGGTCGGAGTGCGATGAGCCGGCCCAAACCATCGTTATACTAAGTTGGCCTCAAAAGAGGCTTGCGAAAACTGGCTGTCTGAGCTTTTTGCAAATATGGAGGGAGGGTTTTATAAGGGGTGGGGATGAAGTTGTCTTCTAAATGGCAACAAGTTTGCGAACAAAACGGCGCATATTTGACTTAAATTGGATAATTTTAAGTATGGTTAATAAAGCGTCAAATTTCGATCAGAAATACGACATTTCTTTTTCCCCAACCCAATATTACAACAATCTAGCATGCTTTGACGATGTCTTCATCCTGTCATTTCAGCATTGTCTTCTCAAACTAATAAAAATGAATCGGATATTGTTTGGATTTCCGGTCTATAATTTTCGCAGCAGTTTTGTTTGTAACAGTTCGCACATTCGTTAATGTATGACGAGGTCCATTATTGGCACCAGAAATCTCAACGTTAACTCTTTGAGAATTAGCCTCATTTCTGGAAACATTTGCAGTCCATTTCAAGCAGAGTGGATCTGCATCACCATTTATATTTAATTTCTTTGCTATGCGTGCTTCTAATAGTGTCACGGATGATCCATCATCGAGAAACGCAAATGTTTCAATCGAGACTTTTCCGTTATGGAGTGTAATTGGAATCACTTTAAATAATGCCGAATGTTGTATATGCTGGTGCGCTCCAACCGATTCGGATTTTCCAGGATGTAGAAGTTGGTGGTGACGAGCTTCGCATCCGTCTATACCACATAAATATGTTGCGCGACATGGCCACTTACCATGTGGGATTATGCAACGCTTGCACAGTTTGTGTCGCGCCAAAGTTTTCCATCGATCATCGACACTCATTCTTTTTAGCTCCCAACATTGTTTAGCTTTATGACCAGGCTTATCACAAATTAGACACGAATTCATTTTGTCTGTTGCTTGGATTTTAAATGTTTTATATGCGTTTCTCTCTCTTTCAGTTGAATCATCAGAGTGTGTGATAATGAAATTCCTAGGTTTGTGCTTTTCAGGATAAATTTGCTTAGGTGTATCCCACACTTCAGGATATGTTACATCGCTAGCAGCCGTCGCGAGAGTGGACATATATTCACCGAATGTACCCAGATTAGTAACAGAACAATTACGTTTGTATAGTGCCCAATCTAATTTTATACTTGCTGGAAGTTTATTCACCAGTTCATGCAGTAAACTCGGTTTGTTAAGCTGTGCCTCTTGTTGTGCCGCTTTGAGATGTGCACAAAGATTTTGTACGACGAGCCCGAAGCTAACCAAAGTTTCTAGCTTGTCAGCCTTCGGTGCTGGAATAGATTTTACTTTTGCTAGGAGTACTTGTACAATCAATTCAGGACGTCCATAGAGTGTTGTCAATGTTGAAAGCATGATCGGGACCGATTCTGGCATGAGCAAATGGGACCTGACCGTGCTTTCAACAGAGATTTCTGGTGCCAATAATGGACCTCGTCATACATTAACGAATGTGCGAACTGTTACAAACAAAACTGCTGCGAAAATTATAGACCGGAAATCCAAACATTTCTCAAAAAATTTTTGGTATAGTAACTCGAAAATCAAACAAATTTCTAGCTCAACTAATTCAAATCGTTTAGCTCCTTTCCACTAATTCTAATTTAAATTTTATTTCTTTTTCAATTTCCTATTATAGTTTCTACTCCCTATAACTTTAGTCCTTTTGATTCAACTGTAGTTTAACTTCCTTTCGCTTTCAGATCTCAACCAACTATCGTTCCCTGCTCAATGCACTGTATAGACCCTTTTCTTCTATAATTCAAATACTTTTTATCTCCTCCTTCATTCGATTATTCTTCAGTTTTTCATCTGTCTCTATCTATGTGCTATAAACAGTTTCCTATTGCTTCACGCGCAGCATCTTGGTCCATTCTAACTCCGACAACTCCGATAAGGGGATTCGGTGCATGGCGGGCTAACATTCCCCGACCCGTAATGCCCCATTTATTCGGCTTTACCACAGTTTAGCACGTCCAATACCGCAAGCTTTGAAACTGGCCTTCGCATCATACCTTTCATTGTTTGGACATCTGCTTGACGTATCCTTCCATCACGACCTGCAAGTGTTTTTACGACTTTTCCTCGTACCCAGCTATTTCGTTTACTTTCATCCACGATCATTACGAGATCATTTAATTCTAACGGTTTAGTGTCTGCTAACCATTTAGTACGACGGGTTATTGTTGCTAAGTACTCCTTGATCCATCTGCTCCAGAATTGATCCAACAGGTGTTGTATTATCTTCCAGTTAGCCATCAAGTTTGTTTTCATGTCAGACGTTTCTTGCATTGGTTGAACAACACCTTTGGAGCTCAGCATTAGGAAGTGGTATGGCGTGATCGATTCCTGATCTTCGTTGTCCAGAGGGACATATGCGAGCGGACGGCAATTTATAATGGACTCCGCCTCGGCAATGAACGTCAGAAACGACTCATCATCCAACGTCTTGCGGAAGCAGAGCGTACTCAACGATGTTTTGACTGATCGGACGAGCCGTTCCCATGAGCCTCCAATGTGCGGAGCCGAAGGAGGGTTGAAGTGCCATTTGGTGTTGGCGTTTGTAAAAGTCGCGGCCAGTTCTACGTTAAGTCCGGAGATTTGCTTGACGATATCCTTATTGGCTCCAACAAAATTTGTACCATTATCGGTGAAAATATCTAACGGTGAACCTCTTCTAGCGATGAAACGGCGTATTGTCATTTTGCACGACTCAGTGGAAAGACTATGTGCAATTTCAAGGTGCACTGCACGAACAGTTAGGCACGTAAATAAAGCAATCCAGCGTTTTACCTGGCTCCTTCCTATCTTCACTAGGAATGGGCCGCAGTAGTCAATCCCAAGGTATGTGAACGGTCTTACATATGGTGACAATCTCTCCAGTGGTAGTGGAGCCATTCTAGGTGTCTGTGGTGCAGCCTTATAGACTCGACACCAGGCACATTCATTGCTGAAGATAGGAAGGAGCCAGGTAAAACGCTGGATTGCTTTATTTACGTGCCTAACTGTTCGTGCAGTGCACCTTGAAATTGCAGATTGGAATGCGTTCCTTTCGCTTTCAGATCTCAACCAACTATCGTTTCCTGCTCAATGCACTGTATAGACCCTTTTCTTCTATAATTCAAATACTTTTTATCTCCTCCTTCATTCGATTATTCTTCAGTTTTTCATCTGTCTCTATCTATGTGCTATAAACAGTTTCCTATTGCTTCACGCGCAGCATCTTGGTCCATTCTAACTCCGACAACTCCGATAAGGGGATTCGGTGCATGGCGGGCTAACAGATATGAAAAAATATGAGTTTTCTGAGATAACTCAACCTTTCCGAGCTGACACTCGCTTATATACAGATTTGTGTAATTTCAATAGCCTGTTTTGAAAGCAATTCTAAAGCTATTGAAACAAGTTTTTAAATTACAACATTTTGTCATTCGAATGAAGTGTTTATCATGCTATTTCGTTCAGTTGTTCACGAGGTATTAACGCTCAAAATTATGTTGCTCCGGCGTAACGCTCTCGTTTTCAAAACATTGAACTTACACCACAGATGCGAAAGACGGAAGACGTAGTCCTACGCCAAAAATATATAATAGCCAGCAAAATCATATGAACTAGGAACATCAAACAAGATTGAACATTATTGTTGCGCTTTATTATTGTTCGTATGTCAAGAGGTAATAAGCAGAAATATCTGTGTTATATCTTATCATCATAGCATTGCGTCAAAGTGGTCAATAATTGAAGCTGGAATCACTGTTATAAGCCAGTTTGTGTCCCATCACACAAACGTTCTCTTAATCTCGAAACAGAATAAACTTCTAAAACATCATATGCTCGACACAATTTCATAAAAAAAATAGTGTTTGCGAATACTACAAAATAAATACTGTGCTTGGTTAAAAGGCAGTCTAAATAAGGATGAAAATAGGATGATCACCGTAATTTCACTTGTACACAATCTCAAAGCCGGTCGGTCGGGCGGTTATAGAGACGCCACCTTCCCATAAAGTCGTATGGCGGTCAACTTTGTTCCATATCCTGTAGGCCCTCCCCAAGGGCGCAATTTTTCTCCAAATCCGTCTCGCAACCATCGATCGTTTCGTCCCCAGCCGAGGAGATGCTTTTTCGTTTGACCTGCCACTCGCGGAAGCGACGTCTCTGCTCGCTCTTGATGCACCACTCCTCGAACTCGCTAGGGCTCAGTTCCTGCTTCATTCGCTCCCGCCGCCAACGTCGCATATACTCAGCACGATGGTTGCGCTGGAGAAACAACCGTTCAGCTTCCCCCGGGGCAGGCGAAACCGTGGGCGGACGGCCCACGAATCCGAATGATGACACTTGGTGATGGTGGTGGCGTTCGGCTTGTCGCTTAGCGCGCCACCTGCGCATATACTCGGCTCGCGACCTGCGCAAGGAAGCCATATGATTATCCGAGGTAGGTGAGGCTTGCCGGCTAGATTCTCCCCCTTCTTGCTCTTCCGGTTCCAATTTAATAGCCGCCTCCGGATGTTCGGGCTGACCGTGGACATCAGCCTTTAGTCGTTTAATTTCCGCCTCGACTTGCCGCAGCTGATGCTGGGCGATTATTGCGAACATTTCTTGTACTTGCTGTATTTGTAACACATCCTCCTGATTGAACTCGGCTGGATCCTTCATTCCGATCTCCGTCAGTATTTTCTCCTGAGAGTCAGTAAATTGCTTGCCTTGCTTCTGGCGCTGGCGCAATCTCCACCGACGCATACGGGCCGCGTTTTTAGCCTTCCGTTCGGCTTCTCTTTCCTCCGCATTGATTGGATCACTCTTGTGGTGCTGATGGACAATGGCAGGCTGCCCTACAGTCTCGATTTCAATCCCTTGCTCCTGGAGCTTCTCTAATAAGGATACATCCAGCGAGCTAGTTGGTTCGGTTTTTACACGACTAATATCTGGAGTAATACCGTCCTCAGACTGGTCATCGTCTGAACCGTGACCAAAAGGCTTGCCCTTCAGCAATTGATCGTTACTCTTGCAAAGTTCTTTAAAACTAGAGAATGCGTGTATTTGTTGGACGCATTCGAAACATATCAGGGATTTAATATCATCCGGTAGTGTAATCTAGAAAAGTTTAAAAAATTACAAATTTAACGCATACATTGAATTACGGACATTTCACCTACCTGCACATCTACGCAGTCCAGTATCCGCACCAACAGGTTCTGATCCGGGGCGGTTTCTAATGGGAACAATGGTTTCAGTTGCTGCGTGTGGGTAAGGCAAAGCCTGCAGAAGTGGTGCCTTCCGGTCCGGTCGGGAACGATAGATCCAGCATCCTCCGTGTCATCACCACCGTCGTCGTCGCTGTCGTTCAATAGGTGGTGTGAGTGACGATCGTTGTGCTGCTGCAAAGAACCTGGAACCAATTCGGATCCTTCTGCCATGGCTGCAGCTCATTGGCACAACAAAGACTTGCGATTCCAGCCCAAAGCTGGCGGCTAGTCGTGTGTTACAAACGAAACAATCACGCACACGTAGCCCCGTGGATGACTGGTGTATGTTACAAAATCACTCGAAAATACTATGCAACTATACTTATGTTGTCATACCAAACTATGCGCTGCACGGCGACTGCATAACAAGTATTTATGTACAAATGTCACAGAACGATGATAGTGAATGGCGGCGCGAGCAGCGCCATGAGGTGTGACTAGCGGAACTAATAGCGAATTCGTTTGTGTTCAGTTTCAGCCCCAGTGCCAAACTAACTACTGTCAAAATGTTTTGACGTAGTCCTACGTCTTTCAGGAAGGGTGCCAAATCAGAAAACAGGTTACGTTTTTATGAAATAAAGTTAGTGTTAATAACTATTTTCGCTGTGAACGAATTCTCATGACTTGCAAACCAATCGAATCGGAACTTCTCTAAGATTTGTTTGATATGCTATACATTACAATTTGCTAATCTCTAAACGGCTTAAATTCATGAAAACTGGAAGAAACTTCCTGTTTTCTATACATTTGTTCTGCCGATTTTCTACGCGTCTATCACAATTCTTCATAAAATGTAATTTTTCATCACAGCCATTGTTATATTGCAAGCGAGTAGGCATAGATTTTTCTCCCGCTGCGAATAATCGTTGTTTATTTTGTCTAACATTATATTTAATTGTACGTGTAAATTTCACGGGGCACCACGCAGGCCGTGGAAGTGAGTTTTACCGTCGTTAGTTTGTGTCCGTACCGCCTGTTTATCCGCCGCGAATATCGTGTGTACCAGTAGTATTGTGAACAATTGTTTACGTTTGTTGAGTAGCTAGCGCTGGGGCGGTTACAGCGCCGTACACAAGTTTTTGGACATATCGTTTGTGTTATCCTGTTTGGTGTATAATTTGTGTATAATCTGGTGTGTAATTTGTAACACTGACACAATTATCTGATGGTACAAACGTCAAGGTCACCTACCACAAACACTTGAAAAGCACCAAGTGTATTGTCAGTTGCGCACAAACAATTAATATGTCGGAGGAGGACATTGTGGACTGCCTCAAAGACCAAAAAGTGACAGCGGCTAGAAGACTCAAACGACGGACCGGTCCAGACGCAGTAGAAAACACTCCTGCGTTAATCCTGACAGTGAATGGTACATGTACACCTGAATTCATCTACTTTGGCTATCTGCGAGTAAGAACGAGGCCGTATTACCCATCGCCCATGCAATGCTTTAATTCATTCACACAAAATTCGGTCACACAAAAACCAAGTGTAGACAAAATACGCCAACCTGTGGGAATTGTTCCGTTAACCATGTGATTCCGACGGAAGGTCCCAAATGCCAGCAGCCCTCGTTCTGCAGCAGATGCAATTCCGCAGGTCACAATCTTGCTTCCCGTTCTTGTCCGGAATACCGGAAGGAGAATACAATACAAAAGCTTAAAGTGGCCGCTTCAATGGAGTTACAACGTATCGAGGCGTTAAAAAACACGGAGATGAGAAGAGACACGGAAAGAAGTCTCTGGTGGATAAAATTGATCAGATGGCCAATACACTAGCGGCCATGGAGCAACGATTGACCCAGAAGGACAAAATCATCACTCTGCAACAGAAGGAGATATCTAAAGCCAGGTCATTATTGCCCCAAACAAAAAGTGTCGAAACATCCGAGGTAATAAAAGTCACTCATTCCAGCCCTCCCTCCTTGTTAAACACCTCTACATCCTCCCGACCGGCCAAATCCACAAGCATATTACCACAAAACTCCAGCTTGGTCAATTCCTCTGACTCCGACATAGAATCCAACGAATTAGATGACACGCTTACGAAAACACCATCTCCGTCTACACCAGTACTTCTTACCGCCCAGTCTGGAGATCGAACTACAAATGCAACGCCCTCGAATAAAAGAAAACCTGAATCCCCGCTTACACAACCACCGAAGGACATCCGTCAGAGATCGTCAACAGTAGGCAAGCAACCCGCCTTGCCTCCATATAACCCTCGATCTAATCAGCGATCAAACTCTCCATACCCACCGCTGACTAGCGGTAAGGACCGTCAGCCCAAATAGTGTTTCGTCCAACTCTTACCTCAACGGTCGCCAACCACTACTCCACCAATCAGCTCTCCGGTAGGGATAGTCGGGGCCCCGTAGATGCGGACGCTACAGCCCCACCGGAATCGACGGACAACCTCCGGCATCCCTCGCCGCGAACTGTCGCTGACCGAAGCAGCAGAGCCCCAGGTATGCAGGGCCCCAGCAGTATGCAGACGTTACACCCCCACCGGAACTGCTGGACAACCTTTGCAGCCTGTGGACGAAGAAACAAACCAACGTCGATGAAGAACGAAACCCAGCGATATTCCCAGATAGTCGAGGCCCCGTCAGTGGGGACGTTATACCCCCACCGGTACTGACGGTCTACCCCCGGCGCCAGAGAGATGCAGTATTTTACGATCCAGCTTTCGGGACGCACAAGGGTGGCAACACCTATTCCCCGACGAACTACGTGGGAATTGTACCTGAACTCGGGACGCACAAGGGTGGTAACACCTGTTCCCCGAAGGACCACGTGGGACCAGCACCAGAAATCGGCACGCACAAGGGCGGTAACGTCTATTCCCCGAAGGACTGCGTGGGAACTGCATCAGATCTCGGGATGCACATGGGGGGAATCACTCGTTCCCCGATCGATCTCACTGGAGTTTCTTCTGCCGACATTGTGCAACTTCCGCTACCCTGTGCCATTATCACCGAAGTATCCACCGCCAAATCACAAAGTAGCGCAGAGGATTGCAGTGACGCCGAACCGTTTTTTCCCGTCGTCGGGTCAAGTGAACGAACGCTGGTTGAGAGTTCTACTCCCAGACGCTGCGCACCGCTGTCTTGTTCGACAACACCGCGTATCGTTGCCACTGCGATCCTTCCAGCTGCCGACACAACACCATCCACAGTTAATGTCCCAATCCGCCGAAGATCCGCTCGTCTCGCCGCCAGGGCTAAGCCGGCCGCCACAACCACTCCACTGGAAACTCATGACAGGCCTGTTTCGCCTATTCCAGCCGAAGCGAGGTCCGATGCCAATATCTATGAGGCATGGAGACGTAGCCGAGGAGATCTCACGCAAGCTATGGCCGGGAGTTCCAGCTCCCCAACGAACCTCACCACCTTTCCTCGGCTGCTACCGAGTGGAATGGCTGCCCAACCTGTTATCGTCGGTGGAGTTCCACCGGGAATCGTCACATTCAGTACCACTACACCTCTGATACCCCACCACACCGCCCATCACCAGGAAAGTATGTCCACCAACACATCCACCAACCTCGCTCTGGAATGGAACATCAATGGACTGTACAACAACTTGGGAGAACTGGAGATCCTTGACCGAGAGCTATGTCCGTCCGTCATCGCACTCCAAGAGATAAATCGAATTTCCACAACAAACATACAAAAAATTGTCGGCGGTAGATTCCACTGGTACACTAAGCGGGGCTCTGTTTTGCAACACTCCGTTGCTTTGGGTGTCTGGAGAAACATTCCCCATTTGCGAAAACAAATATCCACTGACCTACCAATAATAGCAGTCCGAATCGAGGCCCCGATTCCGGTGACCATCATTTGTATATACCTGCCGTGTGGCGTAATCCCGGAACTACGACGGAAGCTGCTTGAAGCGGTAGCAGGCTTGGAGGACCCAAAAATCATCTTGGGGGACTTCAATGCTCATCACCGCAAACACCAGACGTCAGAGGGAATATCATCGCCGACCTCTTGGAGGTGATGGAGCTCTCGGTCTTAAATGACGGCACTGACACTTTCCGTAGAGGTACGAGCAACACAGCCATTGATATTTCAGCAGCTAGTCTCAACTTGGTGGATAGGTTAGGGTGGAACAAAGCCGACGACCTTCATGGCAGCGATCATCACCCGATAACCATCAGTTTTAACGGCCCGCCGCCGCTCACTACTCGCAGACCAAGATGGATCTTCGAAAGAGCTGACTGGACAGCCTTTCAAACATCCTCCGACTTCTTGATATCTAGAGACAACCCAACCACCATTGCCACTTTCAACAAAACCATTATGGAGGCGGCCGATGCCTCCATCCCAAGAACGAAAACCACTCCGGGGAAAAAAGCGCTGCATTGGTGGTCCGAGGACATCAAGTGGGAGGTCAAGAAGCGGAGAAAGTTTCTGCGTACGGCCAAACGACTACCAGTAGGAGACCCAATGAAGGAAGCTGCCATGAACAGGTATCGAGCGCAACACATCAGAGTACGGCGGTTAATCCGGAATTCGCTTCCAAAACCGCCCCGCTCTGTGTGACATGGCTCATTCATTCCGCCTAATGTGACATCAGCCTAACGGAGAGCGCTTGCACAATATCGGCCTCAACTTTCAAAGACATTTATTTAACACTCCTATACTCAGACCGAGAAATCAATAATTCGTTCATTTCTCAGAAAATATCAACACTACGACTTTGTGATTCTCTCTGGCTTCATTATTCGCCGTTCGTCATCGTTTAGCGTATCGCATGTGTTGGTACAAAAGGAACGTGTGCCACTTTTTTAACACTTTCGGTCTGACACACCGACGCGAGTATAGGAGTAAGTTTTTTGGACAAGTGCCTTTTTCATATTCTAGAATATTGTTGAATGAAATGTATAAATTAATGTTATTGACGTGGAATATTGGTTGAATATAATGCATGAGATCATTACCGGACCATTCTTATTTGATTGCAGTCCCTTTTGTAACTGGATTGAACGGATCTATATATTAACTATTCGTCGTTAGATTCATACGTTCAACAACAAAATATAAATGTTTGACCTTCATATACTGATTTGCTAAATATAATGGTCATGCATAACCACACTTGTGAAAAGAATTTTCACAAGTGTGAATTTTAAACAGTAAACTTTAAACTAATAGGTGGCTTATGGTAATTTTTAACAGTTACAGTTTCAGGGATATTTTTTTATAATGAACAATATCGACAAGAAAACACGAAAAAGAAAAGGGAATTCCTTGAAATCCATATATATCATCTTTTTATGCCCCATCTAAAAAAGGCATTAATTCTTAGTTTACCAAGAATACAGAGACAAAGAATATACGAAATATGTAGGCTTTATGTTCCAGAACCTTTATCATCTGGGGATTATCTAGAAGGTCGTTATACATTCTTCTCTTCGATCCCCGAAAAACACGCAACAACTGCATGAAATGTAAAAAATATGTTTGTATGTATGTTTTTCGAGTATGCAGTTATGTTTTGTTCTGATACTTACTAAAGGGTGTGTCACATCAAATTGCATCACGGGAAAAACGCTGTAGAAATTTAATTTTTAGGAATTATATCTTCAGCTTTCGTTTATAATCAGATAAGAGTGTATAGATCACGTTGGCCATGCTTCACTGTCAATTTTTCGTAAATTTGGAAAAATGTCGTCGAACGAAAAAGAGCGTCGTGAATTAATTCTGCGCACTCATTTCGAGAATCCGGAGTTGTCACATCTGGACATCGGTAAAATGCTGGGAATCGTCCAATCCACGGTCAGCAGAGTACTAAAACGATACTTCGAGAACCTAACCATCGACCGGAAGGTGAAGAACGGCAAAAATGGATGCTCCGTCAGTGAAAAAGATCACAAGCGCGTAGTTAAGCAGTTTAGACGTGATCCGAGAAGTTCGGTCCGGGATGTCGCCAATAAGCTGAATTTGTCAAGTTCATTCGTCCAGCGGACCAAGCAGCGGGAGGGCCTGCGTACATACAAGGTTCAGAAGGCTCCTAACCGCGACGAAAGGCAAAACATGGTGGGGAAGACGAGAGCCCGGAAGCTGTACACCGAAATGCTGACGAAGCCGCATTGCCTGGTAATGGACGACGAAACCTACGTCAAAGCGGACTTTCGTCAGCTGCCGGGCCTGTTGTTTTTCTCCGCAGAGGACAAATTCGGCGTTCCGGAGGAGATTCGCAAGCAAAAACTATCCAAATTTGCCAAAAAGTACATGGTGTGGCAAGCGATCTGCTCTTGCGGAAAGCGGAGCGCCCCCTTCGTGATGACCGGCACGGTAAACGGGCAGGTTTACCTTAAGGAGTGCCTACAGAAGCGCTTACTACCACTATTGAAGCAGCACGAGGGCCCGACCATCTTCTGGCCGGATCTCGCTTCGTGCCACTATTCAAAGGACGTGTTGGAGTGGTACGAAGCCAACGGGGTCACCTTCGTGCCAAAGGAAATGAACCCGCCCAACGCGCCGGAGCTTCGCCCAATAGACAAATATTGGGCGATTATGAAGCAGGCCCTCCGGAAGAACCCAAAAGTTGTCAAATCGGAGGCGGACTTCAAGAGAAAATGGATATCTGTTCAAAAAAAACTACAACCTGACGTTGTACAGAACCTTATGGACGGGGTAAAGCGGAAGGTGCGAGCATACGGGCTTGGACTCGAAGTATGAATAAAAAGAAAATGCCAAAAGTTGTTTAATAGTTTTTATTTTACTGTCTAAAATTTTCAAAAGGATCGGTCTACTGGGCGAATTTCTACAGAGTTTTTTCCGTGATGCAATTTGATGTGACACACGCTTTAACCCCAACCCTTATTCCGGAACATGATTCGGTTTGATAACAGCATGATGTTGCATGCTGTAACCCGAATGAGATCGACTTGTAAAATCCATCCGAAATATAAACCCAATCGACATTTGCAAAAGTGGCTCCATTGCCTTGAGGCGAAACAAAATTGTGTGTAATAGTGATTTTATAAAACGGGAATACTTGGAAAACTAACTATAAAAAATAATTAAATAAGGGTGAGAAATAATTTTAATTTATATTTCAACAATTTAAAACTACATTGGGACATGTTAATTCGATATACGAGGGCGGTCCGATAAGTACTTAGCCTCATCGCCCGATGGTGTCAGTATTGCAAGAGAGCTTACTTATCGTGTAGTACATTCTCGTAAACGGCTATGTACTGTCAAAATTTCAGCCGAATCGGACTCGTAGTTTTATTTTGACCGTGTGTGGAAGCGGGCGTGTCCGCGGATTTTATAAAAATGGAAAAAATGGGAATTCCGCTTTTAGAGGCGAATGAACTGCAAAGTTTAAAGCCTCTTAAAAACAAAGAAAGAAGAAGAATTCCGCTGTCGCCACGGCCAAATTGGTCGAATTGCACTACGAGTTGCTGCCCCATCCGCCATATTTTCAAGATTTGGCCCCGTGCGAATTTTTTTTTGTTTCCAAACTTGAAAAAGTCACTCGCCGTGCAGAAACTTGAGCTGAATGAGGATGCCTTCGCCGCCACGGAGGCCTACTTAGCAGACCTCGAGAAAACGTATTTTTCAGATGGATTAAAGAAGTTGGAGTATCGCTGGGTCAAGTGTATCGAGCTAAAAGGAGACTATGTTGATAAATAAATCGCCACTTTTCCAAAATTTATGTTTTTTGGTAGGTTAAGTACTTATCGGACTGCCCTCGTAGAGTGAATAACTTCACAAATACGGATGAATTATTTTGACGTTTGTTTGGGTCAAGGCAGTGCCCACTTTTGCATATGTCGAATAGGTTTGAACCTCGGACGGATACCGTAATAAAGGTGAATAGAAGTGAATGTGATTCACCTTTTATAGGGCTCTATTCCATAAGACGAGTGCTCGTATCGTTTGTTTTCATATATTTTTTATCCCTTTTTGTTTATTTATTTTAGGTTCATTAGCATTTTTTAGCTGTAACAGAGCCGAATTTTATTCGTGTACATGTCACATGTTTATTATATCTATAATTAGCACATTACACAGTTGCCATTTTTCGGCGTTAGAGTATTTCCTTCTATACCATTGCATATGGTACACATTTACACAGTAGCCATTTAGGTGTAAGAGTTTTCTTTCTGTTCTTCCATTATCCAGTTAGACCGGACAGCGGAGACAGTTGATTGATCATTGTTGAGTTATTTGAATCGATCTTATTTCGACCGTGGATCGATCTCCATCGCTGATGATTGTTGCGTGGACGTAGTTATTCTGTAGCAACACAAGGATGTTCAATGAGGGCCCTGAGTTTTGAACTAACGATCGATCGCTTACTAAGCATGACTAAAAACTATGGATGGGTTATACCTATGATATAACCGCAAGGTTGACGTAGGACTGCCGTTGGCTTAGAAAGCAATTGTATTTCTTCAATTTGCAATAATCCCACCGAGGATGTTCCTCATTGGGTACGATATCGCCGCTGCGCGGAACTATCTTTTGTGTGCATTGATTAAACTGGTGAATGAATGAAACTATTTACGAATTCAATTGCAAACATATCCTAATTTAAGTCAATTCATGCATTATGGTAGTAGTTATCGCAGCAAATAGTTATCAACATTTTGCCTAATCATCAAACCAAGTTCTTGGTTTCGGAAACTGTATTGGGAAAACAATTCCGGTTTGCAAAAATGCAAGCGAGTACAAAAGTACCCGTAGTTTGCATCTAATTAGCAATGCCAATTTTCCCAAGCTTGATGATTTTGAAGTCTGTGTTAGGTAGATGTGCCATCCGCTCATGAGCTGTTCATTCGAATCGCTTCATTATAGTGAGCGGATTCGGATCGGCTCGCAATCAAAACAACGCAGCTCATCAGCTCCATACGGAGCTGGAGAACTGATGAGCTGCTGAGTTCTGGAGTTGTTGAGTTGATAAGCTGCTGAGCTGATGAGCTGCTGAGCTGTTGAGCTGATGAGCTGCTGAGCTGTTGAGCTGTTGAGCTGCTGAGCTGTTGAGTTGATGAGCTGCATAGTTGTGAAGCGCAAAAGCTGCAGAGAGTGTGAATTGTGAGACGCGAAAGAATTTTTCGTCTCCCGCGCATTATGATATAACGTAGGTTTGTTTTCGTGTGTCCCTCATAGTGATCCCCGATAATCGTTCGATTAATCGATTAATCGAATACTTCCTATAGAAATCGATTATTAATCGAACGAATACTGCACAACCAATAATCGAAGCGAACGAATAATTTACGTTTGCTCTGGGTTTGGATTAATCGATCCAAACCCAGAGCAAAAAAACCGTACGGCCGCAGCAGTTTTATTCTGAAAATCAATCATTATCTTTGACGCTCTCCTAAACTCCTAAAAGAAGCTCAAGCCGTCGATGCGAAATGACCTTCGTTCACGAGTTTAGGGGTGCGTAAAAGATAATAATTAATTTTCAGGCGGAATGAACACTTTTTTGATTCCAGATGGCTTTCTAACAAATGAGATATATTAGTCTAACTAATTACTTCTCTCAGTATGACGATTAATCGATTAATCGATTATTTGGAGCAATTAATCGTATCGAATAATAAACTGCTGATAAGTATTCGATTAGTGGATGAACGATTAATTTCAAAAATCGGGGATCACTAGTCCCTCATCGTTATTTAGCAGGTGTATGGCACGATTCTCGCTATCTCACTCTACCTACTGTCACCGCATATCTCACTATCCCTCTGCTGAAAACAGTTCATCATCTACATCACGATATGTCAGTTTGTGGCAAATTGGTAATTCGCGACGACAGTGGCATTGTGTCGACGTCTGGTGACGACTTCGAATTAGGGCCATAATTTGGGTCCCAAACTCGTTAGTGTGATCTCTATCAGATTAGAAGACATGAAGCCGGTTTTTAAATTTTAAAATTTGAATGAAAATTTTCACATCAAGTTATTTAATTACTTGAAACATGTATTTCTGACTTTCATTCAACCATATGGCTATACAATTCCAACATTGTTACTGATTTTTTTCATTATAATATAATGTTATCTTCACAAACAATTTTCGTATGAGACCTTTTTCCCACCTGCAATTCAAGTGTTTTTAATTTAAATAGAATACTAATTTCATATGGAAAAGCTAATTTTCATTCATAATTTTAATTCTGAAAACGTTCATTCCGACTGATCAGCTATTCTTTGGCGCTCCCCTAAACTATTAAACGAAGCTCAATGCCGTCTACGCGGATCGCTGTTTTGAAGAAAACAAATACTTTTGACGTTTTAGATGTTGGCACCAAAAACATGGCGGGTGTCATACGGTTGTTATTTAGCTTTAACAGAGATGCCAGATAGGAAAAAGCTTATTGTTTTTAAGATATTCAATCGTTCGTTACTTCATTAAATTTTTCTTACATCGCCAAACAAAATAATAAACATTATTATATGCTTGTTGATGAAATTACTATATTATATTGTTCTTCAAACACGACTGTGGAAACATATAAATTTATTTCCGCGTGCTGAATCAAAACAATTCAGAAAACCACCCGGCATAAATGCTGATGATTGATAAGAGCTTATGCACACTACAGAGTTTTTTTCAGCCGACAGTTTGGACGGATCGGCCTACTGGTGCAAAAACCGACCCAACTGAATCGGTGTAATGTGCGCATACCACTCCGTACTGATTAAGAAGCCGACCGAACTATCGGTCGACAAGTCAGTCTGCAGTCTGCGGGGGCTCTAATGGTCCTTTTGTTACCTTTGTCATCGCGAAGAATTGTTTCTCGTTGTGCCTATTAGTGGATTTATTTTTATATCCTTGGATGCAAAAAAATATCTCGGTAGTTTTATCAAAAAACGTTGTCTCGGCCAATATTTCTGAAGGCATTTCATTTCGCTACTGCTGGTTCTTCTGTTTTTTAAGTTAAGCATATCTTAAGCATCTTTTATGTTAGATTTCAGCATTCAATATTTGTTGTATATTATATTATTAGAATTCATATTAGTTTTAGTTTGTACAATTATAAATTAAATTCGTTTATTTTTTTTGTTCTCCGTCTATTAAGAAAATGCCCACATTAAAATGTTATGCAATTGTGTAGACAACCGCAAAATTCAACTGAGCTGAAGAGCTGTTCCAAATGAGCAGCTCACTTGTATGAGCTGAACGGCTCTGAGCCGCTCACCATGATGAGCTGATTTGCCCATCTCTAGTGTTCTAGTGAAACATTCCGATTTGCAGGAACGCAAGCGAATACAAAAGTACCCACTGCTTGTCGTCTAGATTGTTTGCTGGTGAACCTACCTTGAAGCGAAACAACGTTTATCGGAGTTCGAAGACGTAACGTAACGAAGCAAAGCGTGTCGGAAGCCCGAGCATGTCAACAACTGAAATCGAATATAAGTAATCCGTGGGTATACAAAAATCGTGATACTTTTAGAACAGCATTTCGATAGCCATAGCCGATTTTGCTTCAGCATTATGAAGGGATTTCTCTAGAGATAGGTACAGTAATCGTTCGCTAATTGGTCCTGGTTTAACTGGTCTGCTTTTTCACTGGGCGAACGTTAACCAGTTAACTTGGACCAGTTAAAAAGCAGAATTTCGTAATCTGTGAGGGGCATTCCAATGTTATTTGAAATGCTATGAAAATTTACATTATTTTCGGATGACAAAAACATTGATCAAATCACAGAAAAATAGTTTCTTCAAATTATATTTCATACCTGTTGTCGCACTCAATGCGAAACTTTCGTCGTAATCCTTTTGTTTAGCCAATTTCATGATCAACGCGAATCAAACAATTGATTGGATTTTCCCCTCGATTTTATTAAAACGTCAAATACCGGACCAGTTAAAACGCGAATGTGGATAACTGGCCTTTCCTTTTCGCCCAGTTAGTGAATGTTTACTGTAATAGACAAAAATCGAAGATGAACCAAAATACGTGCAAGAAAGGCAGCTGTCAAAAATTAACTGAACATTCAAAATAGTCGTACTTGTAAGCATAAGTGAGAGACATGAGTACCAACATAATGCCACCAAAAAAAATCTAGAAACGAATATACGTAACCCGCGTAAATTCGAAAGTCGCAATACTTTTTGAACAGACCTCGTATTTATCTTCATTGGTAATTTTTTTTTTATTAATCCGTTTATTTTTACAGGCTCAGTTACATAAGTTTAATGGAGCCAAACTCTTAACTATATTTCAACTAGCATATATCAACATGTTGTTTCCTTAATTCTATGGTTAATGAAATAGGAAACCGATTACTCGCGGTCGACTCGAGTTTAGAAGGGTGACACATTTTCATTAGGAAAAGGATGGGATGTAAGGAGATGTGTGTTTACACTCGCACTCACATTCACATTCACATTCTCATTCACACTGACACTTCACACTCAATTCTTAAAACTATCCTTACATCTAATATGTATTTACAATTTAACTTATTCTAATGTTAGTAGGAAGGGAACCGATAGCTCGCGAAGGACGAAAAGGAGGGGAAAAGGATGTATGAACAATCACACTCGAAGATCGATAGCTTTAAGGAAAACATATATTTGAGACATGTAATCAAGGTCTAACCGAGCCAACACATCTCTCACTGGCACATTGGACTGCTTTCCTCCAGCCCGAAGGGAGTTTTCTAAATTCGATCTGGCGACAAGATACAACTCGCACGACCAAACAACGTGTTCGATGTCGTGGTAACCATGGCCACAACCGCAGAGATTGCTGTCGGCAAGATTAAAACGAAAAAGCAGCGCGTCTAACGAACAGTGATTGGACATGAGTCGGGAGAAGGTGCGAATAAAGTCCCGACTCAAGTCCAGACTTTTGAACCACGGATTGAGGCTAACCTTAGGGATAATTGAGTGGAGCCACCGGCCCAATTCATCTTCGTTCCATTTGCGTTGCCAGTTAACGATGGTATTTTTACGAACTAAAGAATAAAATTCATTGAAGGCGATTTGACGCTGATAAATGTCGCCCTCAATCGCACCTACCTTTGCTAATGAGTCAGCCCTCTCATTACCCGGAATGGAGCAATGTGAAGGGACCCAGATAAAGGTAATGACATAACAGCGTCTGGATAAAGCACTCAAAATTTCTCGTATTCTCTCAAGGAAGTACGGCGAGTGCTTTTCCGGCCTCACTGAACGGATAGCTTCGACAGAGCTAAGACTATCCGTTACAATGTAATAGTGTTCAACAGGTCGTGAGGCGACGCTGTCCAGCGCCCAATGTATTGCTGCCAATTCAGCAATATACACTGAGCAAGGATTCTGAAGACTGTGGGAGGTACTAGAAAATTCGTTGAACACTCCAAATCCTGTGGACTCATTCATAGAGGACCCATCAGTATAGTACATATTATCACAATTGATACGCCCATACTTTGCATTGAAGATCGTAGGAACGATCCCCGATCGATGATAATCTGGAATTCCATGGATATCCTGCTTCATGGACAGATCAAAATGTACAGAGGAATTGATGTAGTCAGGAAAACAAACACGGTTTGGAATATACGAAGAAGGATTAACCTGCATGGAGACGAATTCATGATATGAACTCATGAATCCAGAGTGAAAATTTAGCTCGATCAGTTGCCCTGGGGGAGGCCCATGTTGCCCTGGGGGAGGCCCATGTAAGAGAACCGACTTACTGTCGAATCTCCGTGAGAAAAGTTCAAATGTTTCTCACAAAGCATGTTATATAACATATTATTCAGTAGAGGCGGCAGCCCCCGAGAGTGTAATTTGTCTGACAAAACCTCTATTGAAACAGAATCAAATGCCCCCTTTATGTCCAAGAATACTGAAGCCATTTGTTTTTTTTTCGGCGTAAGCCATTTGAATTTCTGAAGAAAGCAACGCAAGACAATCATTCGTCCCCTTGCCCTTGCGGAACCCATATTGTGTATCTGAGAGTAAGCCATTCGTTTCAACCCAATGATCAAGGCGAAACAAGATCATTTTCTCCAACAATTTCCGTATACAAGACAGCATTGCTATTGGGCGGTACGAATTGAAGTCGGACGCGGGTTTTCCGGGTTTTTGAATAGCTATAACTCGTACTTGTCTCCAATCATCTGGAACAACATTATGCTCCAGAAACTTATTGAATAAATTCAACAAGCGATGTTTGGCCACATCGGGGAGGTTTTTCAACAAGTTGAACTTAATTTTATCCGATCCTGGAGCCGAGATGTTACTTGGAAGGAGAGCAAGAGAGAATTCTACCATCGAAAACTCGGAATCAAGATCGCACCTATCTTGTGGTATATCTCGAACAATTCTTTGCACGGGAGCGAAATCGGGACAAACCTTTCGTGCAAAATTAAAAATCCATCGATGTGAATATTCTTCGCTTTCATTCGTTGAAGAGCGATTTCTCATGTTTCGAGCCACTTTCCATAATTTTTTCATTGACGTTTCTCGTGACAAACCTCCCACGAAATTTCGCCAATATGCACGTTTTTTCCCTTTGATCAAATTTTTGAACAGATTCTCAAGGGCTAAATACGTTTGAAAATTTTCAAGAGTTCCATGTTTCCGAAAAGCTTTAAATGCATTCGATTTTTCTATATAAAGCTTGGAACATTGGCTATCCCACCATAGATTGGGAGGCCTTCGGGAAATGGTGGAACCTGGAACGCGAACTGCGCTGTCATAGATCGAACGAGAAAGGAAGTTATACTCCTCCAATGGATGTAAACCATCTCTGGAATTGATGGCTAGAGCAATCGCGTCCGCATACTTTTTCCAGTCAATGTGTCTTGTGAGGTCATATGCCATGTTTATAGATTCAGAAGAATTCGACCCAATGGTGATGGAAATTTTGATTGGCAAGTGATCACTACCGTTGGGGTCCTGGATTACATTCCACTCGCAATCTAACGATAATGAATTCGAGCAAAGCGAGAGGTCAAGAGCACTTGGGTTAGCAGGAGGTTTTGGTACACGTGTTGTTTCCCCAGTGTTCAAAACGGTCATATTGAAGCTGTTACAAAGGTCATATATCATCGATGAACGATTGTCGTCGTACTGTTCCCCCCAGGCAGTTCCGTGAGAGTTAAAGTCTCCCAAGATCAATCGTGGCTCAGGAAGGAGTGAGCACATGTCAACAAGTTGCTTGCGGCTAACCGCAGCTCTCGGAGGCCAATACAAGCTGACAATACAGAGGTCTTTGCCTCTGATGTTTGCATGACAAGCAACAGCTTCAATCCCTCCAATAGGTGGAAGGTCAATTCGAAAAAATGAGTGGCACTTATTGATCCCCAATAGCACCCCTCCGTATCTGTCATCACGGTCCAAGCGTATAATATTGAAATCATGGAAAGAGAGATCATCTCGCGAAGAAAGCCAAGTTTCGGACAGAGGAAAAACATCACAATTGAACTTATGAATTAAAAATTTGAATGTATACAATTTAGGGATAAGACTACGACAATTCCACTATAAAACAGTGATATCTCCGACCTCTCTATTTAAATTAGACTAAGAGACGCAGCGGAAGTCTCAATTTGTCCACCATAACGTAGTCAGGGAGGGCGGAACCAGCAAAAGTTACTCGAAACGAGTCGGACGGCGTGAATTTTGTTTTTCCCTCTTCCTGGGACACTTTTCCTAATTGATGGCAGTCCAAAATTTTAACTTTCGTCAAAGGGAGCTTTTTAAATCTGCCATCTCCCTCTTTTATTAATGCGCTCGTCAGACCCGTTTCTGTAATCACCCCCGAAATTTCTACGTTATGGCAGGGCACATGGACGCGATATTCTAGTACGAACCTATTGTCGACAACAATCTCGTTAGCTTGCTTCCGGTCAGCCACGACAACACGCAGTTTGTTCGGTCGAACCTTTCTAATTTCGACCACGGAGGAATAATTTTTTGTCAGATCTTTCATGATCTGAATGACGTTGAGCGATTTCCCGTTGGGTTTTGGCCGGAAGAAAACAACCCATGGGCCAGATCCAGATGCATCTTCTGGATAGACCTTGACACGCGGAGAGGGGACAACTGAGGGGGAGGACGAGGTCGATTGTTGAGCGGAAGCGGGAACAGTTGGGCTGGGAGGCAAGTTCGGGAGATAATCGGAAGCGGGAGCGGGAGATTGAGGGGGCGAAGTGGAAAAGTTTGCCAATTTTCTTGAAGGTGGCTTGTTGAGGTTGATTAACTCTTCCTCTGAAAAGCGTTTAAGCGCCTTCCCAGTAGTTAGTGAGGAGGAAACATCAGACTCAATGTCCATATCAAGAGGATCGCACTCTGCCATTATGGCAGATATACAATTATGCTTTTTATTTTTTTTTTTAAATCCTTAACCTAATATATATATATATACTTAAATACTTGAAGCGCACGGTGCGGATGATTTGTAACGGTGCTCCAATCGAACCACGTGATGATCGCTTGGCACAACAGCAATGGTGTATCGCACCACAATACGATGACGATGGAACGACACACGCTCACAGCGCCCGCAGTGGAGGACTTCTCCCTTCCGCTGGTTGTGATTACTTATCACTTCACTCTCGCAATAAAGGAAACCCCGTTAGGGCGAAACAATCACTTCAGCGAAACCGATAACGGTATTGTTCCAACACAATAACGAACACGAACAACTTTGCGTCCGGCGGCTTCGGACTGCGCGAGCTGACTGCTCATTGGTAATTGACATAAGCTGCTGGTCCGTATTTGAAAGAATCATATTCTTTATTGGCAGAACTTCTTAGAATACCAACTGCAATCGACGAACCATCACGATCGATTGAACTCGTCGATTTTTTTTGGTCTTGGCGCATCTATCAGCTTACGATCTCTAGGTTGGTTTATAGTCCCCGTGTACGTGAACATGAATAGGTGGTGGAATAGTATGATCATTTCACGGTGAACTACAATGCGAAAAAACAACTCAAAAAATCGTGGTGTATAAAATGTTTTTGTTCACGTTCACCTTCATATTAAAAGTTCGCCAGTAAACGTGAAGTAAATAAACATCGAGTTTCAATAAAGTAATTCGTATAAAATATACAGTTGTTTACGGATCAACCCGAAGCAACGAAGTTTTTCAACCCGTGCAGAGATCCGATTGAATGAAACTGCATCCATATCGAAATTTTCATTGAAAACTCGAGAATTGCTAAACATATCCTTTTACAGTTCACGGTGAAATAATTTTCAGAATGCCTCGAGACATTCAAACGTGAACATGAACGGGGAAATATTTTGACGTCTATACTCACCACTGTTTTCACGTTCACGTTCACCGAAGTCGGTGAACTATGGTGAGTTCACCAACATCTCGATTCCACGGTGGAATTACAGAATCGTTGTGAAATATTGAATTAATCCACTTTTATCAATATGAATTGTGTTTAAACATGTTTTCGAACTAGAAAATGTTTCTTCCTATCGTTTCAAGATGTTTTCCTCGCGTTTTATATATGAACTGATGAATTATGAACAAAAAAGTGTTTGTCCGCGTTCACGTTCATGGGAACTCTAAACCTACCTTCTTGACGAAAACCCACTTCAGATATTTCGATACAGACCATTTAAGAACCCCAGAAGAGAGGATTTTTTCGGATGCAAAGATATAAATCGTGTCTTGGAAATAGCTTTGTATAATTTTGTACAACAATTTAAAAACTATAGCTTTTTCTGTCTCTATAACTCACCTTAAATATGAATTCTTAAAAGCTATCTTTAAGCTCGTGACAAGAGGCAATTTATTTTGGCGGTGTATAATTTCATCGCCAATATGTTTTCACACTAACAGTAAAGTCTCTCTAATTCATTACCGATTACCGATTACCATCGCATACACTGGTCAGCATGAAATGGTTTTTAAATATATTTAATTTGTTCATATGCATACTATACACATTCATAAGTCAGTCTTTTGAGCACATTTCCTTCTAGTGCATTTTCTGCGGCACAATTTTCGTGTTCCCAAATTTTTCACCAATATAATAGGGATGAAGAAATCTTTACGCACAACGACACCACCGAATACACAAAAACTATTATTGCGAGGAATAATCTCATTGATAACTTAGGAAAAATCGGAAATGTGCTCTCTTCTTCTGTGTGTCTTCTAACCTCAAACGATGATCTTAAGTTTTATTTTGGCTGTGAGGGACTCTCTGAAATCATGATGCTTTTCGGAAGATATTTACAATACACACTCTCACTGCGTTAGATTTATCAATAATAAACTCTGTCAACTTTTTTAAAGCTATCAGCAAGCGTGATACGCGCTTCTTTCACTCCATAACTCGTTATTTTCTGTTTCGTTTCGTTTCGATTAGGCACTTGGTTGCTTGAAATTTATATTTTTGTTGCTTAATATTTTGTTTTGTTTATTTTTCTGGTTCCTGGAAGACGGGAGATACGACTTTGTAACCACACACACACACAATGTGTTGGGAGCTGCCCTCAAAAACATCTTGCATTCAATTCTGGATTCCCTTACGGTCTAATATTGCTAGCAAAATTCTAAAGCGCGATCAGATGAAAATAAATATTTACACATTAATTCGTTCGGTACTACATTAATCCTATCTAAATCATCCATTCGCTATAACAAAAATAGCCAGAAATTAAACAACACGAACACAGCGTTTCGCACCGTTCGACCCTAGCGAGCTACAAATGACGCCCCGAGCGCCTACCCGAGCCTACCGCTATGAGTATCCCCTCGAAGGCGATGGAACAGGCGATGGCGGTGGAGGAAGGGGCGAAAAGTATGTCGAACTTCGCGAACTCGGCGAAGGTGGACAGCTCTCGGGCAGCATACCGCCCACATCACTGTGATAGTGGGAGCGAGGCGTTGGTGGCGGCGGATACGGCTCGGAATCGTACCGGTCACTGTTTTTGTATTTGGCATTGGCACCACCCCGGCCGCCACTCATAGTGCTTCCGCCACCGCCGGGAAGACCATTGACCCGCTCCCGGCTGCGGGCACTTTTGCTGGTGTAGTTGGAATCGCTGTCGTCACAAACGTCAGTCGAGCAGGGCGTCGGAGGCGGGGGTTGATTTATGAACTTGTAGTTTCTATAGGGATGGGACTTTGAGGAGTACCTTCCCGAAACGGCAGTCGTGGCTGGGGAGGGTGGTGGATTCAACGGGTAGTCGATGAGACTACTTCCATTGGTGGTGGAACTTGAGGCTCCGGTAATGTGGTTCCGGTCGTAACTGTTCGTGCTGTTGCGACTGTTCAGTGTGGACATTCGAACCGCCTCCGCTACCGAGGTTAACTTGGAGACGCGAATGTTTTTGTTGATGCCTGGAGACAGCGGTGCTGCCGCCTGATCCTCCTTTGGTTCTGTTGACCCTGCAACGAACCTAGACCGACAGGTCTGCAGCAGATACACAACGATGAATACGACGGCAACCGCAATAACAACCACGATCAGCATCGTAATTTTACTGCCACTTGGAGCCATCCGTTTGTTATTGTACTCTGCGCAGATATCGGGTGCTTCGTCTTCTCCGTTGGCACAGTGCTCATCACCATCGCACACATTGTGGTACGATATACAAACTTTACTCGTGGGACACTGAAAGTCTTCGGGATTCTTACAGCAAACCGCCTCATCGTAACCATCCAAACACTGGGTCGTCCCATCACAGACCAAATGCTTATCGATACACTCACCCGACTGGCACTTAAACTGATCCGCCCGACAGGCAGGACAATCCAGCTCATCCGATCGATCCGGACAATCCTTCTGGCCGTCGCAACGCCACGAAACCGGAATACAGTCCTTATTGTTGTCACCGTCTATCCCGTTGCTGGAGAATGTCACCGCACACGTGAAATGATCCGGACCACAAACCGGTAGGGCTCCACAGCTTCTCCGGTCCTTCATCAACATCAACCCCTTCGGACAGGCACAAACATCGTCACCCTTCGAGTCATCTGGCGATCCGATGCAGATGTGGCTACACTTGGCACGGGCCGAGTTACACGTGTGATTCCGGAGCGTTCTTGGTTCCGGCATCCACACGGCCACGATATCGGTGATGTGGGGGATTTTCTGGATCTCCGTTCGCCGGTACTCACCCTGGACCGATATCCGCTCCATTCCCGGGCGCTCATCCAACCAGTAGACATAGCCGTTCAAGGCAGCAATCGACGATACCAAGCTGATGTGTTCCGCTACTAGGGTTTTGCTGTTGGATAAAATAGTTGAATTATAAAAAATACGCTTGATTCTTCAGCCTCATAGAATCCTTACATTTCCTTCCCCTCGATATCCATCATATCGATCCGCTTGCCGTGCGCATAAAACAACCGGTTCAGCTGCGGATCCAGCGCAAGCGCCGTGATGCCTTCCAGCTTCGAAACCAGCTCCTTCCGCTGCGAGCCATCCAACTTGGCCCGGGTGATGGACTGTGCCGTACCGACGTCGGTCCAGTAGAGATAGCGCCTGGTGGGATGCAGCACCAGACTGCGGGGTTTCTCCGAGTTGCCTATGTCCACGTTGCCGATACGTTCCACTTCGCCATCCAAGCTGGAATATGGAAGACGAAGGAGTGAGAGAGATGGGGAGTTACATTAGTTTACAGTTACTTACGTTGTGATATTGATGGTGTTGGTGTGCGAGCAGCTCCAAAACAGGAGCCTCCCTATCGGATCGATTACCATATCGAACGGAGAGGAGGCAGGATCGATGAACACCTTGGAGTTGGTTCCGTTGTCGAACGCCCGCCGGATGATGGGTCCTCGTCCGTCGATCTGTGGAAATGTGTATTAATATGAATATACTAGAAACCGAAAACAGCAAATTGCTGTTGCTGAAAACATTGAAATTGAATTCTGAGGCAATCCTCAATGTTGCAGCTCATGGCCGAAAAGTACAAGAATCTTCACGAAACTAAACCTATGAGGGACGGATTCTCTTTGAAAACTGGAATTAAAATCTAGCAAGAAGTCTTCCGAGTGTGTTGAGGTGGCTATCGTACAGGATCCAAAGCAATTCCTACGGAGAGTGCACCTCAAGATAGTGTTTAAAATGAAGAAGTAACTCGACAAGCTGTTTCTAAACGACTGAAACCTCCAGGATACATCCTAAGTAAGGAAATTATGTTCCATACGAATTGGAGGCGAGAGATGTCGAACGGCGAATTCATGTCCGAAATGTTGCTTGAGCGGCTTAACAGGAAGTCTTATTGGTATCGAATTGTTACCGGGGACGACACACGGATTCACTACGACAATCCTAAACACAAAAGAAAGCCCGGTCAACCAGAAATATCAACGTCGGAGCTGAATGTCCACGGTGACAAAGTAATGCCTGCCATATAGCCCAGACCTTGCCCCTTCCGACTGCCATTTGTTTCGATCTATGCAGAACACTGAGGGGAATACGCTTCACTTCAGAATGGGTTATCAAGAATTTGCTGGATTCATTCTTGGCTGCAAAAGATAAACGCTTCTTTCGCGACGGAATCCATAAATTGCCAAAAAAAAATGGGAGAAAGTAATGGCTAGCGATGTCAATACTTTGAATAATGCATTAATTCATTTTATTATTCGAATAAATGTGTTTTCCATGGAAAAACGAAACGAATTAAGTTGCACATCCAATAGATTAGTCCAAAAAAGTCAACAGTGCTTTCGTTTGATTGCATTAGACTTCATTCTGTGGTCATACAGATGCCGACCTTTCTACCGCTGTGAAATTGTAGTATTTCCTCCAATCTCTCGAAGGCGATGCCAAAAAACCATTTCAAACGGTGAACTTCGAACAACTACTCAGTCACATGGATTGTCCTCCCCAAGGAGGTACAGTAACGCATGATTCTTAAAGAAACAGCTTTCCGGTATTCCTCAGAAGGAACGTCGGTCAGTGCTGAGAACTGGATTGAACCACTGTTAAAAGGGTCTCTGCTTCGGACACCAATTCAATAAATGCAATTCAAAATGCACCTGCCGCAAATGTCACGAGAAGCATTATTCTCTTCTGCACGATTATACTCCAATAAGAGTAACATTCAAGCTATCCAGCTAACAAGTTCATGTATGTCATCTACTGTGTCCAAGGGGGTCTTCGTAGCTTAATTGGTTGCGTGTCCGCTACTAAGCGACACTAATTAGCTTATAACTCAGGGTCCTCAACTGACCATCTTTGTGTGTTATTCTAGCTACTACGTCCATGCAGAGGATGATCCCATCCTCTAACTCCACATACGATCGATCTGCTGCACCGGTAATTGGTGCTATTTATAAACACAACAATGGAAGCCGGATCTGGTCGGAGTATCAAGTCGTGCTCATGTTCGTTGTTTATGTTTTCTATTGTTTTTATGTGAAACGTTGTAATTCTGATTCGTATCTTGTCTGTGAGCGTTTTAAACTAAGTGATTGTGCTGGCACTGATGAAGTTTTGTTCTTACCAGTGCGAGATTAGTCAAACAAAGTGAAGTGAAATATTGGGCCTGATTACGAACGTCACTTCACGGTGAAAACGAAATGAATTGTATGCAATTCGTATGCATTTTATTCCGTTTTCACCGTGAAGTGACGTTCGCAATCAGGCCCATTATGTGGTTCCATTGTGCTAGAATCACTAGTATCCACATTCACGCATAAAAGTGTGCATACCAGCTCAATCTGGCCGCAAGTATACACACTAACGCGTTGCATGCAATATTTTACTTGCACGCTACACACAAGCTCGAGCCGGTATATACTAAAAACAATTTAACAGTGATTGTGATTTGTTTTATCATAAACTAGCTGACCCGGCAAGCTTCATCCCGCCAAAAATTTGTTTTTTGTTATTAATACCTTCAAACATTCACGTTTTCTTACTATTAGCAAGTTCATGGGTCCGATCGCAGAGCTGTTCATTGTTTGATCTTCTATTCGTCTCCGTTGAATTTACTTTTTACTATAAAATTCCTAATATTTCTAACAAAACTCATCATTATAATATTAGATTATTTTCAGACACAATTCTCGTTCAAGATTTTTCAACCACTTGTAAATAACATGTTTCTCCGTTACATGGAATAAATGTTTTATACAGAAAATATGATAGAATAAAGACAGCCCTAAATCGGACAATTCCTTCCTCGAGTTCTGCTCTTATCAACACATTCGGTGATCCTTTTTTTTTGGGTATAGATAGAAGAAGATATAGGAGTGCGTTTCATCACATTAAAATCCATTCAGAGTTTTCCGAAAATTTTCAATTGTCATGTTTGGCTGAAATATTTTTGGTTGAACTATGTGTAATATTTTTATGGGACCCCCTCTCCATTCCAGAGGAGAGAGGGGTGTCATACCATAATAAAAACATTTCTCATACTCAAAAACCCTCACATCCCAAATTGTGCTTGATTAGCTTTCGAGTTATGCAGAAATTTTCATTTGTATGACACCCCACCCTCAGAGAGTGGGAGGATTGTCTAACCACCATAGAAATATTAAAAAAAACCTCCACATGCCAAATTTGGTTTCGTTTGCTTGATTAATTCTCGAGTAATTAAGTTTTGACGTAGGATTACGTCTTTCGGGAACATATTGGGGTACAAATTGAAAATCGAAAATCGAGCACATCGTGAAAGTTGTCCAATTTCAAACACTTATTGCTCAGTCATTTCATGATGGATTGATGAGATTTTTGCGTCAATCTATTTCGGCACTCCATAACAATTTTTTACATTGGATCAAATAATATATGTCATGAAACTAACTATCGAATAATTGGAAAATCTCAACCCCTATCCTAACGGAAATACCCACTTTTGATTGGTCGAAATTGAAGATACGGAGAAATCGACACATCAAAGTAGAGGGAACTTTTGTTCTCACCGAAGTGTATTCCCTAACAGAGACATCAAAACCAAGCTGCCTGGGGGAAATCGGCATTGCAATTACATGAAAGTGGGGGGAGCTTTTGTTTCCACTGACATGTATTCCCTAACAGAGATTTCAAATCCAAGGTGTCTGGGGGAAATCAGCATATAAATACCCTCGTGATCGATAGTTTAACTAACGGCGCGCACAAATGAATAGTGCTCATTGTAACTATCGTGGTAATTGCTGATTGCATACGTGCTGGCGAATTAGTAGGGAGCGATGAATTAGTGCTTTTGTTTTATTTTCGTTCCAATAAGAATCTTTCGGTGGATTTATTGAAGAATGCTATTTCAATGAACTGAATAGAACTTATGTTTGATAGAATATAAGTCAAATTCAAATTTGAAACTTTTATGTTGGTTGCTTCGTCAAATTTCATATCAATGACCGATATCAATGTCCAATTGAAATTCGCATTGAGGCATGTAGCATCGTGTTCCGTAGAGTTTAAAGCGAAAATGGAAATGGGTTGAGTAAACACTCAGAAAGTAAAAATTATAAATCAAATTACCTTTTCCATTTCAAATATATTTTCTCTCTAATAAAATAATACTTTTTTCAGGTGAGAAAACTTGATAATTTTGTTCGATAATGATAATTATCTTATATTACATTGATGAGTTTTTTTTCCTTTATTTCATCCATACATAACACAGGAGCCAGCTCGTCCAGGGCCACAGAGGGCGGCTTTCATCATATCTCATTCCATTTAGGCATCTTCTATCGTGATATGCACCATAAAATGACTAATCATCTTTCTATCATTATCACTCGGTTATGGACATTGATGGAGTGAACCAAGAATATCTAACAACCAAACAAAACGGCCCGTTTCAGGGCCACCAAACCACTATCGAAGAGTTTAACAATGTAATTCTTCAAACATATCCAAAATCAGCACGTAACAGATAATCTAACGGAATCCTACGTCAACTATGCGGTCGTGTCTCGGACACAACCCTCCTGTGATTTTTATTCCTTTCTATTAATTACTCAACCTTTGGGTTGCACGCTATTAGCAGTGGCTGTCATTGTTTAATATTAGCTTTGGTCGGCAAATAGTCCGCAGGTGAGCGATGCGTCCGTTCTTTTTTTTCTAACCGGCGTTGTATGTGGACTCAACTATGCAAGAGGTTGAATTTTGAAAGGGTTGCTCTTGGGGAGGAGAAAAATTGGTTAATTAGCTTCCATATTTCTACACACGACTGCACGGTTTGAGTGAATACACGGATTCTTATTTGTTTTTGGTTGAGGTGCTCTCGGACAATTTTTCATTATTTTCATTATTTTCATGTTGAGGGGGTCATTATTCAGCTAAAGAACCACAAAGCAGCTGGTAAGGAGGGCCTCGCAGCGGAGCTCTTCAATGGAGGTCCGTGAAAACTTGTAGAGTATAATCGGTTCATAGTCAGGATCTAGGACACAAGAGGAGGAATGGAAGGACGGGGTAATCTGCCCCATCTATAAAAAAGGTGACAAGTTGGATAGTGGGAAAAAAGTGCCGCGAGAATCAGATCACTACGCACGTCACCTTCGTCGATTTCAAGGCCGCATATGACACAATTGCCCGACGACAGCTATGGAGGATCATGAACGAACACAGCTTTCCCGGAAGCTGACAAGACTGATTAAGGCAACGATAAACGGTGTGTGGTGCAGTGTGCGAATCTCAGGTGATCTGTCGGAATCATTTGAGACTCATTCCTGCTATCCAACGTGGCGCTCGAAGGTATTATGCGGAGAGCGGGCACGATTTTCAGCATGTCTAGTCAGTTTATCTGCTTCGCCGACGACGTGGTCATAATCGGAAGAACACATGCGACGATGGCGGACTTGTATACCCGACTGAAATACCAAGCTGGGCTGATTGGGCTTGGGATCAATACGTTTAAGACTGAATACATGCTAGCAGGAGGGACTGATCGCAACAGAATTCTTTATTGTGATAGTGTTGTGATCGACGGCGAATTCGAAGACGCATAGTCAATGAAAGTCGTGCCTACTATGGGCTCCGCAAATCCTTGAGGTCCAACAAACTCCGGCCCCGTACGAAGTGTACCATGAACAAATCCCTAATTCGACCGGTTGTTCTCTATGTGCACGAAGCATGAACAATGCTTGAAGAGGACTTACAAGCACTTGATGTCTTCGGCCTTAGAACAACATACGGTGGTGTACAGGAAAACAGAGTATGGAAAAGGAAAATGAACCACGAACTGGCCCAACTTTACGACGAATCCAGCATCCAGAAAGTCGACAAGGCTGGCGAGTGCGATGGGCAAGACATGTTGCAAGATTACCCTGCAACGATGGTATTCGCATCAAATCCGGTAGGAACAAGGAGGGGGGCCCCAGCGAGCGAGGTGGTTGGACCAGGTGGAGCAGGACTTGGTAAGAATTGGTGCAGCCGGGAGTTGGATAACTGCAGCTATGAACCGTGTTGGCGGAACAATGTTGTGAATCAGATCTAATTTCTTCAAGGGACGTAGAATCATTGTAAACAAATAAGCATCGATTTGATGGCATGACATCTGAACCAAGTTCTAGTCGTCATGACAATAGCATTTTGGAATTTGAAATTGTAATATCGCTCGGTAACCCCCAAATTTTTTTCCACTATTAGAATACAACATTCGGTTTAACTCACCCAGTAAACGTATCGCGTTAGAACATCATACTCCACAGCCCGTATATTCTTCCCAGTCACCGGAAGCGGAACGTCCGGCGAGTCGGTCGTGTTTGGCATAAACCGCCCGAACGAGTTTCGTTGGCTGAAGATAAGGTAGTTTTTCGGGGGACTACATGACACTCGGTTCTGGTTGAGCGTGTAATGAGTTGGACACGCGCAGGTCATCTTGCGCTGTCCGAGAGCCAGACAGAGATGCGAACATCCGCCATTGTTCGTGCGACACTGATTCGATCCGGACTGGCGAAAGGGGTGGAACGCCAGCAGAGAATTCGTGTACTTCAGGTTGGTGTGAACGATGGTACGATTGTCACCGCTCGTTTTATTAGCGCGCTCGATCTCGCCCGTGTTCCAATCACTCCAGTAGACGTAGTCTTTGTAGAGGGTAACCGCGTGCGGAACGAACTGGTTGTCACTTTCGGCCGTTATCAGGACCTTGCGTTTGCTACCATCCCACTCGGCCGATTCGATCGCCGTTGGCGAACTTTGACTGGCCCAATAGAGGCGGCGAGTGTCCGGGTCCAAGGTTAGTCCAGTGGCCAAATTAGCTCCAGAGATTATCGTTTTGAGCTCACTCCCGTCCATGATTGCTCGACGGATCGAGTCCGAGGGCCACTCCGCCCAGTACATGAGACCCCGACGTGGTTCAAGAATCAAGTTCCTCGGTTCTTCGATTCCCTTCCAGATTAGGATACGGCGACTGCTCCCGTCCAACCGCGCAACCTCAATTCGACGTGCTTCCGCATCCGTCCAGTAGATGTTGTGAGCGAGCCAGTCTACCGCGATTCCCTCGGGTTGTATCAACCCCGATTCCACAATCCTTTCAACGTTGGATCCGTTTATATAGGCTCGGGAGATATGCTTCTGCTTTTGGCTAGCCCAGTAGATTCTTCGATCGGTAATATCTACATCCAGATAGTGGGCGTCCACAACGCCCCGAAAGGGGGCATAATCGGTGTGGGTGTGACTATCGATAGATATTCGCCCGATACTGCCTGTATCGTGTCTAGAGAACATTAGAAATGCTGAAGGGACGAAGCAGGTTTGATTGTCACGGTCCAGCTCGTAATCGATGTGGCACCGGCAGACGTAATCTTTCGGTCGGTTCAGGCACAGCTGCGAACAGCCTCCATTTTTGACCGCGCAAGGGTTCGTTCCTTTCACATCGCTCAACTTAGCCACCTTCAAGCCCATCAAATCGGGAAATGCTTCAACGATAACGGTGCGATCGTTGCCGTTCAGCTTGTTCGCCCGATCGATTGATCTCCGCTGCCAATCCGTCCAGTAGAGGTAATCACCTAGCAAACTCAGCCCGAAAGCGTGTGGCAGGTTATCCGATAGGATTACATTCCTTCCGGATCCATCCATGTTGGCTACCTCTATCCGGTCCATCTTTGCATCGCACCAGTAAACTTTGCGGGTGTCGACGTCCAGAGCGATTCCGTTGGGCCACCCCAAATTCTGCTGTACAATCAGCACCCGCTCCGTCCCATCCAACGAAGATCGTTCCAGTTTGGGATCTTTCTCACTCCAATCGCTCCAAAACATCCACCCAATCGTCGGTGCCAACGCGATCGCTCGTGGTTCCTCCAGGTTTTCGTAAATAAGTACCCTTCTGAACGACCCATCCAGTCGACAAACCTGAATCCTGTCCGTGCCCGTATCGGTCCAGTAGAGATTGCGTGCCAACCAATCGATCGCCAGTCCATCCGGACTTTGAACCTCGGTGTTGACCACCTCGACCATACCGGTCCCATCCGGGTGAACCTTCTTGATCGCGTTGGAACCCTCGTCCGACCAGTAGATGTAGTTCTCCACCGGATCGTAATCGATGGCGATCGCGTACCGTACCTTCCCGAGCTGCAGCTGGATGCTGGTGTAATCCGGCGAGTCCAACGATATCCGGCTAATCTGGGTTCGCTGTACGACGAACAGCATATCCTGGGGTCCTTCGGCACACTGGGTAGGTGTTAACAGTTTAACTCCTGTGGGACAGGCGCAACTGTAACCGGCCTCGTTCGTGGACAGCAAGCAAAGATGAGAGCAGTTTCCGTTATCGTGCCGACATGGATTGTCCGCTACCGGTTGGAGGCGTGCGTCCCATACGTGGACGGTTATCGGAACGACCGGACTGTCAAGAATTTCCTCATGTTTTTCGGTGGCAATGTTGTAGTAATGGAGCGTACCATCCTGCCAGTCCGTCCAGTAGAGAACGTTCGGTGCGAAGGTTAAACTATAAGGGTACTCGAGATTATTCACCAGCGTTCGCCGGTCGCTTCCATCCAGATTCATGACGTCAAGAAAGTGCAGATTTCCATCCACCCAGTAGATCAATTCTTTTTCCAGGTCAACCGCCAAGCCATTGGGCCAAAAAATGCGCTCATGCACCAGTACCGTCCGCGAGTTCGGATCACCGTCCATGCTGGCTCGTTCAATCTTCGGACTCTCGCCCCAATCCGTCCAGATCATGAGCTTTTGCGCTGGCACAAGTGCTATAGCACGCGGCTGATCCAGATCGCTCCAGACGAGAACCTTCTGGAACCGGCCGTCAAGTGTCGCCACCTCAATCCGGTTCGTCTCACCGTCGGTCCAGTACAGCTTATCGGTGTACCAATCTATCGCTAGGCCCTCGGGCTTATCCAACCCGCTGGTTATCACAGCTGTTTTGTTGGTGACCTGCAGGGATCCAAGGCCACCGCTGCCGCCGCCGGCGCCACCGTCCCTCACCATCTGGGCGCACTGGATCGTTTCCGAGTTGTGTTCGGTGAAGCAAACCAGTCCCCGCGCGTGGTAGAAGTCCATCGCGGACGCCTCGTTCAGATCCTTGACCAGAATCTCCACCGAGCAGGTGATGTTCTGCTGGATGCTAACATTCGCCAACCGAATGTCGATGTATGTGGTGTAGAGCAACTGGTTCGCGATGCCGCTGGCCAAGCCTGGAAGTGAAGAGAGAGAAGGGAGAGAAAAAAAATGCGATAAGATCTTGATAGTTGGTAGTAATTACTGCTTTTATGATAAAGTCGGTAAAAAAAGAGGGGGATTGGGCTCTTTGATGAGGAGGATTAAGATACTTTAAATAAATAAGCATGTTAACAAATAATACAGCTCTGATCGGAGATGCGATTACAAAACGCACGCGTTTTTCGGAAGGGGTGCGAGCACTTGAAAAGGGTATGTCCTTTTTCCGCTGTCGGCAGCTGGGAGAATAAAGATTTAAGGGAGGGTTAAAATATAGACATGGGTGCAGCAGAATGACAAATTTGTCAACCGTGAAACAACGTGTGCATGAGTACACGCGTGTATTGAAGATTGAAAAACTTTTCAACGCTGGTGAAGCGAAACTGCTATGGGACAGATTTTTCAATTTCCTTGGAAAGGTGAATGACTTTCTAACGGTCATTTTTATTCAGGTACTTCTTGTAAACAGAATGTTTTCAAAAGAAGCTGTGCCCCTCCCACCGGCGAATCCACTGTATTAGACACGTCTTACAACTTCAAGACCATTTTTCAAGTGTACTCCCCCCGAAGAAGGATGTATTTCCATCAATCTTTCTCATTCATACGGGGTTATTGAAATGAGCAGAAGAGCACACGTCTTTGTCGGGGTGTAACCTAGCAATTAATAGCAGCGACTCCCTGCCGCTTTTTCGCAAGCAACATTCCCGGATGTCAACGAACCGGACGCACATTCTTTAATTCCCATTTCCACAAGTCATATCACACACCGGAAGTTTGATCGTAAGTATACAACGTTTCAAATTTGCGCTCCACAAAAATGTCAAGAGAGTGAATGGTGGTACCGTTTTGTCTCTAATTCCGAACACATAAGCTTTGTTGGCCATCAACAAGTTTAGCCCCGAATTTTTCTTCCTACGCTTTCCATTCATCCCGCGTGGAGAACATTTTCACAATATCAGTGTCGGTCCTCGCTCCCAAGGATATTTATTGTATAAAAAGAAAATTGTCAGAAGTTCGACTAGAAAGTAGTCACATATCTCAAAATATCCGTAAACGAACCATGTTTATTTTTATTTCGTCATTTTGTAACTGTTAGTCCCAGTGATCAACAAAAGCTCAACGTCAATCCCTAGGGACAAACAGTTGAACAGTGTCTCATTACTCAAAATGGTACCGTCATCCGGGGGGCAAATTGATCACCGGAGTGAAATTGGTCAAATGTACTACTAAAAACAAACTAAATTTTTTGGAGGTTTTATGCAATTAAATTTGAAACTTTCTTTATTTGACAAGTTGAATAATCATCTGAAGGTTCTTTTGTCAAAGGTTCCTAACGAATCCTTTATTAAATTACATAAAAAATAATATTTTTCTGAATAGCATTTTCGTTTCCATTTTTAAGTAGCTACAGAAACATGTTTTCAACACATAAACACGATAAACACAGACGGTAAACATATTCAATCAAGACCAGCCGTTTCTTTGCGAATTGAAACAGTAATCAGATACACTGTAATTTTTTTACGCGTGATTTTATTCTACGCGAGAGCGTTTGCGTGTGTGGTTGCGGCGAGCGAGCGCCGATGATGGGGCAATTTTTTTACGCGATTTTTTTTCTTGTGTGCACGCATCAGTCGCGTTAAAAATGATCTCAGTGTAGTTGTAACTACTACACTGCACTTTTGCTGCCTTTGACACACGTTTTTTTTTTGACATTCAGCAAAAAAAATATCGATTCAATAATAATTGAACAACCGATAACGATTTTTGTAGAAGGGAAAAATATTTCCCTATGAGCGTGAGAGAGTTAAGCACTCAATATTATTGTTCGACCATTATTTAAATGACTAGTTTAATAGCAGAGCAGGGTTTCTCAAAGTGGTCGATATCGACCCCCTGGGGGCATATAATATCCGACCTGATTTTGGGGGTCGACGGGGTCTGAATATCGACCCCTATAAAATAACACAAGTTCTTATTTGAAATATTCACGATGCTCCATAAGTTGTGTTACGTGAACCACCCTGTTATGAGATTGACCAGAGTTGCCACATTTGATCCTGTAAAATTTTCTGAATAAATCTGTATCAATAAACTAACGGAAAAAATGTAAAGAAATGTTTATATTCATTTAGAATTTATTGTTCTTATTTATGGTTGGCTTAGGTCGTATCAATACAACAAAATAAATCATAAAAAAAACGTTTTCTCATAATAAATTGTATGATGTCTATACATGGTTTTGTTCAACCTTGCTTTTTTTTAATTTACTGTCAATTTCATTCTTGACGCTCTTTTTTGTATCGGCATAGTTTTTTGCTTTCAAAATAGAGTCCATCATTGTGGAAGCCAACCGATTTCAGAACTTTGTTCCGTTGGCATTGTGAAGCGAGAATATAATAATAAAAGTGTCCCAAAAACACCTTTAGCAGGAATGGAGAAGTGAGGTGACATTTCATATGGTTCGGCATTTTTATAAATCAACGTACATAGCTTCATGACTCAACGATAAAAAAACAAAGTTTATTAGTCAGAAGGTAGACAGAGGAAATGAACTGTAATTAATTTCACATTTTAATTTGAATTTGAAAAAAATATCTTTAAATTCTGTATCTTTGCACAAAATCTGTAACTCTGTGTGTACAGATTCTGTATCTGAAATTTGGCGAAAAATCTGTAAAATACAGAATATTCTGTATATGTGGCAACCCTGAGAATGACTCATATCTTAGTAGAAAATATTATTGCTGTTCATTTTAAAAACTCAACAAGACGATGATTGTACACACGATGAAAATAATAAAGTACAAAAAGTACAAGATGAAAAATTCGGCAAGTAAAAAAACGTGAGCAGGTTCGTACAAGATAATGTGTTTGAGCGTACGAGTGCTTCAGGCGCGTTTTAATTTTTTTCTGTATTTTAAACTTACACGCGATTTAACACGAAATAAGTCATTATCAAATTCATGTCCAAACATGCTCCTGATATTTTACTGTATAACAAGCTTTTTCTTAGGTTGTAATGTCATATGCGTTCTGAAATACGTTGGAGCTTGAATGATAGTGTACTCAACTTCTAATTTAATTCAAGAGATTACAAGGTATTTACATAGCTAAATGAAGTGAACTTGAATAAAGTGGTCAAAAAATTACAAAATGCTTGGTCATCTATGTTCATAGCGTAACAAAAAATTTGTTTCAATTATTTCAGGAAACTTGAGATGGGTCGCGAGGAAGGAAAAATGTTATTGAATTTATTATAGACCAACCGATTTTCTCTCCAGCTGGATGAGTCTACATTACCCAGCAATGAAGCTCTGTTCTTAAGATATGTTTGATATATAAGGTTGGGGAAAAAGAAATGTCGTATTTCTGATCGAAATTTGACGCTTTATTTAACATACTTGAAATTATCCAATTTAAGTCAAATATGCGCCGTTTTGTTCGCAAACTTGTTGCCATTTAGAAGGCAACTTCATTATCCCCCCCTTATAAAACCCCCCTCCTTATTTGCAAAAAACTCGGACAACCAGTTCTCGCAAGCCGCTTTTGAGGCCAACTTAGTATCACCAAGAGCGTTTTGCATGGACCGGAAGAGATGATAATCACTTGAAGCCAGGTCCGGACTATACGGTGGGTGCAATAGGACATCCCATCCGAGCTCCCGTAGCTTCTGGCGGGTCATCAAAGATTTGTGAGGCCGAGCGTTGTCCTGGTGGAAAACAACACCATTCCTATTGATCATTTCTGGCCGCTTCTGGTCAATCGCCTGCTTCAAACGGTCAAGCTGCTCACAGTAAAGAACCGAGTTGAGGGTCTGGCCATAGTTGAGCAGCTCATAGTGGATGATTCCCTTCCAATCCCACCAAACACACAGCATCAATCCGGGCTTGGCGATGGTTTGGGCCGGCTCACCGCGCTTCGACCACGACTTTTTTCGCTTTAGGTTGTCGTACGTGATCCACTTTTCGTCACCAGTCACCATATTCTGCAAAAATGGGTCGAGTTCATTCCGTTTCAGCAGTGCATCGCAGGCGTTAATTCGGTCTAAATGATTTTTTTTGCGTCAACTCGTGTGGCACCCATACATCCAGCTTTTTTGGAATCCAATCTTCTGCAAATGGTTCCAAACAGTTTTATGGTCTATACCCAGTTCTTGGCCAATCGAGCGAGTGCTCACATGCCGGTCTACTTGGATGATTTCAACGATTTTATCGGTTTCCACGACGATTGGCCTACCAGTTCGGGGTGTATCTTCGACAGCCACTACACCAGAACGAAATCGATCAAACCAACGCTGTGCTGTGCGAATCGTTACAGTATCGGGTCCATTAACTACACGATTTTTTTCGGCCGCCTTCGTTGCAATTTTACCTCGCAGGTAGTAAAAACGTAAAATATGGCGAATTTCTTGCTTGGTGGAATCCATCGTTGACGCGCCATAACTTGAGAAAGGTGCGCATATTACCACTACGCCAGATCGCCTCCGTGAAAAAATAATGTCAAGTTTATTAATTTAATCAACTGCAATGTTTTGAAATTGATAATTATTCAGTAAGAAAAAAACTAACGATAAGATTCTCAAAGAAATTTGGTTATGGAGGTCCAAGGTATGACTTAAGTCTCTTGCCCAAAAGAATTTGAGAACCCCTGATTTAGAGCACCACAATGTCAAACGGCAAAATCAGTTCTCTGTTCCCCACTGACAACTGATGAAAATGTTGACACTTTTTGAGCACATCCAGTCAGATAAACAGTGTCACAAGAATACTCAAGATGGACAGACATTCAAAAATTCGACAGATTTTATTTGTTCATGAATATTTAAAAAAATATTGATTTTACGTGTCCACGTGGACATTATTTAGACCCCCTCACTCTTCACCGTAGACAAGCGTGGACAGACCCCATTTCGGGAATTAAACTAACTCATTCATGACCATTTCAATGGTTTTTGGCTAATCCGGATGGTCTCCGGATGACCTACAGATCAAAATTTAAATCGATATGTGAGAAAAGCACGACTTTACTTCTAGGTGGAATCAATCACGTTTATGTGTCCTCAAATTCTTGAATTATCATCTAAATGACCGTAGGCAAAGAAACCAGTGAGATTGTATATATTTGGGCATATTACACTAGAGAATCATGAAAAAATAGATTGCTCAATTTCACTTTAAAACTTCGTTTTTAGATTTTCCGCTAAAATTTTTTCAAACTAACGCTTAAGGAGAATCTACAACAACAACAAAAATCATAGCGTTTATTCATAGCACCAGTACTGATTTGAAAAATAATTGGGTATGAATTGAATAAAAAAAATTTTTTTCTGAAATTGTGATCAATTTGCCTCCGGTTTACGAAGTCAATTTGATTTTCGGATACAATAAAGGTTTTTTTCACTCGACTGCAATGGAATTGATGTAAAAAATCATGGTGAAAAACTAAAGATATGTTTGAATACATTTGTCTCAAATTCCGAACACCATTTTTGTCACTGACTCAAATACGAACGGCAAAATGTATTTTTTTTAAAAACATAACTTTCGAACTACTGGATCGATTCAGATGATGGACATATCAAATAAAAGCAATTAGCTAGTCTTTTCGGAAAAAATATAAGGTTGAGTAAAAAATATTTCATTCTTTTTGCGTGAGATGAAACCTTTTTTAACATGCCTCTGATTGTTTAATCTGGATCAAATATGCACCGTTTTGTTATAAAATTTGATGTCATTCTAAAACTAAACTCATAATGCCTCTTCCATAGAAGTCTTGGTCTTTGTAGGGGGAAAAGCAACAGATTTTTGCGATCTTCTCTTGATCTTGTTTTGGTTTGGGCCTTTCCCAGGTGTTCTGTTGTCTAGTCTGGGAAAACGAAATCGACCCAAGGGGTATCGACCACATTGAGAACCCCTTCTTTAAAATCAGAAAATACCTTTCACATAACAAATTACATGTATCTGGAATCTCCCAGGCGATGATAGAGGATCATATTTGATGAAAAAAAAATCCTTCTACCCTTATGGTAGAATTTTAACGATGATGGAGTTATAGATTTTTTTTTTGTTTCGGGTTCTTTTTGCCTCAAATTGGCTGTACTTCAAAAAGTACGCTACGTAAGCTTCCGTTTGTAAGATGAGAATTATTTTTATTTTTTATATTTTATTTAAATTTGAATTAAACACATTTAAATTGGTACATTTAAGTAACATTTGTGGGTGAAAATCTTTAAAGCTAAAGATTTTCAAGTTGTTGTTATAAATTCCATCCCAAAAAATACATAATAAACTTAATTGTCGCACTACACGCGGGACGCGACAGTACAAAAAAAAATAGTTGAACTTGATTGTTTCTGTCAATTAAATTGAAGCTCTCTAAACGTTTTAGAATTTGTTCTTCGACATCTAACTATATATTTTCTAACTCCGCTGTGATATCATTTTGAACAATTCCTGGTGATAATTCAATTAGAAAAATCCACGATTTTTACTCCATTGTGCTCATAATAACCAATTAACTTACACTTTGATGTTGAAATATTACATTTTTTTCTTGAAATAAGTCATATTTCAATCACAAAACTTTTTTTTCAAACTGTATATAATAGAGTTCAAAATTGTATATAATCGAATCATATATAATCGAGTATGTATAAAATCGAATACGACCTGTTACTTCAGGAATCCTGTTTTGTTATTGTGGTTTCAGTTGAAAACCTGACTAAGAAAATCAATTTTACTCTCGTTGATTTGCACCGGTGACCTACGTTTTCCAAGGAAAGAGCAGACAAATATATGATTACAAATGGTGTAAACAAAATAGTTAAAACAACTACAGAAACTAAAAAATTAACAATGCTTCTTTTTTACGGAATTTACTGAAGCCAATATTTAATCACTGGTTTTTTTTTTTTTTTTTATCTTCGCTTATTTTTCGTCGGCCTATTTCCGCCACTTTAGTGCCAATCACCGACATCAGGGAGGCGACTCCACCTGTTCCTACCTATCAGACTCAACAACTCATGAGCCGGGCCAACTTCTTTTACTTCCGCTCCGAAGGAAGACGTAACCAGAGATTTTTCGCCTCAGAAAATCCCAACGACGCCAGCTGGGATTGAACCCAGGCCGATCGGATTGTGAGGCTGTTACGCTAACCATACAACCACTGGCGCCGTCACTCACTGGTTTTGAAAGTCACGTTTTTGCAAATGCTTAGTATTATAAATTATAGGCTGTATCGATACCTGTAAATGGTGTTAAAATGAAGCTTATATAACCCAAAGAATGTCAGAGTATTCATTATTCATTCAATTAATTCAAATTTACATTTAAAAATTAAGTGTTCGGAATTTGAGACAAAACGGTAACCCAGTAGCCGATAGAGAGAATAATTCCAAAAACAGAGAAGCAAAAAAAAAACAATTTCATCCGACACATCTTATAGCGTCGCGTTTGTTGTGTGAATTTTTTATCTCCCAACTGACAGACGAAACGGTTTCGCTGTGGCATCGCATCCGCAGACGCGCCGCCGCGTGCACTGTGTTCTTCTACAGCATCCAGCCGAAGACACTCTCTTTCTCTCATAAACATGTGTGTCGTAGAAACGGTACCGTTTCGGGGATCGCTTTGATCTTTTGCCGCCCATGTCTGCTTCAGTTGGATCCCCTCCGCAGCATCCCACATCCCGTTAGCGGTGGTACGTGCCACCTCGGATTTGTACTATTTACGACCTTAAAGCGCGTAAATCTCTCGAACAAGGTAACGTCGGAGGTGAGGAGCAGACTGGTGTTGATGAAGGTTGTTTGAAGTTGTTCTAGCATGAAAAATAGGATTTCAGGAATTTTTCAACGTCACGGGAACGACGTTGAATGTGACGAGGTGTGTCGGGCAGACTTTAATTTGAGGAGAAAAACGAAGGTGAAAAGTAGCAGAAATATTAACAACTTAAATTAGCTGTCCAGAGGGTTGATTTGTCTGAGGTTGAGCTACACTAACTTTTAATTCAACACGTCGAATATAAGCCAGACGAAATTGAACTCGATTCGCAAACAAAAACGTGAAACATCATTCACATGTTCCAAACTCTAAGCATCAGTATCCAGTTTTATTCCAATACTGTTTGTATGGTGTTCGATGAATAGATAGTTTTTCTGGAATTAATTGGCAAATTTATTGTTACGGATCTGAATGAATAAGGATAATCCGAACGAAGCTCAATTTTGCATCCCGCAATCCGATTGACTCGAATCGAGCGAGATTCGATCAGAACCCAAATTGATTCCACATCTGTTCAACTTCGAATTATTTTGACGTTTGTTTTAGGGCTTGTATCGTTAAGACAAGGATGTCAAGTTTACAACTTTGAAGAGCCTAATTTTTGTCGAAAACTTTTCTCTGATGCAGACATTCTCGGAATTTTATTTTTCAAGTTCAGAGCTGTTTAGAATTACGATAGAACAAAATTAATGCATTGTTTGTTTGAAATGAAAACGATGTATTGGGCTTGGATTTCTTAGGAACACCCTTTCTTTGGAGCTTGTTTCAGTTTTCTGCGCTGGTGTCTTGTATTTTAGAGGTCACTTCGTGATTTCTGCGATAACAAGGAGATGGAAGACATTTGCACTCATCTGGCATCTCTGGAGTGACATCCATTCCGCTCAGTTGCTCCTTGATGTTCGGTAAGTTTGTTAGAAATAACGCAACGCAACGCCAACGCAGTGTTTTCTCTATGGTAGCTGGCAACACGCTGAACTTTTTTTTTGTATATTTACTCCATTTTTCGCCAGATTCTTTTGACAATCCTATTTTTGAAATAAATATATCAACACTGAGCATGTAAGAGAAAATGTAAGATTTCGAATGATTATACCGCGAGCCTTTTCTCATTGATCGTAAAAATGTTTGCATTACAAGATAGGAAATATTTCAACGCATTTATCACAATGAATAATGCGCAAGCGATTGCGCAGACCAGAGTGTGTTTCCCTAACACGTGCTTGGATGCCAAGAAGTCTGAAGAAATCGTCATTGCAGATACATGCAAGCCGATAGCATATATGTTCCCACATTAACAGTTCGGCTGAAAAGTTTATAAGGTAACACAGTAAAACCATTTCATTCTTCAACATTCAACATTCAGCGATACAGCGATTATAGCGATCTTGCAACTTGATACCATTTTTATAGTACTCTTCCGGTTTTCCCTCAAAATAGGCCTCAGTTTCGGTAATAACTTCATCATCGGTCTTACATTTCTTGCCAGCAAGCATTCTTTTCAGGTCCGCGAACATAAAGAAGAACGAAAAAATCGCTTGGGGCCAGATCTGGAGAATACGGTGGATGTGGAAGTAATTCGAAGCTCAATTCATGCAATTTTGCCATCGTTTTCATTGATTTTTGATTTTTCCATTTTTTCACAATAACAAAAGTTACTTCACTCTCAATGGTGTATCTCACGAACCAATCGACCGATTGCGACCTTTGTAGAAGTTATTAAAATTTGTTGCGTGAGCGTTTAATCTGAAAGACCCTGTATTATTCAAGAGGAAATAAATTGCAATAATGAATTCCCTCAAGTGAACGAGTACTTCTTTGAATCTGGAAATGGCCCTGAATCTATAGAGTAGCGGCGGCTAGAAAGTTCATGAACAAATATCTTTAAGAAATAAATATTCCCAGCCAATTACATTCAGCTAGGTCACTTCCATTTGTTGAATCACATACATCGAAATTAACACGTTGGATAGAGAGCAAAAGAAACAGACGAAGATATCTGATAGATACCTAAAGCTATGATAATCTGAAGGTGCAATATCCGATTAGTTAGGCTGGTGACATAGCACCTCGCAGCCAGCCTCCGAAATAATTCGTTGACATGATAGAACACGACGCCTATCACATCGACTAAAGGGTGTGTCACATCAAATTGCATTACGGAAAAAACGCTGTAGAAATTCGCCCAGTAGACCGATCCTTTTGAAAATTTTAGACAGTAAAATAAAAACTATTAAACAACTTTTGGAATACTTGTTCTTTTTTATGGATTTTCACAACTATACGTTATAAGTATAATGATTCAAATGAATAAAAGTTAAACAGTAATAAAAACCACTTTTCAGCCGCAATTATCGCTATCAATGAAATCTGATGGTTCGAGAATAATATCAAATGTCTGTAATTCAAATTTTGAATTTGTGTGTTTGAATACGTATAAGAATATTGCGTATTTTTATACGATCTTTGAATCATATTTACTTATAAATTATACATATAAAACCTGCCAAATGTCTGTAAATCTGCCATCATTGAAATCAATGTATCAATGTATCGAAAATTCAGGGAAATCCTGTAAAATCAGGAAGGTTGGCATCTCTGGATGGTCAGAATAACCGTCGGTTTTAACCGTTTAGAATCTCTTTAATTTTATAGTAGTAATTTTTTATCTCGGGACAGGCTCCAACAGATGTGAAGCTGGGAACGTGACTGACGAATGCAGATCGTTACTAAGACAATCGCCAAATACTTTCTCTTATTTAATGCTTCAACGTTGTCAAGCTTCATCGCGGTGGGTAGCTAGACTTTTTCCTCGGACTATCAAGTATCTCCAAAATTTCTTTGGGTTGATTCGTAATTTTTTTGAATGTGGATTTGGTGAGCAGATATATGAGGCTTTGCCGAAGCATTTGCAGTTTCTACTAGTAATAGAATATTGATTTTTCCAAAAATCATAGAGGTGTTTAGAATTATTTTAAGCTGAATCTTTCGATTGGCAACGATTAGTAATAGTGGATGAAGTGCACTAGTCTTCTTCTGGGGAAAAAATTGAACAATCGCATAAAATAGTTTTAAAATACCGGAGAGATAATTATAGTTTTTATTATTTTAAAGTGATTAGGTAAATTGTTGTTTAACACTAGGTTTACGGGACGCGTCATTTTGACAATTTAGTTTTGTTTTTGATCTTTTATATATATTTCATCGCACTACATAGGTACTGTTACCAGTCTCATGCTTTGTTTTGTTTGTTTTAAGGTGTAAGTAGGAGCTTATTGAAGGGAGTAAGGGGGGGTCTTCGTAGCCACTTGGTTACGTGTTCGCTTACCAAGCGATCGATCGTGAGTTCAAACTCAGGGCCCTCAATTGACCATCTTTGTGTTGTTATAGAATAACTACGTCCACGCAACCATCATCAGCGATGGAAATCGATCCACGGTGGAACAAAGATCAATTCATCCATACAACTGCTCTGCTCTGCAAGAAACATCGGGCTGCTGTTCTATAAATAACCCAACAATGATCAATATCAACTGTCTCCGCTGTCCGGTCTGCTGAACAATGGAAGAACAGAAAGAATACCCTTACGCCTAAATGGCTACTACTGTGTAATTTACCATAATGTAATGGAATAGAAAACTAAACGCCTAAATGGCTACTACTAACTACTGTGTAATTCACAATTTATAGAAACATAAACATATGTACATGTACACGATTAAACCCGGCTCTGTTACAGCTAAATGCTAATGAGCCTAATAAATAAATGAGATAAAAAAAAAGGGAGTAAGGAGGTAATTTCGTATCTATTATACCACAGACACGCGCAAACGAAAAGGAAACATGTACAGCAACGCCCAGCAGTAAAACAAACGAAATTCGGACGATGTTCACGAACGGAATTATTAGGACTTAAGTAGTTTTCTTGTGGAAACTTTTTTTATGCGGTCCCTATCCACCGCATAAAAAAAGTTTTTTTTTAATTGTGTAGCGAAAACTATTATTAAAATCTACTGGTGAAGTTTTGTACAATTTTTTAGTGCGTTTTTTTTTTGGTGCGGTCCCTGTCTCTCGCACAAAAACGGGTTTACCTGTACTTTTCTATCGGGATGATATCGCATGGTTGCCAGAAAGTTGTAAAAAGTTTTTCTTTTTTTTTGAGTTTATTTTAGAGATTTTCAGCCTTAGGCTGGTTCATCTCTTGTTGTAGAAAGTTATGAAAAATGTTTCCATTAAAATATTTTGTTTTATCCATTTTTTGTAATAAACTAAATTAAGGTTCCAATAAATACGGATTACAATTGAGAGAGTGGCGCAAAATCACGCACTAGAAGTGGTTTTCAACGAGCAGGATAATACTCGTAAATCATATCACACCAGCAATCATCACGCTCCTGAAGCAGCAGCAAGCTAGACGAGAGACTACGAGAAAAATAAAAGCTAGACTCCAATCCGAGCCGGGCGAGAAAATCTGGTAGGAGGCGTAATCAATAATCACTATCAGCTCGTGTGATCTTTCGCCTTCGGGTTATACTTGGAATAAACTGCTGTATGAAATATGGCCGCACGGCAAGCAATAACAATTTGAATCATGGTGTTACAGCTGCTGTTGCTGCTTAAGCAGCGTCGTGACCAATCCGTTCGGTGCTCAATTTCACCGCGCGCGCTGCACACTACCAACCACAAGAGCCCGGGTAAACTACTTCATATATCATACGGAAATTATAGCAATGATACTCTTCGTGTCCGCCTCCCTCTTAATAGCTTGAACCGCTCTTATTTCTACTTGTATCAAGAGAAACGAGATATGAGCTGCATACTCTATTTGCATGGCAGGCAACCATAAGTTCTCGCCGAGCACTCACCGGTCAGTGGTCATTTACGATCTAGTTTATAACGGACCGGTGATTGCCTGCTTACTTGAGTCGCCCGTCTCAAGGGCTCAGTTGTTGGAAAAATAATTGTAAATTTTGTGTTCTATCCGTGTGTCTCTCCTCAAGAATCATTACGCCATGCTGGCCATGTGTTCTTCACCCCACTTAAAACCATGAACCAAGACCGTTGTTTTCGAGGAGCATCACTTCAGTTTTCCGCTTAGTCCTTACCGAAGTGTGGAGTACAGTGCAAACATTTTTGCAATTGTAATTAGCTTCATTATTTTTATTCAAATATCGCTGCCCCGGTCACTTTTTTTCTCGGAGGCGTTGTCGAGTTTTCTGTCGTGGGTCCTGCAACAGTGGACAGGATTTGCATACAGATCCCAGTCGCTCGCAGCGATGAAAGTTGCTCGCTCTCCCGTGTGCATGAATCATTTATTTATGCAACGGCAACAACAATGACCGTTTGCTCTTGACCATTCGTTTTGCATCGCCTTGTTACTCTCCTGGGATGCAATTTACATTCACCCTTTGCCCCTTTGCTCCCAGAGGGGGGGAATGTGGAGGATCAATTGTATGGAAAGTTGATCCGAATGAATTGAATATGAATTATTATTCCTATTTTAATAGAGGCGGGCCTTGACAGGCGAACGCTGCTGCGCTCGATAAACACGCATAAAAGAACGGATCACTGTTTGTTTATCATGAATACAAGCGTTCAACCTCTGCATTGAGTGTTGCTGTGCAGCTTCATCCACGATGCATCCATGCTGCCGCTTCATCCATGATCGAAACGAACCGGATAAAAGTCTTCGCACGGTCATTGGCCCGCATGTCATTTGATTCGACATTTGACGGACTTGGAGTCCGGAATATTTCATTGGCTATGTAAATCATCCGTTTTGCGGTTGAATTTGTTTGAAAGCCAGCGTTAGACTGTGTTGGAGAATGTAATTTCTTAGGCTTTCTTATAACGCTTAATACTAGGTGACTGATTTGAAATGTCACTAATATGAAGTGTAAATGATTTTCAAATATCTTTCAACAATTTTTTGACGTAGAACTACGTCTTTCATTAAGGCTGCCAAATCAGAAAACAGGTCACGTTTTTATGAAATAAAGTTAACGTTGATAACTTTTTTTGCCGCGAACGGATTTTAGCGATTTACATACTAAACGAATCGGAAATTCCCTAAGATTTGTTTAATATGCTATAGAATCCCCTGGTTTGTAAATGGTTAAAATTTATGAAAACTTTAGGCGTTTCCATTTTTTCATACATTTGTTCTGTCTATTTGTGTGCTTTCCCGAACAGAGCTGTCTATAACGAGCAACTTATCGACGACCAACGAAGGGGAAATCGTAGGATTTGAAGTCGCCGTGAACAAAGGAAAAGTAGAAGAATGAAGGGGAATATTTGCCTTGAGTATAAACAGTGGATCTCGCTGAGGCAAACTTTCATTCGGCATCGGACTGTTGAGCAATCCAGTTCACTTTGCTTTCGCTGCGCTTCGATCTAAGATTGGACCCCACCAGTGGTAATCCAACTTGGATATCGTCGTTTGCTTTTTCTATTCGTTATTCGTATCGTGTGTTTTTCTTCCCGCGTCATAAATTAGACGTTTCGCGTAGTGTGTGATGAGCAAAAGAAGAGGGAGGCAGGCTCTAGCCCTGCAAAAAACGAACGCAATGAAATTTCGAGGCAAGCGTCATCTAATGATGCACGCGATGTTGGTGTAGTGAAAAGCGCTCGCACTGAACCGAGCCTTCGCGAGTGTGACACCGCATCGAACAACAGCAAAATAGGCTATTTCGGCGCGTCGGTCGAAAATGTAAACGGCTTCTTTGATGCCTTTGAGAATGCATCAATGCATTAAACTGACATTGTTTAGTCACCAAGAAAGTAAATGTCGTTCTGGAATTTTGTATGTGATTATGTTTCGCTTACCAGTAGCAAAAATTCCTCCACTAAGGGTGACAGCTGCGCTTCTCTCGAGCATGAGAAAGTAATGCAACTTTTTTTGAGGCCAGTAATATTAACAAAAGTGTTTCTTTTGAGAATAGCGCAAAATGATGAGAAGTATTTGTATTCCTAGCAGCTTCAAGCCACCAATGTAAAGTCTGCTTCATTTAATATTGGAACAAATTCTTTTGCTCATTGTGGCGCTCCTAGTGGACGGATTTGGAAACTTTTTTCACCCACGTGTCGGGAAATTCATTACCTTTCACCATGTATTTATGTCATAACACCAAACGATAGCATTTTGTAAACAACCGCCATGGAAGCCGAACGGAGAGATAAAATTGTGCACAGTTTTCTTGAAAATCCATTGTTGTCGGCATCTAAGCTAGCTAAACAGCTTAAAATGCCCAGAAATACCGTATGGCGTGTTATCAGGCAGTACAAGGAAACATTGACGACGGCTCGGAAGCCACATTCGAAGCGTCGGAGTGGAACTGTCGACCGGAAACTGCGTGGGAAAGTCATCAAGGCCGTCAAGAGGAATCCCAATCTTTCAGACCGCGATTTGGCCAATAAGTTCCATGCCGCTCACAGTACGGTGCGACGAATTCGTCTCCGGGAAGGAATAAGGTCATTCCGAGCCAGCAAACAGCCAAATCGGACGCTGAAGCAGAACAATGTGGCCAGAATCCGTGCTCGAAAGCTGTACGACCCAGTGCTGACCAAGTTCGACGGATGTATTCTGATGGACGATGAGACCTACGTGAAGGCGGACTTTGAGCAAATCCCAGGTCAAAAATTTTATTTGGCGACGGCTCGGGGGGATTTACCTGCAAAATTTAAGTTCGTGTTTGCGGATAAATTCGCCCGCAAGTACATGATTTGGCAGGGGATATGCAGTTGTGGACAGAAAACCAAAGTCTTTCTCACTGACAAGACAATGACATCAGAAGTCTACAAAAAAGAGTGCCTACAGAAACGGATTCTGCCGTTTATTCGTGCCCACGACCGTCCAGTAATGTTTTGGCCGGACCTCGCAAGCTGCCATTACAGCAAAACGGTTATGGAATGGTACGCAACGAACGGGGTCAGCGTAATACCGAAGGACCTCAACCCCCCAAACTGCCCCCAGTTCCGGCCGATAGAGAAATACTGGGCAATCACGAAGCGGTAAAGGCTTAAGGCAAAGGGAAAACTTGTTAGGAACATGACTCAAATGAAGAACTGGTGGAATCAAATCGCCAAAACGGTGGACGAAAAGGGTGTGCGCCGCCTAATGTGCCGTATTACGGGAAAAGTACGAGAATTTCTTCGAAACAGCAATGAATAATTTGTAAATTATTCATTGCTGTTTCGAAAGATTCAGCAATTGTAAATTATTCATTGCAATGAAAGAGTAAAGAAAATGCTACATTTGTATGAAAAACAAATTATGAATTCGTTAATAAATGACTGAACTACACGCAATTGTTTGTGTTCCAATATTAAATGAAGCAGACTTTATGGTTCTGTATGCATGCTATGACGAACGCTTGCTTGGCGCTTGCTTTACGTTGTACGAACGATGCCTAGAGGTGCGATTGCTTTGAGGCAATACTAAAAAACATGTAGCATGATATTTGATACTTGCAAGTGTTGTCATTGTTGTTGTTTCCATTCGGTGCCAAAGATGTATTGATGTAGTTATGAGATGTGGAATAATGGTGCTGGTGTAACATGTATATAATCGACTGTAGCCGAGTCTATGTCAATTGCGAAAAAGGCCACCGGAATAGCGTTCGAGGTAAATTTTCAATGCATTGACATGAAATAAATTGCGACATACGATCAGCTAGTGTATTGTTTTGCGAGGGCAAGAATGAATCATCAATCAATTATCGTCAACTGATTTTACAATGAAAAACCATTTCAAAGATTATTCTACTAAGCAGTTGTTTCGAAAATTTCACAGCATTATAGAATAATATCCGAAGGTATAAACAAGCGACTTATATAAAATAACAGCGTAGTTCTACGTCAACAATGCGGTCGTATCTTGGACACAACCTCCTATAATTTTTTTTGAATTTTGTTTTTGAAACGAAATACCCTTGTCACGATTTTTTTACCTGGATGGTCTTCGACAGACCATGTCTCATCAAATGATGTCTCCAGCTTCCGTTGCTCATGTCTCCAGCTTATGTCATGTCCACTGGAAATAGAACTCTAGAGTTTGTTGTTTGTTGAGTTGTCACATCGTAAAGTGACCGTTTCATGTGAGTTGGAGTAACCCAAGATTTACCGAAGCGTTATTGCGTTATTGGTCATGATGATTATGTTTTGAATGATAAAGGCCTGATATGGTCAATTTAGAAAATTGGAGCTAGAGGCAAATGAACTCTCAGAATTGCAAGTTTCTAGGATCAACAAAAATGAAAACTTAAACTGAACTAACGGCCTTCGGGAACATGTGATATAAATGCGTGATTTTTTGCGCGATTTTTTTACGTGATTCTCTCGAAATTACACGATTTGTTTTGCCCGCACGCATCAGTCGCATAAAAAAAGAATTCAGTACATTCTTATTTCCACAGAGTGCAGATGCACTGGGTGTGAGAGCAAAGATTGCTTTTGCGAATCGATAAATTGCTTTTGCGAATCAGAACGCGGAATGTTTTATTGAGGTAAGGCTTAGATTTTTCATCTGTTTTGTGATTAGTTTCATAAAATATATTATGTTATTCATTGTAATAAATTGGTATGGAGTGCCCGAATCGAATCCATCAGGAAATGACTGAACAATAACTGTGAGTACAAGAGGAAGCTTGTATCTTCGATTTCGACCAATCAGAACGTGGGATTTCCATTTGGATAATAGTTGAGATTTTTTAATTTTTCGATAGTTACATTCGTGATATATATTATTTTTCGTGATACATATTATTTTTTTTCAATGTAGTAAATTGTTATGGAGTGCCCAAATCGATTGGCACTAAATCCTCATCATTCCATCATGAAAAGCGTTTGAAATTGGACCGCAAGGTAGACGTAGGACTTCCTTTGGCTTAGCTATCATTTGTCTGAAGTTACATCTAAATCAATTCTCAATGGTTGACTGAATGGATATTTTTAAAGTTTGCTTAACATCCTTCTTGTAAGTGTGTAAGTGGATGAGCATAAATCTTGAACATAAGGAAATATATAAAATTCAATTCTTTAGAGCTGGATGGTGGTCCTATAGGATCTCAGGATACCCAGGATACCCAGCGCAAATCATACCCTTACTTATTCCGACAATCCGACCTCCCCGCCAATTAGAATCATTGATCGACTACGACATTCTTGAACAAATGATATTCATTCTGCTGCTTTGACAATGAAAATGACTGCTGCTTGGACAATGTGTTTTTTCTTGGTAAGGTGAAATATTTTCAGCACCATATCCAACATTTCGTATTCTCCGCTATCGAATGCATAGCGAATAGCACCATTTGTACGCAATTTGCATTGAATTATCATCGATACTTCCTTTTTTGTTGAAGCCTCCATACAGTCAGGCGGCAGAAAAGAAATAGGATTTAGAGCGAAGAGAATAGTGCTAAGGCGAGTGAACGAGACCATTCTCCCGTCATTTAGTGATCACAACTAAATGGATTTACGAGCGGGCGAATGTGATTTAAATGATTGAAACAAGTTTTCGAGCCAATAATAATTAACCAGAATTTAACTCTTGGACATTTTATCTTTCGAGTGGTGTGATTTTCATACCACTCCGTTCAGCCTGAAAAGAGACGTGATTATCTTCCTTAGAGACGTTCAAAACCTTGCACTCGAAGTGTTATACTCTCGTTTTCGAAACCAAATATAATCATTTGAGAACAACATTTTTTTCGTATTCTACATTCTTACCATCGAAAATACAGAATATCAGTGTTATAATGGATTTTTGAATCTTTTTTCTATAGCAGAGACGAAGACGTTTCATTTCACGATAAAAATCTCTTAAATATACGAAATAAAAAAAAACAACCTTTGAATTTTGAATTATTGTGCAATGTGTGAACTTCACGACCCTCACTAAGACAAGGCTTACAATTTTAACGGGTTACATTTCTTACATCGGATCTATTATCTGATTTGAATATAAAAAAAAAAGAGTTTTTCCATATTTTTGGGAACCTTTCTGATTCCAATGGCTTATTGAAAAGCCATAAAAGTGGATGAGTTAATTCAGATGCCAAATTTTTTATAAAAACCGGTGAGATTCCGTCAGGACCTGGCCCTTTCGAGACATCCAGCTTATTTAATGCGTCAAAAATTTCAATGTAAGTTCAATGTAACATCACATGGAAATTCTGGAAGAAATGTAAAGAAGTCACGATCTCGGTCCTCCTCAGCTGTTTCAATATAAACTTCTTAAAAAAATGTTGCAAAGTGGTTGCAAATTCCCCACGGTATCGTCAAGGTGCATACGTGATGGAATACCATTGCTTTTTAATTTTGTTTTAATGTAATTAAAGAAACTTTTCGGGTTAGACTTTATGTCCGACTCTGTTTTTAAGTTGTAATCTTCAAAAGCGCTTTTAACAGTTAAGTTGAGCTGTTCAGATATTTACAGCTCAACTCAACGAGATTAGCGTCTGATTTGTATTTCTTATAAATTTTATGTTCCTTCTGTTTTTTATTTTATAGATTCTTCATGTTTTGATTGAACCAAATCGAATATTTTGTGTTTATATTTCTCCTATTTCGTTTTGTTGGTATCTCCTACTCTATAATTTCATTGATCATCGAGTAAAAAGTCGTCACTGCTACCTCAATGTTTTCCACACTTCTAACTAAATTCTGCCAATTGATATAGTTAAGCTTACACTTGATTGGTTGGTAATTTGCTTTAGTGTAATCAGAGACTCAAATTCTTAATCAAATGGTTTTTGAGTGTTATCTATAAATATAGAATATTCGATAGCTGTGTGGAAGGCTTCATTTTTCCAAAGTGGAGTTAATGATTCTCCACTTTTGTTTAGTCACTTCAGTCACACAAAAATCTTCGGTCATATTCGTCAACAAGAAACCCAAGAAGCATTTCTGTCGATTATGAACATTGTTTATTTGATTCAACCCAAGACCGGCTATTTTATCAAAAATAAATTGCCGAGTTTTATTATCATTAACAACTGGAAGCAAGATACATTCATTGTCAAAATCAGCTTTAATATTTTCATATCGATTTTCTTCTAGATTTCTAGAACCTAAATCTACCGCTACCATATCGAACGCACAAACAACGTCCTGAATACAGCCGCCCAAACACTTTTCTTTGATGTTGTCCCTCCACGCTTATCTCAGTTCCAGTCTCGAAACATAAAAAGCCAGTGTTTTCCCTGTTGCCGCTTCGCATAGGCGACGACGTTTTCCACAAGTTATTAAAACCTTCCACCGGTGCAGGCGGTATGGGGTGTAAACAAGCGGTGGTATGTGACAAGAGACCGTGTGTTCCATTTTCCGACCATGGGGTGGTCTCCCGACGGAAAGCAAACTAGCTGCGGATGAGCGGAGCATCCTACTGCACTGAACGTTAAATTGACCGGATTGAAAATGGGATGCAGTTTTTCCTGCATTTAAACTTTGATGTTGAAAACAATGACGCAATGGTTACTGCAGATGATAATGCTCCCTCATCGTTTGTTGGAAACGGCGATTATGGTTCTTTTTTTTTGTTGCTACAGAATATACTTTTGTCGTTTTCGTTTCTGTTGTTGTCATTCTTCTACTGGATGCATAATATTTGCTTAAAAATGGCAGTTGGGTATTTTTCTACTTCTGGTGCTGACACGGTTTTAAGTAGAAAAAAATGGATGGGTTATATCTATGATATAACTGCCAGGTTGACGTGGGACTACCTCAGCTTAGGAATCATTTGTTTGTATTGATTAAATTATTGATTGAATGAAACGATTTCCGAATTCAATTGAAAGCGATATATTTGCTTTGTGAGTAAAAAGATTGAACCTACGCCATGTAAGGTCAATTAATCCATTGTGATAGATCATGTTCTTCGTTACAAGTAAATTTAATGACAGTCCTTTTACGTTTGGTATGATGCCTAGGACAAAATATGTGAACGAAAGAATTATGAAACGATTATTTTGACATAGGTCTATGTCTTTGATTTCTATATAGGAGGTAACTCTACGAAAAATGTAACGATTTATTAAGAGTTTTCAAACTCATATTACTCAAAATCGTTATTGCGACCAATGTTGTGTTGTATACCATTAGACAGGGAATTTATCCAGCATTTTTTTTTGCTTCAGACATAAACAGTCAATATAGTAAAGGAAAATTAATAATTTTACAATTAAAATGGGTGTTTTTCGATATTACTGGTCACTCGGTTTTTCCACCACAACGCAACGAGCAATCTTTTTGCCTACAATTCGGCGTTAGCTCACAATGAGATTAGATGCGTATTATGAATTATTCTCGATTTGTCGATAATAGGCATTTATCAGTTGTCAGAATCAATGAAGAGATGATCTAGAAATGATCTTGATGATATTGGATGATTTCACCTAACCTCTCTCAAAATGGTCAACGTTGATAGAGATTTTATTAGATTTAAGTTTAGGTTGTTCTTCAATCAATTTGTGCTCAATTCACGTTTTATCGTGCAGGTCTGGCTACCAACAATTTATGAAATTGTGGAACAAGATGTCATTATATCGAGCATGTTGTTGGGTTATGTAAAAAATGCAATTAATGAATTTAACTGGCTGCTGATTTAGAAGTTCGAAAGGGTATACTCACTCATATTTTCCAGGGACTCCATTTGATGAATCAAAAAAGAATAAAATACAGATTTTGAACAATGAAAAAAACTCAATTCAAATGCAATTACTACACACAATCACAGTCCTATGTCAAGATCCCGATTGCATCTCTCAAGTGTTCGTACTTCTCGAACTGCGAATTTGCTTGAAACTTGAAAGTTCATTCATCTCTAGTGTCTGCACGATTTTCCCAGGTTCCTAAGTTTAAAAGACCGTGTTAGGGAAACATATTCTAGTCTGCACCAAGGCAAGCGAATACAAAAGTACTCGCAGTTTGCATTTATTTGCAAAGCCGAATTCTCCAGAAAACTTGGTTTTGAAGTCTGTGTTAGGCAAACACATTTCAGTCGGAACAAAAATGCCCCCGACTGGCATGTATTTGCAATACCGATTTCCCCAGACACCTTGGTTCTGAAGTCTGTGGTGGGGAAACACATTTCAGTCGGAACAAAAATACCCCTGACTTGCATGAATTTGCAATGCCTATTTCCCGACGCTCCGTGGATTTGAAGTCTGTGTTAGGGAAACACATTTTAGTCGGAACAAAATACAGGGTAACTTCGATATAACGTACATTTTACTTTCAAAATTGTACGTTGTATCGAATTGTACGTTATATAGAAGCATAATAAAGAACTCTGAAACGTAGCTTATATTACTTTATTGTGTTGCTGTTTGAGTAAGGTTGATGAATAAATTCAATTAGAAAACGAAGCCAACTTTCCCAAGATGTTTCCCTTCGTTCTGTTGATTGAAGTTTGATTCATTTAGAATCTTGAATCACAAAAAAGTTGTATTTCGGGATTGGTTAAAGTTACAACACAAACTGTAGTATCTAAATACAGATAATTTATTGTTCTTTCAGAAAAAAAAAATATGCAAAGAATAATATTTTTTTGGCCTTGATAATGTGTATGTTATATCGAGGTAAAATGTACGTTATATCGAGTGACGTTATATCAAGGGTACGTTATATCGAAGTTTCCCTGTACCCCCCAACTTGCATGAGTTTGCAATACCGATTCTCTCCAGGGACCGAAATCTCTGTTAGGGAACACATTTCGGTGGGAACAAAAGCTCCCCCTACTTTCATGTGCTTGCAATGCCGATTTCTTCAACGCTGCTTGGTTTTGAAGTGTGTGTTAGGGAACACATTTCGGTGAGAACAAAAGTCCCCCCATTTTCATGTATTTGCAATGCCGATTTCCCCAATGCTGCTTGGTTTTGATGGCTGTGTTGGGGAAACGGTAAATCGGGCCAATCAATACGAGGCAGTTAGGGCGTTTAGATAACGCTTAACATTTTACAGTTATTCAATTGTTTATCTAATGAAAAATTACATTTTGTAAATTGTGATAGATGCGTAGAAATATTCCTTGTCAATTGCTGCAAGCAATTCATTTTTTCCTGCGTGTTTTGTGTTTAGGTTTTCATTTTACCCCCCATATATTCCGGTTAAACGTAGTCCCACGTCAAAAAGTCTTCAATCAGCATTGTTACGCAATCATATTTCATCAAAAGCGATAACATTTGAATTGTAACGTGTCGAGTTAGTGCAATACCTTTCATACAAACGTCGTTGGTAGAACGCACATTATGTCATGATGTTATTGAATAAAATATTCTATTATCTGCGGCATTAGTACTGATCTTGGAAGAAGGTGAAACTCTCGCACTCAGTAGCGAAAACAAACTCGTGGCAGCATGATGAAACTGAGTGCAATCTTGTAAGATGTTATTTTGTACAATTTGTGGAAGTGAAAAATATATATTCAAATTTTCCTCGTTTCCAGTATTTTCCTGATAGTCAAAACGATAACGGATTCAACGGCATTAAACCTCGCTTGCTCGGAGGATTTCGAGGAACGACCCGAAAATCGGCTACTGCACGAGGGATGCATCATCCGTGATTTGTCGATAGCGGACAGCTCTGCACTGGAAGATGTAATCTTCCCAAGTGAATCCACCATCATTTTGTACAAACCAGAAATAGCTGCCAACGTTTCCCGAGAGCTGCAGAACCGACTCGAAAACACCGCGAAGGATCTCATCGTATTCGGAGGTCACGTCCCAGAGCTGCAGATTTGGCCTGGCTTGGAGAAACTAGTGCTTTTCGGCAGCCAAACTCGTGGTGTCGCTATCGACCAAAATGTCGATCAGTACAACCTCCGAGTGTTCAACGCGTGGAACTGCTCCTTCGACGCGACTCCCGCCAATATCAACCAATTAACCGAACTCATTTCCTTTGAGATGTATGGCTGCAACATTGAATCCGTTGATTTGGGCCAGTTCGATGGCTTGTCTCAACTGATACACATTGGATTAGTTCGACAGAAGATAGCAGAGGTGGTGGTCACTAAGTCAGTGTCTCTGGCGAATCTAACGTCGCTATCTTTGAACGATAACAACCTCAGGGCAGTCGACACGCGTCTTTGGCGAATGCCGAATTTAAAGCGACTCAGTTTGACCACCAATAAGCTCAGATTCATTATTGGTTTGGAACGGTTTGAAGAGCTACAAATGCTGGAGCTATACAACAACCGACTGAACTGTGACTGGATAAAGTACGCGAACGAATCGCTGAAGAAAGAAAGAATTCCGGCCGAAATGTTGCAACCTTGTCCCTCTACCGACAATGTGGAACAGCAGGAGTTTTGCTGCGTTGGCGATAGAACTGATCCAGCATTTCAAGAATATCTACTTGCTACTGAGACAGATGCACCACCTGCCACCGTACAATAAAGGAAAAATTTGGTGACGGTAATCCTCCCGGCAGGAAACATATCCGACACAAACCCCGCCAATTTGTGGCATTATAGACCACGTGTATCTCTCCCTATCCGAAAAAGAAAATATGAACCTCAAAACCATGTAATTAGGACAGTCAGGTTAAACGGCTAATAGCCCTCACACAAGCCTTCATTCGAGGGGTGTGAAACATGAATTATGAATTGTATTGTGAGTTATGAATACAAATGCTTGAGTCTCTGTTCCTTCCCTTTGTGTTTATCTTTTCCACACGCTCGTTGGGTCGTGGAATTATGATCGTTTCATTTGGTTTGCTTCCTTCCGCTTTGATGATTGTGTGTCTGTCTGGCGCACTTATCAAACAGGATCAAAATATCCCCTCTCCTGGTTGGTGCGCTCTGTGCGGCGCAGCAGGCATTTTTGGGGTGAGGAAACCCATCAATGTCATAATTCACGGGTACTTAACTTTGTTGCGTTTTTATTTGTGCAAGCCGTGCATAAACGCGGGTTCATCAACGTGAGTAGCTTCCTTTGTTGTTGGTACACGGAAAACTTGAAACCAGATCGAATGTGGTTATGTGTGAATAGAGTTCAGAGTTGCTCTCGGTTTCTCGCGTGGAAACGAACGTAAACCACACGGGGAGATTGATTTACGAAATGGCGTTCCGCTTTGACGCCATTTACCGAGTGGCAATCTTTGACGCGCGAAGTGTGCACCTCCTCCGATAACTAGGCTAGTACATGAAACGATGGACTGTAGAATTGAAAACAAGCGAAAGACCGTGAAACAGTTCTTATTTTGCACTAATTAACTTGATATGACATCGAGTCGCTACCTGGGTCGGAATTTCATCGGGCGAAGAATTCGCTTATCTTGATATTGGATATGTTGGCTTACCTGATCTTGCTTATTATCCTGCATCATGTTTGATAACGCTGTTTAAAGAATCAATATTAAGGAGAAAAAATAACATGAAACCCGGAACTAAAAATATGAATGAAAAGTATTTTCTTGTTTCATTTAATTAAATTGTTTTAAGGACTTTGGTGGTCGCAGTTTAGCGAGATTCCGGAGAGAATTCCAAAACTTGCAATTCTATACTAGAAATTACAGTTTTGCGCTGCTGAATTCAAAGTTTCAGATACCAGATGCTAATTTCCCGATTTTTAATTAACATTCCCTTCATTATACGGGTATATGTTATATTCGGGGTTTGTGGCATTCGGTTCTGACCATCTTCGGGTTGATGGGACCTCATTCTAGACTTTGTTGTCGGAACCGAAAATTCCAAATTTTTGGAACCTTGAACGGTGTCTCTGAACCATCAGTTTTTAGAATTCATTTCTTGATTCCTGGTTTAAAAGTTCAATTTTCAAATTCCATGCTCAAAATTCGCATTCTGAACACGTATTAAAATTTATATATGTCAGCGGGGATAAAAAAAACCATTTTTAGTCATAAACAACGCAATTTTCTCCACATATTCTCTCGAAATGTCATTGAGAGCAAAGTACTAGAACTGAAGCTACAGCTATTTATAACCCGTTATCCCCTCCTAGCCGTACAAGGCGCATAACTTGAAACATTGTTTCTCTCGATGTTTTTGTTGTTTTTTGAAGATTGCTGTTGCGGTTTTCTCAATATATCCAGCCCAACTAACCGATCGATCAATTTAAAATTTTCATTTAACTATAGCAAGCTCGTGAATGTGAAAACTTTTTAAAACCTTTTTTAATGCATGAAAAATGCGTGAACATGCAGCGTGATAAAAATATTTTTGTACATGTAAAGAATATACAGAAATATGTTTCATAGTTTTTTTTTCGTTTCAGTGAGTACATTCTGAATAAACACAACGAATCATTCATTTGGATGTGGTCTACAGCTGATCTATTTATAGTGAATTAATACCTCCAATGAATGTTCAAGTACAAAGCCTCAGTAAAACAAGTCAAGGACAAAAGAAGAAACCAAAAGGAAGTGAGAAGGAATTGCAAAATAGTGTACACAAGTAATTTAAAAGCTCACCAGAATCCACCATCGACAGCACCAAAGTCATGATCCAGCAACACAAACGTCAATGACAACACTAAAGATTTTTTTCCTGGACCATAAGAGAGTATTACTCTTCTCTCTCTCTCTATTATTGTTCTCTCTATATCTCTCGTTATCTATCTCTCTCTCCATATATAACGTTCTTTATCTTTCTCTCTCTCTCTCTCTCTTTCTCTCTCTCTCTCTCTCTCTCTCTCTCTTTCTCTCTCTCTCTCTCTCTTTCTCTCTCTCTCTCTCTTTCTCTCTCTCTCTTTCTCTCTCTCTCTCTCTCTCTCTCTCTCTCTCTCTTTCTCTCTCTCTCTCTCTCTCTCTCTCTCTCTTTCTCTCTCTCTCTCTCTCTTTCTCTCTCTCTCTCTCTTTCTCTCTCTCTCTCTCTTTCTCTCTCTCTCTCTCTTTCTCTCTCTCTCTCTCTTTCTCTCTCTCTCTTTCTCTCTCTCTCTTTCTCTCTCTCTCTCCCCATCTCTCTCTCTCTCTTTCTCTCCCCATCTCTCTCTCTCTCTTTCTCTCTCCCTCTCTCCATCTCTCTCTCTCTTCCTCTCCCCATCTCTCTCTCTCTCCCTCTCCCCATCTCTCTCTCTCTCTCTCTTTCGTAATCTCCTCTGTCTCTTTTTATCATATCCCTCTCTTCCTCTCTCTCTTCTTTTTTCTCTCTCTTCTCTTTTCTATTTATCTTCCTTATTTATTTCTCTCTCTCTCTTTTTCTAATCTTCTCTGTCTCTTATTTCTATCTATCTCTCTCTTTCTCTTTTTTCTCTTCCTCTATCTCTCCTTTTTCTCTCTTTTATTTCTTTCCATTTTTTCTCTCTTATATTTCTCTTTTTTTGGCTCTCTGTTAGATCGTCCTCCTAAACGCGCGGCGGCCGATACCCTGTAGATGCCGAGAGAAGTTCTGTATTATAGACCGGAGAAGCGATATATTTCTTTGTGGTGCCAAAGACGTTTACACGAACATGAATGTATGGAAAAAAATCATAATCGAATTTAGAGAACAGACCATGTACATTTTGTTTAATGTCCCGAAAAAAGACCTGTTCAAAACTTTCAAAATTTCGGCACAATTGGACATGATTTAGGGGTGCCTCAAAATGCTCAAAGTTTTGTTTTTTTGGAGCTCGAAAATTTCCCAAGGGGGAGGGGTGTGTCTTCAAATTGCATGAAACGTCGAGATCTACTGTTATTTCTATTTTTTTTGACGGAAGTCGACTCTCTGGAATTGGCAAGAAGGGGGCAAAAAAATATATAAATGTTATAAAAAGACACTTTCCGTCGGTCAGACTGAATATTCGCTATTTTCAAAGAATTGAAAAACTCACATTAATAGAATTCTTCACCGAGAGTGCAAAAAATTCCGTCTAATCAACAAACTGCTTCCAAGAGAAAAAAGAAACACCCTGCGACATAAAAAATTGGCGAATAGGTCGTATGCACTAGCAAATGAGAAAAAAAATTGGATTCACTAGATTTTCACTTTTCATTAAATACATTTATGCTCCCTCGAAACGTTTCCCAGAAATTTGAGTATTATTTATCATATTTATCTTAAATGAAAGAGAAAAAAAGGTGAAGAAAGGAGAGTGAGATAGAAGAAAGACAGAGAGAAAACAGAAAAAGAGAGAACGAAATTGAAAAAAATCATCATCGAATTTAGAGAACCGACCATATTAATTTTGTTTATTGGCTAAAATAAATTAGCTGTGCAAAATATCAGTTCAATCGGACATGATTTAGGGGTGCCTCAAAGCGCTTGCTATAATTCTTCTTCGTGTGGTATTTTTCTCATGCATCTCAAAAATAATTAGTTTGGTGTCTTTCGCCTTTTATCTTTCTGTTTGAACATACAGAACAATGCTCCTTACATCTACACAGTGCCACAACACATGGAGTTAAGCATGGATGACAACTTTTATTCATACTGAGTACCGTTATCTATTACTCACAGTAGTACCGTTTTGATTCATGAATAAGTTCACAAGAAATTAAAATTCATTTAGAAAAAGTTTGAACTGATATATTGTAGCATAAATTATAATATTAGTACACTTCTTTGCTGTGGTGGCTGAGAGCAGACGAAAGACCGCAAAGTGTTAATTTCGATACAGATTTTCTGAGAATAAACTCAGATAAGAAGATTTTTTGAGACCAGAAACACAGATTTAAAAATGGCAACCCTGATGCCGATTTCTTCCGGTTCCGTGGTTTAGAAGTCCGTGTTAGTGAAACACATTCCAGTGGGAACAAAAGTACTCTCTACTTGCATGTATTTGAAATGCCGATTTCCCCAGGCTACTTGGTTTTGAAGACTGTGTTGGGGAAACCGTAAATCGGGCAAATCTAAACTTGGCAGTTAGGGTGTTTAGGTAACGCTTGACATTTTACAGTTATTCAATTGCTTATTTCATGAAAAATAACATTTTATTACCTGTGATAGATGGGTAGAAATATTTCCCATCAATTGATGCAAACATCTTTCCGATCTATTGAGGAATGTTCGAGTTAGAGGCGCTCGAAATCTTTATTTTTTTCCAGCATGTTCTGTGTTAAGGTTTTCATTTTACCCCCATATATTCCGGTTAGACGTAGTTCCACGTCAAAATGAATGTATGCGAAAAATCCAAACACACAAATGGAGCTTCTTAATTTGATGTTATTGATATATTCTCTTGGCACTACCAACTTTAAACATAAAAACAAAAAAGGTACTTCTGAGCAGGTATTTGCATTTCTATTTTATTACACCCATGAACTCCACTACCTAGTAGATAATATAGTAAAAGAGTCTTACTAAAGATTTCAAATGCTGAGGTCGTCAAAAACAAATATCTGAGGTACTCAACAGACTTGGTAACGTGCAATTGGTTGCATTTGCTGGGGAATATTTTTTTTAATAACTTGTTCCTAATTAAAGGATGATTAACGGACACCGGAGATGTTGATTGTATTGACGTAGGACCACGTCTTTCAGCAAGTGGCACCCAGTGACATCGTCTAAAATGGCCCTTCTCAGGGCCAAGTTTATGTTAAGTTTTTCAAATTGGCCTTTTTCAAAACTAATTAGATACGAAGGAACTTTGAATTTTAAAGCTTCTATATTACAAAAATCAATCAATCAATCGTCGAACTCTGCTCTCAATACTTATCGAGCTCGGAAGCTGATGAATGTGAGCATGTAAATTTTAAGACTCGCAGCATTTTTTAGTTTGTTCTGAAAATATAATCAAATCCGTGATTTGACATCGGAATCTAAATTAAGTATTCATAAAAATGCCATTGAGAAAAAAAATGTCACACTCCGATATCAATATTATCTCCCGTTTAACAAGACGGTTATTTGCGCAAAGCATTGTAATAAGAAAGGTTGACCTGACCTTCTTCAGTCAAACATAGATGGTTACAATGTATAACAGCTCGGGTCCTTTCTCCGAAGAGCAACGATTGAAATCTCCCAGGTAATGCATGCTATTATTTTCGTTCCCTACCCCACCGCCCATCGCATCATCCTTAGCTTCGTTCAAGCCTGAGCACATCAACAGGGCAATAAATTCCGCCCTCTCAGAAAATCAGCGCAAACAATTTGTAGTACATTGCGAGCGATTGCTGCGTTGTGTTCCTACGCATGTACCCACTCCCCTTGCGCGATTCCATGCTATTTGGCCTGTCTGTCGAAGCCACATGATCAATCGATCTTCGCCTCCAGTGGTTCCCCCCTCTCATCCCTTCGTTCCGGAGGTGACCTACCCACCTCCAAAACTGCCAGGAACTCGTATTCGTATGTACTCATTTGTTTCTCCCTGATTTAATGTTGAACTCGGTGGGAACCTGTCGGCACCGTGACCGCCTCCTCCACCAACGCCGCCGCCTTGTTGTACTTTGGGGCGAGAAGAAATTTCACGCTCAACCCTCGTGTGTGTGTGAGGGTGATATAAATAGACCGCCATAAATATGGGAATTAAATACCGTGTTTCGTATCAAAATTATTTATGCATTTACACAGTGATGCTGTGGCGGCGACGGCAAATCTCCCCGTCCGAGACGTGATGGAGACCGTTCGTTTGCGCGCTCATTGCTGGCAAGACGATGGCGTCGGATGGCAAAATGGGCGGGAGGGACACATCGCAACTAAATGCGCATGAGCACCATGAAGGTGCGAAACAAAAATTGCTATATTTCTTCCTCTGCCTGCAACAGTGAGTTCGCTCGGAAAGAGCAAAAAATTGAGGAGGTGTCGATAAATACATATACCCCCGCAATGGTTTTGGGTGAGATGGGAGACTGTTCTCACCCTGAGTGGTTTCTCTGGACGTCATTGGTTTGCTGCGGTTGTTGATGATTTATTCCCGGGTTCACGGGTGAAAGTTGACTCCGGAATATGTTTTGACTTGTTTATAGTTTTTATATTTCATATTCGTTGTATGATGTTGCATGTTAATTATTTCAATTTTCTATTTATCATTTCTTCATTATTGTTGCCGATTTTTTCATTACAAATAAAATACAATTTGTTGTGACAGGTCTTTCATTAAGGACTTGTCAACTTTTATAGAAAATAGAACACAGTCCACGGGTCCGTTTACAACGATCGAGTTGGACCCAATTTTCCACTACTCGATGTTGTCCTGAGCTCTTCTAAAGTTGCAGGTTTGTCGGCATAGCCCAGTGACCTGACATCTTCTTGAATTTTGCCAATTCTTGGCAAAATTAGTCTTCCAACATGTCGCGATAAGGTTCTCAATTGACGTTATCATGGTCGTTCTCATTCGACGAAAAAATACGGTCCAATCACTCCTCTGGTAACAATAATTTTTTTGCGGATGCAATGGAGTTTCTTGAAACACATGTGGATTTACACCTGACCAATAACGTTTTTTTTTTGCTTGTTGACAATTTCCATTTATGCAGAAATGAGCCTCATCGCTGATGATGATTCTGTTATGAAAAACATCATTTTCTTCAAGATTCGCCAGAGCCCAATCGGAGAAGCTTCGGCGATTCATATGGTCAAGTGACTTTAGTTCTTTAGTCAATATGATCTTGTAAGGATGTAGCCCAAATTTTTTTTTCGCGAAATACGCCACCATGAGGTTTGCGAGATGCCCAATTCTCGAGAACGCCTACAATTGACTGATTTGGGTCGTTTCGGGTGTTTCGTGCGGGGTGGCTTCTCGTTGGCACGGGAACATCCAACAGCGCAAAAGTGGTCTCGAATTTGGTCAATAAACTATGCACAGCCTGCCGATTGAAAAATTATTACGGCCGAAAATTGTAGGAAGCGCTCTTAAAGTTGCAATCACCGACTCCGAATTTGGTAAGTTATTTTCTAATAATTATTAGGCGTTGCTGGCTCCTGTACTTCTCCATGATGAAAATGTTGATTTTGACAAACGTTTTGACATTGACAGACCATTAAAAAGTTTTAAGAGTTCGTTCACACGAAGTCACAAAACTACCAAGTCGCTAATGGATGACCCTTTACATAGAATGAGCGCATAGAGATGATTTTGGGATATTTTACGAACTAATTTTTATCTTGTGTAGAAATCGGATGAAAAAATGATTTATTTCGAAAAATTTTTGGACTAACACTATTTTCTGTCAACTAACTCAATAGCAAATCCAATTAGCCGTATCAACCAGCATTTTTTTTTTTAAATCGTTTATTTTTACAGGCTCAGTTACATAAGTTTAAAGGAGCCGAACTCCTTATTGTATTGTTACTAGTATATATACATTTTTCCTTAACTCTAATGTTAATAATATAGGAAACCGATTACTCGCGGTCGACTCGAGTTTAGAAGGGTGACATATTTTCTTCAGGAAAAGGAGGGGATATGAGGATATGTTGACAATGATCACACTCACACTCTCAATCACACTCAATCCTTAAACCTATCTTATATCTAATATGTATTTACATTTCTTCTTATTCTTAAGAAGGGATCCGATCTCTCACAAAGGAAAAGGAAAAAATAAGGATATAAGGACAACCACACACGAAGATCGATAGCTTTAAGGAATACATATATTTGGGACATGTAATCAAGGTCTAACCGAGCCACCATGGGCTGCCTTCCTTGGGTGTCTTCTAAATTCGATCTGGCGAGAAGATACAGCTCGCACGACCAAACAACGTGCTCGATGTCATGGTAACCTTGGCCACAAACACAAAGATTGTTGTCGGCAAGATTAATACGAAAGAGTAGCGCGTCTAACGAACAGTGATTGGACATGAGTCGGGAGAAGGATCAACCAGCATTTGATTCATATAATTTTCCTGTAGGACCTTCCAATACGGAAATATTGTCTTTTAAACGAAAAATTTATCCTTCGTCTTTGATGATTATTTTTCAATAATTTCAATAAAAAAGTGTAAAAAACTAGCTTACACGGCGAACTTCGTCCCGCTCACGATTAACTTTTTGGCATAGGACTATGTCTTTGATTCCTATGAAGGGGGGTCACTCTACGAAAAATGTAACGAAAAATTAAGAGATTTCAAAAATTGTTATTGCGATATCTGTTATATTATATACCACTAGATAGGAAATTTATTCAGCAATTTTCTTGATTATATCACGAATAGTTTAAATATTGAAACAAGTTAAATTTAAGGAATAATGTAGACAGGTTTTTATAGATTTTACTCGCTTCTTGCACTGGGGAGAATTTCAATAAATACTTGTTTGCATACAATTCGGGTGTTAGCCTCCATGGTAGAGATGGGCAAATCGTCACGAACGGCATGAAAGAACTAGTGACACATTCCATAAGATAAGACTCCAAAAAACAAATTTGTTAGTGTGAAATTATTGGTTGAATCCTTGGAAGCGAAAATGAAATCTCAGAGGAAAGTGAGAATTAATGGAAAGAAATAATAAAAAAAAATAAAAAAATAAAAATCATATTTAATACACTTTTCTCGATTTTGTGATGTGAGAATCCATGAATTGGATAAACAAATAATGTTCTATTGGAGAAGCAGATTGAAACAATGTTTTTTCGTAGCTTTCAATCCATTATTTGGCCTATTGCGTGTACGTGTTATCATGATAAACATTACCGAATTGTTTGTCAAAATCACAAAATGTTACGGGATTCTGTTTCCGATTGAACTATTATTAAATATGTAACCTAAGATTTGGAGATTTGAATATCTGAACATCCTGATTAGTAGAAATAGAACTGTTTGAATTTTTTATGATAAAAACTGAAAAGCTCCATAAAAAAGGAGTCGAGAGCATGAAATACAAGTTCGATACCGGATGTATTGAATAAAAATTGAAAAACAGAACACTGCAAGGCACACAAAAAAAGAGAAAATTAAATAGAAAAAAGGTCGGTGTTCAGTCAGGCCGAACTAAGTAACATAATTATGATTTCGAGTAAATCGAACTCAAAGTTTGAAGCTGTGTAGTTTAACTAGTTTTCGATCATTCTCGCCAATTGTTTTTCTACAGCTCTTAGTTACTATTTAACAAGGTCGAGTAATCATATTATTACAAAAAAAAATCTTTTTAAATTCAATCAAAAGGGTTTTACGATAGGCTGTGTGTACTTGGTCCACTCTGGCTGAACAATTTGATGATGAAATCATATAATTTATTCAGTACGCAGTCGAAGCGAATTTTCAACTGTAGATTTTTTTTCCACTAAAGTTATACAATCAAACAAGCCGGTTTTATGGCTTGAAACAGTATTTTACTTACCGAAAATAATCGATTAGAACATACTTAAAATAGTACAATTCTTGATTTTCTTAAAAAATATGTTCAACGATAAACGTGAATTTGAAAAAGAGTACTTGCAGTCTATGAAAGATCATGGTTGGATTTGAAATCGATCACGAAAATTTTTGTAATCACAACTTTTTACTTTATGGCACTTGGTTCCCTCTGTCTGAACAAGATAGAGTAATATAATCGATCAACTATGAATTGTCTGAATAACATATACATTGTGTTTCAATATTACTTACTTTTCCGTGTTCATTAAAGGGCGAAGAGGATAATCTTCTGATGCAGAGAAATCAAATATTTCATTTGAAATTTCTTCCATTTTCGGGTTGGCAGAAAAAACCTGGCTTCCCTCTAGTCGCTATGGTTGTATGCACTTGGTCCACTCTGACTGCACACTATCATCAGTTTTTGCTGATCAGTCAAAATCAATTTATCTGATCTGATAAAAGTAGAAGGTAGGCTAATAAATTCTTGATTGTTTGCTACTATCAACTATTTTTTTCTTATTTTGTTACTTAGTCCGGTCTGACTGAACGCCGACCAAATAATCAGAAAGACTGGAAATTAAAAGGCAAGAATGTTGAGATTGTTAGAAAATCGAACACTGATCATTGAAAATGAAAGAAATGATTGATAAACAGATTAGAAAAATCAAATATTATAACCAGAAAAAATGGGAATGGAAATTGTTTTACAGTTCATTCATCTCTAGCCTTGAAAAAGTTCAATGTAGAAAACTTCTTCTGAACTTAAGGTCTCGAAAAAAGCCAACTTTAACCAACTCGTCGCCTGACTGGCTGCCGACATCGTGATGATCATTAGTGTGTGCTTGGTTCTTTGTTTTTTTGAGAGGCTTTAAATTTTGCAGTTTTCTTCTACCATAAGTGACTATTTTTTATGTTGCTTGATATGGAAGCCCATGCTGGGGAAACACCCAGCGGCCCGCATGTATAATGAGCCCGATTGGTAACGAAGTCCGTATTAGGTAATCGTCTTGCGGTCTGCCCAAGTATATCAAAAATTGGAAGCTATAATTTCAATACAATTTTCAAATAATTAAATGTTGGAAAAAAAGCTGTTAGGAATTGTCGGGGGTCCAAATCGATTGATGCGGAATCAAACTCGCGAATCCATCGAGAAATGACTGAGGAATAAGCGAACAAATTTCGCGTGACGCGATCGTTTCCTAGACATAGTTCTATTAAAAAAATATTTAGTGGAGAAAAAACCCTTCCTTAAACTGAATGAAGCGTTAATATTATTTAATGAACTCAACTATAGAATGAACTGTGAGTTGTTTGAAGGATTGAGAATAACAAAATTGAGAGAGTGAACTCAAAAATTATGTTCACCCGTATTATGATTTTGATTATATTCAAATTCTTCAGAGGTTTAACCACTGAGGAAATCAAGATTTCTTTAATTGGCCAGCTAAGGAAAAACTAGGGGAAAATAAGTAAATAAAATTAGTACTTCTTCAACGGAACCAACGATGAATCGATTCGTCCTGACGAAACTCGGCCGGGCGGGCCACACCAAATTTGAACTATACAGCAGCCAAATTTATAAGGAAAATTGAAAACGTAGACGAGGAAAATGATTGAGAAGATGATGGGTTAACCATCAGTTGATTGTTTGAATTATGGAAATGGAGTAGTGAATTGAAACAGAAATTAGTAATATCGAAAAAAGTTTCAGAGAAAAGAATGAAGATTTAATAATTTAATAAAAATTTATAAACCGGTAGAAAAGGATAAAGGTGAAATTTTTAATTTGAGCTAAAATTAAAAAAAAAAGATTCTAGACAGAAATCCGATAATTAGAATGAATGAAAAACTTGGAAATTGGAGGAATTGAATGTTAAGAACGCTTGAAAGTTCTCAGTAACCAAAGAGGTAGCTAAAGAATTGCATAACATGATAAAAACGCAGTGCTATCAAATAATTAATATTAACTGAACTAATAAAAAACATTATACAATGATAAACTTGTACGATAGTTTTAAGGAAACGATAAAAGTAAAATCTTTAAATGATAGACATGCAAATCGAATAATAATAAAAAAAATGAAAACCAGTCGGTTCAACATGGAATATCTTGGGGATTATTAGTTATTGAAGAGTTCCAGAATTGACCAACTTAAAAATTGTGCAATTTGTGAACAAAATGACATCAAGAAAAAAATCTCAATGGTAGACATTATTGAGTAGAAATCATCGTGCCTGAATGAAGCGTTAATATTATTTAATGAACTCAACTATAGAATGAACTGTGAGTTGTTTGAAGGATTGAGAATAACAAAATTGAGAGAGTGAACTCAAAAATTATGTTCACCCGTATTATGATTTTGATTATATTCAAATTCTTCAGAGGTTAAACCACTGAGGAAATCAAGATTTCTTTAATTGGCCAGCTAAGGAAAAACTAGGGGAAAATAAGTAAATAAAATTAGTACTTCTTCAACGGAATCAACGATGAATCGATTCGTCCTGACGAAACTCGGCCGGGCGGGCCACACCAAATTTGAACTATACAGCAGCCAAATTTATAAGGAAAATTGAAAACGTAGACGAGGAAAATGATTGAGAAGATGATGGGTTAACCATCAGTTGATTGTTTGAATTATGGAAATGGAGTAGTGAATTGAAACAGAAATTAGTAATATCGAAAAAAGTTTCAGAGAAAAGAATGAAGATTTAATAATTTAATAAAAATTTATAAACCGGTAGAAAAGGATAAAGGTGAAATTTTTAATTTGAGCTAAAATTAAAAAAAAAAAGATTCTAGACAGAAATCCGATAATTAGAATGAATGAAAAACTTGGAAATTGGAGGAATTGAATGTTAAGAACGCTTGAAAGTTCTCAGTAACCAAAGAGGTAGCTAAAGAATTGCATAACATGATAAAAACGCAGTGCTATCAAATAATTAATATTAACTGAACTAATAAAAAAAATTATACAATGATAAACTTGTACGATAGTTTTAAGGAAACGATAAAAGTAAAATCTTTAAATGATAGACATGCAAATCGAATAATAATAAAAAAAATGAAAACCAGTCGGTTCAACATGGAATATCTTGGGGATTATTAGTTATTGAAGAGTTCCAGAATTGACCAACTTAAAAATTGTGCAATTTGTGAACAAAATGACATCAAGAAAAAAATCTCAATGGTAGACATTATTGAGTAGTAATCATCGTGCCTGTTTAATTTCAAATCTTCATTGACGTGGAATGAATAAAAAAAATGGAATAAAAAAACTCTTGTTACATCAACAAACGAGTCAGCATTGCATGCTGCCATGTGTCATTCGATCGGTTGATGCATCAGCTGCCGCATGATACGCTATGATATCTAGCTTAACCCAGCACTAGGTTTATTTTCTTGAACCCTTTTACCCCTCTAACGTGCCACACAGTATCAGTTTCACCCCCGACCCACAGTTTCCACACTTGTACGGATTCGGTATGATACCCAATTTGCGAGCACAACATCATATAGGCGCTTAATCATCGGCCTTCTGTCATCCCCCGTTGAGTGCATTTCAAGAAGTGATACGTGCTGAACGAGTATCTCGCGTAATAACACTTCATAGTCAGCATGTCTCAGCGCTAGATGTGGTTCTTTTGCATCACCCAACTGTGTGGCAGGAAAACCTCCAATGAAATGTGTGAAAAACAGATTCGTGTCGAAAGGGGTGTTCAGTTTAATATCTTTTTTTCCCAGGGTCGATTCAACACACTGCTTTGAATCTCAGTCTCACGTTTCTTGATTAGGTTCGGAAATGATAATCTGAGCAAACCGTCCCTGCCACTTCTGCCTCAATGGGACATACTGCGCTTTGTTAACAGATATCAATTAGACATCTTGATCGACAGGCGTCCTACATCTCGCAATCGATGGTGTGTACCTATTTTACTCATAACTCTACAATTTATGCCATATCAGTTCGCTCCATCGCATGATCTCAATCCTCTCTCTCGTCAGCTAATGATTATGCGATTAATATCCATTGCAGTAAGCCGGCGGCTGCGGCGCGAAAGCTGTCTACCGGTAAGCGATGATAAATCTACGAGAAAATTATAGTGTATTTATCCATTGAACGCGCGTGCACACGCACAGGATAAGTGGAACCCGTCAGAGTACCCATCTGATCCCGCACGCAAAAGATATGGACAACTGACAAGGAGAAAACTATCCATCGGAGCGGAGCAAGATTCGAAGCTAATCATTATCTGTCGTAGAGATTTCTGTAATTAATTGTTTTTTATTTGTCTGAAATGTCACAAAAATGCAATTTCAACACGAGACTCCCCGAAAACCATTGCGAAAAAAATAACGGATAAACAAACGACGCAGTAAAGGTATTTTCGGACACTCCAAAACAATTTTTAATACCATAAATAGACTCTCTCCACCACACCTTAAATCAGTGGAGCGATGAAAATAAAACAAAACAAACGATCAAAATCGTATGCTTATGCAATAGTGAATAATATTATTGTTTTCATCTGTAAACATACACCCAAAGCAAGCCTAAAAACAACGACAAAATGAAACAATACTTGCCTAGAGGCTCAATGGTCTAGGGGTATGATTCTCGCTTTGGGTGCGAGAGGTCCCGGGTTCAAATCCCGGTTGAGCCCGAATATCCTTTTAAATACTTCAAGACATTTTTAAATCGTGGAATGGTCACAAGCAGCTGTGATCAAGTGCACAGTAAAAACATCAAGCGGCTCAATGGTCTAGGGGTATGATTCTCGCTTTGGGTGCGAGAGGTCCCGGGTTCAAATCCCGGTTGAGCCCGAATATCCTTTTAAGTACTTCAAGATATTTTTAAATCGTGGAATGGTCACAAGCAGCTGTGATCAAGTGCACAGTAAAAACATCAAGCGGCTCAATGGTCTAGGGGTATGATTCTCGCTTTGGGTGCGAGAGGTCCCGGGTTCAAATCCCGGTTGAGCCCGAATATCCTTTTAAATACTTCAAGATATTTTTAAATCGTGAAATGGTCACAAGCAGCTGTGATCAAGTGCACAGTAAAAACATCAAGCGGCTCAATGGTCTAGGGGTATGATTCTCGCTTTGGGTGCGAGAGGTCCCGGGTTCAAATCCCGGTTGAGCCCGGAATATCTTTTTGAACATATTGAGCTATTTTAAGATCACGAGTAAGATCACGAGCAGCTGTGATCGACTGCACAGTGAAAACATCAAGCGGCTCAATGGTCTAGGGGTATGATTCTCGCTTTGGGTGCGAGAGGTCCCGGGTTCAAATCCCGGTTGAGCCCGAATATCCTTTTAAGTACTTCAAGATATTTTTAAATCGTGAAATGGTCACAAGCAGCTGTGATTAAGTGCACAGTAAAAACATCAAGCGGCTCAATGGTCTAGGGGTATGATTCTCGCTTTGGGTGCGAGAGGTCCCGGGTTCAAATCCCGGTTGAGCCCGAATATCCTTTTAAATACTTCAAGATATTTTTAAATCGTGGAATGGTCACAAGCAGCTGTGATCAAGTGCACAGTAAAAACATCAAGCGGCTCAATGGTCTAGGGGTATGATTCTCGCTTTGGGTGCGAGAGGTCCCGGGTTCAAATCCCGGTTGAGCCCGAATATCCTTTTAAGTACTTCAAGATATTTTCAAATCGTGAGAATGATCACAAGCAACTGTGATCAAGTGCACAGTAAAAACATCAAGCGGCTCAATGGTCTAGGGGTATGATTCTCGCTTTGGGTGCGAGAGGTCCCGGGTTCAAATCCCGGTTGAGCCCGAATATCCTTTTAAGTACTTCAAGATATTTTTAAATCGTGGAATGGTCACAAGCAGCTGTGATCAAGTGCACAGTAAAAACATCAAGCGGCTCAATGGTCTAGGGGTATGATTCTCGCTTTGGGTGCGAGAGGTCCCGGGTTCAAATCCCGGTTGAGCCCGAATATCCTTTTAAATACTTCAAGATATTTTTAAATCGTGGAATGGTCACAAGCAGCTGTGATCAAGTGCACAGTAAAAACATCAAGCGGCTCAATGGTCTAGGGGTATGATTCTCGCTTTGGGTGCGAGAGGTCCCGGGTTCAAATCCCGGTTGAGCCCGAATATCCTTTTAAGTACTTCAAGATATTTTCAAATCGTGAGAATGATCACAAGCAACTGTGATCAAGAGCACAGTAAAAAACATCAAGCGGCTCAATGGTCTAGGGGTATGATTCTCGCTTTGGGTGCGAGAGGTCCCGGGTTCAAATCCCGGTTGAGCCCGAATATCCTTTTAAGTACTTCAAGATATTTTTAAATCGTGGAATGGTCACAAGCAGCTGTGATCAAGTGCACAGTAAAAACATCAAGCGGCTCAATGGTCTAGGGGTATGATTCTCGCTTTGGGTGCGAGAGGTCCCGGGTTCAAATCCCGGTTGAGCCCGAATATCCTTTTAAGTACTTCAAGATATTTTTAAATCGTGGAATGGTCACAAGCAGCTGTGATCAAGTGCACAGTAAAAACATCAAGCGGCTCAATGGTCTAGGGGTATGATTCTCGCTTTGGGTGCGAGAGGTCCCGGGTTCAAATCCCGGTTGAGCCCGAATATCCTTTTAAATACTTCAAGATATTTTTAAATCGTGGAATGGTCACAAGCAGCTGTGATCAAGTGCACAGTAAAAACATCAAGCGGCTCAATGGTCTAGGGGTATGATTCTCGCTTTGGGTGCGAGAGGTCCCGGGTTCAAATCCCGGTTGAGCCCGAATATCCTTTTAAGTACTTCAAGATATTTTCAAATCGTGAGAATGATCACAAGCAACTGTGATCAAGAGCACAGTAAAAAACATCAAGCGGCTCAATGGTCTAGGGGTATGATTCTCGCTTTGGGTGCGAGAGGTCCCGGGTTCAAATCCCGGTTGAGCCCGAATATCCTTTTAAATACTTCAAGATATTTTTAAATCGTGGAATGGTCACGAGCAGCTGTGATCAAGAGCACAGTAAAAAACATCAAGCGGCTCAATGGTCTAGGGGTATGATTCTCGCTTTGGGTGCGAGAGGTCCCGGGTTCAAATCCCGGTTGAGCCCGAATATCCTTTTAAATACTTCAAGATATTTTTAAATCGTGGAATGGTCACAAGCAGCTGTGATCAAGAGCACAGTAAAAAACATCAAGCGGCTCAATGGTCTAGGGGTATGATTCTCGCTTTGGGTGCGAGAGGTCCCGGGTTCAAATCCCGGTTGAGCCCGAATATCCTTTTAAGTACTTCAAGATATTTTCAAATCGTGAGAATGATCACAAGCAACTGTGATCAAGAGCACTGTAAAAAAACATCAAGCGGCTCAATGGTCTAGGGGTATGATTCTCGCTTTGGGTGCGAGAGGTCCCGGGTTCAAATCCCGGTTGAGCCCGAATATTCTTTTAAATACTTCAAGATATTTTTAAATCGTGAGAATGAACACAAGCAGCTGTGATCACGAGCACAGTAAAAACATCAAGCGGCTCAATGGTCTAGGGGTATGATTCTCGCTTTGGGTGCGATAGGTCCCGGTTGAGCTCGGAATATCTTTTTGAACATATTGAGCTATTTTAAGAACATGAGTAAGATCACGAGCAGCTGTGATCGACTGCACAGTGAAAACATCAAGCGGCTCAATGGTCTAGGGGTATGATTCTCGCTTTGGGTGCGAGAGGTCCCGGGTTCAAATCCCGGTTGAGCCCGAATATCCTTTTAAGTACTTCAAGATATTTTCAAATCGTGAGAATGATCACAAGCAACTGTGATCACGAGCACAGTAAAAACATCAAGCGGCTCAATGGTCTAGGGGTATGATTCTCGCTTTGGGTGCGATAGGTCCCGGTTGAGCTCGGAATATCTTTTTGAACATATTGAGCTATTTTAAGAACATGAGTAAGATCACGAGCAGCTGTGATCGACTGCACAGTGGAAACATCAAGCGGCTCAATGGTCTAGGGGTATGATTCTCGCTTTGGGTGCGAGAGGTCCCGGGTTCAAATCCCGGTTGAGCCCGAATATCCTTTTAAGTACTTCAAGATATTTTCAAATCGTGAGAATGATCACAAGCAACTGTGATCAAGAGCACAGTAAAAAACATCAAGCGGCTCAATGGTCTAGGGGTATGATTCTCGCTTTGGGTGCGAGAGGTCCCGGGTTCAAATCCCGGTTGAGCCCGAATATCCTTTTAAATACTTCAAGATATTTTTAAATCGTGGAATGGTCACGAGCAGCTGTGATCAAGAGCACAGTAAAAAACATCAAGCGGCTCAATGGTCTAGGGGTATGATTCTCGCTTTGGGTGCGAGAGGTCCCGGGTTCAAATCCCGGTTGAGCCCGAATATCCTTTTAAATACTTCAAGATATTTTTAAATCGTGGAATGGTCACAAGCAGCTGTGATCAAGAGCACAGTAAAAAACATCAAGCGGCTCAATGGTCTAGGGGTATGATTCTCGCTTTGGGTGCGAGAGGTCCCGGGTTCAAATCCCGGTTGAGCCCGAATATCCTTTTAAGTACTTCAAGATATTTTCAAATCGTGAGAATGATCACAAGCAACTGTGATCAAGAGCACTGTAAAAAACATCAAGCGGCTCAATGGTCTAGGGGTATGATTCTCGCTTTGGGTGCGAGAGGTCCCGGGTTCAAATCCCGGTTGAGCCCGAATATTCTTTTAAATACTTCAAGATATTTTTAAATCGTGAGAATGAGCACAAGCAGCTGTGATCACGTGCACAGTAAAAACATCAAGCGGCTCAATGGTCTAGGGGTATGATTCTCGCTTTGGGTGCGAGAGGTCCCGGGTTCAAATCCCGGTTGAGCCCGAATATTCTTTTAAATACTTCAAGATATTTTCAAATCGTTAGAATGATCACAAGCAGCTGTGATCAAGTGCACAGTAAAAACATCAAGCGGCTCAATGGTCTAGGGGTATGATTCTCGCTTTGGGTGCGAGAGGTCCCGGGTTCAAATCCCGGTTGAACCCGGAATATCTTTTTGAACATATTGAGCTATTTTAAGAACATGAGTAAGATCACGAGCAGCTGTGATCGACTGCACAGTGAAAACATCAAGCGGCTCAATGGTCTAGGGGTATGATTCTCGCTTTGGGTGCGAGAGGTCCCGGGTTCAAATCCCGGTTGAGCCCGAATATCCTTTTAAGTACTTCAAGATATTTTCAAATCGTGAGAATGATCACAAGCAACAGTGATCAAGAACACAGTAAAAAACATCAAGCGGCTCAATGGTCTAGGGGTATGATTCTCGCTTTGGGTGCGAGAGGTCCCGATTGAGCTCGGAATATCTTTTTGAACATATTGAGCTATTTTAAGAACATGAGTAAGATCACGAGCAGCTGTGATCGACTGCACAGTGAAAACATCAAGCGGCTCAATGGTCTAGGGGTATGATTCTCGCTTTGGGTGCGAGAGGTCCCGGGTTCAAATCCCGGTTGAGCCCGAATATTCTTTTAAATACTTCAAGATATTTTTAAATCGTGAGAATGAGCACAAGCAGCTGTGATCACGTGCACAGTAAAAACATCAAGCGGCTCAATTTAAATCGTGAGAATGAGCACAAGCAGCTGTGATCAAGTGCACAGTAAAAACATCAAGCGGCTCAATGGTCTAGGGGTATGATTCTCGCTGTGAGTACGAGAAGTCCCGGGTTCAAATCCCGGTTGAGCCCGGAATATCTTTTTGAACATATTGAGCTATTTTAAGAACATGAGTAAGATCACGAGCAGCTGTGATCGACTGCACAGTGAAAACATCAAGCGGCTCAATGGTCTAGGGGTATGATTCTCGCTTTGGGTGCGAGAGGTCCCGGGTTCAAATCCCGGTTGAGCCCGAATATTCTTTTAAATACTTCAAGATATTTTTAAATCGTGAGAATGAGCACAAGCAGCTGTGATCACGTGCACAGTAAAAACATCAAGCGGCTCAATTTAAATCGTGAGAATGAGCACAAGCAGCTGTGATCAAGTGCACAGTAAAAACATCAAGCGGCTCAATGGTCTAGGGGTATGATTCTCGCTGTGAGTACGAGAAGTCCCGGGTTCAAATCCCGGTTGAGCCCGGAATATCTTTTTGAACATATTGAGCTATTTTAAGAACATGAGTAAGATCACGAGCAGCTGTGATCGACTGCACAGTGAAAACATCAAGCGGCTCAATAGTCTAGGGGTATGATTCTCGCTTTGGGTGCGAGAGGTCCCGGGTTCAAATCCCGGTTGAGCCCGAATATTCTTTTAAATACTTCAAGATATTTTTAAATCGTGAGAATGAGCACAAGCAGCTGTGATCACGTGCACAGTAAAAACATCAAGCGGCTCAATTTAAATCGTGAGAATGAGCACAAGCAGCTGTGATCAAGTGCACAGTAAAAACATCAAGCGGCTCAATGGTCTAGGGGTATGATTCTCGCTGTGAGTTCAAATCCCGGTTGAGCCCGGAATATCTTTTTGAACATATTGAGCTATTTTAAGAACATGAGTAAGATTACGAGCAGCTGTGATCGACTGCACAGTGAAAACATCAAGCGGCTCAATGGTCTAGGGGTATGATTCTCGCTTTGGGTGCGAGCGGTCCCGGTTGAGCCCGGAATATCTTTTTGAACATATTGAGCTATTTTAAGATCATGAGTAAGATCACGAGCAGCTGTGATCGACTGCACAGTGGAAGCATCGAGCGGCTCAATGGTCTAGGGGTATGATTCTCGTTTTGGTTGCGAGAGATCCCGGATTCAAATCCCGGTTGAGCCCGAATATCCTTTTAAATACTTCAAGATATTTTTAAATCGTGGAATGGTCACTAGCAGCTGTGATCAAGTGCACAGTAAAAACATCAAACGGCTCAATGGTCTAGGGGTATGATTCTCGCTTTGGGTGCGAGAGGTCCCGGGTTCAAATCCCTGTTGAGCCCGAATATCCTTTTAATTACTTGAAGATATGATCAAGATATGATTCTCGCTTTGGGTGCGAGAGATCCTGGGTTCAAATCCCGGTTAAGCCCGGAATGTTTTGTTTTGAACACATTGAGCACTCTTCAAGATCGTCAGAATGATTGCTAGCACTGACCTGAAGGTATATTTTAAAAGTTGATTATTTCATGTAGTTCATATCCTTCATTTTAATGTGAAGCTCGTGATAGTGATGACATGTTCTCAAGTTTGTCGAGAGGTTGAAAACTAAATCACCGTTGTTCGCAAGGGTTTAGAAACGGACGTTGCTGGTGGAGAAGAGTGAACATAATGCTTCTCTGAGTCGCCGATAAAGTTCTTTCGTACGTTTCACACCTTTTCGAAAATTTTCCGCTACTCTGCCACCAACATCCATCTTCTCGGGTTCGTTCGAGGGTATTCAATTTTCACCAGACTCTTATACACGTATTTCTGCCCGGGATCTCCTCCACAGACTGTATGGACTCAGTCAGGTGTGAAATATGACACGCCCTCCGGGCGATAAATAATAATCACAATCATCGACGTCGCCACCCCGATGCCCCGATCTCCACTCTTGACAGTCTGGTCTGCTAAGCATCGGCGCGGTCATATGTATACCCCATAATGAGAGTGGTTGTTTTCCATTGTTTTGTTATGAGGCTGAAAAAATGGACAAAAGGACCACGTACAGTTTGCACCCGCTATTATCATGCCAGTTATACTGGCGGGCGGCGATCTATACGCTGAGATAGTTAGAGGACTGAAGTGAGACGAGAAAAGGTGTTTAAAAGTGCTAGCATCACTCACCACAGAGATCGTTCATGTGCGTAAGGGGCACAGGATTACACTCAGTTCTCAGCAATATATAAGACGGACCATTACAATAATTGGATCTGACGACGTATTCCCTGCTCACATGTATAATATAGTTGTTCAAGAAAATACAATATGGCGAGATCCATGGCCTTTTTTAAAAAATAGTTACCAGCATTTCGATCTTCAAATGTTCAACGATTTTGATTCCTCAGAATTTAGCACTTACCTAAAATGGAAAGAAAAAAAGAGGTTAGTTTCGTTTCTATCAACAACCGGAAAATGGTGCTGATAATATTATTTTGATGATTTCTATACGGTTGTCATTAAAATAAGTGACATTCATGTGCCTCTTTTTTCCTCTTCGCCTTCATCCGGTTTTAGACATTAGGTACAATGCCCTCGCCATGGCTCGTAACCGATACCAATGTGAGTGACACATCTGTCGGTTTTGATGGATGAAGGATGGGTAGATGATGATGGGATGTACGACACTTGAGTTGACAAAACATTAATGCTTCCCACACGACTATGTGACAAAACAGAAATCCATTCCGAGGCGATACGGTTCGAAATCTCTGAGAGCACTTATAACTGATTGTACCCTAGCGACAAACGATGAGATAATAGGGATTAAACTTTGTCTCTTTTATCCATACTACTATGGTCTATTGTCCAGATAGCGAGGATTTGTGTCTGAGAAAAATCTGTTCCTGGAAATCTGTTTGTAGCATGATGCAAAAAATAAGTAGGACAGAGACTGGAACGTAACTCGTAAAGTGCGATACAATTCGATACAGCCAGTTTTTAGAAACACAACCTGATTACAATTCTGCGTGAACAATCTAACTGTTCTAAATAATCGTGCTCGAGATGAAACCTTTCTAACTCAAAACACATTTCCTTCTCGGTTTTTTTTTCATCTACTAATACTAAATTTCTCAAATTATGATTTGATTTTGAGTTTTGAATTTTTCACAAAAATCTAGAAAATTAAAAAAATTCACTCTGTATTGGGATCGCATTATTCAGGCCGACCCCTCGATCCATAACAATCATTCAGATATAATTATTTACGAAAAGAGTGATCGACAAGTCACCATCATCGATGTCGCTAAAATCCGGAAGAGAGCCATGGTCGCAAAATTTGCAAGTACCGAGTAACTCAAGGATTTTTGGGGGTTAAATGAGGTGCTAAGAATTGCTGCAGGCCGGCATGCATAAGTCGGTCAGTCTTAGCACCTGCACGAATGACCGACAGTTCCCGAGACAAGACTATGCACGAGTATGCTGATACGTGCACTTCGCAACGTCTAGTCCCCATTTGGAAACCAGAAGCTCTAATGCAGGTGAGAGTAATGTCAAAATTTTTCCAGAAATAGTTAAATCCTTTCACATAGTTATTATATTCATCCCGATACTTGGTAAAAGTACATCAAAACCATCGTAGTTGGAAAAAGGTATGAGCCCTTTGAAAAATGAAGGCTCAATTTCTCAACAAGTAAACATGTTTTATTTTCAAAAAAATAAACTGAATAATATTAATACATTTAAGAGCATGATTTTTTCTCCTCTTCCAAATCTTCGAAAATTTTCCTTTGTGATTTTTTTATTAAAATTTTTGGAATGATCTATAATCTGGCTGTTCTGTTCCACGATTGCAATGGGAATTATCACTAAATATCATGTTAAACTGTCTTGAAGCCTGTTAAGAATCGTTTTCAATGTCTACAGCAGAGTCTCGCTCCAGTCAGCGAGCTGCCAACAGTCTTTCTTAATACTGATGTAACACACAGCAGCTTTGCTTAACCGCTTGAACGGAAATGACGAGTCCAGTTTGTCATAAACTTTTCTGAACAAACTGACAATGACGAGCTGGACTCGCCAGAAATTATTTGATACTTTTTATGAGAGGAGTATCTATAAGTCATATCGTCTATTGCTATGGTATACTTATGTGCATGCTTATATTTATAGATAGAATGTAATTTTAATAATTCTATGCAGTCATTAACGCATAGAGTAAATGAACTACATAACGTGAAGTGCAATAGCGGTTATTTTACTATTGATATACGTCTATAAAAGTTATTATATTTGTTCTGAGGGGAATACAATAAATATACAGTAACCTTTCGATAACTGAACCTTCCCAATCCATCCTCTAAAAACTAAGAAAAGTAAATCGTCTGCCAGAGCAGTGCTGACTGAACAAAAATGTGTTAATATAGTGTTTTGTTTTGTTTATTAGAAACTAGCTGACCCGGCAAACTTCGTCCCGCCAAAAATTTGTTTTTTGTTATCAATACCTTCAAACATTCACGTTTTCTTACTATTAGCAAGTTCATGGATCCAATCGCAGAACTGTAATATCAGATTATTTTCAGACACAATTCTCGTTCAAGATTTTTCAACCACTTGTAAATAACATGTTTCTCCGTTACATGGAATAAATGTTTTATACAGAAAATATGATATAATAAAGACAGCCCTAAATCGGACAATTCCTTTCTCGAGTTCTGCTCTTATCAACACATCTGGCGATCCTTTTTTTGGGTATAGATAGAAGAAGATATAGGAGTTGAGCTTGAGCTTGGGTAGACTGTACAATTCGTAGTTGCTCTCCGTGATTGACCTGAACCAACCAAATTGCACAAAGAACACACAGAATGACGCTTGGGACTAGCAAATCATTCTCGTTATGCAATTTTCGGTGATTCGAGCTTTCAATGATCAATAACGACGCCGGCCACGTCCTTACAGTCACCAGGGGAAGGGTAGGAATGTTAGTATGATATTCGCCGCCCGAAGGCCAGAAGGGTCGCCTCTATAGCGTGGTTCCCTAGCGTTTATCATGGAAGGGATAGTTTGTTAGTGGGAAGGGGTAATAATCAGGATTCACTGTGGTAAGTGATGTGATTATGCTAACGCAAACTAGAGATCACTTGACGAAACGAAAACTTGAAAACCAAATGCATTTCGTAGCCGTGAAGATATTAAAGGGTGACCTGAAAAGGTCTCTGCAAAAGGATCATAACTCTGGTAAGTGAATTAATTTTGTAAGCGTGGACCCAATTACTCGTTGAAACGAAAACTCGAACATCAAATGCATTTCGTAGCAGCTGAACGGTAACCTGAAAAGTCTCCTCTGTTCAACGGAGCAAAAACTCGAAAATCAAATGCATTTGAAGATTGAATATATTGAAGGGTCACCTGATAAGGTCTTATCAGACTCGGATCGGACTTAATACTTGTGCCTAGTCGCACGTCATGCTCTTCCATTGTAATACACGGAAATCACGGAAGTTTTCCGAATTGGGGCTCTAGCATCTTGAACCTAGTCTTGCAATTTATATTTGAACCTCGAAAAAGAAAACTTGATACCTGCGATTTGGATTTGTAATAAAAACTAACAATTTCTCAAGTAATCAGTCGAGCAATTATTAAAGAAATCATTGTTCTTGTAGTAAGGGTTAGAATGACATAATTGAAGGAGAAGCAACGTCAATCCTCTATTCAAAAAAAAACGAAAAGGAGATACATACAAGAAGAACTCACTGACATTCAAGGTGAACTACTAATCCCAAGAAAAAACATGGGTGAGCAAAAGAGACAAATGTAAGTTAATTCAAACTTTTCTCTCGACCTCCGTAACATTCTCATGGTCGAAACGCACACTACATTGAATATTCTTGCATGGAAATCTTATGGCCGCTTGTACATACGAAGACAATATTAGATATATAAAAACCTCTAAAACTATTGGATCTTCTAAAACTCTAGAATGTCGAATGTCGTTTAGATTGAATGCAACTTCGCGCGAAAATGCGGCTGCACAAATCTCACGCAACTGCGAGAAGTAAACAACGACATAGAACTGCACCGGCGTGGCTACACCGTCCGCTCCGCCTTGCCGTGACCGAAATCGTCTGCCTCGAACAAACAAAACAGCCTGCCTCCATCCGTCAGCTATCGTACAATCAAAATATGCTCTCCGATCCAAACCTCTCACAAAAACTCGACTGTACGTCAACCGACGAAAAGAATCAAAACTCTCTACGTGATTTGAACAAAATTAGAGATTTTTTTGTACGAAAAAAATATACAAAAGCAATTTTTTTAGAATGAGTTTTTAGAATGAATTTGTTATAGATACAGGCAAACCTGTTTTTATGCGATCTTTTTATGAAAATCCTCGTTTGTGTGACTCTTTTTGCGTCATTTACGAAATCGGGACTTGAATCACATAAACCAATAGCTCAAGCCATAAAATCGCACGTAAACAGTCACACAAATGATAGATAACATTCCAAATTATAGGTACAGATTCCCGATCCCAAGTTCGGAGAAGAAATTCTACATGCAAATTATCAGATACAGACTCCAAATTCCGAATTTGTAAATTATATTCCGAATTCAAGTTTTCGGGTTGCAGATTCAACTTGACGATCTCGATTATAGATTCTAGCATTTGATTTTAACAAAATTTTATCAAAATCTTGATCTCTGATACAGATTCCATAATTGATTTTCAATTTTTGGAGAGATTCTCGATAAATTTGATGAATTTGAGGAGATTTTCTCGGGAAGATGCTAACCAAGTTATTATGAGGTAAGAAAAGGTATTACAATTATAACCAAATGTTTTTTTTTCATTAAGAACGCCTCCATCCCAGTTTGCTTCACAAGAGGGCTCCCTTTCTCCTATCAGAGCAATGTGTTTTCAGAATGTGATTCTATGTAAGCTTTTTTGAAGATGTGAGGAAATTTTTAAACTAGTAAAGTTCCCAGCTAAGTCCCGGTTCCTCTTGCTATCAATTTATTGTTCACTCGAGTGGATTTTTGTAAAAAAATGTATTCATGCAGAAATGAAATTAAAGAGGACCAGTCATGTCTGATGATTGCTGATTTGAGATGGAACAGCTCGGGGGTACCCAACCCCCCGTTCCCACTAAACACCTCATCCCTCAACAGTGCACAACATCTTCTCTCTTTTGACTCGATCCAGAACCAAATCCGATGCAAATCGCCCCGACCACTGGAGGATTGGTGGTGTTGTATTTTATTTCCATCTCTTGTCCGTTGGTACACCTCTTTGGGGTCAGTCGTTTTTCCACTCGGACACCTTCTCTTCTCGAGAGGGCAACAGGCAGCTGCCACAGCGCGCTTCAATGGCTAACAAGTTGGCTGACTGGTTCTCGACCTCACCGTCTCTCTCTCCCTCTCTCTTCCACTTACGTCGTCCTCTCCACCGTGACGGCTGGCACCGGCTGGTTGGCAAAGGGGGAACACGAATACCCAATTTGGTTCCTCCCGAGAAATAACGACCAATACGGGATCAGACGGCGACGGGAACCGAAACGGCGGGTATCAACTTTTATGCCTTGTTTGTGTTATCGACTTTACACGCTCTGCTCTGTTGGCGCGGGGCATTGAGATGAGGCGTAGAGAACCTCCGTGGAACCCCAACCCCGACAGCCCTTCCTTCCCTTCTTCCTTCACGACACAGTAAACGGTTGCGCCGTGTTTATGTTTATGCAAAGTGGCTTTTTTATACCTTCGTCCGCAATGATCCTGCAAAAGCTGTCGTTCCCTTTTCGGAGGAGGAGAGCCCATGTGGGAGCTCGTGCTGTTTTCGATTCAATCACTACGGGAATGACTGAGACATCAATCAGGGCTCTAAACGGGCGGACTGCCGTAGAGCCTCGCGGATACTCACGGTGAAATCGCGGACACGGAGCGAGCAGATCTGGCAACACTTTCTCTCTCTCCACACAAGCTAAATAAAAATCCCCAAACTTTGCACCCCACACTAGTGCTTGGCGCACCGTCAGCCAACTTAATTATCTGGTTTCAAACTTGTTAAAGAGATAAAAAATGATATCTTCACAACTGCTTTTTTCCTGCTTCCAACGGACACGTACACGCACACATACACACAGACGAAACGCGTCTGCTTTTGCCATTGGCCACGCCGCGATTCCACGGAATTTCGGACTGTTCTCTCGCTAGGTGCTTGGGCATCCGCGTCTCGTCTGTGGTGGGCGCTTGTTGCGAATGAGGCAATGGAAATTTCTGTGCTTTCGGAAGTACCGGCAAACGAGCGGACCACACAGAAACACCGACCGACCTGGGCTTGGGCTAATTTCTCTGCGCGCTGGGAAATGGTTTTATGGCTAATTCAGCGTTTTCCGGTGGAACGAAACTCTGGAGAGGGACGATGCGAGGTGCGAGGCTCTAGTTGCAGGTTCGTCAGGTGTACATAATTTTGGAAGATGACCCGTTCGGTATGTCATTTGTGTCAAGATATAAATATTTGAAGGAAGAAAAACAGAATTTTGACTATAAATTATCCGACCCGACATGATCATGTTGGGATAGACCAATCCTATGCAGAATTGGGAAAAAAAGTCGCTATCATTACAGTTCACCCAGATGAGATGGAGATGGAATGCACATCATTTTGAAGCAACAAGTTTCTAGTTTCGGAATCTCTACCGAACAGGGATAGCCATACTAGTATTTTGGAGTTTTCTTCGGAATATACGGTAATTTAGATCGGTTCGACCTAAATAAAAAACGCTTTCAGAAATTACAAATATAATTTAAGGTTTCACCGTGATCCTTCAATTTTGTGTCGAGTGTACACATACAAATTAGGAATGTATGAAAAACAAATTATATTCTGAAAAGAAATAATAACTTCACGTGATTTGTGAATAAATAATGATGTGTGGATTCTATTATCATTTCCAATTGAGGGGCTCAAAATGAAAGGGGCATCATCGATTTCTCCACATCGACTCTCTCTTTTAATCATAACTTAGCTGCAAACTCATTCCCAGCTGTATTTGACAATGTGAAAGATAGGCCAGCACCTCATCTATCGGATTCTTAGAAAACTCAAATCGGAACATTTTTGCAGTTGAGTTATTAACTAAAGAGAAAGTTGATGAAGAGAAATCGTTCAAATCACTTACACCCCTTCCATTCTAAGCCTCTTAATTGAAATAAAACAGTTAAATACAAACTGAACTTGAATTATATGATTATTCACGATTCTCCATAAAAACTTTTAATGAGATTTTTGATTGAACTTCGGAAGTCCTAGTCTTCGTAATTGCTTTCCGTGATTAGTTCTAACCAGCGAAATTGCAAAAATAACTCACTTGGAAATTGCAATCCATTCTCATTGTTCAAGTTTCGGTGATTCGAATTCTGAATAGTGAAAGTCACCAGGAGATGGAGAAAAAATTGTATGATTTTTAAGGCCAGAAAGGTCGGTTCTATAGTTACTGCACAGTGGGGAATCGCTGGCCATCAGCCAAAATACAAAATTGGCGTCAGCTGTTTCGTAGTATTTTTCCTTTCTTGCTATAATATTCAAGTGCTTAAATCCCACATTTGAGCGCACTATCATCAAATCTGATTTTTTGATTAATTTTCAAAGCTTTGCATATTGACGTTTTCTGAAAAATGTTTGAAAGACAGTACATTACTTTGAAACGCTCTGTAGTTTCAATGATAGCTTGGATTTTTCTGGCGTCAGAGGAAAAGTTATTCGAGAAACTATCTATATAAATAAAATGGGTGGGTTATATCTATAATATAACCGCAAGGTTGAAATGGGACTACCTAAGCTTAGCAATCATTTCAGTGAGCAGAAGATATGAAGGCATAACCTTCAATGCAATCTTAAATAACCGAGTCTAAGCGTTATGTTCGTACCCGTTCTTGTAAGGCGGTGGTGACACTGGATGCAGTAAAGTGATCGTACGAATTGTATGCAATAGTGAAAGTAAACAACCACATTGAGTTGTATTGCTGTGGTTACATTGCTACCCCTTTGCTTCGTTCGAATTCGTGAGCTTCAAATTTTGGTGCGTACTCCTATCCAAAGTAACCTTAGCCTAATCCGTGTTAGGAAAAGACTTTTCGGAGTGCAAAGAAAACATGTGGGTGCAGAAGTACCTCCGGCTTGCATAAATCAACAACTTTAACTTCTCCTTTTTATCCTATGGAGGATTTAAACCTGAAAGTTCATTCGCCTCTAGTGTCTGTACGATCTACCCAGGTCCCAAAGTTTAGGACACCGTGTTACGGAAACATGTTCTAGTTTGCACAAAGGCAAGCGAGTGCAAAAGTACTCACAGTTTGCATTTATTTGCAAAGCAGATTTCCCCAGACATCTTGGTTTTGAAGTCTGTGTTAGGCAAACACATTTCAGTCGAAACAAAAATACCCCCGACCTGCATGAATTTGCAATGCCAATTTCCTACGCTCCATGGATTTGAAGTCTATGATAGGGAAACACATATCAGTCGGAACAAAAATACCCCCTACTTCCATGTAGTGATCCCCGATAATCGTTCGATTAATCGGTTAATCGAATACCTCCTACAGAAATCGATTATTAATCGAACGAATACTGCACAACCAATAATCGAAGTGAACGAATAATTTGCGTCGATTAATCGATCCAAACTCAGAGAGAAAAATACGTACGGCCGCTGCAGTTTCATCCTGAAAATCAATCATTATCATTGATGCTCCCCTAAGTTCGTAAACGATGCTCAATGCCGTCAACGCGAATTAAGCTTCGTTTACGACTTTAGGGGAGCGTAAAAGATAATAATTGATTTTCAGGCGGAATGAACACTTTTTTGATTCCATATGGCTTTGTAGCAAATGAGAAATATTGGTCTAACTAATAATTTCTCTCAGTGTGACGATTAATCGATTAATCGATTATTTGTGGCGATTAATCGTATCGAATAGCATACTGCTGAAAACTATTCGATTAGCTGATGAACGATTAATTTCAAAAATCGGGGATCACTACTTCCATGTGTTTGCAATGCCGATTACTCCAAGGCTGCTTGGTTTTGATGGCTGTGTTAGGGAAACCGTAAATCGGGCCAATCTAAACGAGGCAGTTAGGGCGTTTAGATAACGCTTACCATTTTACTGCTTTTCAATTGTTTATCTAATGAAAAATAACATTTTATTAATTGCGATAGAAGCGTAGAAATATTTCTTATCAATTGATGCAAACATCTTTCCGATCCAGTAAGAAATGTTCGAGTTATAAGCATTCGGAACCTTTCATTTTTTCCTGCTGTTCTGTGTTTAGGTTTTCATTTTACCCCCCATACATTCCGGTTAGACGTAGTCCCACGTCAAAAATGGAAGGCCAAATGTGTTGTTAACCGCAAAACTCGAAGAAGGAATGGTTCGATTTGAGTTGTCTTTATTTTGTTGTGTTTATTGTATTCTGCCCATAGAACAATGTTATGATGAGAAAAAGTTTAGAAATTTGTTTATAAAAAAATTCATATCAAAACAATAATTTTGGGCGGGACGAAGTTCGGCGGGTCTGCTAGTAATTCATTAAATATTGTAAAATTTGATCATAGTAGGCCTGACCCATAAAAAATCATGAAAAATTGTCATTTTCTGTAGAAACCAGCTTAGAAGTTTTGTTGTCGCAGTTTGCCGCGGTTGTGACTAGATTTGAAATTTAGGTTAAAATATAAGCTTTCAATTGAACACTGTTCGATGCTGCGCAAAACTGCGCGAATTGTCGTTTAGTTTAGTGAGATAAGCGATAGCAATCACAATATTTTTTTTTAATATTCAAATTTTCTCTAGGATTCAACTAAATCAAAATCATAATAATCCAATGATGAAAATTTTCGTATCACAGTAATCTGTAGAGGATGAAATATAAATCTGGGCTAAACATCACAAAATTTACCATTAAAAAGTTATAAAAAAGTGTGTGATTAAAAAGGAACAAAAATAGGGTAAAATTAAAAAATATTTATGAAATCGAAATCTTATCAAACCAATGTCACTCAGAGCATATTAATAACAATATCAATTGAAAACATTCAGTCCTTTTCAATAGTTAAACATGATTCGCTATCACACAAACTGATTGGACAATAGCCGTTTGCAGGTTTTTTTTGTATGGGTAGGCACTTAGTTCGTTGTATGAGAAAAAAAAACAAAAAACCAAAGAACATTCGTGGCAATACCGCTTTTCTTCAGTTTCAGTTGCAACGGTGGTGGTTCCAGTGTCTACGATTCGTTCAAAATAGATATCAGCTCAAAATTCGGTTCCACACAATTCAACGTCGAATAAGTTTTAACTAACTGTATTGTATTAATTTGCAATCTAAATATTTTGCAGGATATTTTTGATTTGAGGGGTCGTCCAGAAACTACGTAATCTTTTTCAACACTCAATGACTTTGTGCTCAAAGATCATACAATTATATAGAAAAATATGTAAAAATACTGCATGGAAGAGGGTGGCAAGAAATCCAAAAAAATGGATAACGGTGTTTATGGACGACCCAAATAAAAGACGGACCCCAGATTCGTGTTCAGCATCCCGAAATTATATAAATATCATGTTTTTCCGCATTTAACGACACTTTTTTTGCTTGGCCAGCCATTGCCAGCCCACTATGCACTGTGATGAATAGAATACTGGAATATATTCCAGTACGCGGCGGCGGAGGTAAATGAAGGGTGGTCTGAAAAGGTAACCGAGAAAACACCGTAGCATCTCGTATCCCCAAAACACATATAAACAGGAACGAGAGTTCCTATGACAGACGCATTTTAACGTAGGACTCCGTTTAACAGGAAGGTATGGGGTGTAAAAATAGATTTAAAAACTAAACATGTCCGAAACAATGAAAGACTTAGATTTTGCCAACTTACTCACTCTTCATAGTTTCGCACGTCAAACCCGTTTCAGTTGTGATCCCCCCAATTCCACGTTATGGGATGGGACATAGACTCGATACACCAGCGTGAAATGTTTATCAGCAACAATATCGTTTGTGTGCTTCCGGCAATTTATTCAGTCTAGCATAACAAATTCCGATTACGGAGGTATATCTGGTCAGATTTAGCATGATCTGAAGACCTTCAGGGATTCACCTAACTCAAAGTAACAGAGCCAGGTGCATTGTCCGAACGAACCCAAACGTGGGAGTGGAGACATCAGAGGGGGTACGCGAGAACGATGGATAAGTAGGATTGGTTACATGAGGGGAGGGAAGCGATATCGGGAGTTATATAGTAAGAATTGGTGGGTTGAGGGGAAGGCTCCCCCTTTTCCGTACAAGTTTGAAGGCGTTGCTTTCATTTAAATTGTTTTGAGTAATAGGAGTATGGTGTCGTTTCCTGGTGCTATGTCAACGCAACTATGAGAAAGTGAATCCTAGTGAGATTCATAGTCGTTTACAGACTGTTTACTGTTAGGATAATGTTGGTAGGTCTACTGTGAATCTGTAGGTATCGATGAGTAACAAAAATTCGTGATTTCCAACCTAGAAAAGCCTTAATTGTTGACAAAACACGCAACGGACGTCACCGTCTTTAACGATAATCGTCGCAAACTCGTCGAAGATTTGATTCAAAATTACCGGCGAATTCATCATCAGCGTATCGTTAATTGGAGATCTGGCAATAATCTTGCAAGACGACAACAGTCGTTCACACACATGACGTGTAACTGAAGAAACTCTTAAAAACCTGAAGCTTGAACCAATTCCACACAATCTGTGTTTTCCCGACCTTGCGCCTTGCGATTTTTTTTCTCTACTCAAGAGAGCCATTCAAGAAGATTCCCAGTATCGGCTCCTGGTATACAATACAGATAGGAGACACAAACTGAAAAATGTTTAGGCGGGGTCCCACTAGCACGGGGTCCCATGCTAGGTCCAACGCTTTGTTACAGAATGTATCACGGCGTGGAAACGCTGAAGCAACCCAAAAAAGTGGAGATCGTGCGTACGACATCGTAAAAATGGTAATCGGCGAAGCACTCCAGAAAGTGAAGCAATGCGAGCAGTAGATACAAAAAAAAGTTTTTCAATTTTTTTCTGAAATTGCTTACATGTCTTATGAACAGTTTGAACAGGCTCCTTTCATGCTTTCGTTTTCAGAGAAATTTTTTAACTGTCGATACAAATTTTAGGGCCAATGAGTAACAAACATCACTCCTTTTATCTTTCGACTGAATTGTTCGTCATAGCACTAAGTTCAACCGACACCACCAAGATGTGTTGGTTTCTCAAATGGTTCTCATTTGGCTGAAACCAAAGGGATAACTAAAAGAGAATTGTCCTGAAAGAGAAAACCCAGTAAGCTTCTGCATACATCCGCTCGAAGTGTTTAGGAACGTTGGTGTACAAACCAGGATGATCCATTTCAGTGCAAACCAGTGGTCCGCCCGAATATCCATTGCAGGAATCGATTCTTCTTTGGAAATAGCCATCGCAAATTATACCTCACCAATTGGAATCATTCAATATTGATACTGTTGGTTTCATTAAACAAGACGGTTTTTTGATATGGTGAATTAGTTTCTACACCAACACGTAATCAAACTTTCCGTAAAGTTGTGCGGGGCAAAGGTGCGCACGGGGCAAAAGTGCGCATTGGCCTTTTTGCAGCAAACGAGCATAAAAATTCGACAACAGTGTATTCGTTTGATACATTATTACAACAGCAGCTCACACATATAAACAAGATACATTTCATGAAAGTTATGAGGTTAAAAAGAGTTTTGCGATGTTTTGATCTAATTTTTTCCGTTTTGGAGATGACGATTTACTTACCTAAAATAACTGGAAAGTTCGAAACTACACTGTCAAGGAAACCTTCATTCTATAGTAGATGATACTGCGTATTCGTTTTTGTGAAAAAGTTAAAGAGCTTTTTTTAAAAATTCGATTAGTTCAAAAATTGCTTGTGGGGCAAAGGTGCGCAGTGGCTGTGGGGTAAAAGTTCGCACTAGCGTTTTGCTCTGAAAAAAAAAATTATGAAATGTTTTCAACAAAATTTTTAACGGGACCCACAAGAAGAAAACTGAGGATCTGGTGAACCACTGCAGGGCACTGGACAAAGCTTCCTATGGTATGACTCACAAAAATTTACGGCGCCTGGCGTTTGATTTTGTGGAAGCCAACAACCTCCAGCACGAATCCAACCAAGTTGCAAAATTGGCAGGAAGAGATTGGGATTCTAGCTTCAAGAGGAACCATCGTTTGTCTCTTCGAACCCCACAATAGCTCAACGAAACAACAGTGCTCCAAGGCAAAGTGTCGAAATCCTCAGAACCGAAATCTAAGATGAGGAAAAAAAATAAGCAATTGCTTAAAAATAATTCAAAATGAATTTCAAATGAAAACTTTTTTATTTTCACCATGCATTCAATTCAATAACGGTTATGTTTCGTTTATGTTTTATGTTTTGAATTTCAAATAAATATTGTTTTTTTCTCAACTATGAGTTTCAAATAAATCAAGTGAAGGTAATTATGTATTTATAAACTTGATCTATATAAATAAAAATGATTCGGTATCCGTTCCTCACGATTCAACTCAAGAACGGAGAAACGGATTTAAACAGTCAGTATCAGAACTGATGCGTCTTAGTCTGTATGAGGCTTATCTGTCAAAAAAGAAATTATACACCGCGAGTATAGATTACGTACTTAAAAATAATTTCTGTGGGAACTTGAGTGTTCGAAATGATTTATATCAATATATCAACTGTGGGTGGGACGAAGTTCACCGGGTCAGCTAGTTTGTCAATAAAAACGAATTCTGTTTCAAATGTTGAACATTTTCGGATATCTTATATTGTCAGTCTTCTCCCTTCCAAAAATTTCCAATATTCGACCACAACTCCCACTCTTCTCCACCCATAAAAAACCAGAGAACACCCCCTCCTGCCTACTGGACGATGCTTACACACTCTAATAATGATGATGATAAAGCATTTATTTTTGGTATAAATTATCTCAAAAGTTCAATTCAATAAGTGCGCACTTTTGCCCCGTACATCGCGCATCTTTGCCCCCACTATGTAACAAAGGTGCGCATTTGTCTTTTTTTATTAAAATAGGGTTTTGCCCAATTACAAACACAACTCGAGAAATGCTTGTACTACGTTTTGAAGGTAATATATATAGTTACAATTTGGTAAGCAAACGGAATTTTATTTGCTTTTATTTCAAGAGTTATTGGACGGCAACAGTTAGGTGCGCACCTTTGCCCCGCATTATTCTATTGTCCGCTATCGGACCCATCGCCAATGATACAATTCGTCGTTCATCATCCGCAGAACAATCATGACCCATATATATTATTTTTTTGTTATTTCAATAGTTTGTTTTGAAATCAATTTTTAAGCAATTGAAACAGGCTTCTGGATCAATACGAAACAAGCATATAACTCGAAGACATCTTATCTTTCGAATGAAGTGATTATCGCACTACTTCGTTCAGCCGCCAAAGATGTATTAACACTCAAAATTTTGTGTCTTGCGTTGTTTTCGACAAGGCTTCCATCGGTTTGGACACGCAACGTCACAGTACCAGTACCAGACTTGGATTGATTCTAACAAGTTAAAACGGCTTGTACCCTCCTGAAACCAAACCGTTAACATTCATACCAAAATCATTAAGCGCCCTACGGTACAATATTTTCTTTAGTGAGTGAGAACAGCATCAAATCGAAGAAGCAGTCAAGAAAAAAATAACAGTCTACTCCCCAAATGGAGAGAGAGAGAAGGCCGACCATGAAAAAAACACAACGAAAAAAACAACCATCGAGAGATAAACCGCGCCAAGAAGCACGATATGAAGGAAATGTAGAATAATGAGTAACATAACAAGACAAGTTAAGTGATGATGATCATACTTTTATTTCGCGCATAATATATAATACACCACACGATGATGATTCATCGTGGACTTCTTCTCCTCCTCACCCGCCCATGCACTTCTTGTTCGTTCTTGGCTCTGCGCATGATTTGTTTCCTCCTTTCCGTGGTTTCTGAAGACGCGAGAAGATTGGGATAGGTAGTTCACGATTTTCTTCTGCCTCGGAACTTCCATTTTTAGCCAGCGGGGCCAAACTTTTTTTTGTTGTTTCTTCTCATTTTCCGTTGCCTTCATTATTATCATCAGAATAATAATCATCATCATCATCATGGTCATCGGCGACCGGTCAACTTCCTCGGTTCGCTCTCACGCGCGCCCTGGTAGTACTCGATACTCTCATAGCCCCCCATATGGCTTGATTATTATTTATGTATTTATGTACAGGCGATGATGTTACTTTCTGGCTGGCACTGGGGTTAATATCTCGTGGTGGCCGCCGTTCGCGATGCGGGGCAAGCGCGTGGACCTTTTTTTGTCTTGGTGGTGTTATTGTTGATGATCGTTGGGGACCCTTCGTTGGTGGAAGGTAGTTTTCGTAATTCGATCAGAGCAAAATTGATTCCGAAAATTTTTGACCACATTAACGGTTCATGAAATCGAATTTATTGAGTTTGGACTGAAAAATGGTGGACTTCTTGGATAATTATAGTCGGAAGAATATTATTATGGTCGGGAAGAATTTTGAAAATTGGGATGATTTCCCAATTTAACTCTCAAGTTATATGAATAAATGACATTGCACTGAGTATTCATCGCGAACCCTATCGCGGCGGTCTTCTCCGTGCTTGACACACTCTCGGTCACAGGCGATTATGTTTTGTTCCACCTGTTCCACTAATCCACTTTTTTTAAATACTTCAATCCACCTTTGGCAACGCCGAGAATCAACAACGATGTGTGCGTGCGATACAAAAATACAGAAGAACTCTCAACCAGACGGCATTAAAATCGCCGCATTATTTTTAATAACTTGAAGTTAGTTTAGGTTGAAACATTGAATCGCAATGAGTCTCTTAAAGCAAAGCTTCAAGCTTCAATGGTTGGGAACAGGAGTGGAGAAAAATGATGAACGAAACTCTCCATAGCTGCAAAGCATTATGTCAGCGATTGGTTCATTTTTCAAACAAGTTCTTAAATTCTATGTGAATGTGAATATGAATCTAAAAACTGAATATGGAATCTGGTATATGAATCTGAATTTGAATCTGTTCTATTACCTATTACGGAATCTGAAATCTGGAATCTATTCTATTACCTATTACGGAATCTGAAATCCAGAATTCCAGAATACGAATTGAAAGCGAGAGAAGCCGAATATCCACAATACCAAAGTAATGCCCTGTGTTTGGTGTGATGAAAAGGGTGTGAAGACACAATCAATGGATCAATGGAAAGTTCTACCAGATTATGTGAACAGACACGAATCGATAGTATTCCATCATGACAACGCTCGACCTCATGTTGCTGTTCGAGCTAAAAGGAAAACAGTGGATGGCCGCTCTATAGCCCAGACCTTACTTGGATAAAAAGCTGGTATCGAAGCATATGATATGAATCTCAATTCCGAATCTGGAATCTGAATTTATAATTTCAGCCTGAATTCCAGAACCAATCAATCAATCGTTGAATGTTGAATGGGTTTTATTGTAAATAATGTCTGAAATTCAGTGCGTTGATCGATATCCCATGTCCAATGTCAATGTCATAAAGTATATGTGCCACTTCTAAACCACTGCACAATGGTCCAGGAGGTGCATCTAAGTGGAAATTAGCATTAAAAGTTCGACAGTTATTCACTAGACGAAAACCGTCTTCGACAAAGTTTTTACATATGATAGAGCGCTGATTTTCATGTTATCAAAAAAGGGTCGATGAAATGAAAAATCTAACTTTTTTATCTTTATAGATAGAGGTAAACATAGTTCGACAATGTTGTAATCCCAGTTATTTGAGACATCTTTGTAGAACAAAGTTTTTTCTATCTTCTGAAATAACCGATATAGCGCTTTTTTTAAGCTGTGTAAGGGTCACCATGAAAAAAACTATTTTTTTGCTTTAATTTTTTATTTCAAATTCTACATACACACTGTCATCGAAAAACTTTTAGAGCTTACTAGTACAAACATATTGTGATGCAAAACTTGTCAATACCTCAACTTCACTCAAAGTTATTGATATTTCTTCTCAAAATATACGCTCTTTGCAATTGTTTGTCATTCTTTCTGGGGCGAACAGAAATAAAGTTTATTGGTGGAATTTCAAAGAGCATAGTTCACTCTACATGATGTGTGATTTTCAAAACTATGTTATTTTTTGTGTTTGAGTAAATTAAAATTGAAATCTTGAGTTTTTGGGTGAAAAACCATCAATAACTTTGAGTAGGATTAAGACATTGATGAGTTCTGCATCGCAAAATGTTCGTCTTGATAAGCTCTAAAAGTCATACGAAGACAGTTTTGATGTAGAATTTGAAATATAAAAGTTAGAGCAAAAAACATTTTTTCATGGTGACCGTAATGCAACTTAGGAAAAAGCGCTAAATCGATTGTATTCAAAGATAGAAAAAAGCTTTGTTCTAAAAAGTTATTTTAAATAATTAAGGCTACGACATTGTCGAACTATGTATAGGTGGGGGGGCTGTCATACAAATGAAACCCAAATTTCTGCATTACTCGAGAATTAATCAAGCTAAACGAAACCAAATTTGGCATGCGAAGGTTTAAGGGGACACAAAACGTTTTTATGGCGAATAGACACTCCTCCCGTCTCTCTGAAGGGGGAGAGGAGCCATACAAATAAAGCATACATTTCCGCATAATTCTAGAACTAATCAAGCAAACGGAACTAAATTTGGCATGTGGAGGTTTTATGGAGAAGAAACATTTCTAAGGTGGTTGAGGTGGTGGAAAAACAAATTTCTGCATAACTCGAAAACTAATCAAGCAAATGGCCCATTCCATTTTGGGGTGGTTCGAAAAATTGATTTTTTCCCTTTTTTCCAGAAATGACTATTATTCAAAAATTTATATCTTTTAAACTACTGAGCCGATTCGACATATCAAATTAAACCTAATTAGCTAGGCTTTCTTGGAAATACTTCACTTGCAAAAATTTTAGGTTTTGATTTTGTCATTATTGATTGTATTTGTTTTTTTATTGTTTTCATGGTCTCGGGACCAAGGGCGCTATATTTTTCTATATTTTTTCTTGGAAGCTGAGGATTTTTACATAACATATCGAAATTTTGGGAAGGCGTTGTTTTTTGTTCTTATGATTTTTCAAAGTTATCCGATGGTACGAATAATATTTTTTCTCTTTTTTTAAAAAAAACATTTTTTCAGAAATTCATAACTTTTTAACTACTGGACCGATTCAGATGATCAATATGAGTGAGCAAAAGAGTTGGTTTTCTTTGAAAAAATACCACTCTTGCGTAAAATTGGATTCTAGTTGCATATATGTACAGGGTCTTTCAGATTAAACGCTCACGCAAAAAAATCGAATAGCTCCTTACTATTTTTTTTTCACACCGTCGATGGTAGCAGTGCATTCCCCACTTCGGGACGATAATATTCGGCTATTCGTTCAATCCAATCGGATGGTTTCCAGTGTCAAGATGTACAATTTACAAGAACTTGTATTTTGAGTGAAATCGTATTACTCGAGCAACCGAAGCCTTAATGAAACTTTGTCCTCTTATGGTAAGAATTTTTTACGCTCGATTACTTCCTCTGGGGGTACCTGAAGGACCGTTACTGTGTTAATAAGCCACAAAATTTGGAGGCAATTAAAGAAGAAATAACTCGGACTTTCAACAGCATCGAAATCGTAATGTTAGAATGGAGAATTTTGTTCACTGTTTAAAACCGCGCTATCGAAAATAAGCTTTATTTTGTTTTTTTTAAAATAAAAATCGGTTCACTGTTGAAGTTATTAAAATTTGTTGCGTGAGCGTTTAATCTGAAAGACCCTGTACTTCAACCATAATCTCAATCATGTACACGTAAGAGGCAATGCTGCAATGTTACACTTAAATGCAACAAAAAATCACGGCGCAATTGAATATGAATGTGAATGTGACATAGCCCTCTCCATACGTTTGAAGACCATGGGAAAGGTCCTGAAGATCGGAAAATGGGTTCAGAACATGAGCTGAATGAAATACAGCAGGGAAACCGAAAAATCACATTTGAAATATTGCTCACCAGTGACAAAAGGAATCTGTCCATCTGTCCATCGAATAATGGGCCAGAAAACGAGTTGAGGAGACGAGCGCTCGTCTCGTTTGTTTTGGTATTCCAGATGACGAGCTCGACAAAAAAAAAGACGAGAAACTCGTCTGACTCGACGAAAATAAAGCGAGAAACTCGTCTGAATCGATGGATTAAAATCATGCGATATGTAGTTTGAGGCATACTGGAATTGCTGTGGGTATTGTTTACAAACAGACTGTCGCCGACTACGTCACCCATGGAATTTACAGATTGGAGATGCTACACAATCTAATACGGGGTCTAAGCTTTAGTTGTTTTTAGTTTGTAAATTAATGAACTACTGTTACAAATGGTCTTCAAAGAAAAGTGTTATTCTGAAAACCATACCGAGAATGGTAGCAATGTATTGTTATGATTCGATGCGGCGAATGTGAATGGAACCAGAAAAATCTGGGATTGGTTCGATGCAAGTGGCAAGGATAAATTGTTCAATCAAATGAAGAAAGTAGCTATCGGCAAAGTTATTAAAAAAGCTTTTCGTTCGGATGTATAAAACTGCACTGGAAGAGTGGGATGGCGTTTGTGAGCTACAACATGCAAGTTTATTGAGAAAATATTCCATTACAAGCCGTATTTTCAATCCATATTCATATTCAACAGTGACCAATGCATTCACCATCAAGAGAAATTGCAGAAATTGAGCAGTTTCACTCTCCAGTTATCCTACGTGCGACAAATGGCACCAAGAGTTCATAACCGTCAACAACATTTCCAAGATGGAGCCAGAGTTATTGATTGATGGCCACTAGGTGTCAAATAATGATAACATTTCCGAGACGGATACAATCGAACAGAAACCCGAAACGCTAATCAAAAGGCAAAATGAATAACTCTCATATCAGAAAAATAGACGAAGAAGAAAATAACACTTTAATAATTCGTCATAAAAGTAGAAAAGCCTCGCGGATAGAGGTTTGATGAAATACCACATATGGTCACACACAGGTGAGAACATGATGTTTTTCATTTCGTAAACATTGACAGATAATCTATTTCAGGAAAAAAAAATCATTAAAATTTGTAAAACGTTGAAATTTGAAATACGAACTCTAATTGCAAGTTGGAACTCATTCGAATTGATTGAAACTTGGCTTATTCACTAAAATCCACATTTTCCGAGCACGTTTAACGCTCTACAACCTAGCCCCGCCTTCACGGATTTTTTTTTCAAATTATTCGGACATTATTTTCAATGTTCACCCCCACTAGAAGTCTTTAGAATACTTCAACCTAACGTACACACATTTTTGCATGAAAAGGCAACAGTATGCGTTGATTGTTACCGCAACCACTAAAACTCTACAGATTAAATGATAATAACATTGTTCCACTCATGGTTTCAGAAATGATATTTACGTAGATATTTTATGATATATATAAAACCTACATAGAATGTTTTGTACATATTAAACAGTAAGTAAAAGTTTCAAAAATAAAACATCGAACAGTTTGGGTATCAAGAAACCATAATACTTGTCATACTCTATATCCCTCTATGGTCACGCAAGGTGTCGTCATTGCACTCTGTAGTCATTATTTGTTGGTGTTCAACGGTTCATGCGCTTTGACAATTTGCTAGAACTCTGTGATGGCCAACTTTTACTTTACACAGAAACAGGTAAGCGATTTACCCTTATGTTTTATACAGGACTAGCTGACCCGGCAAACTTCGTCCCGCCCAAAATTAGTTTTTTGACATCCGGCGATCCTTTTTTTGGTATAGATAGAAGAAGATATAGGAGTGCGTTTCATCACATTAAAATCCATTTCCAGTTTCGAACAAAGTACGTGTAGTACATATGGGAATTTAATTTTCCGAAATTTCCCTTTTTCCTTCAGTTTTCCTAAAATTTTCAATTGTCATGTTTGGAAGGGTGTCATACCATCATAGAAACATTTCTCATACCCAAAAACCCCCACATCCCAAATTGTGCTTGATTAGTTCTCGAGTTATGCAGAAGTTTTTGTTTCGTTTGTATGTCAGCCCCCCCCCCCCTAAGAAAGGGGGGAGGGGCATCTAACCACCATAAAAACATTTATTGCACTCTAATACGTCAGTATGCCCAATTTAGTTTCATTTGCTTGAATAATTCTCGAGTAATGCAGAAATTTGTGTTTCATTTGTATGGCAGCCCCCCCTTAGAGAGGGGGGTTGAGAGTCTTACCACCATAGAAACATTTATTGCACCCTAATACCTCAATATGCCAACTTGGATTCATTTGCTTGAATAATTCTCGAGTAATGCAGAAATTTGTGTTTCATTTGTATGGCAGCTCCCCCTAAGAGAGGGGGGAGGGGTATCTAACCACCATAAAAACATTTATTGCACTCGAATACCTCAATATACCCAATTTGGTTTCACTTGCATGATTAATTCTCGAGTAATGCAGAAATTTGTGTTTCATTTGTATGGCAGTCCCCCCTTAGAGAGGGGGGTTGAGAGTCTTACCACCATAGAAACATTTATTGCATCCTAAAACCTCCACATGCCAAATTTGGTTTCATTTGCTTGATTAATTCTCGAGTAATGCAGAAATTTGTGTTTCATTTGTATGGCGCACCTAACTGTTGTTGTCCAGTAACTCTTGAAATAAAAGCAAATAAAATTCCGTTTGCTTACCAAATTGGAACTATATGTATTACCTTCGAAACGTAGTACAAGCATTGCTCGAGTTGTGTTTGTAATTGGACAAGTACCTATTTTAATACAAAAAGAAAAATGCGCACCTTTGCCCCATAGTGAAACGAAAATTAAAATGACAGATCCAGACAACCAGTGAATATGAGCAAATGAGTTTTTGTTTTTCAATATGTTCTGAAGCTCATTTTTCCACCCAGTGTCATTTTCATCTTGATTATTCAAGATGCCAGAATTGAATTTCATTTTAGCCAAATGAATATCAGCTGTTGTTTACTTTTAACCTGAGGCAGCTGTGTGCGGTTGGTTTCCTACGCGATTTCTTGCAAAGTTCGTTTCATCGAACTCTGGCGTTTTTGTTCTCTAAATGATCCAGACTTACTGATATTTTTATTTTTGAATTTTGACTCAAAATCAATGCCAGAACGAATATCGTTTCGAATGTGATGAATATCAATTTTTTGTTTTTGATATTCAAACTATTTCAATTTTTCATATAACAACCCCATTCAATGCCGCATTCATTCATTATAGCAAATTTGTTCACGCATCAGCGCAATGAGCAAAATGAACTCGTTTGTTATTGTCATCAATATAATGAGGGCAGTGTGTTTCAAGCTGAAAAAATTCATCCACGCTGAAATAAAGTCATATTCGTTACTCGTGAATGTTTGTTGATATTCTAAGAAACTGCTAGAGAGTTTAGTCACCGTCGAGTAGGCAGGAGGGGGGTGTTCCATGGTTTTTTTATGGGTGAGAAGAGTTGATGTTATGATCGAACATACCACGTGGAAATTTTTGGGAGGGAGGAGACTGACAATATAAGATATTCGAAAATGTCCGACATTTGAAACAGAGTTCGTTTTTATTAACAAACTAGCTGACCCGGCGAACTTCGTCCCACCCACAATTGATATATTAACATAAATCTTTCGAACACTCAAGTTCCCACAGAAATTACTCGCGGTATATAATTTCTTTTTTGACATATAAACCTGATGCAGACTAAGACGCATCAGTCCTGATACTGACTGTTTGAATCCGTTCCTCCGCTCTTGAGTTAAATAGTGAGGAAGGGATACCAGATTATTTTTATTTATATAGATCAAGTTTATAAATACATAATTACCTTCACTTGATTTATTTGAAACTCATTGTCGAAAAAAACAATATTTATTTGAAGTTTATTGTTAAAACATAAACATAAACGAAACATAACCGTAATTAAAAATGGTGCATGCATGGTACATGGTGAAAATAAAAACATTTTTCATTTGAAATTGATTTTGAATTATTTCTAAGCAATTGGTTATTTTTTTTCCTCATCTTGGATTTCTGTTCTGAGGATTCCGACGCTTTGCCTTGGAGCGCTTATGCTTCGTTGTACTGTTGTGGGGTTTGAAGAGACAGACGATGGTTCCTCATGAAACTAGAATCAAAATCTGTTCCTGCCTGTTTTGCAACTTGGTTGAATTCGTGCTGGAGGTTGTTGGCTTCCACAGAATCAAACACCACAGGCCGTAAATCTTCGGGAGTCATACCATAGAAAGCTTTGTCCAGTGCCCTGCAGTGGTCCGCCAGATCCTCAGACTGCTCACTCGTAAATACCTATCTGAACCGCCCTAGGTGTTCGCTGACACATTTCAGCAGAAGTAGAAATGTCAATAAAAGAAGATTCGAATCTTAAATCACTTTCTGATATGAGCCTCTTCCTCAGAGCTGATTCAGAAATATCGAGGTCTGCCGCAATCTGCCGCTTCAAGAATCCCTCCCAAAGCCTCCGTTGGGCCATTTGAGCATTTCTGGAGTGCATTTCTTCAAATCAGATTCCTTCTTGTGTGGTCCCGTTAAAAATGTGGTTGAAAACATTTTAGAATTTTTTTTCAGAGCAAAACTCTGGTGCGAACTTTTGCCCCGCACCTTTGCCCCGCAAGCAATTGAACTAATCGAATTTTTTAAAAAATCTCTTGAACTCTTTCACAAAAACGAATACGCACTATCATCTACTATAGAATGAAGGTTTCCTTGACAGTGCAGTTTCGAACTTTCCAGTTATTTTAGGTAAGTAAATCGTCATCTCCAAAACTGAAAAAATAGAACAAAAAATCGCAAAACTCTTTTTATCTCATAGCTTTTTGCCACTTTCATGAAATGTATCTTTTTTTATATGTGTGAGCTGCTGGTGTAATAATGTATCAAACGACTATACTGTTGTCGAAATTTTATGCTCGTTTGCTTCAAAATGGCCAATGCGCACCTTTGCCCCGCACTACTCTATAGGTACATCAATGCGACACGCGCCTTCTGAACAGCGCTTCAGATTTTATGAAAATGTGACTTGATGGATAAAACAGTTTGAAACAGTTCATTTGATGTGACATCCTCAAATTGTCAGATAGATGGCAAAAATGTACAGTTATCGATGGAAAATACTTTGAACAGATTAGAGCTAGAGATGGTAATCCTTCAAATACTCTGACCTAAATTCGACTTATATGATCATTCAATATTTCCAGTTGTCATTACTTTCTCCATTTCTTTTCTCTTAATATTCAATTAACAGCATTTCTCTCGGTCGTAATGTGTGGAATGTCAACAAGCCAATCCAGTGTTGGAACTGTTTAAATAATTAGTGGGAATTATTTTTGACGCGGAATCACCGCCGGCCAAACATGGTGTGTGTGCCGTGGCGGTCGACACGAATGGTTGTGTAAATGTTGTTTTTATTATCATTAGCTGGAGATTATTTTCCGCCGCCAGTTTTCCATTTCTGTCCTTGTTCCGCGCGCTGGAAGGAAATGAGTGTCACCTTTTTTTTCCTGGTAATTTGGCAGAGATTTTTTGTCGAGCCTTTCGGCGCGTGGCAAATTGGCGTGATGATTTATTCCTCCGGCACTAGGGTCGGTATTTTCAGTCATTTATGTATCATTTTTCTGCGATCATTTCAGCCCTCACCGATCCCAGCTTTCGTTTTTATTCTCTCCGGCGTCAATTCAAAGCAATCGATTCAATGATCGAGCGATTTTTATTGAGACATTCCGTATCCCCTTCGGGGGGGTCATGCAGAACTCCAGCGGCAAAAAGCTTTCGGTCGCGTCAGATTTTTGGCTCCAAATTTCCTCACGACTGTGAGCTGTTGTTGTCGTCGTCGCAAACACGTTTATTCGCTCAATTCGCTCAAATCGCGCGCCTGAGTTGCTTTTTATTTGTTTCCACGGCTCAATATTTATCTGTTTGCATTATAAATCGCTTCGGGGACGACGATAATCCATTTGGAAGTGATTTTTTTTTTACTTCTTTCGATTTCTACCAACTACTAAAAGTGGATTTCGTAGCCCGAGGCGTCGAAGAGCAAACCGCGATGAATGTTTCCGCGAGATTTTTGACGCGATCATGGGAAATGGTCACAGGATGCCAATATTTGGCAAAAGCACACAGCACAGTTCGACATATTTGTGTGTTTATGCTAAAAACCCAGCACCATTTTGCACATCTCGAGTATATTCGTTTATTACGCATGTCCTCTAGAGTGACCGGTTGAGACAAAGTGATCTTCGTTCCGCCATCCATCACATGTGCTTTCCAGTTCCCGCACTTCCAACCGATGATGATGGAGTAAATTGGGACATGCGCAGATAAACCTAAATTCTCCCTCGGACTGACGTATGGCCATTACATTACCACACGGGGCATACTCAAAAGCGGAAAAGCGGGTAACAGCTGGAGTCCAACGAGCGGCGATTGTTTAGAAATCGACACATTTCGGCCGTTCGCGTATAAGCTCGGTGAGCTGAAAAATGACCGTTCCGAAAAGTCCATATGTGGGGGCAGCAGCAGAGAGTTGTTCCCACAGAAGCACCAAGAAATCAAACGCACCGTAATTTCCCCGATTCATTACCCGGGAGCCGCGGCTTTTGATCAATCAAATGGAACCGCGCTTTTGGCTACCGGTGCTGGCATTTGTTTACTTATCGAACCACAGAAAAATATGGAATAATCAGACAACGGTTTCACCAGAAACACCAGCAAATTTCCTCTTTGATTTTGGGCTTTCCGCAGTGGCAGTTTCATTGCGTTGAATCTGTCTTCTCACCATGGGGTTATGATGTTTGTGTTGTGGTGCGTTGAAGCTTCACCCTCCTCTGAATTTGTTCGCAATTGGTTTACATCAACTGTGTCAAGGGATGGAATCGACCCCCTTGCGTCGTTTTTGGGAAGAATTGATGCAGAATATAATCACTTGTTTGGGATGAATTTAAGAAGGCGTGGTTGGAATAGGAGCCGCCCAGCAGTCTGCGAACAGAATTACAATTGTTGGAGGATTTGGTTGTGTCCCATTCACCCGAATACCATTCACCCGAAACACGTTTACCCGAAGCATATTTACCAGAATGTAACATATAACCCGATTGACGTTAACCCGAACGTAACAAATACCCGAATGTAACATATACCCGAATGGGCATTTATCCGAATGCGACACACACCCGAATAAACATTTACTCGAATGCAACAAATACCCGAGTGCGACATTTACCCGAATGCTACATTTGCCCGAATGGAATGTAAGGTTATGAGTTTTGTTGAATCTTCTGTTACGAAGTTATGAATTAAATTGAGAAATTGTAATGATGAAATTCGAAAAAGATGTTGAAGACTTCGCTGAGTCATTTTTAGAAGTTAGTGTAGGCACAATTGACATGCCGTCTGCTTTCCTTTCCGTATTGCTCTTTTAGGCCAAGTGATCATTCAGAAATGAGCATGGGTTATGGAATATTCCGAAAATTAAGTAGGTAACTTTAACATATAAAATTAAAATGAAAATATGAAAGGAATCGATATGAAAAAATGGTACTTACGTATTTACCACCGCAGCGCAGTTGTTATCATGAATTTATGAGATCAGATGTAATGGGGGCGAAGTCCCCATTGACCGACCCACCGACCTGCCGTCGGAAGCGGCGGCATCTCGCAAGTGAACCTGTAAATTCGCCGATTGTCCGGTTTGTTTGAAACATAGGAGACGATCCTTTAGTCAGTTTAGAAGACATACGTTTACCTGGTGCATCACGTTTGCCCGGATAATTATGCATGTCATGTATTTTGATCTCAGAATAAATTTTATTGTGAAAAAATAAATTCATAATCGAAATTGCACTTCAGTGTCATAATACGTATGTACTAAAATTGTAAGCTTTCTTTTGAGTAAACGGGCTGCGTCATCCGTATTAATGGATAAACTTATAATACGTTATCAAATTGAAACTGCAACATTCTTCCACTTTTCAGTATTTTGAAAAGGATTTTACCACTTTTTCTCAAATTGCACTACACAAGAAAAATACTTTTTGAATGGAAATGAACGTACGAGACAAATATGAGCTTCATATAACACTGATCAGAAATATATATACAAATACTTCCTAATAATGATATTTGCGTATCATTCGAATATTTTCTTCTTTCGGGTAAGTGTCGCATTCGGATAATTGCTGCATTCGGATAAATGTCGCATTCGGGTAAGTGTCAGTTCGGGTAGATGTTACGTTCGGGTAGCCGTCGAATTCGGGTATTTGTTACATTCGGGTGAGTGGAATTCAGGGAGATGTCTTTCGGGTATCTGTCTTCCAGGTGAGTGAGTTTTCGGGAAAATGTTACACAATCGAGGATTTCCATACCAGCCGCTGCAAGGAAGCATTTTTGCACATATTCAAATACTCATGTTTTTATAACACAAACATATCACAACGAATCAAGCTTTTGAGCTTGAGCTTGGGTAGACTGTACAATTCGTAGTTGCTCTCCGTGATTGACCTGAACCAACCAAATTGCACAAAGAACCCACAGAATGACGCTTGGGACTAGCAAACCATTCTCGTTGTGCAATTTTCGGTGGTTCGATATCACAACGAATCAAGCTTTTGTGACAAAACGAAACGTCTGTTTCCTAGAAACCTTAATTCCTTCTGAAGATTCTCATTCATTAGGAAACTTCGAGACTGACGCAGAATAACATTATAGATTTAAAAAAAATTGTGTGTGAACTGAATTTTTCTTACAAAACTGTCGCAAAAATAAGTGAACGTGTTTGAGATACTTGGGAGAGCCATCTAGAATTTTTGGGTTTGCCAAAAGCATAAAAATTCTACGAGAATAGAAAATTTAGTAGAATCGGTATTTCACAGATTGTTTGTACTTTTCATTATAAGAATAGATCTTCTTATCAACACAAGTTCTTCAAATAAATTCGGTTGGTAGACGCAGTTCTACTTGTGATTTTACTAGTCTCACTTAGTCTACTTCGCATTGCAAAACATCCCGAGTGATAAAACATTGGGATCAAGATATGATTGTTCAAATCTATCGCTAGAGTTTTTAGCCAATAAGAACCGAGACTTCTATGAGAGAGGTACTATGAAGGCACTTTTAAAATGGCAACAAATTTCACAACAAAATGGTGCAAATCTGACTCAAATCGGACAATCCAAAGCGTTTCGAATTTCACGCAAAAAAAAAATTCTTTTTTCTCAACATAATATACCGCAGCGAAAGCTGATGCTTGCGATGTGTGACCTACGTGAACAATGCGACCATGTCCTGGACATCACCCCCTACATTTTTTTCCTTCTGAAAATTGATGAAATCGATGGTTGACATTCTCATTCAACAAGATGGTGCATATCCACGTTAGATTGTTTCCTATTAGTTCGATGACTCAGTATGTAATATGCCTCAGCTTCTGGTCAATGGTGTGTGAATTAAAACCATTGGGGTATTTTATTTGGGGCTATATTAAGTCTAAGATTTATGCCAATAAATCAACAAGCAGTTGCCATTCCAGTGAAAACGCATCACTTCAGCGTCATCGAAAATTGAAGCATGCGTATATACTAATCCAAAGTAAGTTGCGGTGGTCTACCAATAGTTCGTTCAAATCGTGAATGGCATTGAGTTTTCCTCTCAATGAAGCTTTTACGTATCATTTTTGGACGACATTTAGATATTCTATTTCAATTTTAAGTCTTATTGCTCTTATTATGAAATCCTTTATTTTGATTATTGTGAAAGATGTTTAGGTATTTTTTTGAAATTTGAAATTCAAATAAAATTGGAATCTCATGTCCAGTTCTCTGAGTTAAATTGAGTTCAATTTCAGACTCCGAGTAATATAACAAATTCAAATTCAGATTAATGTGCCAGATTTTTCATGATGGATTGGCGTGGTAAAATATGTGTAGTATACATTATCTTTCAACACACCTTATGACAGCCATTACCAGGATATTGGAATTGGAAACGATAGATTATCATTTTCTGCATACAGTGGTGTAACCCAATTTTGAAAAAATTGACGCTTGGTTCTTTTTGGCAGAACACCGACCAAAATCAAGAATTGATTGAAATGCATGATCTTGCTTACCAAAATCATCATCTCAATTCAAAACCACATTACCACGATGGGGTTATGATTTGAGGCTGCATTTGGCTTTTTATATTGGCATTTGATAGTTCGAGATATAGAGCGAAGGAGTGCCTCACAACCGCATTTCGATACAATAGATGAACAACCAATCAAGCTAAATTAGCTCGACGTAATCTAAAAACCAGACCTTAAGGTGAAGGTGAAACGAAGCCATTGTAGTACACTCTGTCCAACTTCTATAAAACCACCTTCATTCTATTTCGTTGCAACACAAACAGTTAGAATTTCAACAAGATACATTCATACATTGTTGTTCATTGTACTTAAATATGATAATTTCAGCTGTCCAGTTTCTGTAAGACTACTTCAAAATTCATAAGTATTATCAATGAAAAATTCAGAACAATCGGCTGATTTACATGTCAATAATTGGCAACCTTGCCATTTCAACTAATAACCTGAAAAAATCGTCAGTGAAGATAACCTATACATTGAAGAACTTTTCGTTATGGTATATAGCAAAATGTATTATGTTGGGAACATTCTTTGTCACAACAAACCATGTCCCACTGTAGGTTCATGTGAGCTTTGGGAAAACTCAGACGTCTTCCGATGTAAGATGGTGTAAGATGAGGAGTTTTAACCTCTCAAGCCCTCTTTATGTGAGGATTTTTAACCAAAACTTGAAGAATTGTCACCCGAGTAACATTCAAATTAAAATCTTGCTTTATTTACATAAGCTCTCTCCTTCTTACCGTATCCTTGAGGATTCGCCAAATAATTGAGCAATACTTGATGAGTAACTGGTCTTATATAACTTGACACTTGAAAAATACAGAAACATTCGTTTACGCTCAGCGTTTGCACACACACACATATGAAAATATTGCAGTGTATGGTAGTCAGCAATACCTACACACTAGAATATAAATTGAAGCATTGTTTGTTTACAATGACACAAAGCAGCAAGATCTTCACCTAGTCTTGTAGAAGTTGGACAGAGTGTAGTATAGGTAAAATCACGTGTAAAAAGCACAACGTTCGTTTTGGTTTTGGTAAGTAAATAGATCAATTCACTTATCAGACTGTGTGGCGCTTCACTGAAACGAGCCTTAAGACGCGTCCACATTACGCCAATCGGCCTTGGCCGCCCGGTAAAGCCGCCTAAATGTGGACGTACCGCCCGGGCTTGCCGACGTGCCGAAAACCGACTCGAAACAAACCGAACCCAACCCGAAACAAGTGGGTCCGGTTCGAGAAAGTCGAACCAAGACAAAACGAAGTAAATTATCGTTGACGACATTGTGCTTCGTGTGTTCGTGACGGCTTCGTACATCTGATGGGGCTTTGGCTTCGTGCACCCGATGTGGCGTCCACATTACATAACGAACCGAATATGGTACCGGCCGATCGGCATCATTCGGCAAAATGTGGACGCGCCTTTAGAATACATTTGAAAAAAATTACAATTGAATACTAAAGTAAAATGTAAGAACGATATGTTCCGATTAACAATTGCAAATACACTGCGTTTCACAACTATAGAACCACTCATTTTTTTGAGTTTACAGAGATATGTAAGAAGTCGGTTGAATTGAAGTATATAGTGTAGGATATAACAACTATCTTCATTTAAAAGACTGGCCATTTGAACTTTATTGTTGTGTCCAGGCGCGAAACATTCAAAAAACAAAAATTCTAGTGTTTCATAATTATAGAACCAGATGGGAAAACTCTCACTCCTTCACAAATTTAACGTCAATTTCACATGAATTACAATAAGTTTCTGATTCGTAGGTCATCTTTAGTTCTCAATCAGTACAAATAACCCATTCGGGGTGGTTTTGACCAAGCTGCGCCATGTTCTAGTGTGTATCTCGTTCTACGCAGAGGATACTGCTCGTCTAAGCTCTTCATATCACTCATACTGCTTGTAAGCTGTATCTACTATTCGTAGGATCACTCCTCACAAGTTCTTGATAGAGTTTTGATCCGGTAAACAATCTGACCAGTCCAAAATCTGAAGCCCCTATTCAATAAACCATACCTTGACTCTCCGGATGTTATGAAATGATGCCAAATTACCCAATTATCACGGTTTTTTTTATGCAAAAACAGCAGTAAATGATTCTGAAGTACTTCATGGCACTTCTGACCGTACATTGGTGTTGATGAAAAGCTATCTGAACCAGGCCGTTTTGAAAATATTTTCCTCAAACCATCAAAAGGCCGCCTGCAAAGTTACGAGTTGAAAAATTACATGACACGTTCCGTAAGTCCTTCCAGTATGAAGAAATCCTATTCAAGTTGGATTTCTTTTTATCAGAGAAGTTCTCCTGAAGTAGTGAAACCCATGGCCTTAGGTACCACAGACCCGCAGCTTTGGAGATGAGATTTTTATGGTTTGGGGAGAATTTTCTCAAAAAGGCCTGGTTTAGGTAGCTTACCATCAACACGAAGGAACAGTCAGAAGTGCAAAGAAGTACTTCAGAATCATTTACTGCTGTTTTTACATCAAAATCATATAATCCGGAAGGTTATGGTATAGTTTAATAAATAGGGGCTTGAGATTCTGAACTGGTCAGCTTGTTTACCAAATCAAAACCTTATCAAGAACTTATGAGGAGTATTCGTACGAATAGTAGATACAGCTTACAAGCAGTATGAGTGATTTGAAGAGCTTAGACGAGCAGTATCCTCTGCGTAGAACGAGATACACACTAGAACATGGCGCAGCTTGGTCAAAACCACCCCGAATGGATTATTTGAACTGATTGAGAATTAAAGATGACCAACGAATCAGAAACTTATTGTAATTCATGGGATATCGACGTTAATTTTGTAAAAGAGTGAGAGTTTTTCCATCTGGTTCTATAGTTATGAAACACTGGAATTTTTGTTTTTTGAATGATTCGCGCCTGAAAACGACAATAAAGTTCAAATGACCAGTCTTTTAAATGAAGATAGTTGTTTTATCCTACACTATATACTTCAATTCAACCGACTTCTCACATATCTCTGGAAACTCAGAAAAAAGAGTGGTTCTATAGCTGTGAAACGCAGTGTATAAATATATGTACAAGGTGTATTTGCAGACGAAGTAAAATTTTGATCATACGCGATCGTAACATGAGCAATTTTATAACACCCTAGCTGACCCGGCAAACTTCGTCCCGCCCAAAATTTATTTTTCGTTATCACATTCACATTTTCTTACTAAGCGCACGTTCATGGGTCCAATCGCAGGACTGCTCATTGATTGATCTTCTAATCTACCCTTCAAAATTACCTTTTACTAACAATTTCCTAGTACTTCTACCAAAACTCTTCATCATAATATCAGATTATTTTCAGACCCAATTCTCGAAGATTTTTCAACCACTTGCAAATAATATGTTAACGGAGAAACAATGTTTGATACAGAACATATGATAGAATAAAGACAGTTCTAAATCAGACAATTACTTTCTCGAGTTTTGCTGTTATCAACACATTCGGTGATCCGTTTTTTATATACATAGAAGAATATAGAGGGATGCGTTTTATCCCATTAAAATCCATTTCCACTTTCGAACAAAAATCAATTTCGTTAGCGCAAACATCAAATGGACTAACAACGTTTGTCACTATGTAATTGTAGAACATATGCGAATTTGAATTTTCCTAATTTTTCCATTATCCTTCAGAAAATTTTCAATTGTCGTGTTTGGTTATCCTTAAGCACATCATTGGGGCCCTTACAGCCCGTTGATGAATTGATGAATTGACAAATAAAGGGGTATGTAACCACCATAGAAACATTTATTGCACCCTAAAACCTCCATATGCCAAATTTGGTTCCATTTGCTTGATGTGTCTTCGAGTTATACAGAAAATTGGGTTTCATTTGTATGGCAGCTCCCCTCTAGAGAGGGGGAGGAATGTCAATTCACCATATACACGTTTTGTGCCCCCTAAAACCTTCACATGCCAAATTTGGCTCGATTTGCTTAATTGGGTCTCGAGCAGAAATTAGAGAGGAGGGAGGAGTGTCGAGCCACCATGGTGACGTTTATCGATTCTTAAAACCTCTATATGCCAAGTTTGATTCTATTCGCTTCATTAGTTCTGGAATTATTAAGTCTCCCCCTCTTTAGAGAGGGGAGAGGAATGTCTAACCACCATAGAAACATGTATTGCACTCTAAAACCTCCACATGCCGAATTCAGTTTCGACTGCTTGATTAGTTCTCGAGTAATGCAGAAATTTATGTTTCATTTGTATGGCAGCCCCTCCTTTGAGAGGGGGGAGGGGTCTCCAAATATCATAAGAACCTTCCTCGGCCCCAAAAAACCCCTGCCTACCAATTCCCATGTCGATCGGTGCAGTAGTTCCCGAGTCCATAAGAATCAGACAGACAGACAGAAACCCATTTTTTTGGTAATAAATGCGAATTGGGGCTCTTTTAGTATTAACAAGTTCTTCCGCACAGTAACTCGATGCAGATAATTCCTTAATATTCTCCTTCATAGTATTTTTCTCACATATTAACGTTGGAGAGCTCTAAACCTTCTCTTCGTTGGCCGAGGTATTTTGATTAAATGTAATACTTTTCCGTTTACTTGTTTTGACATTAGAGGCAGCCTTGGCAGTGTTTCGGGCTCTGAAATACAATTTTCTTAACCAATGTTAATGTTGCTAAATGTTACATTATACACCCATTAAACGTAAAAATGATAATTGTTCAGCATTTCTGAAAACCAGTAGCAAACAGCTTCTCACTAACTAACAAGCTTACCTACATCAGCCGGAACAACAACAATAACCCCCAAACTACGCATACCCATACACACACCGTTCAAATAGACAAAATAAAAACAAGAAACATCTTCTACAAAATCTACACGCCACGGGGCACCACAGCCAGCCAATCTCGGACCGATGCGTGTAGACCAAAATAAGTCAATAAGGCATCCATGCTTTCATCAGCAGCATCATCACCATCATCAACATCATGCAGCAGCAGACACAGACGCAGTGTGAAGAAATCGGAAACTGCTGTTTGACTGTCCGAAAGCCAACAGGAAGAAGCAGGAGTTGTACTCCTCCTATATGTACCTGCACTGCGGAACGAACGTTTTCATTCCGCAGAGTAGTTGAATGCTATTGGGTTACATGCGCAGACGATAAGCAGGGCTGTCAGATTAAAGCTATGTTTACCAATCAACGATCGAAATTGCGATTCGTCTGGCAACTCTGGCATTACAAACGTGGGCCTTATTATAACTTCACTGCTCTGGAGTTGGTTCAGCACAGGGCACGGAGTGGACAAGCGAGGACAACCTTCAAAATGACTAATGACGAACCATTTATCTGAGCGTATCAATCAATCGTCCGCGGGACTGAAGGACTGGTTCGTTGTGGCGTAGCAGCAGATCTTCTTCACACTCAGCAAAAAATATACAAGTGGGAAAAAAAGGGAAGAAAGCCCAAACTGCATGAAACGGAGAGAGAGGGATCCATGAGGATCGCGGAGGAACCCTGTTGAGATGCGAACGGATCGACGAACGAAGAGGGACACAAAACATAAATAAAACGATCAGTGCCTTGTTATGAGTTTTCAACTTTTTGTTTTCCTCCTGTCTGTGTTCTCCGTGTGTTTCGGGAAGAGAACGCAATTTCAATAATATATTCTCGTTATTGCTCTGCTTGGGAGTTTCACTATTGGACTGGCTGACGACTGGATGAGACTTCTGGATTTCTGGTTATTCCCCTCGAACCGATCGATTGTTTCCCGATCACCCTAACTGACCTTTGGCTGTGACTTGTGCACCACAACTTTGTTGCCAGACCTTCATCTCACAGGTTTTCTTCGAGATATGTATTTTCACATCCATGTTTGAAAACATGGTTTTGTTTTTGATTCCAAAACCGAAGATAAAAAAGAAGATTTTCGGGCTCAACCGGGATTTGAACCCGGGACCTCTCGCACCCAAAGCGAGAATCATACCCCTAGACCATTGAGCCGCTTGCAATATGATCGATTGTTCGTTTTCATCATTCATGCGCTCGATATAAACCAGCTGCGCCGTCGGAAACTTGTATCGAACTTGTAGAGCCCAAAACAACATCGAAAACACAAAGATAACAACAAAAACATGCCCGCGACGAAGGTGGGGTCGGTTTTTGTCCAGCGAGATAAATTTAACAGTTTTACTGCACCACGCTCGCCTCTCGCTCTTGTGTGGGGAGTTTTGTTACGAGTGGTTTTGGTATGAGTCAATTGACAAAAATAAACATGATACTTGTTGTTAAACTTAACTTTCCAAAATCAGTTCCGACGCAAATGCTCAGTTTCTGTGTGTAGATTTTGGTAAGTCCTCAGGACCACTTCAAATGTCTTCGAATTTCTGCGTACTTCGATCACTATGCGGTTTCAACAAATGCGACAAATACGACATCATCTCGGAACACCATTTTGCAGAATTAATCTGCGCGTCGAACCAGCTGCTTTCCCAATGAACTTCTTATTGTTATGTGTTCAAACTTTCTGGATTCCAAATAATAGATTCGGTTCAGGGTTACCATATCTACAGAATTATCTGTATTTCTACGGATTTTAAAGACTTTTTAAAACCAAGAATCTATAGTTACAGATTATAGTTTTTTTTTGAGTTTTATACAGAATCTAAAGATTTTATTAAATTAACGTTCCAATACTATTTATGGCTTGATGTTAATAACATTTTTCCCAGTACAATTTCTGCACCACCACACTATTCTAATTTTTGAATTTGAATCTGAAAGAGTGTCATCTCTTTATGACATTCATATGTAGCGTGAAGTCCTGCTTAATCATGTTCAATCTAAGGTGGAAAGATGCAAAAGTCTGTGTCGCATCCATGTACGGTCAGTGGCGTACGGTCACCCCTTCCACACTAACTTTGCTCTCAAGTATTTTGGTGACACATAGATTCGCACGAGTTCCAGCCTAACTATTATCAAAATGTTCTTTTTATTTGCTTAACTTGAACATATTTCTGATTCCGCACTGAAAGCGATCATGATGTTCTAGTTCGCATGCTTGTGTATCATGAAGTGCGAATCAAGGTAGAGTTCTCTCGTTCTTGTTTGTGTCATGATTCGTAGCATGTAACAACAACCGAATCCCATTGGGGGAAATGATCACTGCAAAGTCATATTTGGACAAAACGAAATTGATCTATTCAGTGAAACCTTCAATCGGCCAACACTGTTCATACCATTTCCAACTCGAAAATGGATGGACTCGCATTAGGGACCTGGCAACCATATTCACACCAACACAAATTGAGCGTAGGCAGCATAGAAAGGGATCAAGCTATCAATTTAGTCGAGCATCTAAAGTTTGAAGTTGGTTTCGTAAAGGGGTGGTTATTCAAACTCAAATTTTATTTCAAACTCACAGTATGATTTGAAAGCGTTCCCTAAAAATCCCACAATACGATGAACTGTAACACATCAATATCAGTCCAATGATTGGAATCGTTCAGGTTAATTTCAGCGATCTTCGACTAGACAACTACTTTCTACAGCAAGAAAAATTTCCAGTACATTAAGTCTGATCACAACCTTACCCAGAGATATTCCTTTAGTTTGCAAATATTTCTGCTCTAGATCTACTTCATGTAGTACATCATTCCAGAAGTACAGTGAACACAGAATTCTGAAATCGCAGACTGCTGGCAGAAGGAACCGTGGACTTGATCTAGTATCCGAGTTCTTGGCAGGATGGCATAGAACTTCATTGGCTATGATCAACCCAACGTAATTCGCATAAATTAGTCTCACAACATAACATAACAACACGAGTAAACAGATTCAACAGTTCAAAAAATGTCCCGCACTGCTGATTTTCAAGCAAAAAAAAGCATGTATTCCTCATAAGTTCAAAGAGTGGCCTACAATCCCTATGAATAGGGATTGCTCCATAAAATCCACCAAAACCATGATACTAACATCTTGGGCATCCATACAGCTAAGATGTAGGTTTGATTGGGTTTGAACCTTTTTGACAGCTTCGTCAGTTGAGATGTAGGCACTTTTATAGTTTTTGAACCTCGTTGATAGCTTCATCCGAGCACATAGGAAGAGATAGGCGGTAGCAGGGCCCTGGTGTCGCCCCTCTGACACCCGGGGCGGATCGTCCCCCGTACACTACGACACTGTTAAAGTTACAATAAATAAATAACACTGTTTCTTGCTAATACTTAGTGAATGTGAAGTCGCGAAATTTCATTCCATTTTGATTCAAGGGTTTATTGAAACCATCAAAATCATCAGGAGAATTTGAATCGTACGGTGCATGAACGTCACCTAGTTGAATTTCTTCAATTTTCAAGCCAAACTGCGAAACAAATCTTGAAACATTTTAACGACTCCATTTATTGCCATTGATCAATAAGTTCAATAAAACGTTCGAAACTGAAACACCCGAGATCGTTTTTTCGAAAAGCTCTCTTGAGTAATATATACCCAGAACAATTCATAAACTTCAAGGTCTCCTGAACAGACTTTGAAAATTTAGAACAGTATCTGAGGAACCTAGAAGAAACGAAGCTACAGAACTGAACGAAAGCAAACAAACAACAACTTTCAGGGCCATCTTCTGCAAGTTTTATGTGCATCTAATTAAGTAATTCCAAAAGCAGATCAAGATGGTTTTGAAAACTGTTGCATTGATAAACATTGTAAGGATTCAAGGGCTTTCATTAATGCATGAAATTTAAAAGAAGATTCCATCCTTCAAAATCAGCAAGAGCAGGAAAATGATGTCTGAGAAGTCAAATCTGAAATTTTAGCGGATAGATTGATATAAATGTCACACTGAAAGCCCAAGAAAGCATCAATGATTAATTTGCTAATCAATGATAACAAAGCTAAGATAATGCTTGAAAATTGGTTATATGAATTTAAAACAGATATCAATACAGATTATCTGGATAAAAACTAAGATGAAAAGATTTTTTCAAACCAACAACACAGATTTTATTATGGCAACCCTGACTCTGATGCGAGTTTCCGATTCTATGCCCGATTTCCTAAGTTTTCGAAATTCCACCTATAGATTATTTTATTATTAAAGTCTATTTTATTATTATTTTTATTAGAGTCATTATTTTATTATTTTTTTTTATTAGAGTCAGATTTTAGATTTCAAGCTCCAGAGTACAGATTTTAAATATCATACACTTTCCTGATTCAGATCTTACACCCAAAATTGATTTCTAGCTCATGTTTTGTCATCCCGATTTATTACATTCAATGAGCCTAAAAATAACAAAAAATGTCATGTCTCTTAAATAGTGGTACGCAATTGTATAATATACTAGCTGACCTGAAAAACTTCATACCGCCAAAATTTGTTTTTTGTTATCAATATATATGTCCAATCGCAGAACTGTTCATTGATTGATATTTTAATACACTCTTTAAAATTACCTTTTACTATAAAATTCCTAGTACTTCTACCAAAACTCGTCATTATAATATCAGATTATTTTCAGACACAATTCTCGTTCAAGATTTTTCATCTACTTGCCAATTACCTTTTCCTCCGTTACATGGAATAAATGTTTGATACACAACATATGATAGAATAAAGACAGCCCTAAATCAGACAATTCCTTTCTCGAGTTTTACTCTTATCAACACATTCGGCGATCCTTTATATAGATAGAAGACGATATAGGAGTGCGTTTTATCACATTAAAATCCATTTCCACTTTCGATTTCATGTTTGATTTCAAATCCATTTCCACTTTCAATTGTCATGTTTGGTTGGAATATGTTTGGTTGAAATATGTGTATTATTTTTATGGGGCCCCTCTCCATTCCAGAGGAGGAGGGGTGTCATACCATCATAGAAACATTTCTCGTACCCAAGAACCCTCACATCCGAAATTTGGCTCCATTTGCTTGAATAGAAATTTTGGTACAATTTGCATGATTAGTTCTCGAGTTACGCAATACCACAATCCAAAAATCATTTAGAAGACCAGAGGTTCTCAACACCTCAAAAACATTTTTCAAAACCAAAAGTTTTTCGACCAAAAGTAAAAGTACAGTTCAAAAATTTTCACACATAGTTCATTCGAATACTTTTCATTTGTAGTAAAAAGAAATCGGTCAGGCGAAATTAAAATTACAGTTTCAAGTTTGTAAAATGAGCAATTTTGATATTTTAAGTTAAAAAAGTCTCCGATTCTAAACAATTTCGAGTTATATTATTCTTATTATGTTTTCTAGCACTTAAATGTTTCTTCTGGATGATAATTCCGTGCCCTTATTTCTGATTTGATATATTGAGGATAAGATTTTAAGTTCCAAATTTTTATTCTACAACTACAAAACTCAATTGCAAATAACAAATAACTAATTGAAGATTTTGGGTTCTATGTATTTATTCAGAATTCCATAACTGAAAATCTCTTTAATAAAGAAAGAAAAACTTATTGCTGCATGAACATCAAGCTCCAGCGAATTATCCAATTAAACCGCCTGTTAGACAAATAGATTCACTCTCGTGTGCTCATGATCCTATCAATAAGTCAGTTGTAGAATTATTTCCGAAACAAAACTTTTTTAGAACATAGTCAGCTATTTAAAATTTTAATTCGTTATGCGTATTCCATAACAAAATAACAGAGAAAAAAATCTTCACCAGAGCTTCAGATTCTCACGACGTCGACACATTACGTATTCGTGTCGTGCCGCGTATTCATCCATTGAAAGTAATCAAAGCATATTGATTCTTTATTGGCAGAAATCATTTGAGAGAGGCCCGCCACGAGAAATTGCTGTTTCCAGAGTCAACCTAAGAGAAATCGATCTCAAGTGGAAGCAACGTTGGCTCAAACTGACTCGGTTTCAACAGTTTTGTGTTTTTTTTTGTTCGAAATTTACTTCCCTGCTTGAGCCTGGTTGCAGAGCGAACCAATATCACCGACCGATGGTTGTTTTATGCGATAAACGTGATTTGAAAATCGGATTGGGATACACAACCTGACGGAGAATAGTGTTTTCTGAAGTTGCAGAGCTACTTCTTTGCTGCTTTGGGATTCTTGAATAGCTGCAACGTATAGTTTGAATGTAAAACAATACAAAACTGCTATGCATTGGTTTCGAGTAGAATTTTATGGGGTCGTAAAATCTCTCATCCTTTTCACTTGGTAAAAGAGAAACGTTCTACAATTAGAATGAGTGTGACCGAGTGTTTCGAAAAAAAAAGAAATTCTCGTTAACCAACCAAACAAAATTGGTCTTATCTCATCGCCAATAACGGTCCCCACGATAAGAACCACGATAGCACACCTCCATCGAACACAGCAATTTATTGTACTCTATTTTAGGGTTTATCACACTCAGTAGCACTTGAGAAAGTTCGCAGCTGGCGGCCGAATACTCACATAAAACATTTTGCTGCAACGGCAATCCTCCCAACAGTACCAGCGCAAGTATCAGGATCCAGTGCCGGCTTCCGGCTGCGATGGGTGGATGTTTCGCGATCCTTTCGCGCGGACGTTGGCGGATGATAGCTCGCGACAAACGCGAAATCTTCGACCCGTAGGCCATCTCGTCATTCTCAACACTGCACCACCTGATCATACAGCAACATAACACATCACACGCACGTAGATTCCTCGCTATTCCGAGAACCTATGAATTCCGGCCACAGAGATGTCAGCGCTTCTGAGAACACTTATCCGATTCGTATTCAATTATTTCTTCTTTCACTTTTCCGATATCACTTAGCTGCTCTCATCTGCCCAAAGGCAGTGCAGACGATGCTCACTTGTCAAAACTGAAAACACTCTTCTCTTGCAAGCACCAAAATGTATGCGGATGATCATCACACGCCGTCGTTATGGTCGGAGATCCGATGCGTATGTTGAGCACGGGGATGAATGCTGATGCTGCCTGATCTGTAGATCTCGCAACTTCAGAACATTCACAAACACAGCCGGAGATCCTTCTCTCGGTCCGTTCGGTCTGTTCGCTCTCTCGCTGCGGGTTGTTATGGGGTTTACGAACACCGACGCACTTTGGGACCTAGTGTTGATGCAGCGATGAGCATCTGCAAAAAGAAACACAAACACACACAAACACATACCAACATTAATAAGTCAAATACGGACGAGGTAAATAAGCGAACAGAAATAACAATCAATGCCCGATCGGGCGCGCACAGTGGGAGGGTTTGTTTATGAGCCGGGTTGCATTGAAATTCGAGTTTTTTGTTCTCTCAAATTTTTCTGTGTTCGTCCCTAACTTGAAGGACGGTAACATGTTGAAAAGGAACCTATCAGCATGTGTGGAACTTTCTCAACAACACTGGGATAATTCTTTCTCAATTCGTACAGGGAATTTTCTAAATAACTTGGATTGTTTACACACATCAATTGATCGATGCAACTGATAACCTGACATAATCTTTTTCGCAATGAATTTTACCATTTCCATGGAGAAAAGCGCCTCTAGCGCATTCTTGGCAGCAGTATTTATTTATTAACTTACAATTTTGTATCAACTATATGAAATTAAATCCAATGAAACCAGTTGCGATAAATACCTAAGGGCTTAAGGGGTAGTACTCTATGAACGCCATAAAAAGTAAGTGATTTTCGCGGTGTTTTTCAACGAAAAAATAAATTACTATGTTTGATCTGATATCACAGTATTATTAGGTATATATTACTTAACAAAAAAAGAATTGGTGTCAATCGAACTGTCTCCTAAACAGGTGCAACCGGTTTGTTGAACCATAGCTGCCAAAAACTTATGGAAGTTTTCATAGTGGACCAGTTTCAACCATTTTTTTTTAACGTAATCTTGGATATATTTGCTGTCATCGTACGTAGGATTTTTTCAAAATATTGATTTTTGACGAAATGGCGACAATCTGGGGAAAAAATCATCACAATCGGAAGCACCGTTCCGGAGGTTGAACTCTCACCAGTTTGCAAAACATGGTTTCGAGAAAAACGCGTTTTAAATTTTGGATACATTTATTCTCACTCTGCAACCCCTGGACCCAGAGATGCCAACCTTCCTGATTTTTCAGGATTTCCCAGACTTTTTAGCTCGTATCCTAATATCCTGACAACCACCTAAATTTTGAGTTTTTTACTTTATCACGATAAAAACTATCCGTAAAAAATATACCGGAATTCCTTTCAAAGTTTCCCTGATTGAAAATGAAACTGTCTGAATAGAAAACTGTCAGAACAGCTTACAAAAAAAATCGAAGGGTTGTATCCGAGACACGACCGCATACGAGACACGACCGGACGTAGGACTACGAAATCTTTTTTCATTTCGGATATTATTTGCGAATACGTAGAAATTTCATTAATAACTCTTTAGAAAAAAGTTCCGGGGACCTTGAAAAAGACTTAACAGCTTGCGTGGTTTTGTGAAATCATTTCGAGAAGCAACGATTCTTTCTTGCCTTTGCGAGAACAATACACTGATTGGTCATATGTCGCAATTTGTTTCTTTATATCAATGCACGGATTGCACTGAGTATATAACGAGAGGCATCATTCTTGCAACAAGCATCAAACACGCGTCTAACAGATGCACACAGTTGCAGCGAAAAAAATGAAACATCGCGTTTATGAAAATTCGTTTCTCGACTCTCGGCCAAAACCATCAACAAAGCTAGGAGCTTGTTGCATCAGAAAAGAGCCGATGCGCACGAGAGCAAATACGAATGACAACTACAAGTATCGAAGGTGTGCTATTCACATATACAACTAGCATTCACAGCTCCAGGGGAAACATAAAACACAAAACGAGCAGAATAGCGACGTTTGTTGTTTAGGGCACAGAAAGATTCTGACAATTTTCCACAGAGTGGATGTAATTCTAGCGACAGCTTACTTACTATCCAAGGGTGTAGTTTACTTCGCAAACATTCTCTTTTCGCTATCCCCCTTCGTTGTTTCTATTCTAGCGGCTGCATAAGTTGCCCGTTATTGACAGCTCTATTCGGGAAAGCACACAAATGGACAGAACATTTTCATCAATTTAAACCATATACAGACTATGGGAATGTAATGTACAGCATATAAAACAAATTAAAGAAATTTTTTGATTCGATTGGTATCTTCTTCTTCTTCAATGGCACTAACGTTCCTAGAGGAACTGCGCCGTCTCAACATAGTATTACTTTCGTCATTTTTATTAGTACTTAGTTGAGATTTCTATGCCAAATAACACGCCTTGAATGCATTTTGAGTGGCAAGCTCTAGAATACGCGTGATCACAGTGCAAGTCGGAGGAATCTTCTTTGACGAAAAATTCCCCCGACCAGAACGGGAATCGAACGTGACCTTTTTTGTGATTTGACACACTTAATGTAAGACGTAATCCTAAGCTTCGGGCCTCACTTGTATAATGATTGGTCTTTCTTTCGATAATTATTTATTCCGAAGCGATTCACGTTATTCAAAGTATAGTGTCGACATTTATCAAACTTTGAAGTTGACGTGAAAGAAAGATTCTCTATCAGATTCAGATAATTACTTGGTGTGTTTTGAATGTTTAAAACACGTAGAGCATTTATTCCACCTGAAAATACATTATGATTCCCGTTTAATTTACATGATAATTGATAATTTACAACAATTTTGTTCGTCAAAAAAAGATATACGCGAAATAAACAACCTGAAGCTAACCCAAAAGTAAGTCTTCGACCGAAGAAACTTATGCTCTGTGACTGATGCGATTGGAAAAGAATTATGTAGAATAAGTTTCTACCAAGTAACCAGTCGAAAAATTCCCATAAGTACTGCTAGCAACTGGACAAATTGAGGGTAGTGATCCAGGACAAACATCGTCAATTAGTCTATGTGATAGGCATAATCTTCCCATCAGGTCAACACAAAACTTCATGTCTCGATAAATTACACATCCTATCTCACCGGTTATTACAACCTCAGATTATCACAGGTTCAGGTCTCTGTGAAAACATTTTAAGGGCAAGAAGTTCGATTCTATGGACGGTATGAAAAAATACCTTGGACAGTTTTCGATGAGAAAGCATTATCACATTATCTGGAAGGATAGAATTTTCAAGGTGTATGAAAGATGACGAAAGATTATGGAGCAAAACTGTGCATATACAGTTGTCTGCCTACAAAAATTGTGATTTTGTTGAAGTTACAGATTGCTATATTTGCTGCGATTTTCAAAATTTTCTGGGTTTGGGTTTTGGAGGCATCGACCAAATACAAGCATTAAAGCTTCCGTCTGCATTTTTTATGAAGCCACCCAAGCATTTTACCAGCAAGTCATCACGACCTATGGGGGTCTCCGTAGCCACATTGGTTGCGCGTTCGCTTAGTAAGCGATCGATCGTGGGTTCAAAACTCAGGGCCCTCATTGACCATCTTTGTGTTGTTACAGAATAGCTACGTCCACGCAACAATCATCAGCGACGGAGATCGATCCACGGTCGAAATAAGATCGATTCATCCATACAACTGCTCTGCTCTGCAAGACACATCGGGCTGCTGTTCTATAAATAACTCAACAATGATCAATCAATTGTCTCCGCTATCCGGTCTAACTGGATAATGGAAGAACAGAACGAAAACTCTTACGCCTATATGGCAACTGTGTAAATGTGTACCATATGCATTGGTATAGAAGGGAATACTCAAACGCCGAAAACATGGCAACTGTGTAATGTGCTAATTATAGATATGATAAACATGTGACATGTACACGATTGAAATTCGGCTCTGTTACAACTAAAATGCTAATGAGCCTAAAATAAACAAGAGGGATAAAAAAAAAGTCATCACGACTCGCTCTTCGTTTATTGGACGAATCGCCAGACGGATATCCAATCCCGTGAGCAACTGATGTAAAGGGTGTGTCACATCGAATTGCATCACGGAAAAAACGCTGTAGAAATTCGCCCAGTAGACCGATCCTTTTGAAAATTTTAGACAGTAAAATAAAAACTATTAAACAACTTTTGGCATTTTCTTTTTATTCATACTTCGAGCCCAATCCCGTATGCTCGCACCTTCCTCTTTACCCAGTCCATAAGGTTCTGTACAACGTCAGGTTGTAGTTTTTTTTGAACAGAAATCCATTTTCTCTTGAAGTCCGCCTCCGATTTGACAACTTTTGGGTTCTTCCGGAGGGACTGCTTCATAATCGCCCAATATTTCTCTATTGGGCGAAGCTCCGGCGCGTTGGGCAGTTTCATTTCCTTTGGCACGAAGGTGACCCCGTTGGCTTCGTACCACTCCAACACGTCCTTTGAATAGTGGCACGAAGCGAGATCCGGCCAGAAGATGGTCGGGCCCTCGTGCTGCTTCAATAGTGGTAGTAAGCGCTTCTGTAGGCACTCCTTAAGGTAAACCTGCCCGTTTACCGTGCCGGTCATCACGAAGGGGGCGCTCCGCTTTCCGCAAGAGCAGATCGCTTGCCACACCATGTACTTTTTGGCAAACTTGGATAGTTTCTGCTTGCGAATCTCCTCCGGAACGCCGGAGGAGATTCTCTGCGGAGAAGAACAACAGGCCCGACAGCTGACGAAAGTCCGCTTTGACGTAGGTTTCGTCGTCCATTACCAGGCAATGCGGCTTCGTCAGCATTTCGGTGTACAGCTTCCGGGCTCGCGTCTTCCCCACCATGTTTTGCCTTTCGTCGCGGTTAGGAGCCTTCTGAACCTTGTATGTACGCAGGCTCTCCCGCTGCTTGGTCCGCTGGACGAATGAACTTGACAAATTCAGCTTATTGGCGATCACTTCTCGGATCACGTTTAAACTGCTTAACTACGCGCTTGTGATCTTTGTCGCTGACGGAGCATCCAATTTTGCCGTTCTTCACCTTCCGGTCGATGGTTAGGTTCTCGAAGTATCGTTTTAGTACTCTGCTGACCGTGGATTGGACGATTCCCAGCATCTTACCGATGTCCCGATGTGACAACTCCGGATTCTCGAAATGAGTGCACAGGATTAATTCACGACGCTCTTTTTCGTTCGACGACATTTTTCCAAATTTACGAAAAATTGACAGTGAAGCAACGTGATCTATACACTCTTATCTGATTATAAGCGAAAGCTGAAGATATAATTCCTAAAATTTAAATTTCTACAGCGTTTTTTCCGTGATGCAATTTGATGTGACACACCCTTTATGCGTTATACACATTCTTAACGTGCTCCTTGCACAAAGACTAGGTCTACCACCCCCTTAACAAGGATCAGACCAAATACCAGATACATCTAAAGCTCTGAAAATAAGCATATGTTTGCGACAAAGTTAACTCCCTAAAATATCCAAAACTACTTGGTGGTGCACAAATTACATAACGCTGAAAATCCGAATATTGAAGTGTTTTGGCTTGAATCCTCACGAAGAAGTGTCTTCAATTTTACATATTCAATCCTTCAATGTTTCCAGGGTGCTCCGTAAATTAACACTCTCGTATGCCGCTGGTCTTGACGGAATACCCTCAGCAGTCCTGAAGCTTTGTGCCGATGTTCCCGATGCCGATGTAACAACGATTCAGCAAAGCGAGTTTCGCGACAAACGCGATGTTGTTAATTACCGTGGCATCACGTTATTTTGCGCATGTTCTAAACTGTTCGAGAATAATGTAAATGAATCCCTGTTTGCAAATATTATATCGATACACAGCAGCACGGTTTCTACCCAAAGCGGTCGGTATCCACGAACTTGGTGCAATTTACAGGGTGACAACGTGAAAGTGATACACTTTATTTATGCCATGAAACTCAAACCAGATTTTATTTCTCTTCGGAATCGATCTCAACAACATCTATAAGTAATAAAATTACAATATACTTATTTGAGTTCAAATCAACAACTTCGTTGGGCATTTCGTCCCAAATCTTGACCAAACGGTTTTTAAATATGTCCAAACTCAGATGCCTAACGTCGCCAAATTTTCCTAGCATGTATCCCCAGATACTGAAGTCTAGCGGGTTCAAACCCGGTGATGATGCAGGCCATTCAGATGAACTGATGAAACAAGGCAAATTCTGCTTACACAATTTCTGAATGATCAATGCCTTGCGCTGGTACTGAATCCTGTTGAAAACAAAAACTGCCTTTCCCAAAAAGTATTTTAGTGCGAGGATGCAAATGACCCTTGATAATGTGTTGCATGTACAGGGTGGGCCATTTAAAGTGGAAGGATTTGTTATTGCAATAGCAAAGTAAAGAAGTGGAATTTTAAATTTTTTTTTTAAATTCATTTATTTTGGTCCAAGGAGATTTGTTCTAACTACTTTTTGATTATGATATCTCGTAAATGACCGCCTCTGGCCTTGACCGCAAAATGTGCCCTTTTTTCGGCATTTTCCATCACTTTGCCTAATGTTTCGGCCGATATGGCAGCAATTTCTTGTCGGATATTGTCTTTCAGCGCAGCCAGGGTCCTTGGTTTACCAGTGTATACCTTGGATTTTAAATATCCCCATAAAAAAAAGTCAGGAGGCGTCAAATCAGGTGATCTCGGTGGCCAGTCATATTCGCCGTTTTTCGATATTAATCTTCCGGGGAACATTTCGCGCAATAATTTAGTCGTGGCAGCCGCTGTATGGCATGTAGCGCCGTCCTGTTGGAACCAGTATTTGTCCAATTCATTTTCACGAACAAATGGCAATAAAAAATCGGTTATCATTGTCGATGGAGTCTCTGCAACACTGGCTCGAACGGCATCAATATTCTCGTCGAAACGTCTTGGTCGTTGTCTGGACAGATGACTGGCATTACTAACACTACCAGACGATATAAATTTGGCATATAATCGACGTATAGTGTTGGCTCCAGGCGATGTTTTAACTTTATTTTTGATTTTTCCACGCACGTTTAGTTAACAAAATTGAGAAGTTATTTTGAATGTACAGCTGAACAATTTCAGCGCGTTGTTTAGGTGTGTATTGTTCCATGGTTAAAATTGTACTGAAATGACGCTTCCAACGCGGTATGACATTTGTTAATCTGACATCTCTGTCAAAAGTTATGGGGTTGCCAGATGCTTCCACTTTAAATGGCCCACCCTGTAGTACTCCTTGTTTATTTTCACGCCCCTATCAATGAATAGCCATGGTAATTTTCTTTCGGTCGATATACCTCCCCAAACCATCTCAGCTGACGCATTTTGATATCGCTCGACTGTTCTTCTATCGGCTGGTATATCACGAAGACATGCTCCATAAACACGGTAATTTGTTTGTTCAAAGTTGCCTCCAGAGTAAACAACTTTTCGTTCGAAAAAATAATGTTGTGACCTGCGTGCGTCAACCGATATCTAGCAACCCTATCGGTAATATTTGTGCGAGTAAATCCGTGAATTTTCTGCTTTTTAAAAGCTAAATATCCAAACTCCTTTTTGATAACATTTTGCCTGGAAGCGTGGCTCATGTTCATTTCACACGCCATTTTTCTTGCCGAACGGGTTGGATTTCGCCGGAAACGTTCCTTCACTGCTTTGATGACCGCTGGAGTCCGAACACTCCATTTTTACCAGGTTTTCTTCTTGGGAACAACCGTACCTGTATCCTTGAAACGCTTGATGGTCCTGTAGACGAATAATCTGCTTAGATTCAGATGTGACAGCTTCCTCCTGATCTCGATGTTAGTCAATCCTTGCAGGCGCAAGACCCTTATTTATTCTCTATTTGAATCGATTGCAATTTGCCTGAGAGCGGAACTGACTGACTGTATTTATTACGAATTAACAGTAAACACGTCACCCTTTCAAAACATACGCAGATTGTTTGTGTAGAATCCAGCTCTTAAACCGACTGCTGAGCGCAGCGTATCTTGAAAAAATCACTTTTATATTTGCTTTTGATCGTTAGAGTCACTATTAGCCGGTCACCAGTAGCCATAGTCGGAAAATACATGTGTTATATCGCAATAAAGATTGGATTCTAGATTTTGGACTACGAGAAATAGTAGCTTACTAAAATTATACGCGTCGTTGTTTGGTGAATATTTAACCCCGAAAGTGTAAACTCGTGATTCGACTCCCTGATAAAACAAATCCTACTTATTGGATCGCTCTGTTCGGATCAAGATTGGCATCTCAGAATCGGAGACATTTTCTAACAATTCTGGAGTCCCGCGAGGCAGTAACCTCGGCCCGACGCAAACATTTTTAAAGTGATAAAATGCCCTTCGGACTGCTACGAAGTGCAAACTTTGATTCGAACCTTTGCAGCTTGGTGTTCCAGAAACATGCTAGGTCTTAGTGTTGAGAAATGTAACGTAATCTCTTATCGCCGCAAAAATCAGCCGATCATCTATGACTACACCATGTCTGGTTGTCGTCTAACCCGAGTACAACTCTTCAAGGATCTCGGAGTTATCCTGGATAATCCACTATCGAATTCATTACTACGATATTGTTGCTAGAGCTAATCGCCAATTGGGCTTTATATTCAAAATTTCCGACGAATTTCATGAACCACTGTGTCTCAGATCCCAGTACTGTTCACTTGTTCGGTCAATATTGGAATCGTATTTAGTTGTATAGTGTCCCTATCACGCCAGATGGATCACCCGAATTGAAGCTATACAGAGGAAATTTGTTAGATACGTCCTTCGATTTCTTGATTGGGGCGAACTTCGAAACCTGCCACCATACGAGAAACGTTGCCGTCTATTGAACATTCAACCACTTGCAGTTAAACGCAAGATCGCTCAAGCTACATTTACTGCTATATTATTTGCAGGAGAAATTGACTGTCCTCCATTGCTGGCTCAACTGAATGTGTATGTACCTGAAAGACCACTTCGCCAACGTGATTTTTTGCTGTTGGAACCACGAAGCAGAAGAAATTATGGATTAGATGAGCCCTTTCGTTCAATCTGCCAGCTCTTCAACGACAATTCCGGTCTCTTCGACTCAATGTTTCTGCAAGCAATTTCCGACAACGACTCCTCGATTTATTCCGTACTGCTGGCCAACACAGATTGATTTAAGTTTTTATTCATTGAGACATCAATTGCCAGTTGAATTTTACGAATTAAACAAATAAACAAATTACATATGAGTTTGAGTCGATTTTCATACATTCGCTATTCTTAGGGTGGGTTTAGACTAGTGATATATTCATGTGAAGACATATGATGAGATTTATAGAAATCGCATCAACCGTTTACACTAGCGTGAACTTCTATAATGAATATATTCATATTTTCGGTGAATTTATTCACCTAAAGTAGAACTGCATCCAACTTTAGTGATTTCTCACCAGTGAGAAATTCACAAGCGTTTACATATGCTAAATTTATTCAAGTTATATATACCTCGAATAAGTGTATCATATTTATTCTCACCCGTTTACACCTATTTTCACGTGAATAAATCCATCTATAGCTATAGATCTCCCTAATGTAAACCCGCCATTAGAGAAATAAAAACTATTACTTTTAAAACAGATAGCAAGCTATTTAACTCTCATATGACCGGTGTTAAGTCAGAGGGGACCAAGTCGCAAAAATGAAAATTTCGAGTTATTGATTACATTTCGTTAAGCATTATGTAAGCTTCATACCACATTTATCAGATTTGGAAAATCACGCATACAGCAGGAGTAACGAATCGAAATTGTTATGATTGATCAACAAAAATCCCCCATAGTATGCAGTCAGAGCGGACCATGTACCATTTACCATGGCGAAATGGCTCTATATCATGTGCAGACAGAGCGGACCATGTGACAATCATTTGTATATTGAATTAAAACAATATCCATGCCCCGAATTCAAACCAACAAAACATTTCCTTAAAACTTAAAGATACCTTGTCGAAATGTGCTTGAATCCGTCAGTGTAAAATGTGCACATTCTGAGTATATTAAAAAATAAACTTGGTCCACTCCGACTGAACAGATCAGTGAAAAATGCTGGTCTTCAGTGTGAATGATCGCAAAATGTACTATTTCAGAGTACTATGTAGCGATGACAGTGAATTCCAAATTGACGATTTTATTGACGAATACTGTCTAAGATGATTGAAAATGGGCTGTTATGCTTAACATGTTCGCCGTGCAATCATATTATTGCCAGGAGCCGATGGCAGAGACTATTATGCTGAACGCAAACAAATGTTTATGCAGTTCCAAACTCACAATCCTTTTCGCTCTAATTTTCATAGCAGAATGGCACACTTTGACTCACATCTGTTAAGTGATTGGGAAATATTTCGAAATTGTTCAGTCATAGTGAACCAACTCATAAAAAATGTTTCATTTGGTTCAGTCAGAGTGGACCATGCACGTATAGGCAGCCAAATAACTGCCTTTTTTGGCATAATACTTGATGTTTTTTTACAACTATCATACGTTAAAGTATTACCAGAGAGTAGCTAACATTTCTGAGAACAATATTGAACGAAAAAATTAAATGCTTTGGAAAATTGCAGAGCATTAAACTTTATGTTCGTTTTTCTCGAAATTATAAAAATGTCACATGGTCCGGTCTGACTTAACACCGACCATATGACACTATGATTTTATCTAAATTAAACTGACCAGACGTCCCGCGAGACAGTCCCGCATTTCAACAAAATGTCCCGCGTTAGATTCCGTCCCGCATTTGAAAACGAAAATGTCCCGCGATATCAATATATTTCAATATCACAATTTGATCATGTTGATTTTCTTAAATGGATGAAAAAACTTTTATTTTATTTTATTAGCTGGTTTCATCGCACCGACATTGGGATTTTTGTTTAGAGAGCGTCAACTGGAAACGAAAGCATCAAAATTGGAAAATGATTTTTATAAAAGCCCAACGTGAGTCAGACGAAAAGTTAATCTTTGGTCCCCTAGCTCAGTCAGGGCTCAACGTTTCAAATAAGCCGGAAGAACTAATGTATACTCGACAGGAAGAGGCAGAGTTGTTTGATGAATTATCGCGAATGGGCGGTCTTACGGAAGTTGGCCGGAACCTGAACCATGGCCGATGAAAAGATGTATATCGGCGTGTTATTTTACCTTTTCGTGGCTTTGGGGGTCGTCTGTCTCTCTATTTTGGCCATTCGCCCAAAAGTTTTCTATAGGGCGTAGCTGGAGAATGTTAAGAAGGTTGGTGGTCTTCGCGACAATGTTTATCTCCAGCCGATCCATCCTCCAGTGATCTTTTGGCATAATGGGCTGATCCCAGGTTCGGCATAAAGACCACATCACCTTCCCAACTCCGGCAAGCATTTCGTACTATATATCTCCCCGTTCACCATATGACTCGAAAGAAGAGCGAATTGGACATTCCCTTCACGTCTGTCAGGACCTTCTTCGAGCACTTGATGTGAATGAAACATTCGTCGTCATCGCTTACCTGGGGAACGTAAAGTACCCGTCCCCTGTCATTCGTTGAATTCTAGCATCAAACACGTCTCGTCTTTAATTATGAGTACGAAAAGAAGTTTTTCACTTCTTTCGCCGGAAAGAAGTTTTTCACCAGCACCTCAAGCTACTTTTTCTGGTGATTGCCTGCTGCTCAGATATGGACGGTCTCGTCTGACGCTTCCGCATTAAAATGTAAATGGCCAGTTGCTTCGATCTCCCGGCTTAAGGAGCGGCAAAGAGATGATATTGTAAATACCAGATCGGCTATATCTGGCGGACACAAAGTGCCTCAGGATGTCCAACTCTTCCGCTGTGGGGTGGAGCTTGCAGTATGGAAAAATCATCAAGTTGAATCATTTTTGTTGTAGACTTAATAAACGTAAGATTTAAAGAAAATTTGTTCCTATAAATTATCTTTCATCGCCATCCGAAATTAGTCCATTTTTTAATGCATACGTTAACACTGAAATCGATGAAAAATGAATTGGAATTTTGGAGCATTCCATTCGGTAATTTGAAGAAAATTGTAGAATTTAAATCGTGCTTGCCAGACGTTTGAAGAAAATTGTAGAATTTAAATCGTGCTTGCCAGACGTAAATGCTCTGATTGAGCGAGTGATTTTCGGGCGTAAACAAAATCTAAACCACCGAAAAATCACAACTGAGTGCCGATACCCAGAAAGAAATAATACTGATCATTTTAGACTCGCTAAACTATGGTTTATGTTCACATAAAGTATATACATAACGTTTTGTTTTTTGTGTCCCGCGTAAGACCTCTGGTCACTTTAATCTAAATAGAATGTTCCGAAAGCTTGTTTTCGACTTTCGAAAGAAGGGAAAAAAGATCTACCTGGTGGCGTATGGTTACGAGTTTGAGTCGCTGTATATGCTAGTTATGCGCATAATATATGGGTTATATGATGATGTATATACGCTAGTTAAACGATTTAATGTTTGCTGGGCCTATACTCCATTACGATTTCCTACGGTCAATATACTCGTAAACAAAAACCTTCAAAATTTAAGAATCATCTAAGATACTGAATCCTGATAAGGTTTACAAACCGTTGTGTGACATCCTCTCGTAATGCAGAAGATCAGTAATTAACGATAATTCAAAAATACGAATTTTGATCTTCCTCTAGTTTCTAAACTATGCTAATTGCTAATTGAATACAAACAAAATCCCACTGTGCGCCGAGGGTACTTCGCTAGAAAAACAATAAAAGATCACGCACCCGAACAAGTAAAAAACGGCAAGATTCCTCGAAACCACAGATGGTTTAGGTCACTTTGAGCACTCGTTTCCACACTTCCAACACTTTTCCAAACATCACAGCGTTTCCATTAAACTAGCCTTCCGCTAGAACCCCGTCACTTGGGATCAATTTGTAGCTCACAATTTCTGAACTGGCTGCCATCATAACACACATATACGGTTTCCATCGAACGTTTCAGTCACTACAGACCGGGATCCCACATTTGTCGAGATTACGCTTATTATTGTAGTGTGGAGGCACTTCAGTCCGTGCGTTCCTTTACACTAACACCACCACCACCGTCGCCGTGTCGTCACTTTCGGCTTAAACGCGTACCACTCGACTTGCTGCTCTCATGCTGTTTATTCATTCCACACAGAACTTATTTATGTTCTCCTACGCACTACTGTCCGCTGCTACACACCACGAAGGAGCGTCACATCACTGAATGGCAAATGAAACTGAACACTGAGAAAAATAAACACGCGGAGCAACGCAGAACGGACGTGCGACTAGCACCACGGCTCAAACACAACTTAACCCTCGGGACTGTTATTATTGGTTCCCTAGTGTAGAACTTTGGCTCTCCCGTGGAAGCTCATTCATTTCTCGCTCTCATATTTACGTTTGCTTTTGCGGTTGTATGCGTACGCATGGGAGCCCTCGTAGTAGAGCTTTACGGGTGTTTTGTTTACATGCTGCTTAGGATTTTACTCATGGCTCAAACAGAATAGCTGTGTTTAACTTTCATTCATACACCCGTGGTAATGGAACCCACTGGTAATAGCTATGAACCAGTGACACACTCATGCAGAATTGAACAATTTATTTCTGAAATGTTTGTTTTATGATTCGCTAATTTTCTTAAAATTACTCGTGGCGACTCAGTTTTAAGATACAGTGACTCAAACTCGTAATCGTACCTCACAATATAGATGCCTTTTCCCTTCTTTTGAGAGTCGAGAACAACTTTTCGCAATATTCTATATAGATAAAGTCATAGTGTCATATGAGAGTTGAAAGCTTTGCTATCTGTTTTCAGAATAATGGTTTTTATTGCTCTAAAAATGGCGAATGTATGTGCTAATGTATGAAAATTGACTCAAACTCATATTCGTACGGTGGTTGAAATCTCAACTCGATTTCGAAGACGTTGACCAATTTCCGAATTTCATCATTAGTATGGTATCCATTATTCATTGCAACTATCTTTAGCTGTCTTTAGCCTTATCGGCGAGTTTTTTGGTGCATTCGGAAGGAATATTTATCAATTTTTCATCAAGTGGTTTTAAAAATCGTTATTTTTAGAAATTTTATTGTTTCTAAATTTCCTACACAGAGAAATTCCTTAGTTGTTAACTGAGATTCATGTCGGGAGATTGTGGAGGAATATTAAAAACTTTTGAGCAATTGTAATGTACCCATGTGCGAACTTTATATGTCTTGAGCTCTGGGTCATTGTGAATTGAATCATCGATTCCATCCCATGTTGTTGACACTTTACTTCATATGTTCCTTGTTCCTTCAGGTTGTTCATGTAAACATTCTGGTCCAATACTCATCGATGAAAACCAAATTGTCCATACATGCACCCTCATGCCATCCCTCCACCACCACTATGTTTAAACGTTGCTTTCAGATTTTTTTTTTACTTTCAATTCATCGTTGGCTTCCTCCATACGAAACGATAACCATCGGAGCCAAAAATATCAAGTTTGGATCCATCTACGGAAGTAACATCTTACCAGTAAGACATTGATGTATTTCATGCTGTTTGGAAAAATCAAATTGGAGTTACTGATTTTTTTGCTGAGAAACGGTTTGTTCCTCTGTGCTCGGGCATTCAAGTTGCCCTTCCTAGGCACATTACAAACTTTTTTTTTGCTCACTTTGGTTTTTATTGATGGTGTAATGGATCAGAATGTTTACTTGAACATCCTGAAGGAAAATATGAGCCGAAGTGTCAACAGAATGGGATGGAATTGAGGATACAAGTTTTGCCAAGACAATGACCCAGAGCTCAAGCCATATAAAGTTCGCACATAGTTACATTACAATTTAGAGGCGAATGAACTGAAAAGTTTAAAGCCTCTTTAATTCAACATCATCATCATCATTACAATTACTCAAAAGTTATTGATATTCCTCCACAATCTCCCAACATAAATCCCAGTAGAAAAAGATAGATTGCAATGAACAATGGATACCATGCTAATGATGGAATTCGAAAATTAGCCAACACCTTCGAAATTTAGTAGAGATTTTAACCAGCGTACGATTATGAGTTTGAGTCAATTTTCATACATTACCACATACATTCGCCATCTTTGGAGAAATAAAAATCATTATTCTGAAAACAGATAGCAAACCTTGTAAATCTCATATGACATTATAACATTAAACAAATAGAATGTTCCTAAGGCTTGTTTTCGACTCTCAAAAGAAGGGAAAAAAAGATCTGAATGGTGGAATACGATTACGAGTTTGAGTCACTGTATGTTATACACCACCTCACATATGAATAATTTAATGATTGCTGTATTCATAAAAAATGCTGAAATATCTTTTTTCCATGTTTGCACTCCATTTTTAGTCCTTTATGGCGTTATCCACGATTTTCATCATCTGAGGTGACGTTGCCAGACTATTCCAGAAAACTATTTAGTAAATATAACGATTTTTTTAGTAAATGCTACCAATCTATAGTCATTTTCTACCGTACTAATAAACATATATTTCAAGAAGAACCATGATTTGTAAGCCCAGTATCGGCTACACTTTCCCACCGAAAAGGCACGTATTGGAATTACATCCTTATTATACCTCCGTATTGCCTTATAGCAACAATAAAAATGGTTAATACGCGCTTTTCTCACCAGTCTTCAGATATGACAACATTCAAGTTTATTCTTAGGAAACATTGGTATGTATGACGATTTTTTTGATAAATATTACCAATGATTAGTAAATTTTTGCTATACGAATTATTCGTACATATTACGCGATAAAGGTGGCCGTACACTGTTTGACCGGAGGTCAAATATTTGATACTTTTTCACAGAAAAAAATTGGTCAAAATTTAGTACAAATTTCATGTTTGATAAAAATATTTTACAACCATAATTACACCTATTTGTTTTTCTCAAAAATTTGACATAAAACTATTTGGTGAAATACAGCTATTTGGAATGAATGACAAACACGATTATCACATAGTACACTGTTTGTCGAGTCGGATACTATCTTGTGTCCGTTCGCTGCCAGTTTTCAAAAAAAGAAAATATTTATAAATGAAAATGGCTTCAACTGTAGCATCATACGCCGCTATACTAGTAGTGATGTCTAAATATTTCATTTATTCAATTATCGATTAATCATTGCATTTTTCAATATTCGATTCATTCGAATAATTGTCTTTCAATATTCGATTAATCGAGCGAATATTCATTTCTTGTAATAATCTTTCTGGTCACGTGGTCTATGGGGTTGTCGATGTTACATGGTCGGATAACAAAATTTTGAATAAAAAAAAATTGTTATTGCCTAATCCTTAACCTAAAAATGCATTAACCTTGAGAAAGATTCCTTTTTCATTAATCGCGATTACAGTAACAATTATTCGATGTATTCATATTTTGATTTTAAATTATTCGATACAAAATTACTCGATTATGGTTTCAGATATTCGATTTTTTTAATTGATCGAACGATTAACCGACATCTCTATATACCAGTAGCTCTGGCCACTGCATAATTGAGGATAGACGAGATAGACCAAAAAACAAACACAGTTCCGATATGGTTATATAAGAACATCGTTATATAAGGACTTATATAAGTTATCCAAGAACTTCGTTATAATGGCATCTTAAATTTTCGATCATTTTCTCCGTTGATTAAAAAACAGGATATACGAATGCGGGAGGTGATTCCTGTACGGCGAGCGACTTGCATTGACGTTGGGATTTTTGTCAACTGGAGTCAGTTTCGTATTCCTACTGTACCTTTTTAGAATCCCGGAAACAGCTATATCGAGTATTATTACCGAGGTAAAGGGCGAACACGGAATTATTGCGACACATTCAACAGGGCATAACTTTTTTACCATTGGGTAAAAATGAACCAAATTTTGCACACTTTCTCATTGATGTGTATTGTCTACATGCTGTCAAACTCGATGTCGTGTTTTTCGATTCAACGAAAATGGAGGTGAACTAGAGATGGGCAAAACAGTTCACTTTGATGAACGGTTCACTCACTAGCCGTTCATCTAAGTGAATCAGTTCTTTTGAACCGTTCTTTCGCTCTTTCGTTCAGCGATATTAAGAACAACATAGAATGTTGGCTGGAACCCAACATCAATAGACAGCAGCATCAATATTGATATCGTTGGATTGGATAGTGTACGTATGGGATTTATATTTTTGAAATTTAGTGGGGAAAGATAAGCTGCTTCATTAAAAGTCGCTGTCTGTAGACTTTATGTGAAAATATGTTTATCGGTGGACAAAAGTTTATTTAATAATTTGATGCGCACAAAATATGTGCAATTTTACATATTATCTTTTTGGACAACACACAGGTTCACGCAATAGGCCAAACGATGAATTGAAAGCAACGAAAAAACTTTTTTCTCAACATACAAATTTTATCTTTACTTAATCCATGACCCCAGCTTCCCCCAGATTTTTTCTGATAATTAGAAAGTATAGGATATGTATATGAAGTTTTGCTTTTAAAACTACTAGAATCTAATTTAATTTTTAACCCAAAATTGAGAATCCATTAACAAAATAAACCCAGCGTTACACGCATTTTGTTCATAAATGACAAATCGTTTTATTTTCCTTACAAGCGTTCTCGTTGTATTTATCCATTCCGCCCAGCGCAAATCAGTTCGTTCGTTCACAAACAATTTGCCCGCAAACACTTCGTTCTCAAACAGTTCGTTCCCAAACAGTTCACTCTCAACCAGTTCTTTCCCATACAGTTCACTCGCAAACAGTTCGTTCACAAACAGTTCACTCTCCAACAGTTCACTCTCAAACAGTTCACACGCAAACCGTTCTTACGGAATCAGTTCGTTCACAAACCGTTCGCTCGCAATCAGTTCGTGGGGAGAACTATCGTTCTTTGAAAAAGAACGACCGCTCGTTCACTCTTTTCGGCGAACTAGTTCTTTCGTACCGTTCGTGAACGGTTTGCCCATCTCTAAGGTGAACCAACGCGAGTCGAGAGAACAAATTCTTTCCAAACACCTGGAATTTCCTGACCTGTCGCACCGGCAGTTGGGAAAAATGTTGAACATTCACCATTCAACCGTCTCCAGAGTGTTGAAGCGGTTCCAGGAGCGGTTGACGTTGGACCACGGCAAAGGAGCTGGAAGAAAACCGGGACCGGAGAACAAAAAGACGGAGGGAAAGGTGAAGCGGATGATTAAAGCAAATCCCAACGTCTCAAGCCGTGATTTGGCTAAAAAGATCGGCATGTCGCAGATCTACGTCCAGAATGCAAAGAAGAGAGCTGGACTACATACATACAAGGTACAGAACTTCCCAAACCGCGATGAGCGGCAACAATCGACGGCTAAAACTCGGGCACGGAAGCTCTACGAGAAGATGCTGACAAAATATGGCTGCTGTGTGATGGACGACGAAACGTATATAAAAGCCGATTTTAAGCAAATTCCGGGGTTGGAGTTTTTCACCGGCAAGAGCAAGTTCGATGTGGACGACAAATTTGAGAAGAAGAAAATTGCGAAGTTCGCCTCCAAATATCACGTTTGGCAGGCCATCTGCTCTTGCGGACTGAGGAGTGAGCCTTTCGTGACAAAGGGCACAGTAAATGGCGAGATCTACAAATCTGAGTGCCTCGAGAAGCGCCTTTTGCCGTTCTTGCAGCAGCACGACGAAGCTCCGCTATTTTGGCCAGATTTGACATCATGCCACTATTCTAAAAGTGTCCTGGAGTGGTATGAGACCAATTCTGTCCATTTTGTTCCAAAGGGCATGAACCCGCCAAACTGTCCGGAGCTGCGCCCGGTGGAGCAGTACTGGGCAATAATGGAGCGGGAACTTCGGAAGAGCAAGAAGACAGTCAAAGACGAAAAGACATGTTAAGAAAATGGAAAAAAATCTGAGAAACTGGTACCGGATGACACTGTAAAGACTTTGATGGAGGGCATCAAGCGAAAATGCGTTTAGTTTTACACTCTAGGCTCCATCGATTAACTTTTATTTTGATTTTTGAAGTAAATATATGTATAAAACTACCCTAAAATTTTGGTTTGATTCTAAACATTATATGAAAATTGGCATGACATTTTCGGTGTCGCAATAATTTCGTGTTCGCCCTTTACTAGATGCTATTTTCACAATGTTGAAATATGAATTTTTAAAAGTAAGTTTGCCGTGAGTTCTTTTTTGGTGTACTTCATGTTCCGGATGTTACTAGAAGTGAACATATATTCGAATAAATTGATCACATCGATGTTTTATTGATATTAAATTTATTAAACTATTTGCATTCGAATAGTAATGAGGAAACTTGATACAAAATCCCAGTAGAACTGCCACAGCTTACAGCTCTCATCCAACCGCGAGCGATGCTCGACAGCCATAAGCGTCGCTGTAAGCGTCTTCCAAACGCTGGACACGATCGGCAATGATGGAAGGATCACACGGCTTATAATCACCTTCTTTATCTCCCAAGAACTTTTCGAATTCTGAACGATATGCTTGACCCGCTCACCAAGCGCATTGATATCGGCTTGGACAGCGAATGCTTCTGCAGTAATTCTCTTTTCCTTTTTTGACGCCAAACTGGACGATTGTTACTTCGATACATTACGATCATTATCCATTGCAATACCGATAATCTTTCCAATACGTTTGTCTTACATTATCATGCCGGGTGTGGCCGGGGATTTTTCGTCAAAGAAATTTCCTTCGACTTGCACTGTGGTCACGCGTATTCTAGAGCTTGCCCCTTGGAATACATTCAAGGCGTGTTATTTGGCTGAAGAAATTTCAACTAAGTATTAATAAATGACGCTAGTTAATGCATACGTTGAGACGGCAAAAGTTTCACAGGGAACGTTAACGCCATTCAAGAAGAGAAGCCGAACTCAGAATATATCTATCAGAATTAAAATCTATATTACAAAAAAAAAATGAATTTGTTTCGCATTATTGATCAAATGCATTGCTCTGAGTCATCATTCCGTACTCGCTCTTAATCTTCTGGGAAGATCGATTCAATCGATGAGGACGCAAAGTTCTACTTTGTCGGCGCGATTGCGTAGCGCATGAATTGGACTTTTGTCGTTTTCAGGTCAGTTATGATGCTAAAACAAAAGCAACAAGTTTGAAAAATGAAATGTTAATTCACTACTCTTCTGAGCGTGTGAAATGCTAGTGCACCACGAGTGAAACTTGATGTTGAAGGTAAAGGCGTTAGGTTCACGTGGTGTGCAAATGGCCTCATATGAGAAACGGTACCGAGATGGAAAATGTATGATGGGAAGATTTTTTACATGAACAAAATGTGAGACGTCACAGATTTTGTTCATGTTAAGTTACTTTTCTTATAATAATCCAGTAGATAGAAAAAGTTCTGCAATTCAAAGTAAAAATAATTGAAAAAAAATGAATTGTCGAAGGTTTTTCCGTATTCAATCTCAAAATATAAAAAAAAAACTGCAAATCATGGCAGTATAACTACTGAAGCCGATAAACAAGTTCAATATTTCGAATAAACGTTTCCTGAATTTTCGATACTTTCGTCTCTTAGCTGAGTGTAGCTAGAATGAAAAAAAAATGAAAAAAATCTGCAGAAGGATAATCTCTCTTGGTTGAAAATCTGGCTCTACCAAAAACGTAAATAAACAAAGTCCGAGTCACGAAATCGTTCTGTTCCTTTGATCGGAGAAACATTTGATAGTGCGTGGGGGAAAAAGTGCGAGATTTTTTTTTCATGCAAAATACACATGAAAAATAATTTGGATTGACTTCACATGATCTAGATTGAGATGAAAAGTTTTCCGCTTGCATTCAGGTTTTGGAAGAATGAAGTGTTCAGCACCCTAATTGTGGAAAAAAAGAATTACAATTGTGGACAAGAGATAAATTTCCACAGAGCTCCTCTAAAATCCAAAAATAATAGTCATTAGAATACTAATTCTAATATAAGAAGAAATCAGAGAAAAAATAAAACATTTCAGTTCGTGACATCATCTGTTTTTTGAATGACGAATGTGATGCGCAAAATATTTTTTGCAAATATGTAATTAGATATATCCTTTTTCAACGTTATTCGTTGACACATTCAGTTATGTACCATTTGAGTAATGCCATGGACAGACATACAACTGTACTAGCGTTGTACGTGTACAGCGTTGTACAGGCTTTATTGCGCTTAGAGCTGAATAAAACCATCATAAAAACATCACACTAATGGTGAATTGTTAGTTGGGTACCACTACCCGTCTATGGCACTGCGCACAGTTGGAATTAACAAGCTGTAGCCATGTACCACGGTGAAACAAGTCGGTACAGATACAACGATTGTCTATCTGCCTACCCAGCAAACATTAAATCGCATAACAAGCGTATATATAACATCATATGCCCTGGCATATGCATGCAAAAGTGGAGGCCATATAGATACATGGCAAATGCTTACCGAATTTGCTTGGATGAATATGCAACTTTGACCGGCTATAATAGCGATTATGTTGGAATTGAAATACGATCTAATATGAATATATTCATGAATTATCAAAGCACCAAATAAGACTTTTGCCATACTCATATACGATTTATTACAGACATAGGAAAAAAAGTCACAGGAGGGTTGTGTCCGAGACACGACCGCATAGTTGACGTAGGATTCCGTTAGGCTATCTGTTGATTTTGGATTTGTTTGAAGAATTACATCGTCCAACTCTTTGATAATGATTTGGTCGCTCTGAAAAGGACTGTTTTGTCTAGTTGTTGGGTATTGTTTGTTCACTCCACTAGTGTTTACCGAGTGATGATGACAGAAGGATGGTAAACAGTCGTTGAATAGTGCGTATCAAATAAAAGATACCGAAGTGGAACGAGATATGATGAAAATCGCCCTATGTGATCCTAGACAAGATGCCTCCTGTGTTATTTATGGATGAAATAAAGAAAAAAAAACTCACCAATGTAATAAAAGATAATTACCAATACCGAACACAATTATCAAATTTTCTCATCAGTAAAAACGTGTTACTTCAATATAGAGAAAACATATCTGAAATGGAAAAGGTAATTTTCTATTATAATTTTTTACTTTCTAAGTGTTTATTCACCCAATGCGAATTTCAATTGGACTAACAACAACTAATACTATATGTAGAGTATATGGAAAATCACTTTTTCTAATGTTTCTCCACTTTTCCAATTTTTCTCGCCGTAAAAACCTTTCTTGAGTGAAAATGAACACAACAAAACAGACAGCTTAAACTAAACGACCCGTTCTCGAGCGCTTGGTATTTATTTATGAAAATTTAAATAAATCGTTTCATATATGAAGTCATTTTTAACACAACTGCTACCATATATAATTTTTCGCTTACACTTGTGCTAAATTTTTCACAATATACGATCGGTCATTGATATGAAATTTCACGAGGCAACCAATATTAAAGTTCCAAATTCAAATTTAATTTGCTAGAATGAATCGTATCACTCACCTTACTTGCAATATAAAAATGCCTCCGACTATCATGTATTTGCAATGCCAATTTCCCCCAGCCAGCTCGGTTTTGATGTCTCTGTTAGGGACCCGCCGCATGTGTCGTCAATTTCGACCAATTAGGGTATTTTCGTTAGGATATGGGTTGAGATTTTTGAATTGTTTGATAGTTAGTTTAATGACATATATTATTTTATTCAATATAAAAAATTGTTATGGAGTGCTGAAATCGATTGACGCAAAAATATCATCAATCCATCATGAAATGACTGAGCAATAAGCGTTTGAAATTGGACAATTTTCACGTTGTGCTCAATTTTCAATTTTCGATTTGTACCCCAATATGTTCCCGAAAGACGTAATCCTACGTCAATAAACAGTATTTTTGATCGGTTTTATATAGTTTTTGTGGTAAGTGGAAAACAGTAAAATAAACTCTTTTGTTTCAAAACTAATTGATAGTCCTGAGAAGGACTGGAATGGTTTAATGGGTTGTACGGAATCTGCTGCGTTTCAGTCGGATGTAGCAGTTTAGTTTTGGGAGCGGTAGCTTTTACGGATTCGCTGATGCTTTCCTTGACTTTGGCGCCATCGGCTTCTGTGCGTCGATTTGCGAGGGTTTGATTGGCACCACCACGACGAGCTAAACGACGGATAGCGGGTGTGATACGATGCGATGCAATGCACTTCGCTCCTCTGCCTCCTTTGCCGCATCCAATTGTTGATGTGAAGAGGAGCGCACCAGCAATGAACACTAGATTTAATTCGATGCTCTCCGCTGCTCCCTCTTCTTTGCTCCTTTTGCCGCACCGCATCCATCGTTGGTTGCCGATGGCTTCCTCTCTTTTGCTGCACCGTATGGTGTTGGTAGATTTGTAGAGCACTGCACACTAGAAGCCCAGATGTTTGCCGATCTGAGCGTTGAACGAGAATGAGAAATCCAAAAATGCTACCGTCCTTTTATATCAGCTGGTATGTGAGAAATAGGCGCCCCCCACTCGCTCGCCATGAAAATATTTGACTTATCGAGGAACGAAAGAAGCGAAGCAGGCGAAAAAGAAATGACGCCAATTTCGACCAATCAGTACCGTTTGGATAGGGGTTGAGATTTTTCAATTATTCGATAGTTAATTACATGATATATTTTATTTTATTCAAAGTGAAAAAATTTTATAGAGTGCCGCAATGTTTTGATGTAAAAATCTCATCAATCCGTCATGAAATGACTGAGCAATAAGCGTTTGAAATTGGACATTTTTCACGATGCGATCGATATTCGTTTTTCAATTTGTACCCCAATATGTTCCCGAAAGACGTAATCCTACGTCAAAAACAAGTAAAATATGTTCGTGAAATGTTTATTATAGCCTCACGAATTGCCATTTCCATATATGAGTATTTATGTTTGTAGAAATAATAATTATTTGATTGACTTGTGTTGGGAGTGGAATATGAATGTTTAAAATGGCACAGATTGATGTTTGGGGAAAACTGCTTCGATGTGGGTTCGAACTCCGGTCGTCTGGATTATCATCCACCAGCTATCTCGCGCGGCTATCTGAAATTTAATTCAACAGCGGTTAAAACTTTCGAGTGCATCAGCATTTCATTGACATTTCAATGTGATGTAATATGTTCTTTATTAGGATCTAGTATGATTTACTGTTTCATGATTTTCTTCAGCATGCAACACGATTTACTACAGTACTGAATCGATTTAAATTATACGCTTATACGACACACAAACTGCATCAGCGTAATATACGCATATAATGCGGATTAAATATATTTTACGACAATGTACACCACAAAATTGATGTTTATTATAC